>NW_027397115.1:8094368-8694368 GCF_003265705.2 Callorhinus ursinus
TGATGGCTGAGTAATATTCCGTTGTATATATAGACCACATCTTCTTTATCCATTCATCTGTTGATGGACATCTGGGCTCTTTCCATAGTTTGGCTATTGTGGACATTGCTGCTGTAAACATTGGGGTGCAGGTGCTCGGGCTTCCTTTAGACAGAATGAGACCAAAGCTGAGCGGCAGAATTGGTCCTTAGAAAAGCCTGGGCAAAGGGGGTCTTGACGATGGAACTATAGCTGGGCTCTCTGCCGGCTAAGGATGTTATGCAGTCCCACCTACTGTCTCCAAAAGTTGTGACTTTCAGGGTCCTGATTCCCCAAGGGTCCTGTAACTCCCAGGACACTGGGTCAGGGCTCATTCCCATGTCCTTTGTGTGGGGGATAGGGCTCTGAAGACCACAGGTGCACTGTTGTTAGCTATCAGCTGATGTCTAATCGTTAACATGTACGATGCTCCTCTTTCTTGAGCATTTACTACGCGTCCTTACGACATACTCTGCTCGGATGCTTCACACACATTTACTTTCCATCCCCATTTTACATAGGAGCACACAGGTTCCGAGGAGGTGAGGGAGGTGGTGTGGCCAACATCATGTAGCCAGTGAGGTGTATGGTCAGGATTTGAACCTCGTCTCCAAACCCTGGGTGCACGGGGAGCCTTCCATTTTAAGGCTTGCTCGACGGAGTATGTTGGTTTTGTGCTGCTATGTAACAGATTGCTATAAACCCAGCTGCGTAGCACAATCCCCATTTATGAGCTCCCAGTGCTGGAGGGCAGAAGTTGGTGTGACTGGGGTCTCTCCTGAGGGCATTATAAGGCTTGATTCAAGGTATCCATCAGGCTGAGTTCTCATCCAGAGGGTCTGGGGACAAATCCACTTTCAGGATCACTCCTGGGGGGGTCATTTGGCTCCAGGTGGCTATAGGACTGAGGTCCCTGCTTCCTGCCTAGCTGCCAGGTGGAGCCACTTTCAGCTTCTAGAGGCCCTCCATAGTCCTTGCCACACGGCCCCCCATCTTCAAAGCCATCAATGGAGACTCTCCCTCACACGGAATCCCTCTCCTACTTCAAGCCTCTTTGGACTGGAAGAGCCAGTCCTGTTTAAGGGCTCACCTGATCAGGTCAGGCCCATCCAGGATAGTCTCCCTTCTGCCACAGAAGGTGACACAATCACGGGAGGCATACCCCCTTGTATTCACAGGTTCCACCCCCACTCCAAGGAGAAAGATCACTGGTCACTGGGGTCATCTTAATATTCTGCCTGCCCACAGACGATCTCAGGTTTTAATAACAAAGATCATGATAGCTACAGTAATACTGGTACATGCTTTCATCAGGTAAAGCTTCATGGTTTTCAGGCTGGAATCCCGCTGGAGCCCAGCAGCCATGCGGTGGGATAAGTGCTTTATCCCCTTTATCTGGGTAGAAGAACACCTACCTAGCCCAGCAAAGGCAGAAGTCCAGATTTCTGACCCCCCAGCCCAGGGCTCTTGGTGCCCACAGGACCCCTGCCTCCCCTTAGAACCCTCAGACCTCATCACCATCCTTGGAAGGGGTGAAGCATCATTTCCAGCCAGCCCAGGCTTCGGGGAGCGCCTCCCTGTCAACGCGCCACACTGGGGCATCGAAACTCCAGCTTTCACAGGAATTGCCACTGGGCTGGGCAGAGCTCACCTCATTTAGCGGGAACAACCAATAAAGTCTGAGGGGCGCAGAATCAAAACAGCATGTGCTCAGGAAGGGCCCAGCTTGGCAGCAGCCCAGCCTCACCACGGGGGGAGGCAGTTTGGCCGAGGCTGTGGTGCACAGGCCAAAAGCGGGGGGCCACCCGCTCCGGGGGGGGGGGAGGGGCAATGTGTCAGGTAGCAGTCACCACTGTCCTGTGTCAGCGGGCACCAGGCATTTGGATGCTCCCCAGTGTCAGCCCCCCGGATGCTCACATCTTCTAGACTTCCAGTACCCGCCTTTAATCTGTAAACCAAGGCCCGAGACCCCAGTGAGAAATCCAGGACCGTGGCCCCCACGATCCCTAAGGATTCTTGAGGGTTTTAACATTTAACATTTCTTCTGGATACCTTTGTGCTGACCTGTTAGTTTTTAAAAAATCTCTGCTCTTCTGAAATTGCTGTCTTTTTTCCTTGTATCCCTTTCCCTGTATGCTTGGACACTGCTCCGATTCTTTTATTTTTCCTAAGTATGGCTGACACAAGCCTGCTGGGAGATTGGACTCTAGAGCTACGTGTCGTGAGCCCGTGCGAAAGAATCTGGCTGATTTGAGCTGAGGCGGGGGGGGGTCTCCCGGAAGGTCACTGGGGGTGCGCACGGGCCTGGAAATGGACCTGAATCAAGAGCTCCACAACCCAACGTGGGCTCACAGCAGACATTCCGGTCGGGGCCCCACTGAGCCAGGATGAGTGAAATTCAGTGTGCTCCTTGTCTGCCTGCCCCCGCTTTCCTTTTCCAGGGAGGCTGTGTCTGCTTCGCCTGGTGTGGCTCTCGTGCCTGTCCGTACTGAGGGGCTCCTGGGCCAGGCCCAGCAGACCTACAGCAGATGAGCAAGAACTAAGTCCTCAAAAGGAAAATGGGTGTCATCAGGAAGAGAGAAAGTCTACAGAATTGGGGGTAACGGGAAGCCAGGGGGAGCACACTTGAAAGTAAATTTAAGAATCCCAGTCCTAAAGTTTCATTGCCTGGAGAATTTCATGTGTTGTCCCCTCCCATCCCCCAAAGCCCTCCCCTTCTCCAGCTGTCAGTCATCAGCAAGCACATTTCTGTGCTTCCTTATACTGAACTAGCGTCTTTTCTCCCACCCACCAATGCTTGCGGCCCACCTTGACACATCCAGAATCTCCTTAAACTGCTGGATTAAACCGTGTTTTCTGCCTGTTATAGGTTGAATCCCTCAAAAGATCTGTCGAAGTCCGATCCCCTTGCCCCTGTGCCTGTGATCTTATTCGGAAATAGGGTCTTTGCAGATGTCATCAAGTTAAGACGAGGTCACTAGGGTGGGCCCTAGTCCAGTGATGGTGTCCTTATAACGAGAAGGCAACACCTTGTGAAGACAGAGACCACGGGCACGAGGCCGCGTGACGCCCACAGGCAGAGATGGGAGAGGGGCAACTGCCAGCCAAGAGGCACCGAGGACTGACAGCCACCACTAGAAGCTGGGAGAGGCGAGGAGGGACCCTTTCCCAGAACTTTTAGAGGGGACATGGCCCTGCTGACACCTTGATTGATTTTGGACATCTAGCTTCCAGAAGTGTGCGACGATACATTTCTGTTGCTTTAAGCAACCTGGTTTATGGTATACTTTGCTACAGCAGCCCCAGAAAGCTGATACACTTCCTCAGGTCTCTAACCTTGGGGCGCAAAGCAGTAGACAAAGCTATACATTACAGTTTGGTTTTTCCTTTTAACAAAGAGAGAAAAAAAAAAAGAAAGCACGGTCTTGCGACTCTAAAGCAAGTCACAGAAGGCAACGTCAATGATCTCTATTTTACAGATGGAGAAACTGAGGCTGAGGATACGTGACTTGTCTAAGTCACAGAGCTAGGAAGAGGCAAAGTCTGGACTTGGACTTGGTTTTTTTTGGCCTCGAGGCTTACACTCCTCACCCTCCCTATGAATCCGTGGACGTGTAGCTCACAGATTACCGCAGAGCCCCCCACATCCTCGTTCCCAGAGGTCCCTTCCCTTATTACATGAGCTCAGAACTGAGTACTAGCCTCGTCCGTATGGGAACCACCTGTTCCCACCACATCTTCTGTAACATGAGCCTCTGCAAAGCAAGCCCTCTTTCCCTGGTGATTTTCATTACAAAATTGGAGATGCATTCCCACCAAACTCATCTCCCAGTAGGCCAAGTAAGAATGTTTGGCAAAGAAGGAATTAATTGATAAACAGCTTGTAGTACATAAACTCCAGAGTCGGCCTGGAGTGTTTTGCAACACTTTTTGGAAACTCCAGGATCACAGTTCCAGCACCAACTGTTTATCTCAGGCTGTTAAGCCACACACATATCCTGCATGCCTGGGAATCCACTGGCTTCACTCTGAACATCCAGAATGGAGCCCCTCTTCTGTGTGGGCATTTGCAGTGGCTGGTAGAGCAGGGCTGCAATACCTGGGGAGACCAGTAGGGGTCTTCTTCCAACAGGAAATGGATTGCAGGCTGAAGATTCTGGAAATTCAAGACTTTGGGTTCTAGAAAATAAAGCTATTCCTTTGGGAGGAAACCAACTCTCCTTACCATGTGGGTTAGCCATCTGACATAGAGTCACTCAGTCCTAAGGGTGGGGCAAGAAAAGTTGTAAAAAAAAATCTGACTTTTCCCACCCCCCCCCGTTCCAGGGAGACACAAGAGCTGGGGTCGGGGTGCCTGGGACAGCCTCTGTCTCTGCAGTTGGCACCAGGAGGGAAAGGCAACTGCACATCACATGTCGAAAGAAAAACCGAAACAGCAGGCTGGCTTGATTTGTCTCTTGTAAATTGTTTACCTTGGGATGACCAGATGGCTCATCTCTGGGTGAACCTTTGACCATTTCCAGTGCCGTTAACAGGCTCCATCAGCAAACAGCCCCCCTCGACCAGCCCACACGCCTGTGCAGGAGTCCCAGGGCCGGCGGGCGGGGGACCTCGGGCATTCCAGGAGGTTGACTCTGCACCACCGGGCCATGGATCCTCGTCCAGACTCAGGGGCCGGGTTAGGCAACTGCGGGGTGTTGGACGGTATGGTGCATGAACAACTTTGGTGGGTGAGCTTGAAGTGTTAATAGCCGCTGGGCTCCCCAGTTACAGCCCTAGCCCCTCACCCACCCGGGGTCCCCCAGTGAGGTCCCTGTTTAGCCTATCTCCTCGCGTCTCACTACTCAAGTGCTCAAAATGTGTTTGAATGTCAGTATTTCCCTCCTGCCCACCTCTGCACCCGCCCCGGCCCCGTGGCTGGGCGAGTGTGGTAAAACCACTTGCCCTCTCTGAGGCGCAACATTAAGCTGTAAACAGGGTGAGGGGCTGACACTTCTTCCTGTTCTGCCTTCCAGGCTGGCTGAGAATGGGTGCAAATGGGACGGACTGTGTGAAGACTTTGCAAGTCCTCCCCCCCCCCCCGCCTTTACTAGAACAAGATCCAGTTGTGATTCCATTTTTCGGGTGAGAAAGGGGCACAGCAGGCGCTCTCGCCTTCCTGGGCAGTGGGTAGGGAGCTCTTGACCGTCCCAATCTGGGCTCCATCCCGAGGCACCCCGGAACGAGGCGTCTCTTCAGAGCCTTGTGGGTACAGTTCCAGGGGTGAGATTTTAGTTCTAGGTGCGTCTAGAAGCTGCAAGCCTGGGGAGGGGTGTCAGAAACCTGATGGACGTTTTTAAATGCTATTCTGGTTTCCAGGTTGGGGCAGAGGGCCAGGTGGAGGCAGAGAGACCCGTGAAGACCAGAGAGGTGAGCGGGGCTTGGCCCTGGGGGAGGGAGATGCAAAGGAGGGGACTGATTCAGGGTGTTTCTGAGAAGCAGAGCAGACCTTGCAATCTCTTGGCCAAGACCCTCTACGGAGGAGGGAGATGCTCTTGCGGACTTTACAGCCTGGCTGGGAAGACGAAATTCTCACCCAGGGAGCTAGATTTCAGTGGTCTACAGAGTAGAAACTTAATCTTAGAGGTGCAGGAAGCAGGTTCCAAACTCTTTAAACACAGAAGGATAATGTTGACAGATCTGGTCACATAAATATTTGGAACTTCTGTTACACGCACGCACACACTCACACACACACACACATCATTAAGAACAAGACAAAAGGGGAGTGAGGGGCTGGGAGAAAACGAGAAGTCACTGAGAAAAAGCGACGTAGCTGGGACAAAAGATTATGAACTGACAAGTCTCAGAAGAGGAGACTCTAAAGATAATGAGCCTACAGAATACTCTCCATCTCATGAGGATTCAGGGAAAGGAGGGTGAAAAAGCCCACTTGCCCATACCCCACAGAACAACATGGCCGTGAGGTGGGAGGAGGAAGGGATCCAACCCGCCAAGAAGAGGAGAATCTGAACAGTGCTCAGTGAGAGCCTGGGGGTAGGGGTGGCTCCAAGGCCCAGTGACATCAGCGAAGTCCCTGCCAATTCCAGAAAGCAGGCAGTGAAGGCCTGTGGTTAAGAGGCTGAATTGGAAGCCAGGCTGCCTGGGCTGGAACTTCTAGATCCTGAGGGCCAGAACAGGACAAAGTGGGCCGTACAGCACCACCTTTTGGTGAGGCTCAAAAGAGCGTATTCAGGTCAAGCACAAGGACCCCCCCACCCGGCGCTCTGGGCCCCTGCGTCTCAGCTAGGCTGGCCAGGCTGGTGAGGCCGAGGAGAGTGGAGGATGCCCCCAGCAGGGGGAGGGAGGCCCGATGGGCTTGCTCAGTCTGTGTAGGAAAGGTGTGGGTGGGGAAGGAGCAGGAGAGGGGGTCTGTGGGTGAGAGTAACAGCATTGTTCTGGAGGAAGACACATTCAAGGGAGGGCTAGCAGAGGGCAAAGGGCAGGGTCCCTGATGACCTTCTCGAGCCCCCAGCACCTTGGCTTTCAAGGGACTCTTCCTCCAAAAGAAATATTAAATCATGCATGTTACGACTGAATTGGTATAAGGATGGATAAATTATATTAAAAAATACATGCTATTAATATGTACATGGTAACACATATACGATATCATATAATAAAACATTCTGTTTAACCTACAAGTTCATTTCTTATCTTCTGATGTTAAAAGTAATCCAACCATTTCCGGGGGAGCCCCGCGCACGAGCCTCCCCCCGCTCCCCCCGCCCCCCATGACGTCGGCCCAGGGAAGGGCGCCCCAGCCGCTCTCTGGGAATGACATTCTGGCTCAGGCCCCTGCCCGGTTAGGAGAGGCTGCTCTGAGGTCCAGTGGTGTGGGGGAGCAGGGGGGACGGTCTGTGTCCCTGATTGTGGAGAATTCGAGCAGTTCATCCAGTGCGGAGTGGCGGGCCGAGGCAGCCCACGGGTTTGAATCCAAATCCTGCCTGTGTTAAGTGGACCCAAACCAGTGTGTGTTCATCAGGGGTCAGGGTCTTTTGGATAAAATGAGTAGGCTGCCTTTGGGTGTCTCTCAGCTGCCAGGCGAGGGTCGCAAAGAAGGCGGGTCTCATGCAGAGCCCCGATGTTACAGCAAGCGCCCCGAGGCGGCCACCAAGCTCTCCTCAGCTCCAGCCCTCACTCTCAGGCCCCAGGCCCTTGTCCACATCCTGGCTGGTGTGACGGTGGGAGTGTGCAGGGGCCCGCGTGGGGGGTGGGGGTGGCAGAGGCCGCGGCCCCAGGGCCCCTTCTGAAGCTGTTGGGCTGCTGGCCCACCCCCCCACCCCCGCCACCCCGGGATTCCCACACCCTATTCATGCGAGGGGGGAAAAGCCTCAAATATTTGTAGCCAACGGAATGTAGTCTCTTCACCTCCACTACCTGCAGCCATGGAAATGATCCCTAACGCCCACAATGCTAAGTCATGAACCCTTGAGCGCAGAGTGGAAGTGCGGCCTTTGACCCAGTGGTTCCCACTGGACGCGATTCTGCCTCCCAGGGGACACATGGCCGTGTCTGCAGACACCCTCGGTTGTCACACTGTAGGGGGCCAGGCTCCTGCTACCCAGCGGCAAGAAACACACAGGACGACCCCCACGGCAAAGAATGATCTGGCCCAAAGTGTCAGCGGTGCTGAGGCTGAGACCCTCCCACACCTGCTGTGTGCGGTGAGGGCTTCTGGGTAGGGTCCCACACATGTTGCTTGGTCACGGCCGGGGTGTGGGTGAGGTGTGCACACACCGGAGGCACACTGCCCACACACGTGTTTGGGGGTGAATTATTGATGATATGATGCTGTCCCTTGCAAGTTCCGGCCACTTCAGCTCTACAAGCCTCAGTTTCCCAGTCTGCAAAATGGGGGTGGTAGCAGTGCCCACCTCAGAGGGGTGCTGTGGGGAGATGCTGTGTCCAGCTCTCAGCCCAGTGTCCAGGATACAGTAAGGGGTGCCGCTCAGTGGGCCCAGAGTGCTGCGGAGGCCAGACTTCTGGGTACCAGGGATGAAATGAGTTAATTCTTAGAACAGGGCCTGAGCACAGAGTAAGTGTTCTCAAACTGCTGGTTTTCATTAGCAACATCACTGCTCTAGGTTTTCGACATCAAACAGAGGTGCTTGGCCAGGAACAGTGACCCCTGCTTGGCCTCACCCCCACCTGCCAATGAGGTCAGCGCCAGGAGGGGTCTGTCTACACCATCCCTCCATCTCAGGTCCTCCCGGCCAGCCTCTTTTCTTTTCTTTTCTTCCTTCCTTTTTCTTTTTCTTTTTCTTTCTTTCTTCCTTTCCTTTCCTTTCCTTTCTTTTTTTTCTATCTTTCCTTCCATTCCTTTCTTTCCTTCCTTCCTACCTGAGCCGAAAGCAGGTGCTTAACTGACTGACCCACCCAGGCACCCCTCAGCCAGCCTGTTTCCAGAGCTGGCCCTCCAGCCGCAGACCAGCATGGAGGCAGCATTTGAGAGGGGATTCAGCTGCCCCTCTGGTGCTTCCCAGAGGATCAGCTTTTGTCCCCTCCATCTCTGTTATCTTGCATCCAGGCCCTGTCTTTCCTAGCCACGTGCTCCCAGCTGCACACACACTCTCACCCCCGCGGTGGCCCCAGGAGGCTCCTTCCCCAAAGAGTTGCTGTGTCCTCCAGGTGCCCCGGGCCGCACCGGGTGATGGGAGCATGTTCAATGGTGATCAGATCAGTGAGGGGGCCATTTAAATCCAAACACCCTCTGGATATTTCACAGAAATTCAGGAGTCATCTTTATCTCGTAAAAGCCCAGTGGAGTTAGCCGGGAGTGTAGATAATATTTGTGGGCCTTTAAAAAAGAAGTTTTCCTCCCTCCCTCTCTCTCTCTCTCTCTCTCTCTCTCTGTCTCTCTTTCTTGGAAAGTTTCTCCTTTGACCCCAGGTTCATCCTGAAAAGCAACATCCTCCAGGTCAGAGGGTATGTAGTCAGCCCTGCTGCTTAATCACTATGTAACCAAGGACGTGGTAACCATGATTTCTGTTTTCTTCAAATTAACATTTTTTCCCTAATTATGAGGGAATGCATGTCCATTGCAAAACATTGGTAAGGTATCGTCTCAAAAATAAAACTGAGACCATGTCGTGTATAGTTTACCTCTTGGTCTTTTTGCTCAAGATCTTACTTTGAACATCTTATATTTTCCCATGTCATTATTCCTCAAAATCATATTCCCAACTCTTACGGCCACGTATATTTCCTCTGTGTGGCTGAGCCATTTGGGCTACTGAACCTCTCCCTTGCGCTTGGCCATCTGTGGCCTCACCTAGGGTTCTCAACTGTGAAATGGTCACAGATGCGCTGTGAAGCCCGAGGAGATGACCCACCTGTCCACCCATGTGACTGGTCCCTTTGAGCCTCCGGGCCTGAGTTGGAGCGGGTCATGGACATCTTACAGGACTGCCCCGGGCAGGAAGGTCACACGAGGCTGTAGACTGTGTGATAAACTGAGGGAAGGGACCCTCTTGGATCCTGGAGTCTGACTCCCATGCCTGGTCTTGAACCATCAGTAAGTTTCCATTTGCCTTGCAGCCCTGGGACAATGAACTCTGGGGGGACAGTTAGGGCTCCCTGAGGAGCTGCTTGCTCTTCTCTTTTACTGGAAACCAGTGCTGTCTGCTCATCTGGCTCTCCATCAGGCCATCTGCAGAGATACACCTGGGTTTCCCACCGCCCCTTCCCCCTGGCTCCTGGTCCTATTTCCATGGTAGGACCCAGAAATGTGGACTGCCAAGAAGCTGGGCTCCTACCTGCTCTACTGAAACCAACTGTCCTTCAAATCCATTACTCTTCATTTAAATATGCTATCATTAAAAAAAAACAAACAAACCCACTTTATGTCATACAGAAGACAGTTTGCTCTAAATAGGAGGTTATCTTAAAAGAAATTCAACAAGAGACCTGAATAAATCTGAGCTCCTCCCTCTCCAGCCCATCACCCTGTGCCTGGGGCCAGCTCTGTGCTCGGCTGAACAGGGGGGTGACAAGGGTCAGATTGCTGGGGAGCCAGGACAGAAAGGGGCCTAAGGCAAGTGAGTCACGGTGTCTACCGTGCATCCCTCACTTGGCCCAGAGTGGCCTGCGCTTGGGGGACCCTGAACCCTAGCCCAGTGCTCCCACTTTATAGACAGGGAGACAGAGGCTCAGAGGGAAGGGAACTTATTCAAGATCACGTGCAGACCCCCTGGGCCTGCTTCACTGGCTCAGGAGAGGTGAGCAGATTCCTAGCAGCAGGCAGAGAGGCATCTGGAAGCATCCGGTAGGAGTGGGGCCCACTGGGCTGAGCGGAGAGAAGGGGAGCCCAAGTGGGCAGGTGTCAGAGCTAACGTGGCCTCTGTCCGCTGTGGGCTGGCTATGGGGTTTTCCCTCTCAGCGGACTATCAAATGTCTACGTCTTGTTTGTGGGGGAAGCGAGGGGTGGGTGGGTCAGGGATTGATTGCGGAGGGCAAAAACCCAGCTCAAGTTGGTATAGGATGTTCAGGGTGTCTGAGTTTTCCTATAAATGGTGGTCTGTGCTAGCCCAGGAGACACAGACCTTGGGCCAAAGGAGTAGAGGCCTCCCCAGTGTGACTGCCCCCAACCCCTGGATGGAGGTGCCGTGTTTGAGGGCCTGCATGCAGTAAGCACTCGTTCATCATCTACTGAGACACAGCATTGTCCGGCAAGGTGTGCTGTGGGGCATACTGAGTAAGTGAATGAACTCAGAGGGTGCCATTACCAGAGCCAGACGGTGCTGGAGGCCTGTCCTGCCTAATTCTCCCAGATGCAGCTTAAACCCCCACCCCCACAAAGGTTTGGTCCCCACTAGCCCCTCCATACTCTAGCCACACGCACTGAACTAAGTTCATCTAATTGACCCTATCTTTTGCCTCTGAGCCTTTGCACATGCTGTTCCTGACACCTGGCAGATTCTTCCAGCCCATCCTCTCTCTCTGCCAGTTCTCCCTCCTTTAGATTTCTTTCTTTTCTTTTCTTTTTTTTTTTTTACGATTTTATTTATTTTATTTTGACAGAGAGAGACACAGCGAGAGAGGGAACACAAGCAGGGGAAGCGGGAGAGGGAGAAGCAGGCTTCCTGCGGAGCAGGGAGCCCGACGTGGGGCTCGATCCCAGGACCCCGGGATCATGACCTGAGCCGAAGGCAGACGCTTAATGACTGAGCCACCCAGGCGCCCCCCTCCTTTAGATTTCAACATATCGCTTCCCCCAAGGGGTCTCCCCAGTCACTCTCCTTTGGCTGGGTTAGGGGTCCTTGTCAGCTCCCCAGGCCTCTCGTTCCCCGTTATGGTCCAGCCTCATTTCTTCATGTCCTAATTCCTGTCTCCCGCTGGACTAGTTCACAGCCGTATGCCCGGTGCCTGCATTCAGTAAGCATTCAATACATGTATGTTGAAGGAACAAATCAAGCGAAGGAATCCTAGGCACAGTTCTGAAGAGACGTCCTTCAATTGTTCATTTATTCAAGCAGTCACTTATGAACCAGTACTTCTGGGGGACCCCCTAGTTGGTGAGGTCCTGGACAGACAGCTGTGAGCAAGACCAAAAAGTCCCTGCCCCGTGGAGCTGGGACTTGTGGAAGGGGGCCCCACAACTACCAAGCAGACTGATGAGACAATTTGGGATGGCGAGGAGTTGCCCAAAGGATCTGAAACAGGGGGAGCGGGGGAGGGCCTCTCTGAGGAGGTGACCTTTTTGCTGGGACCTAAAAGCTGGGAGGGAGCATCAGGGGAGACCTGCAGGAAGATCATGCCACGGAGGGAGAGGCCACGGCCTAGAGGTGGCTGCAGCCGTGGAGCTGGGGACTGTGCTGGCAGGGGGAGGAATGTGGGCTCTTCCAGCCCTTCCGTTCACCGCTGGGCCACCCGGGCCAGTCAGGTGACCACTCCGGGAGAGCTCACGGTGAAATGAGGGAGTTGGCCTCCATCGGGCACAGACAGTCTGGTTCCCAGAGCGGCCTCCTCCGGCCGCCCATCCGTCTTAGGTATAAACTCAACATTCCTCACCCTGGGCTATTTTGCCATTTCCTTTCATGCTAAACCAAACGGTCTATTTTGGAAACTCCTATAAGCAAACAAAGCCCTGCCTGGCATTTGAGCGGATATAAAAGAGCCCTAAGTGAGGGACTCAGGCATAAAAGCCACCCAGCCCTGAGAGCCCACGCTGTTAAATTTAGAAGCATCACCTCCAAATGAGGTGAAATTGTAGGTTCCCTGGGCTGGCGGGCGGCGCTGGCCAGCGGTGAGCTGGACGGATTTAGCGGAGGGGGCTCGGGCTCCCTCCAGCCGCGCCTCGGGGGCGGAGGCCCAGGACGCCCGGGGCCAGTGTCTGGGGAGCAGCTGACTGGGTGACAAGCCCCTCCAGCCGTCGTGCCCCGGTTGCACTCACCAGCTGTGTCCGAGCCATCCGCCTAAGTGAGCGCTGCTCGGGGTGCCTGGCCAGAGAGAGGCAGCGAGGGACGTGCGGGGAAGACGCAGTCCTGTCTGCCATCAAAGGTTTGGGACCTGCATGACTTCTGTGCCTCTCTCCTCTGCCCAGGGGCCCAGCGAGGTCTCTGGCTTGTCTCTCATGCCCTGCAGACGGCCAGCTGTCTGGAGCTGGCCTGAGCCTCCTGAGTGTCCCTCCCCGGGGACCTCCTAGACCTGCCCACAACCTAGTGGCGAAAAGGGTGAATGCCAGCCACCGTGGGGGAGGGGGAGGAGTGGGGTCTCCAAGGTGCCCGGGCTCTGTTCTGAGGGGTCGGTGCCCCACTGAATCCCTGATTCAACATCAGGACTATGAGCCTTGGTCAGAAGTGACCAACATTCATGGGGGCTTGTCAGGAGCGACCCACTGGAGGCTCCTGAGATTCCAGGGGGCCTCAGCCTGGCCATCCCAGCCCCGGTCCACAAGAGGGGAGATCCTTTTGCAGTAAGAAACCCAACTGGGTGACATTGCAGAGGTCAACTGGTCAACCACCAGGATTAGCCCCATCAGAGCCTTGGGAGAGGGCTGCCGGTCCCACTTTTGGAGCAGCTGAGCTGACTGGGAGCTGATGCTGGTCCCAAGAGGCCCACGGGGACTTGGGCTCCCACACCCTGAAGCCCGCAGGGGATGGCGCTCGATGTTTCTTGACCACCCCCAGCTCACTGCTGGCTATGTTTCTAGCTTGGCAGGTCCCTTTCATGACCTGCTTCCATTCTGGGGCCCCCTTCTCTCCCCTTCAGCGTGGGTCTAGCTCAGGGGTGGGAGCATGTCCTCAGCTCAGCCCCTGGGGGGCAGGAGTAGCCTAGCAGGAAGCGGCCAGGCTTTTAAGGCCTGGGTCATGCTCAGGTCTGAATCCCAGCGCTGGCATCTCCTACCTGTGTGACCTTGGATGAGTCCTTTCCTCGCCTCTCTGAGCCTCGATTTCTTTATCTGTAAAATGGGGATATGAGGGGTACTTACTTCATATAATCTTGGGAGAATTAAATGAGATCTGACGCCCTTAGAGCAGATAGCAGGCAGAGTGCTGGCCACCCAGGGGTCATTCAGCACGAGCTGCAGCTCTTGTAAGTCCCGTTGCATGAGAACGTAGCCATGCTGGTCATTTACGTAATGTCTGTGGCTACTTTTGCTCTAGAACAAGAGAGCTGAGTAGTTGTGGCAAAGAGTATATGGCCTGCAAAGCCAAAAACTTTAGTATCTGGTCCCTTACAGAAAATGTTTGTCCGCCCTTGCCTTGGCGTCTGTCTAGCACTTAGTGGAAATTCCTACCCTTATCCTTCTGCTGATCTGGCACCAGGGGGGCGCAGCCTGGTCCAGGGGGGCCAGCAGCCCCAGCCTGCCAGGCCTTGTTCTCTGGGCCCATGAGGTTGTGCTGTGAATCTTCCAAGCACCAGGGAACACTCCAGCCCCACCGGCAAGTTGCTCTCTGTCCAGTGGGGGAGACAGGGAAGTCACCATTCGCCGTCCACTGTAGCTAGTGGAGCAGGGAGGGTTGGGGAAGGGCTTTCCAGCCCCCCAGCCCCTGGGCTGGTGCCAGAGTGTTCGCCCCAACCAGTGACCTTGGCGATCTCCCTCCCTGCTCCCCCCCTCATTCCCTTGCCCTGCTTGGCTGGGGGGCTCTCAAGAATTTGAGAAGGTTCCCAGTGCCACCCTGAGCTCGTACTGATAGTCGTGGGGCAAGGGTATGCTGGTAAATGTTTAACAACCTGCAGGGGGCGGGGAACCCCCAAAACCGAATCTGTAGCACCTGCCAACAGCCAGGGTGCAAATATTCCTGCCGTGGCTGATTTCAAGCTACCAATGGACGCTTGTGAGCTGGCCCAGGCTGACAGCAGCCCAGCCCAGGTGGGGACAGTGGGGACCTCCCTGTGGGGCTGGGGCATCTCCTAGAGGGGGGACGCCTGACCGCGCACAGGAAGGAGCGGTGGCATCCACAAGCCGTCACATTCAGCTTCCAAATGTGTCTCTGCCGCTTCCACGCTGGCTTCCTGGGCCAGTCTCGTCCCCTCTCTGGGCCTCAGTTCCTCGTCTGTCAGCGTAGGTCAGCAACAGCTCCTACACCTCAGGGGTTGTGGAGATTTAATAAGATAATTTCCATAAGGCATTTCGCGCAGGGTTGGCCTCACAAGGAGCGCTGGGTAGATAACGGCTCCCAACAGGGCTGGTGTTCACAGACCCACAAACAGCATGTGATGGTCCCGGGCGCTGGGGCTTGCCACACAGTGGGTGCTCAGCAAACGCTCACCAGCTTGCGCGCCCCGCCAGGGCTGGAGGGCGCTCACCGGGCTCATCTGCGTCTGCGGTCACCTCCAGAGCTGCAGCCCCGGTCAGCCAACCACACTGAGACAACCAACTCTTCCCGAGCGTCCCCTTCGCATTGTGTGCCCTCCGCACCTTGTCTCCCGGGTCCTTTTCCGACTTCCCGCTCTGCAGCTGTGACCACTGAGGCCCAGAGCCTCAGTGAGTGGCACACAGCTGGGATTTGAGCTCGGGCCTGGGTTTTTGTTTGTTTGTTTGTTTCCAGCGCTCGCCTAGGTACAGCACACACGGGGTGGGTGGGAAGACGTATGGGGGGAGGAGGAGGCCCGTGGGGGCCGCAAAGATCTGCCAGGGGGGCTTTGGGGCCTATGGCAGGGGCTGACCACATGCAAAATGCAGGATGGGACACTGGACAGATGTGGCTCGAAAGGGAACGTTATTCCAGGGGGAGAGGCCCCAGGATAAGCCAAGGCCTGGCCGCTGGACTCAGCTGGCCGGGGAAGGGATGTTGGGATGCAGGTCGAGGGAGGTGGTGCCTGGAGCTTGTTTATGGGTGTAGCTTGGGCAAGTAGGGTCCCCGGAATCCTTGGACTGACTCCAGACTGGCTGAGGAGCAGGGTATGAAACTGTAGCTGCAGAGATTTAGGTTAGATACGGAGAATTTCCGCTCACTGGGTGCTGGAAGACACTGGGCAACATTCCCAAGGGAACCTAGAGGTGGTTTGGAAAAAAGACAAGACAGCCAGGGTTCTAGGCCGGCCTCACTGCTGCCTGGGTCAGAGACGGGGCAATGGAGCCGGGGATTCTGGAGGCCTGGGATGCCTGCAGCCTGGCCTCCTGGGAGCTGGGCTTTGTCAACACCTGCTCAAAACCCTCTCGTGGCTCCCAATCACCCTGGCCCAACTGCAAGGCCAAGCCGTTCCCTGGGGTTACCAAGGCCCCCCCATGACCTGCACTCTGCTGGCCTCTCCAGCCTCGCCTGGAGTCACGCCCCAACCCACTGTACTGCTTTGTTTCTGGAAGACACCATGTCCTCTGCACCCCCAGGCCTTTGCCCATGCTGTTCCCACTGCCTCAGATACCCTTCCCTCCCCTCCCCTTCGTCTCAGCCTTTCCTTCTCAGTACTTGGTCCCCTCCTCCATGGCGAGGTCAGGTACCCCCTGGGCTCCCCTGTCACTTTGCTAGAGACTTCCTACTCTAACTGGTAGCTCATCAGCCTCCCTGCCAGACTGGGAGCCCTGGAGGTAAGGGCTTTGCCTGTGTTGCTCAGTGCCTGTCTCCAGCACTGTGTTTGGCACATAGCACTCAGTGAGGGTTTGTGGAAGGCGGGGTGGGGGTTACGGGCAGAGCGGAGTAGCAGCTGAGAGGGCGGCAGGTTTCAGGAGGAGCAGACTCCCCCCTGCTGGACAGCTCAGTATTGCTCAGGCATTAAGGACCTGAGCGCAGAGTAAGGAGACCTGGGTTCGAATCTCGCTCCTCCCACCGGCCCCAGGCAGGTTCCCTAACCTCACTGAGCGTCAGTCCTCTCCTCCGTCAGCTGGGGACGGGACCAGCCGCCCCCTCTCTGCGGCTTTTGTGAGGACCTTGGGGGCCGTGGTGGAGGGGGGCCAGCCGCGGGCAGCCCTCACCGGGTGGCCGTGCAAGGCTGACTCTCCTGTCCTCTCCCCGTAGAGGTGACGGCCATGTCGGTGAGGCTGCGGTTCCTGTCCTCTGGGGACGCGGGGGCCGTGGGGGTCGTGGGCCGGAGCGCCTCCTTCGCGGGCTTCAGCAGCGCGCAGAGCCGGAGGATCGCGTAAGTTCTGCCCCGGTGGAGGGTGCGGGGCTGGTTGGTCTTCTGCCGCCTGTGACCCCGAGGCTCGCTCTGCTGGCAGGCCTGCAGCCCAGCACCGTGCGCGTGCGCGCGGACGTACGTGTGTGACACTGGGTGCTGGGAGAAACCTGTAATTTCCTTGAGACCCGAATGGGTATCATCTCAGTTGGTCCTGTAAGTCCGCTCTGCCTGAGCTTATCAGGCCCACCTGGCAGATCAGAAAGCAGGCTGAGAGAGGTGGAGCTGCTCACCCAAGGTCACACAGCAAGCCGGGTTCGGAACTGGAACTTAGTCTCCTGGGGGCGGGGTTAGGATGGAATGTTCTTCCTGTTTGACAGGATGGGACGCGGGGCCACCTACCCCAGCTCTGTGACCTGGGGCCGGTGACTTCACCCCTGAGTCTCGGTTTCCTCATCTGAAATGGGGATCGTGAGTGTCCCTCCCCCACAGAGCTGTCATGAGAGTACAATGGGGTGACACATAGCAAGCAGCCAACACATGCTGGTACGCGGCAGGGGCTTGAGGGGAATTTTCGAAGGAAGAGGAGCAGCCTCGGCAGAGATGGGCCTGGGGTCAGTCTGGACCCTCCAGACACGAGTTCATGGCTCTCCATGTGTTCCCTCTAGCTGCAGGTAATCCCCAGGAGAAAGGTTCATTTCCACTCCTGGGGCCGCCACCTGGTCCTGGGCTTCCCATCAGGCACCGTGCAAGCCTGGGGGTGCTGTCTGCCGGCTAGCAGGCCTGTGGGGCCATCCTTCAGGCATCCTGAGGGACCCAAATATCTGCCTGTCCGAGCCAATGTGGTAACAGGCAGGACTCCCAGCCAAGCGGGGCTCCGAACCTGGTTGGTCAGGGAGTCAGTCAACAACCAAATCTCATCATAGCCCTCTCCTGCCTGCAGCCCTCCACCGGTTCCCATCCACCCAGACTACAATCCAGTCCCATCGCGTGGCCTAACAAACGGCTCCCCGTGATCCGGCTGGCCACCCTCCTTTTAAATCCTCTGCTTTTGCCACATTGACCTCTCTCCCCTCCAGGCCTTAGTGCAGGCAGTGCCCTCCACCTGGGCCCCTCTTCCCACTCCTGTTTACCTGGCCAGTTGCTGCTTAACCTCCTTTGAGCCTTGGCTTCACTGCCGTGTCCTGGAGTGGACCACCTGAGCCCCAGACTATGGCTCCTCCCTGGGGTTCCACAGCTGCCCTCTCCATCCCCAGTGATGCCTGGCCCCTGAGGTCAGGCTCTCCCGGACGCCCACTCATCTCTCGGCTGCTCAGTTCCGGCACGTGCCTGGTGGGGGAGAGGCGTCTCAGGGCCAAAATCCTGGAGTGTCCCAGTTGGACGCACCCTTAGGAATCCCTAATTCATTACACAAATATTTATGGAGCACCTACTTGGCCCAGGCCGGCTTCCAGGCTCTGGGGACAGACCCAGGGCCTGCCCTCCTGTCAGGGCAGCGAACAAGAAGCCAACCGTAATCAGGATGGGTTCAGCAGGTGGCAAATGCGGTGAGTGAATTAAAACAGGGGGCTGTGGGAGGGCAGCAGGGGTCTCAGAGGAGGCTCTCAATGAGGCAGTGGCACGTTTAAGGCCAGAGAGAAAAGTTGCCTATTTTGTGCAGACAGTGGGCGAGGCTGGGGAAGTCTTTCAGGTGAAGGAGGCTGCCAGCGCAAAGGTCCTGAGGTGCGGATGAGCTTTGAGGCACAGAAAGTGGGTGTGTGGCTGTCTTGTGGGATAGGAGGAGAGAGGGAAGACTGCAGGACCCTGTGGGAGACAGTGAGGACATCTTTAGTGCAAGGGGAGCCTCCGAAAGGGCTGAAGCACCAGAAATGGAAATTCCCAGAGGGAGAGAGTGCCCAGGGCCCCCCCCCCCCAACTCCCAGCCTCCAAGAGGAGAAAGTGTGGATGCCACTGTGTGGAAGGCATACAGTAGGCACTCCGTAAGTGCTGCTGAGAGGGGCTACGTAAACGGGCCAGGGAATGATGACGTTCCTTGATGGAACCACTCCCCAGCTGCCTCTGCTGGGCTCCATCAGGGCCCCCACCCCATGGGGTCTGTAATCAGGGCTGCTAAGGACAGTTGTGCGGGTCACCCAGCCGAGGGGGTCATCCAGCCATGTAACCCTCCCAAGGTGTGGGCCCTGGTGTGCAGCTGGTCCACCTGGCGGGGGCCTTTCTCTAATTCACCCAGAATTAGTGGGGACTTCGTTCCTGCAGTATCGGGCGGGTGGGGGGGCTGTTCCACAGACCCTGCAGCCAAGTCCAGCTGCATGAGTGTGCCACGTGTGTGCTCACCAGGGCCCCGTGCTCAGTTGTAATGCTCTGCCGTTGCCATCTCGAAATCCTTAATGTGTTTTGAAATCAAAGGCCCCTCATTTTCTTTTGCACTGGGTCTCTTGAATTCTGTGCCCGGTCCTGCCTGCATCTCTCCTCCTGCTGGGCCTTTGGGGGCCTCTGGATTTCCTGCATCCATCGGAATGTTCCCGCAGGCCCCAGTCCGGAGCTCTGCCCAGATAATGTCCCAAGGTGGGCCCCTAGCCTCTTGCTGCTCCATTCCGGGATTTCTTGGGTCAGCACTCTGGGCGGGAAGAGGCCAGAGGGGATCGGACCCTGTCCCACGAGGCCTCACTGGCCATCAGCAAGGACAAGATCACGTCCGGCAAAGTCTGCATCTTGTTTCGAGAAAGATGACCCTGATGGCCGGACCTCTCCTGGGGGCTCCTCCTGGAGAATCTCCCGCTCGCTCGGGGAATTCTGGAGACCTCCCAGCCTGGGTGGGTTCTGAGGTCCCCGAGCGACCACCATCTGGCCTCAGTCTCTTCGGCCCACCTTGTCCACGGGTGAGGAAGAAGCTGCCCACCAGGACAGGGAAGCAGCACATCTATTTTTAACTTCCTGTCTCTGTCCAACTCCCAGGAGTCTGGACCCTTGGCTCTGTGGCTGCACAGCCTAGATTGGGTTTCAGACCTGACCTTCTGGCCTTATTTCTCAGGTAGTCCAACCAGGCTGAAGCGCAGCCGCACTGCCGAGGCAGGCAGGCAAAAACAACCTCAGAGAGGAGAGCAGGAAATCGAGGCTCATGGATGGTTTTTGTCCTTAAACCCCACTCCTGTCCTGGCACCTGAAACCCCCTGGACTCTGGCCGTGGCTTTCTATTCCATAACCAAAGAAATTCACTTGAGGAAGTGATCTATCTGGTGGGGAAATTTTACACTAAGGTGTGAATGATTGCTATCACAAGGCCATATCGAATACATATATTACGTAGTATAATACAAGGCCATATGTAATAAGGTGGGGAGAGGAAGAAGAGGGCCAGGCCGATGCTCTTCCGTTCTGCCCCCATTCACAGGCTGCTCTTAACCCCCTCCTGCCACTCCTCAGCCAGGTCAGCCCTCCCCCAGGCTGTCAGGGGGGCACCCTCTGAGCTAGAAGCCACCGTCCTAGCCACCTCGGGCATTCCTCTGTTGGGATGGCTGGGACACGTGGGGGTGAAAACTGAGCAGGAGCCTTTGATTTTCAAGGAGAGGAGCCCGGAGAAAGAGGAGCAGTGAGGGGTGCAGCCACGTGTAGGAACGGGCTAGCCCACGCGAGCCTTGAACCTTGGCGTGTGCCCTGTGCGTGTTACACATCCTCCCCGCCCACCCAGTGCCACCAGACGTGGGGGGAAAGGTTAGCTTACACCGTCGGCGCACTGGGTCCCGGACTGAAATGTGTGCAGTTGGTCCCATAATTGCCCCATGGCCGCCGCGAGCCCCGCCTGCCTCCAGATCCCGCACCTGCAATAGCCGGGCACCAAAGTGTGTGCCGACGACCCCAGGCAGAAGGACCGTCCCGGTGGCCTCATGTGAGGGCAGGGGCCCCTGGGTGACACACGTGCCCATCTGGCATGCCAGAAGCTGTTTAACATTGACTGAGTCCTCCCCGAGCTGGTAAAACATCCGCCCCCGGAGGCTGCTCCCTCCCCCGCCCCTGTGTCCCTGGGCCAGACCCGCAGCCTGATTTCGCCACCCACCCGAAGGATACAGCACCGCCTCACCTGGCTGAGCCAGCACTCGGGGCCCCGCGCCTGCCCACTGGAACCTCAGACAAGAGCCCTGAACTCAGAGCCTCCCCGGGAGCCAGGCCCAGCTGCAGCAGTGAGGGTAAGGAAGTCTCCAGGTAGATGGCGGCGGGGCCCGGCCAAGGGCACCCACCTCCTGGGGACTGTGGACCCCCCGGGAGCTGGCAGGTGAGCAGGGCTCCTGCAGCCCCACTTCAAAGTCGCTTGCCTACCCCGCCTGCCTCCCCGCCTGCCCGCCGGCCAGGGCCCCTAGCCGGTCTGAAACGCACCTCCCTGAAGCCTGCAGCCCCGCCCGTCTCTGCCAGTCCGGGGATGTCAGCTTTGTGGAGGGCCTGTTCCAAGAGGTGGGTGATGTGGCCTCAGGCAGGGCGAGGGAGGAGGGAGCACAGCCCCCTCGAGGGCCTCCCAAAGTGTACCTTGACATATAACGTACGAATAACAGCAAAAGCAGGTAAGGGATGAGCAGTGCTGATGGACCAGGCTTTGTGCCCAGTGCTGATTGGAGGGGCCTTCCCTGTGCACCCCCATGTAAACTTAGCATCCTGCTTTTATTTTTGCCCTTGGCACTAAGGACTATCTGATGTTTATTGTCTTATTTAACTCCGACAGGTATACAGCACTTACCCTTTGCCGGGCACTACTCAAAGCCCTTTCCATTTGTTAACTCACGCAACTCTCACGTAGCAGCCCTTTCCCTGGTGCCCATTTTACAGAGGAGAAAACTGAGGCACAGAGAGGTTCAATAACTTAGCCAGGGTCACACAGCTTGTAAGTGGGGTTTCCACAGAGACCCTGGCATCTAGCTCCAGAGCCCGTGCTGGCCGTCCCGTGCTTCCCCCCCGCCCCCACCCCTACCCCAGCTGGCCTGGCAGCTCACAAGGACATGGGCTTTGTCTGTTTTGGTCACTGTTTTACCTCCAGCCCCTAGAGTGCTGTTTGGTGTGCAGTTAGTGCTCAGTAACCATCTGTTGAATGAATGACTGTCTCATGACTGCGTCATGGGGTCCGTCCTTTTTACAAATCGGGAAACTGAGGCTCCAGTACGTTAAGTACCTGTGACTTCGGGCTGGGATTGGAACATGGGTGGCTGACCAGGAGCTTGTGTCTCAGGACACAGTACAGGCTCCCAGGTTGGCAAGGCCCCCGATCCTCCCAGATCCTTCCTTGCTGCAGTATCCAGGCAGGGCCTGGCATCTCTGTTGCGAGCATGTTGGTTTGTGATGTGGCTGCGCAGCCGTGGCGAGGAGCCCAGCCGGAGGGGTGGCCGGGACGGCTCCTCTCTCTCGAGTCAACAGCAGGTGTCTGTGTGTGTGTGTGTGTGTGTGTGTGTGTGTGTGTGTGTGTGGACAGTGCAGGGTCTGGCTGGGCTGGATCTACAGCCTGGCTGCCCGCTGAGCCTCCTGGGGTGCCAGGGAGCTCCTCTCAGACCCGCTGAGGGAGCTGAAGCTGTGTCCTGCTTGCCCCCTGCCAGGCTCTCCAGACCCCAATCCTCCTCTCCTCCCTGGCTCACTCTGTCCCCCGACTCGGAACACCCTTCTACGGTTGACCCCTTGTCCTGCTCTTCCTTTGAGGTCCAGCTGAGCACCTTGGGTTCCTGGACATCTCTGCTCTCTAGTCCCCGCCTCATGCTGTATTTCCCTCGTCCTGTTCAGCTCACTCTTTACTGAGCACCTACCGTTTTCCAGGCTGTGGGTGCAGGGAATGAAGGGTTAGCATGTGCTGATTGTAACAGTAGCAAACACGTATCAAGCACGGTCGGCTTCCATTGTGCCAAATGTCAGACCTGATGTCTAACAGAATTCTCAGCACCTCTCTCTGATTTAGGGTCTGTTGTTTTCCCATTTAACAGAGAAGTAACTGGGGCTCGGTTTGTGCATTAGTGTAGAGGCGAAGTTCCTTTGCCAAAGAAACTCCCCCAATTACAGGCACTTAAATAAGACGGATTTTTCTCCTCTGCACCCCTCCCCGCCTCCGACTTTGTGCATGCTCCCCCCACCTTTCTCTCTCCCTCTCCTCCTCCCCCTCCCCCGCACCTCTCTCTCCTCTCTCTTTTCTCCCTTCCCCCCACCCCCCAACTTAGAAAGGCTAGCGGCTCCTTTAAGAAACTGACCCAGATGTTACTTTGAGTGTCATTTCCGCCTTTGTTTCTTCTGTGAGAAGGGAGTCGTGAAGCCGCACCTGTTGCAGGGGCATCTGGGAAACAGTGTCTTTAGAGACTGAGCCTTTAGAGGATGGGCTGAAGCCCACCTGGTGGTGAGTGTGTCAGCCGCCCTGCTCTTGCACCTACCGGACAAGGCATAGGATCAGAGGGCTCTAGAAGGGGCTCAGACGCCAATGAAGCCAGCCCCCGTACTGGGACCAGGGGACCCTCACCCTGTACGACTGCAGTCACTCCTAAAACGTGGGTGTATCCCTCAAGGGCTGAGAGACAGCTGTCACTGCTAGGAGACATCAGTTCTTAGGATCATTCAGTCCACGCCCCCAACTCCAATAGGCTTAAGCAAAAGGGAGAACCAGCTGGCTCCTGTAACTGAAATTCCATGGGCAGGGCTGGCTTCAGGCATAGCTAGATCCAGGAACTCATCGTTGTGTGGATTTGGCCTGCCTCCACCCACTTCTCCCTGCGCTGGTTTCATTCTCCTGACACGATGCAAAGGACGTGGCGGGCAGTTCCAGGTGTAGGTTCCCCCGGAACAGCAATGCCAGAAGAAAGAACTCTTTTCCTGCCTGTGACTTTGGAACCAAAATCCAGTCAGGGTTACTGGCCAGATTTGTGTCCCATGCCTCTCCCTGAGGCAGGGGAGTGGAGTCTGTGGACTAACCCAGGCCTGGGACATATGTTTGCCTCAGAATGCCTGTGTATGCGTGTGCGTGTGCGCGTGCGTGTGTGTGGTGATTTGTCAGGCTACCTCCCTCCAAACAACATGCATAAAGAGCAGAGCTGGGAAGGTGCCCCAGAGGACAACTGAGGTGCTATTTCCAGACAGAGGGGCATGGATCCTGGGCAGACAAAGCCAACAGGTGCCCGGGGTTCGATCTGGCCTCCGAGCTTGTTTGCCTGTATAGACAGAGCACACTGAGCAGAAAGCTTTGGCCTTTGGGCTGCTTGAATGTACTTCTCACTGTGTTAATTTCTCATGTCAGGTTCTTCTTCATCTTTTTTTAATCTTCAAATGCAAGCCCTCATTTTGCAGATGAGGAAACTGAGGCCCGGAGGGTCTTGGCAACTTGCCTGAGACCACACGGCTTGGTGGCGATGGGGTGGGACTCAGCCAGGCCTCCTGACAGCCTGGGGTTTGACCATTGATCCCAAAGTGCCTGCCCCCGGGGAGGGCTTTGGCCAAGATCCCTGCTCTGACCCTCCTTCCTCCTCACAGAAAGTCCATCCATGGGAACTCGGTGAGGTCTCGAATGCCTGCAAAATCCTCCAAGATGTACGGCACGCTGCGGAAGGGGTCTGTCTGCCCGGACCCCAAGCCGCAGCAAGTGAAGAAGATCTTTGAAGCACTCAAGAGAGGCCTCAAGTAAGGACCCCATTTGTTGCCCTTAAAATGCTCGTCCTCCGTTCCGGCCTGCTTCTCCTCTCGGCCCGTCCCTGAAGACCGTGGCTGGGTGTCGTCTGTGAGAGGCCCCACGGGGAGCTAGCTCCTGCTTATTCATTTCGCCCACAAGCATGTCCTGGGGGCAGCCCCACGCTCAGGCCTGTCCTTGGGCGCTAGGGACACAGTGCAGGCTGCCGGAGGACCCTGGTCTCATGGCGCTTATGGCGTGGAGGGGAGACAGCGCTGAGGGAGTGACACGGTCAATAACGTAACTCCCACCGGCCTTAGTGCAGTGAAGGTGACGGCGGGGCAGCGCCCGGAAGCCCATCACACAGGGTGACCGGGGAGACTCCCCGAGGAGATCTGGCTGGTCGTGCTTGCCTCTGGGAGATAAGTGTCCCAGGCAGAGGGAAGAGCACAGGCAAAGGCCCCGAGGTAGGAGCGTGTAGGACAGGTGGCCAGGGTGGCTGGGTCTGAGTGAAGGAGAGCTGGACTGGGTAGCTGGGCAGAGGCCAGGATGGGAAGATTCAGTCACTCACTCCAGATCTTTTGATTGAGGGCTTATGAAGCGCTAGGCACAGGGTGTGGGAGTGAGCAACACACAGAAATCCCTGCCCCCGTGGAGCTTCCTAATGGGAGACAGACAGACAATAAACAACATACAGAGTGAGTCAGGTGGTGGTAAATAAATCAGGGTAAGAAGGCGTGGGGCTGATCTTAAATAAGGGGTTTTAAAGAAGTTCTCATTAAGAAGGTGACATTTGAGCAAAAGCCTGAAGGGGTGAAGGAGTGAGCCCAGCAGATAATGGAAAAAGAACATTCTAGGCCAAGGAAGCCACACATGCAAAGGCCCTGGGGCAGGAGCATGATTAGAGGATTAGGGGCGGAGTGAGCAGACCAGCTTGGGAGCCAAGAGAGGGAGGGGTGAGGAGGTCTGGGGGACAATGGGGACCAGATGATATGGGTCCTTGTGAACACATGGTATTCACTCTGGGGGAGCTGGGAGCCATGGAGTGTTCCACCTGGGGGAAGGATGATCCGAGTTTGGTTTTAATGAGATCCTTCTGGCTGTATGTGGAGAATGGACTGCGGGGGGCCAGGGCAGAAGGGGGGGAGGCCAGTGAGAAGGTGACTGCAAGGGCCGAGGTGGGAGGTGATGGTGGATTTGGCCAGATGGCAGCTGGGTGGTCAGGGGACAGGGTCAGTTTCAGGATACGTTTTGACAGTGGGACAGACAGGATTTATTGAGGGAGGGGTTGGGGGTGAAGAGGAAGATGAAAGGAGGGAGTCAGGGCACACACCTGAGGTTCACGGAAGAGGTCAGGACTCTGGCTTAAGCTCAGTGTTGCCCCATGAGCACGCCGCATGGAGGGAGGGGCCCCTACCAGTAGCCCCTCCATGTTCCTCAACCCCAGACACCCAGTTCAGGGGGCCTCCTCGCTCCCAGCAGGCACCTTGCTGCAGTCCCAGCCCCGTCCCCACCCACCCCTTCTGCACCTGCCGCCCCCACTCTGTTCAAGTCTCTCCCATGGCTCTCGCCCACCCTTGGGAGGGCATTCAGGGTCCTTTCTGACCTTCCACCTTTCTAGACTTTTCTTCTATTATTCACTCCCCATCCTCACTGGTACCCCGAATGTGCCATCTTCCTTTATACGCCTGCACCTTGGCTCTTGCTGAGCGGCTCCTCGGCAGTGGGGAGCATCCGCAGGCTGCCATTCGGCCACGTCCCTAGTTCAGCACACATGCACACCTTCTGAATCGGACGCTGTTCCTTCCTGCTGGGATGCCTGTCCTGCCCTCCGCCTCTTGTGATCCTGCTCTTTGTTCCTCACTAATACCAATGACAGCAGCAGCTATAGCTCGTTCGGGGCTTTGCATCCTTGAATCCCTGAAGAATGTTGTCAGAGAATCTCCTAACCGCCTCCTCTCCTCGGTAGAGGAAACTGAGTCCCAAGGATGGGAAGCAACTTGTCCAGGGTCCCCACAGCCAGGAAGCAGGAAGTGGGGCTCCAGGGCTGGTGCCCACCTGCCCCCTGTTCCCCTCCCCCCGCCCCGTACCGGGGTTAAGGGTAAATGTTACCTCCCCCACTTGCCACGTCCCGACTCCCCACCCAGGGGGCATCCATCGCCTTCCGCCCGTGATGCACACTGCACGTCTGGCCCAGCGCTGGCGCAGGGTGGGAGCGGGGGGCGTGTGCCTGGAGCCTGTCTTCAAGGGGCTCATCTCCCAGGACTGCCTCTGGATTCCTATAAGGACCACACATTTGGGACTCGTCTGGGCTCACTCAATAGCATCCCCTTCTTCCTGGAGAGCCCAACCCCTAAGTGAGCAATGGCCTGGCAGATGGTGGTGTAAGTGGGCCCAGAGAGGGTGAGTCCCCTTCCTGGGTGGTCCAGTAAATCTATGATGAAGCAGGATGGGCCCTCACCCCTGCCCCCCAAGTCCAGACCTCAGGTTTCATGTCTAAGGCTCTTTGGCTGGAAAAGAACATGAAATGTCCCCTCCAGGCCCACAGCTTTCTCTGTGCTTCCCAGAATGGGTCTTCTGGCCCCTCTCTGGTCCTTGGTCCTAAACATGCTGACACCAGGATGGCCTGCCTTTGTCGGTGAGGGGGGCGTGCTCTTGCTGACCTCCCCATGGGCTGGGGCGAAAAGAGTGGCCTCTGGAGGCCACTGCCTGGTTTCAGATCTGGGTTCAGCCTCTTCCCTGCTGTGACTCTGGGCTGAGTTTCCTTGCCCATTTTGAGGGTCAGTTTGCCCAGCTCTAAAATGGGTATAATAACCGTGGAACCTGTTTGTGTGGCTGTTTTGTGAACTGATGGAGAGATTTCTCATCTTGCACAGCCCTGGGCACACAGCCCGCAGCGTGTGGGGTCTGGAGGCTGAGCGAGCCGGGGCCAGACTGCCGGTGGGTGGGATGGCTCTGCCGTCTGGCCACTGAGCGGGCCGGGAACCACCGCCGTTCCTGCTGTGGCAGCTGTGGCCGCCTCTGCTCCAGAACACTGGTCCCCTGGCCGTTTCTTTTTGTCTTCTTGTTCCTTGGCAAACCCCTCTTCCTCGTTCTCCTCACAGGGAGTATCTGTGCATCCAGCAGGCCGAGCTGGATTACCTGTCAGGTCGCCACAAGGACACCCGCAGGAATTCGAGGCTGGTGAGACCTCTCCCTGTCCCCCCCCGCCTGAGCAGCCTTGGTGGGGTGCGCCTGCCTCGCACGCGGGATAAAGCTCAGTCTCGGGGCTCAGAGGCCTAAGGAATAGACTGTCTTTATCTTCCGATGATCCCAACTCACTCGGCCCCTGAGGGATTTAGCCTCACAGGTGGTTAGGAAGCTTCCACTCTCCCTCCCCCTCCTCCCCGCCCCAAGGTCCAGCAGTCCACCTCCACTCACTCTCTGGCTCTAGAAGTAACTGTAAGCTAGGCAAGTGTATAAAGGCTCCTCCATTCTAGCTGTTCCCATTTCACGGGCAGGCACACTGAAGCAAGGAAAGACGTGGCCACGCTGGGGACCCGGGGTCCCGCCTCACTGGACACTGCTGCTTCTCAGCTTCCTGCGCAGTTACTTTTCCTCCCAAAGCCTTGAGAACTTTCCTATTTCTCTATAGCTTACATGGAGTCTTAATTTCATAAGCGCACACATACAGTTTCTCGTAAATGCCTACGTGGGAAAACACACACTTTTGGGGGGATTTAACCCACCTTTCCTTTTGCTTGACACCCCTTCCTCCCCAGTCTTCGGTGTCCCACCCCGTTTAACCCCTGAGGACAATCTAGGATTTCTCTTTCCATATTTTTCTCCCTGATCACATAGTCACATAAACACATGAACGCGTAGAGAAGATTTTGGTCAACAGTTGTCTTACAAAGATGAAGTCGCAACTTACCCACTGTCCCGAGTCTTGCTTTCTCTCTCTAGTGAATCTCTGACCTTGTGGAAAATCCTCCCGGGTCAGGCAGGGTGATGTAAGCTTAAAAGAGGGCCTGTTTGGAAATAGAGTTTATCTGCATGTGGCCGCGGCCACACTGATGTGTTGTGTGCCGCTGTGTGCAGACCACATGGCAGAGACCACACGGCCCCCAAGGCCAGAAGTATTCACCATCTGGCCCTTTATGCGAAGATCTGCTCAGTTGACAGGTTCTTTCTGTTGGTCACCCCCTGGACCCTGGTGTGGCTGGATCGATCTGGATTTGCATTTTCCCCAAGCCTGAACCCCCGCCCCTGGGTGGGGGTGCCCTCCCTCAGTTCTTCTGGCCATGGCCGAAATCATCCCTTAAACAATCAGACCGCAACGGTCCCCATTTTGTCAAAGGCTTACTGTGTCCTTTACTCTTCATGGCAACCGTATGGGGTGGGTGCTATGTGCTATGGCCACCCCATTTTACATGAGGACATGGAGGCTCAGAGACGTTGAGTAACTGGCCTGGTACACACAGCTGGGAAATAGAGCCAGGCCGAGACCTGCATCACCCAAAGCATGTGTGTTTATCACTCTTCCCCCGGGCTCTGGACAGGCCACTGATGACTGTAGGCCGCAGCGGTGGGAGTGCGCGCTGGCCTTCTGTCATCTGAGTTCAGGTGCCCCTGCGGTGTAGCCTCATGGGTCTTGGCGGGGCACCTGGAGCCCTAACATCCTGTCCTTCCCCCTATTTTTCTCCCCCACAGGCTTTCTATTATGACCTGGACAAGGTGAGCGAGACTTTCTGTCTACAGGGCTGTAAGCAAGGTGGGCCAGGCCTGGGCCCATGTCGTTGCTCCCATTTCGTCCCTTGGGCCATCCTGCAGGACGGATACCTGGGTTTCCTCCCTATTTTACAAATGGGGAAGTAGGTTCGATGATGAGCCTTCCTCGAGGATGGTGAGGGGCGGGCCTGGCTTTGAGCCCAGTTCTGTGTGTTAGGACCTGGGTTGGGGGCAGGGGCTGGGGGCTGGGGGGTGGCCCAGGCTACTTTTAAAGCACCTCCTCTTTTTCCGGGAGAAGCAAATGCGCTCTGTGGAAAGGCACATCCGGAAGATGGAGTTTCACATCAGCAAGGTCAGCCTGCCTCCTGGAGGTCACAGGGTGGGGCTGTGGCTTGCTGGACCTCCACTGGGTTGGCAGGGGAGAGTCTGAGGAGGAGCAGGAACTGCAGGGGCTTGGCCCTGAGACGGGAGTCGGGGAGGGGGATGCCGCTGGGCTCCCCAGGAGTGTGGGGTTTAGATGGAAAGACCCCATGCCCCATCTTATAGGGCGAGAAGGCTGAGTCCAACCATCCCATTGTAGAGATGGGAGAGTAGAGGCCCAGAGAGGGCCAAGGATGGGCCCAAGGTCACACAGAGAGTCCTTTAAGCTTCACACACTCTCCCAGC
This sequence comes from Callorhinus ursinus, assembly GCF_003265705.2. NCBI lineage: Eukaryota > Metazoa > Chordata > Mammalia > Carnivora > Otariidae > Callorhinus > Callorhinus ursinus. The sequence goes on from NW_027397115.1 coordinate 8,123,914, forward strand.
TCTTCCATATGCCCTTGCTTTGCTCTCTTGGGGGTCCAGTGGTGGGCAGGGTGTCACAAACCCACCTCCCCCGTTTTACACCAAAAGTCGGGCAGGGGGAGGGGAAGTGATGCATTTACCCATCCAGGTCATTGGTTTTTACTGTGCGCTCCCAGGCGCTGGGGACACAGAGTGGATGAGCAATGTGTTCCCTGCCCCCGGGCCTCACATTCCCGGGGCAGGGGACCCAGAACGGCTAGCCCAATAGCGCAGGGCTGCGTGGCGTCTCGGAGGGTGAGCCAGGTCGGCATGGACAGCGCCCAGCAGCCCGTGCGCCCTCCGCAGGTGGATGAACTCTACGAGGGCTACTGCATCCAGTGCCGCCTGCGAGATGGTGCCTCCAACATGCAGAGGGCCTTCTCCAGGTGCCCGCCCAGCCGCGCCTCCCGAGAGAGCCTGCAGGAGCTGGGCCGCAGCCTGCAGGAGTGCACCGAGGTGGGTGCAGAGGGCAGCCTGTGGCGGGGGGGGGGGGGCGCGGTGGCGCTGGACCCCGAGGAAGCATCCCTCTCTGCCCCCGGGCCTCTGGCTGGCAGGATCTGCGTGCCCCCCTCCTCCCACCTCAGCTGGCCCAGGGCTGGGCAGTGAGCCACCTTGTGTGGGGCTTTGCAGGACATGTGGCTCATCGAGGGGGTCCTGGAGGTTCACCTGGGAGAGTTCCACATCAGGATGAAAGGTAACAGAGCTGAGAGCGAGTGGGCAGGAGCCAGTTTGGGTGGGGGCTCAGGCCTTCTTGGGGGCCCTGGGACTTCTGCTGAGGGTGGGGGTCTGGTCAGAATCCCAGGGGTCCAGGCAAAACTTTGGGTTTCCACTCATGGGACTCGTGACCCCAGCCGAGTCCCGTCCCCGGAGTTGGACGTGAGGGCCCAGTCCTGTCACTGTCCATCCTGATGGTTTACCCCTCCCTGAAGCGGATGCCCACACTTGGGCAGGGGATCCCCCAGTGAGGGCCTGAGGTCCATGGGGCAGGGGCAGAGCAGGCCAGAGAGGAGATGAGCCCGTCTCTGTGTTCCAGGCTTGGTGGGCTACGCACGCCTCTGTCCCGGAGACCAGTATGAGGTATGGCCACCTCCACTGTCAGGCCTCAGGGTTCCCCACCAGACCTTTGGGGGTTGGGAGCTGCTGGGAACCAGGGTCCCGGCTGGGTTTCTGTCTCCACCCCCGCCTGGCCAGCAGGGAGGGCCCCCAGGCCGGGGGCAAGGGGGAGTGCCTACCTGGGGCAGCTGGCCTATCCCTTCTTGGGCCGTGCCCACAGGTGCTCATGCGCCTGGGCCGCCAGCGCTGGAAGCTGAAGGGCCGGATCGAGTCAGACGACAGCCAGACCTGGGAGGGGGAGGAGAAGGCCTTCATCCCCGCCCTGCGCGAGAACTTCGAGATCAAGGTGGGTGGGGCCCGGGGGGCGGGGCCAGGGTGCCCAGGGGCTCAGCGCAGACACGGTCCACAACCCCCACCGTCCCCCCCAGGTGACAGAGCTGAGGGGCCTGAGTTCACTGACGGTGGGCACAGTGTCGTGCGACATCACTGACTTCTTCACGACCAGTCCGCAGGTGATCGTGGTGGACATCACAGAGCTGGGCACCATCAAGCTGCAGCTGGAGGTGCTGTGGAAGTGAGTAGGGGCCAGCCGCCTTCTGGGGCTCTGAGGCCCCTCCCCAAGGCCAGCCCCAAACTCCCACCCACAGGGACTCCCACCCAGAGCTGAGAGGCGAGGGGGGGCCTCCCTGGCTCCCCCTGGTGGTCTGACCACACCCTAGCACCCACCAGTGCGCGTCCTGCCCTCATTCAGCCCCACAGACCGGCGCGAGCCCAGACTTCTTTGTAGCCTCTGCCCACCCCACTTTCCCCGCCCCCCTGAGTTCTCATTCCCGTCTTACAACCAGAGACCCGTGCTGGCCAGGACCCTTTCCAGGGGCCTCCTGGGCTGGGTTCCATGGAGGAGCCTTGCTTCTGCCCAGGAGGGCTCTCCTTACTGCTCCCACCACCTCATTCCCTGCTGGCCCCTGCCGTCTAGCAGCCACTTAGCCCCTCTGGACCACAGACCCCTTGGGTGGGGGACACTCCTGAAAACAACCCCTGCCCGGGGTGGGGGATCTCCATCAGGCATTGCAAGGGGGGACGGGGAGTACCCGCTTGGGGCAGCTGACTCATCACCTTCTTGGGTCATTCCGCGAATGCTGGTGGTCTCCGCAGGCTTTGTGTTTGCTCTTCCTCCATATGAAACCTAGTGTTTCGAGAGAATTCTCTTCCCTTTACTTCCCAAGGCAGGTGCAGCAGGAACTAAGGGCTGAGGCCTGCTTCCTCCATTCTGGTGCTTGCTCCGACTGGTTGGGGCCAGTCTCCGGTTTCTTCTTCCTGGGGTGGGCGTCCGAGCCTGGGGTCACTGGATGCTGCTCTCTCCCCAGTGAGCTGGGCGAATTGGGGCGAGTGAGCACCCCCAGCCTCAGTGTCTTCATCTGTCTAGTGGGGGCTGAGCACACTTCTTCTGCAGGAGGCTCCTCAAGTCTATAGGGTGGTGGGCAGCCCAGCACCGTCCAATTGGAGGCCACGCAAATCCAAGGCCGCAAGCATCCTGCTGGCTGCAGCTGCCCTAGGCAGGCAGGGAAGGCTTCCCAGGGGGGTGCCTGCAGCGTCTGGGCCCCACACAGCAAGAGCCAGGCCTTTAAGCGAAGGAGAGCGAGCAGGTTTCTGTGAGGCGGGGAGGTTACCCAGACTTCCTGGCTCCCTGGGCAGGCTCAGGGAGGGCCCAGCTTGAGCCCCACACCCCCTGTATTTCACACGTTCACTTTGGATTCCCAGCCTTACCTATGACCAGGACCGACAGAGGTCCTTTGATAGATAATGGCGTCCCCTTTACAGATGAGGACGAGAGGGATGGTGACATCGTTGACCCAGAAAATGGCAGAACTGAGTGTCCACTGCGCCTCTGCTGAGCTTCTGAGGGGACCTCTAAAGGGGGTGCCATTCACATGAGTGGTGGCCGATGGTCGCCCCTGGCCATCTGGCTCAGGGCCCTCAGGGTGGTGGGAGTCTGAGACGTTCCCAAGGGGGTGGCGAATATGCACCTTGAGTCCCCAGGCTGTGCCTGTGACCCCAGGTCAGGCCAGGCCCCCCGCCAAGCCTCCATCCCTCTTATAAGTCCCCCGGGTCTGGTCTGTGCTCCTATGTCCTCCCAGGCAGTGATGGCACCCTGCCCTTCTGCTCTCTCCTCCAGCCCGTTTGATACTGAGAGCCTCCTGATGTCACCCAGCCCCACAGGCAAGTTCTCCATGGGCAGCAGGAAGGGCTCCTTGTACAACTGGACACCCCCAAGCACTCCCAGCTTCCGAGAGAGGTATTACCTGGTGAGTGAGCCTCCCCAGGGCAGGGATGCTGCGGTCACGCTGGGATTTCAGATGGGGGCAGCTCCCCCGGGGGCCAGCATGTGGGGCTGGGCCGAGCAGCCTGGCGCCTGGCGCCTCCGGAGGTAGCAAGCTCTGGACTCAGCCTCCCTTGTTTTGGGGACATCCTGGCTAGTTTCCGGTGCTTTTTCTTCCTCGCTGTCAGCCCTCCATTCTGGGGGCCTCCGGGCTTGGTTCCAGGTTTGGCTGGTTCTCCTGGAAGCCTGGAGTGGGGTTCTCTGGATGGTTCTACCACCCCCGCCATAACCTTGGCCTCCGATTTACCTGTTTTACAATTAGATTTAATGTATGATTCTAGTAGGTAATACCTTGACATAGCGCACAGTAAAACCTCTCTTTCCTGTGACCTCCAGAGATCTGGGTCCCTTCCTTAGTGCCAACTATTGTTGTCAACTACTTCCATATTCTGGCCATGGTGGGCCCGGCATACTTCAGTTAAAAAAAAAAAAAAATATATCACATCTGGTCCAGAGCATGGACTCTGGAACTAGACAGGCAGGCGTCAAATTCTGTTTATGCCTCTCACCTGCTGTGTGACCTTGGGCAAGTCACTCAACCTCTCTGGACGTCAATTTCTGTATCAGAGAGCTGCGAACAACAACAGCACTACTCTGGTGGGGGTCTGCAAGGATTAAACGAGTTAATACATGAGAAGTGCTTGGGAGAAGGCCTGACAAGAATAGCTGGTGCTGTGGGAACAGCAGTTATCAGTGGTCTGCCTAAGGGGGGTGGGGGAGGGCCGCAGCAGAGGGGGCAAGGGCTGGCCCATTCACATCACTCATTCAGAACTCTGGGCCAGGCTCTGTTCTGGGCCAGGTGAGGACGGTGCCCTCGGGGAGCACTGCACTGCCTGCCCAAGGGGCTAGGGACCGTGGGAACAAAGCCAGGAAGGGGCAGGGGACTGCCGGGGCAAGGTGGGCCTTGCTCCTTAAAGTAGGGTGTGCAGGGGAAGGTCCCCAGAAAAGGTGCCATTTGACTGAGGGCCTGAGGGGACAAGGGCACGACCACAAAGACCTAGGGGGAAGAACGTTCCAGGAAGAGAGAAGAGTCACCGCGAAGCCCTGGGCCAGGAAGGCGCCGAGCCTGGAGGCCAACAGCTTGGTGGCCCCAGGGGCTGGAAAGGAGTGAGTCCGAAGGACGATGGGGGTCAGGACAGACAGGCTGCAGGGTCCTGTCAGCACCTCCAGGCCGCCGGCCACCTTGGGCCTCAGTCATGTCGACAGGGTGGGTGTGCAGCGCGAGTGTTTAGGGAGGGAAGCGCCGCCGGGGGCCTCGCAGTAAAGGATGCTCCCGTGTCCCCCTCCCCAGTCTGTCCTGCAGCAGCCAGCGCGGCAGGCTCTGCTGCTGGGGGGGCCGAGGGCCACTTCCATCCTCAGCTACCTATCTGACAATGACCTTCGGGGCCCTGGCCTGCGGAGCCAGAGCCAGGAGCTGCCCGAGATGGACTCCTTCAGCTCCGAGGACCCCCGAGACACGGAGACCAGCACATCGGCATCCACCTCAGACGTGGGGTTCCTGCCCCTGGCCATTGGCCCCAACGCCTCCATTGAAGAGGAGGCCCAGGAGGACGCCCAGCCCCTGGGCCTCCTGCCAGAGACGGACCACCTGGCGGAAGGCTCCTTTGTGGAGCAGCCTGGCTGGAGGAATTTGGGAATAGAGGGCCCCGACCTGCCACGGGGCTCCCCGTTCCACAACCATCCAGCCCCGGGTAGCCAGAAAGACGACAATGAAGGAGAAACCGAGGACAGAGTGGATGGGCCCGAGGTGACCCTTGAGAGGCCCCTGCAAGAGGTCCTGGATTTACTGAGGTCCGTGGACCCGGCCCAGCCGCAGCTGCGGGAGCTGGAGTACCAGGTTCTCGGCTTCAGGGACCGGCTGAAGGTAGGCTTATTCATCAAGGGGCGGCAGCCCTGCTTTACCAGTGCCTAACAAGGGGGAGTAGTCTCAGGGGCCAGCCGGCCTGGGCCAGCATCCTGGGCAATGTCTTCCCTCGGGGCCTCAGTCTGCACATCTGTCAAGTGGGGAGAACAAAGGTCCTCGGTGGCCCGGAGGAGGATTATAAAAGGAAGTCGGGGATCACAGTAGATAACCTGCTCCACGTCTGGCCAAGAATCCGGCCCCATCTGGCATCTTCTGACCCGGGCAGGTTGGGGCTGGAGCTGGGTGTTCCATTCCCAAACCTGGGGTGTGTTCGGGGTCAGAGCTGGTGCCACAAAAGGCCCCGCGCAGCCGCACACCCTCCCCTGAACCTGCTTCTCGGCAGGGCCTGTGGCAAGGGCCATCCTCGGTGGCTCTCAGCGGTGCTGGCCTGGGCAGATTATTCAGTTTTTCCAATTACATAATTTTAAATGTATGGGCAATAAAACGTGTAACACGAGCACCTACGTACACATCGGTTAATTTATGAAAGCACCGTCTTTGGTGTAGGACACACTGGGACTGAAGGAGTTCAACGGCTCTCTTCAGAAATTATCTGGGGGGATTTCGAGATTTAGAATGGGCCCAGCCACAGTGCTGAGGGGCCTAGTGCTCCTGAGCGCAGGGAGGCCGTCACGGGCCTGGGAAGACGCACGTGTGAGCTCAGCCTCGCTCCGGCGGGAGTTAGTGCTGTGGGGGCTCGAGCTCAGTGTTAGTGCAACGTCGGTGGAAGTTCAACACTGTGTCTTCACACAGAAACACACGTAAGACAAGGTTCTGTGCTGACAGGCTGATGAAAATGTTGTGACCGGAGGCTCACGGTCTCTGCGCTTCTCCTAGGAGTGATGTTTGGTACACCGCGAATTAGGAGAACCGACTGTGCGCGTGTGTGTACACGCATATACACCCACACCCAAGGAAGAGAGATCCCCCCCCCATTTTGTTTTTCTATCAGGAGAGGGGATCTCTGCAACTAGCCTTGTTATTCTCGTTAGTCAGAGTTTTCTCTGTGGGCTCCACCTTTGAGAGCCTCGTTCTGGCTCTCAAGGCAGGATCTGGGAGCACTCTGTGTGGGACGAGGCCTGGGCGTGCCGGGGATGGGGACACAGCAAGCCCTGGAGTCCCGCCATGAATCGAGAGGAGACCAACATCTCCCGCAGTGGGTTTCGAAGCGCCGAGGAAGGGACCTGCCTTTGAGAGCTGTGGCACCAACACTCTCTCCCCACCCCCGCCAGTCAGGGGGTGGCTCAAACGTCCCTTCCTTCCGCCTTTCCCTGAGAGAAGAGACACTTGAGATCTAGAGGCTCACCTGGCAGCCTGTGAGCCTCCTGAAGGGGTTCTGACCCACGCCATCTTTTTCAAAATAATTTGGAATTGGTGGCCAATATTTAAGAACTGGCAGCTTCCCACAAGTCTAGGTTTCCAGGTTTTTTGTTTTTTGTTTTTTGTTTTTTAAGAAAATGGACCGATCTGGCAACCCTGGCCCCCCACATTCCCGAGTGGCAGGTGTCAGCTGGGGCAGAGCAGGAGCCTGGCCCTCTCGGGGGGAGGACGCACGTTCTGCTCCCCACCTGCCCCACTCACTCACTCCTGTCTCTCGCCCTGTCCCTGTGGGCTCTGTGAGCCAGGTGAGGCTTTTCAGATCTGCGTCCCTTGTGCTCCCCAGCCATACCTTGTCACAGGCTATTTGGGAGGGGCCTCGGGCAGGGCAGTGCCCCCGTGCCCATCCTTGAATTGGGGGATCGCACTTGGGCAGCTGAGGCTCGCAGCCCTGCTGATGGACGGTGCCCATGAGCCCCTGTCCTCAGGGTCTGCCCTAAGGGCTCACTGCTCCGTCCACAGCCTCGCGGAGCCCGCCAGGAGCACGCCTCTGCCGAGAGCCTGATGGAGTGCATCCTGGAGAGCTTTGCCTTCCTCAACGCTGACCTCGCCCCACAGGACCTGTCCCTGTTTGGGGGCTGCCAGGGTCCCCGGTAAGTGCACTCCCCTCCCAGCGCTGACCCCGGGGACCAGCCTCAGTTCCACGCTTCCTGTCGGCCTCCTGGCCGATGCCTTCCCTCGCCCTGGGCCCAGCTTGTACCTCTCTTGTTTCTCTGTCGTGCCCCTGCCCCCGCATGCCCACTGCCTGGCGCAGAGCAGACCTGTGCTGACCACTGAGTGAATGACCGTCCCCCAGCATGGTGCTGAGCTCTGAGCAATGGGCTGTTTGGGGTTTATCTTAAAAAAATGACGATAAGGTACATGGTAGAGCCTCTGTACTCTGCCTCACGTACGGGCAGCAGTGAGCAGTGACCCATGCTCCCTGGTCTTCTGCACAATTCGCCCTGACCTCTGACACCAACTTCTTCTCAGCTCAGCAGCCCCCACCTGCCCCGCTCACGCCTTGCTCCTGTACCAAATCTCAGCAGCACCAAAGAGGATACACAGGAAACTTTGTCTCCTCCTCTCACGATCCCATGGGGAGGGGGTGGCACTCCACCTGCCATCCCAGTGTCACAGTGTCCTCAGGCCTTGGGCTCAGCTCCTACCATGAAGCCAACATGGTGCCAGGCCGGCTGGCTGGCAGGGTTGCACTTACCCCTCACTGCCACGAGCTTGGTACTCCTGTCCCCCCTTTACAGATGAGTACACTGAGGCCGGGGGGGGGGAGCAGGCCGGTCCAGAGACACAGAGCTAAGGATTAGTTTGAGCTTCTGACTTCAGGTCGCCCACCCTGGAAGGTGTCCCCAGCTCCCCCGTCTCCAGGGCCCACGCCAGGCCAGCACCTGTTTTGAGTTGTTGCCGGCTTTTGCTGTTTTTCCTTTTCTCTTAGTTTTCTCCTTGGTCTAACTCTATCTCCCTGGGACGTGGAGTGGGCCTCCCTGACCAGAGCTCTGCAAGGAGGGAGGGTTTCTTCTACCGTTGGAGGGAGCCAGGCTGCTAAGTGGAATGGTCACCCGGTTCTTCTCAATCCAACTCAGGAAGGACAGGACCCCGCCCCCGCGGAAAGCGTCATCTGGGGAGCTCACAGCCGGCACCCCGGAGCTGGACAGGCTGCTCACGGTCCACCTCCACGTCTGCAAAGCTCTGCTGCAGGTGGCTAAGGGATGGGGGTGGGGGGCGCTTGCTGGGAAACCGGGTTGGGGGTCCTCTTTGCAAAGAACTGATCTTGATCGTGGGGGGGAGCATGGTGCAAGGAAGAGAGACACCCCCCCACCCCCACCGAGAGCCAGTGAGACAGAGGAGGTTCCTCTGTGGAAGGTTCAGGCCCGGGTGAATAGCCACGTGGCTCTTACGCATCCCAAGTGCTGAACCAAAAGCAGTGGCCGCGGCTCCTTCGGCTGCAGGCGCCAGAGCTCCAATCCAAGCTGGCTCAACCAGAAGGAACTTTCTGGCTCACAGAATTGAAAGGCCCAGGGGTAGGCTTCGGGACCAGCTGGATCCAGGGGTTCAAATATCTTGAATATTCAAATATCCGGGTCTCTCTTGGCTCTGCTTTCCTGCGTTGGCTGGCTTCACCTTCAGGCAGGCTAGCCCTTTCTGGTGGCAGAGGTCGCCCCTGGCAGTCACAGCCTGCATCCCACCATCTCTGCCACCTTGGTGAATCAGGAATCCCCGGATGACAGCCAGAGAGCTACCGTCAAGATAGAAAGGATGGGCAGGGGGGAGGTGGGAGCTGCAGTCGCGATCACTGACCTCAGGGGCCATGTTCTGTGCTAACCTGGAGCATCATGCGCTGCTTTCCAGAAACTGGCCTCTCCTAATCTGTCGAGGATGGTCCAGGAGTGCCTTCTGCAAGAAGCTGCGCAGCAAAAGCAGGTTCTGGAGATGCTTTCTGTGCTTGATTTTGAGAAGGTCAGCAAGGCAACATCCATTGAAGAAAGTAAGTAACTGCCCGCCACCCACGGGCCGCTCCTGTGAATGGCGTGAAGCGATGGGCTTCGAAGCCCAGGGGAGCCTCGTCTTCCCTCCTGATGTCCAAAGCTCCCTGGAGCCCAGGGGGGACGTGCTGGGGTGGCGACTGGGCTGTGCTCTGACACTCAGACTGTCTTACGTGCCACCTTGGAGTCGGTGGCACACACCCTTCTGTCAGCGGCGCGACTCTGGGCAAATGATTCCCCTCTCTGGGCCTCAGCTTCCCCATCCGTATGAAGGGGAGGCCGCGGGAGAGTGTTCAGTGAGGTAATCCCCAGGCCACATTCGAGGCGCAGAGCGTGCACGCAAACATGAACAGTACCTGTGACCCCAGCCCTGCCCCCCCACCCCCCGTGGAACCTCCCCGTGTCCATGAGGAGAGGCTAGAGGCAGGAGCTGTCCCCGCGCTGTGGGGGCTGTGGGGAGGGGCCCGGGGAAGGCAGTCACAGCTGAAGCTGCTGGTCCTCGCGGGTCGCGACTGGGAGGTGGGAAGGGAAGCTGCATGAAGTCCGGTCACCCCTCACCTCCCTGACCTCTGAGGCCTCAGAGCTGGAGGAAATCCTTGGGCCGCCTCCTTGCCGGCCCTTCCCCCACCACCAGTGGGGTCCTGACCCGGGCTTTCAGTCGTCCCGCAGGCCGCTCGGAGGAAGGGGTGCCTGAAGCTGTGGAGAGGGTGCACGGAGCCCGGCAGGGTCCTGTCCTGCCCCGCCACGACGCTGCTGAACCAGCTCAAGAGAACGTTCCTGCACAGGGTCCGAGGGAAGTACCCGGGACAGCTGGAAATAGGTACCCCCGCCCCCTACGAGCAACGCTGTGCTGAGTCCCCGCCCCCCCCGCCCGGGGCCTGGTTCTAGCCCTGCCTGCACCCCTGTGTCTTCATGGCACCGAGGGACGGCGTCTCTCAACCTGCCCCCGAGCCACCTCCTCTCACGGGGGACGGGAAGGAGTCTGCGGACCCCCGAGGCCGCCGCCGTTAGCCGGTTGGCACATTTCTGCAGATGGACTGCGCAGCTCCCACCAGAACCTTAAAGGGGTTCAGAAAGAACGTTTATGGGAAGGTAGGCAGGAGAACGGTGTCTTCCAATGTTGGCTGGACTCTTCCTCAGAACGCAGAGCATCTCCCCTGCAGGGGCTCTGGAACTTGGGCCGCCCTGACCGGCACCTGGCTGCTACTCGGTCTGCGTGTTCCCAGGCGCCCGCGAGGCCTGGCCCGGCTCAGGGCAGGGGAGGCACCCCAAGAACGCCTGACTCGAGGCCTGCAGACCCCAGCTACCGCACGCTCCTCCTGTCAGGCCGAGGAGGCCCAGGGAGGGGCACCGACCCCTGCCGCACCTGGCGGGGAAGCGCCGAGGGGCCTGGTCTGTCTCCTCACGGCCTTCTCCCGTGTTTTGCCAGCGTGCAGGAGGCTCCTGGAGCAGGTGGTCAGCTGTGGCGGGCTGCTGCCCGGAGCCGGGCCTCCCGAGGAACAGACGGTCACCTGGTTCCAGTTCCACAGCTACCTGCAGAGGCAGAGCGTCTCTGACCTGGACAAGCATTTTGCCCAGCTCACCAAGGAAGGTAGGGGCTGGGAGGGTGCCGGCCTCCCAGCAAAAGGTCGTGAGAAGGGAGGACCATCCGTCCGCGGAGCCCCCTGTCCCGGCTCTCTGCAAGCCGGTTTCTCAGAGCCACTGCATGTTTCCCCTCCGCCTGTTCTCGGGAGAACCCAGGTTTGAGGAGATGGCGCCGTCAGCCCACGTAGGGGGGTTAGCTCCAAGGGAAGGTTTGACAGAGCACAGAGTGGAGGTCAGAGCTGGGTACGAGTGGGACGCGCGGCCAGCCAGCGTCCTCGAAGTAGGGGCTGAGGTGTTATTAATCTTCAGGGTGTATGTGATCCCTTGCTAGAAAGCCTTCCTAGAGGTTCCAGGAGGCCCCTGTGAAACCAATCCAGACTGAGCCTTGGTGATCACATGGGCCTGCGCTGGGCTTTGCTTCCCCGTGGCTCCTGGCAGCGGCCAAACGGACCTGCAGCCATACCGCCGACTGGTCCACTTGTGTCTTCCAGTGACACTCGTCGAGGAGCTGCAGTGTGCGGGGCAGGGCAAGACGGTCCGGAAGCTGCAGGGGAAGCGGCTGGGCCAGCTCCAGCCCCTGCCCCAGACACTAAGGGCCTGGGCACTGCTCCAACTGGATGGGACCCCGCGAGTGTGCAGGGCGGCTAGTGTTCACCTGGCTGGCGCAGCCAGGAACAAGAACTTTCGGGAAAAGGTATGGCATGAGGACGGGAGGCGGCAGCCCCCTGGCTATGTGTGTGTGAGTTGCGGGGAGGTTGGCTTTCTCTCTCAGAAAAGTACTCCAAAGGAGTGAGTGATGCTGTGAAGGGGGCGGCATTCGCTGCAAGATGTTTTGGTTTTTCAAAGATTTTGGTGTTTTAAGTAATCTCTATACCCGATCTAACTTACAACCCCGAGATCAAGGGTCGCATGCTTTACCGACGGAGCTGGCCAGGTGCCCCGAGACGTTCTGCTTTAGTTAGGCATGCGCCAGTGGCGTGAGCGCAGCCCTTTCTCCCGCCGTGGCCCTGGGCGACACCGGCCCTGCGGAGGTATCCGGGCTGGACTGGGCTGGGGCTGCCAGGCCAGCACCCGAGGATCCCACAGAACCTCACGCCACCGCCCGACCCCCTCGTTCCTCTCGGTGCTTCCGACACAACATATCCTACCCATGTGGTCTGTCGCTGGCATTTAGAATGAACGGGGCAAGACCGAGGCCTTCCAAAGGTCTCTTGGGCCACCCCATGGCCAGGTGCATTCTCACATGCTTCCTAAATGAAACCTGTGCCATTTTGGGAAGCCCGCGGCAGCGCTCTTCTGGCTGAGGTGGCCGAGGGGACGGGGCCATCGCTGTGACTGGGAAAGGGAGCCGAAGGGAAGAGATGCTTTGTCCTCGGGCCTCAGGCAGCAGCTCCGCTTTCGGCCTACAAGGCCGCCTCCCTCTGTACGCCCAATTCTTCGGTTGGCCCCGGCCAGACATCTGATTTCTCTGATGTCACATTTTATCTCGATTTGGGAACTATTATTAGACAAAAAGAGCATTCTTCATTTTGATTACCATCAGCCCAGGGACCAGTGTTTTTAGAGATAAACCAAATACTGCAGCAGACACCCCAAGACTGGGTACACCTGGCCCAAAGATGAATAGATCAGGGCCCGGATTCTCGTTTAGAGAAATATAAGCAGGGCTCAACTTATAGCCAGCATCGGGAGGACTGGCCAGCTCCCCCCCTCACAGAAACCTCATTCCCCAGGCTTTGCTTTTCTACACCAACGCTCTGACCGAGAACGATGCCAAACTCCAGCAGGCCGCATGTGTGGCACTAAAACACCTCAGGGTGAGTCTAACCTGTCCTCACCGGGGGCAGGGAGAAGCCCAAAGTTAGTTCATGTCAAAGTTATCCCACTGGGACCCCCCTCCCCAAAAATTACCACCAGCACAAAAAACAAAACAAAACAAAACAAAACAAAACAAAAAACTCAAAAAACAAAAAATCCTAAAGAACAAAAAACAGCCCCTGAAGAGCAGATGTCAGCTCCACCCGCAGAGGCCCCTCGATAGCAGTCAAGGAGCATTTGCTCTGACTCTGCCTGAACAAGCAGGTGGCCCCAGGGACTCACTTCTGAGGCCTTGGACTCCTATGTTGTAATATCCTCAAACAATTTCTAAAAGCACCATCAGCTCACTGTAGGGGAAAAAAAGGTGTAAAATACAGAAATGTAGAAGTTATCCATCATCCTAATAACTTAGCAGAAAGTACTGTTGGCATTTTGCTGTATTTCTTTTGTTTGTGGCTGTGGGGGGGGGCATTTAAAATCGTTGATCGTGCTAAATACAACTTAAAAGCAGTGAGTGAAACAGGAACTCTTAGTGGCAGGCTGGCAGCGCTTTCCAAGTCTCGAAGAGGCCGTCTTAAGTTAACGGACTCCCCCACTCTCGTGTGGTAGAAAATTGAGGTTCATCATCCATTTTTTTTTATTATAAATCGTGTCATTATGAGCATCTTTGTGCACCAAGCCTTTAAAAAAAAATATATGGAGTTCTGAATGATCTCCTTAGGCTGAACGCTCCGAAGCATGACTCCAGGCCAGAGAATATGGAACTTTTGGAGCCTCTAGGTACAGCTCAGCCACTTACATCCGCAAAAGCAGACGGGAGAGGATGTCCGTCTTGCCCCCTCCTCACCCGCATCTGGAACTCTCATTTTAGAAAAACCGTTGCCAGTCTGCTGGGTGAAAACTAGATTAAACTCACTCACCCCATTCATTCTGGAAAGAACCACAGAGAAATTCTAAGAGAACCAGCTGGTTATAATCAACCAACCAGTAAGGGGGTAGGGGTGGGTGCCCTGTGGAGGAGGCTGAAGGCGCTCTGGTCCTCGGCCCTGGAGGAGAGGACCAGGGTCAGCTGTGCCCAGACCTGGGCTCTGACCGATGCTCTCGGTCTGACCAGGAGGGGACGGTCAGGAGAGCAGGGAGGAGGCAGGAAGGTCCCGAGGGAAGCAGGTCTTCCCATTTTCAAGACAGGCCTTCTAGAAGGTATCCATAAAGCTCTGCCAATGGCCTGGCTCACGGGCAGGTGTCACGATGGAAAAGGTCAGGCACTTCCAAGGGCACTCCTGATGAACTTGAGGCCACATAAGAAACCTGTTAAGCCTTCAGAAAGGGAAGGGGCTGAGGTCCCGAAGTCCATGCCAGGGCTGGTGTCTTGCAGAGCTTATAAAACTGGATTCCACCTGCTACTGAGAATGTTCCCTAATGGATCCTCCCCCCCACCCCCCAACAGGGCATCGAAAGCATCGATCAGATCGCCAGCCTGTGCCAGTCTGACCTGGAGGCCGTGAGAACAACAGCCCGGGAGGCCACGCTGTCGTTCGGTAAAGTACAGCATCAAACGCCTGGACCTGGTGCAGTGGGGTGCCCCGAGGACCTCCGGGAGGTGGTGCCAGAGAGGCCACGGCCAGCACACAGGCTGGGCGCTGCTGGTGACCCATTTAACCGCATTTGGCCAAGACAGGTCTCCTTCATGGTTGAGGTGGCAAGAAGTGCTTCATTTCCCTCTTAAGCTTCAGTTGATGATCCCGGGGAACGAACACCAGATGCAAGGCAGGGACACAGTTCGGCAGATTCTGTCTTGAATGTAGCGGCAAGGCACTGGGTCCATGCGAGGGGCCGGCAGGAGCTCCCCCAATGCTCCCTGCCTCTGCCCCTCACAGCAGCACCCCAGACCCATGCGTCAGTCAGCACTAAGGCCACCTCTGCTCCCCAGAGCAGGCACACCGAGGCGGGGGGACAATCCAGTGACAGATCACCTTCATATTTCAGGTGAGGAAGGACGCTTAGCCTTTGAGAAGATGGACAAACTCTACTTGGAACAAAGAGAGGAGGCCTTTTGCCAGGAGGCGGATGTTGAAATCACGGTATTTTAAGCCTCGGCCGATGAGTTCCAATGTGGCATCTTTGTCTTCGCTCCTGCCCCGCCCTGACACAGGGGCTGAGTTTGGGGTGGGGGAACGGTCTGTGCTCCCCGCTAAGTGTGCGCTGGCCCGAGCTGCTTCCTCCGTCTCCAGACCAGTTACAAAGGCCAGGGGCACAAATGAGGCCTTTTCGTACCAGAGCAGAAGGGGCCGCACAGCACTTTGAGGGCTGTAGGACTCCAATCACACGATCAGCTTTTGCTTCGGAGAATCTGACCTTCCCCAGCCAGCGGCACTACCAAGGGGCCACGGCCCAGGCCAGATGAGGTCTGCAGCGAAAAGCTCCAAGAGGAACGCACGGCCCTTGGGGTCTCCCTGCGGGTTCTCGTTCCGTAAGGACTGGGAGTGAACTGGCAAGCGGGCTGACTGCTCTTGCTGAGGAGGACGCCGTGGGTTATGTCGGCAGCAGCAAGCCGTCCCCTCGGCAAGCTGGGGACGGTGGGAAGGCACGCAGCCAGGGTTCCACGAATCAGGCTCTTAACCCGAGCTACAGCCCAGATGCCACCGCAGAGCCTGCTGACCACGGACCTTATTCCCCCGGCCGAGGAACCCTACTTGTCATGTCAGCAAGAGCGTTCACTTTGACCTCACTCATCAACATGGAATGAAACTTCTGAAGCAAGTCAACGTAAGGCCTACTAAATAAACTGCTTCGGAAGTCATAAGCTGGTTTGAAAAAAGATTTCACTGAAGGAACATGTTTAAAGAAAGAAAGTTCATTTCCTATTTAAATCTATTAAAAACCCTCCAACACGCCCCAAACTGTTTTTGTGTGGAGCTGTAGAGGCAGCCTGGGGTATGAATGCGACACCTGACAAAGGCACTGGGGACTCTGTGACTGAAACCTTCTCATGTAAACTTCCTGTATATATTCTGTGCTTTTTGGGTGAACTTAGTATTTATTTGCCTTGTCCCCTAAATTTGATTTTCTGAAATTTCGATTAAAACGATTTTTATGGGTGTTTCCCCTTACCTGAAAAAAGTAGAGAGCAGTGGTTGTTTCCCCAAACCCCCCGGGGAGGGAAAGAGTGTCCCCTCCCAGCCCGAAGGCGGGCTCCCCCACACGCGGCTCTAATGGAGGGCAGCCCCACTGCCTCAGTGCCCTTGGCACCCCCGTGCTGGCGGAAGGCTCCCCGAGTGCCCACTCCCACAGATACCAAGCAGCACGGCCCCTCCCTGTCTAGCCCTTGGCCTCATCTGATTTCTGCACCAAAGTTCCGAGTTCAGCGATTTTTTTTTCCCCCACACTGGCATTCTACCTCTTCGTGAAAGCTTAGATGCCATTTTTGTATCTGAAACCAAGACTGAAGTGACAGTGGGTGTGACACCACCGTCCTGTGGCCACATGACCACAGCCCGTGTTTACTCCCCAGTTCTGCGGATCCTGCCAGGAGGCCCAGCGGCCAGTCATACCACCCTGGAGGATATAAGGGAATTTTTTGTACTGTTTTTGCAACATTTTATAAATCTGAAATTATTCCAGAGCAAAAAGTCAACCGATCACCTTAGAGAAGATTAACGGCGTACAAGGAAGGGAAAACTAGGTGACTTTTTTTTATCCCATCCTTTCTCCGTCCAGCGTGGCTCGACAGAGGTACTGAGAAGTGGTGACCGTGGGTCTCACGGGCAGCCGGCGAGGGACACATTCTGAGCAGTCCTCTAAGTAACCTGAGTAGGTTTGCTGAGGCCGCCCAGGGCCCTGGACGTCCAGAAGGTGGGTTCTGTCGTCATCCAAGAAGCTGGGTTGAGGCCGGAAGTGTCAGTAAACTGACCGGGAAGGGAACGGTCCCCCAGCTCAAAGGCAAGCACAACCCCAGGAGGCCGCAGTAACCCTTGGCCGCCTGACCGACAGGACCTGCTTCTCGGTGGTGGCGGCGGCAAGAAACAGGAGGTACCCGTCCTTTAGGCCCATTAAACAAAGGCATGGGAGGCACCCCAAATCCATGTTCTTTAGAAAAAAAAATTTTATTGTTGCAACTAAAATGCAAACCCATCATTTATATGGCAAGTTGGAAATCTGTACAGTTTGACAGTTCTGTGAGGTCACAGAAGACCCTGAGACGCGCCCCCCACCCCCCCATCATGCATCCGTGTATACACACACCTGAAAAGGTATTCTACCAAAACACCTCACTTTTTTGTGTGTTTTTATTTTTGTAAAAATGGTTTATTCCATGGCCATTATAAAAAATAATGACCTGATGAGTAAATATCGGCTTAAGGCATAGAGCAGAGCAGCTCACTACTTCTCTAACATACGTGTAACAAGATGGAGAGCCATCTGTTTTCCAAGGATAGGAGGTTAAACCAGTATATCCATTCTGAAAGGCTACTATATATACACACCCAAACTACTACATACATATACAGGACTTCAAAAAACAAACAAACAAACAAACAAGCCCAACTCAAAAATGCTTACAGCCTGGCACCTCAGCCTCATCCACACCTCACCAAGGCTCTGCGGAGCGATGCCTCAAACGTTCCCACCACAGAGTTTCTCTGCACGGGCTTCTAACACGTGAAAGGCAAAATGTGAAAATGCTGGCAAAAGAGCAGCTCGTGAGCTACAGCTGCCTTGTTTTTTGTTTTGTTTTTCTTGTTAAAAAAGCCACTTAACGTGGAGGTCTCAAGTTCCCTTGCAGGAAGAGTCGTGAGCACCATCAGTCCCCAGGATTCAAGGGCGGGGGCAGACGTGGCTCTCTCAGCAAGGCCCCCGGAACGGGGCGACGGCAGGTGGACTCCGAGGGACTGTCACCCAGATTGCTTCAGGACGTGTGGCTGGTTTCCAACAGTTGCCTTGGTTCCAAATCACCGTCTGCTCGAGAGGAGTGTGAACCTCTGAACGTGGAGGCTGATCCCCAAGGTGTTGGGTGGGGCGGGGGGGGATCCCTGCTTGCCTAAATGTCCAGAGCGTGAGGTGTGACTATGGCTTCCCATACCCTTGGAATGTCTGAGTTACAGTGCGACCCGGCTGGACAAGGCCAGGCCGGGTCTCACCAGGAAGTCACCAGAGTGTCATGCCAGGAATTCAGCAAATATCTCTTACTGGAAAACATCACTCCATTGCTGAATGGCGATGATTTTAGCAAGTCTTAGGAACCACAGCCACGGAATGATCAGATCATGCAAAGGTAGACTGGACTTGTACATGGGGCACATTAATAAGCAGAGAGCGAAGTATTTCAAGCACGTGGTATCTGATGAGGACACAAGACGACCGTCCATGCATTCTAACACACACAGGGAAAGCAGTGCTTGAGAACAGGATTCTACCAGATAACCGGGAGGGGGTAACTGGGACAAAGTAATCTCACGTCATGTATCTTAAATATCCAAATGTTCAGTATATATTATCCCGTGTTCTATAAACATATGCCAAACCTCTGCTCACCTTACCCACAATGTCACGAAATAACAACTGCTTACAACCGTCCTCCTTCCTAGTACTGGTCTGACGCAGCAGGCTCATGGCAAAGTCTTACGTTCCCAGCACTACCTGAGGGTTTATTATTGTCCTTTTTGATAAAGCCCTTGATGCAAGGCTGACATCAAAAATTTCTAATACATTATTGGTTTAAGAAAATGCTAGTGCACTATGGACGCCTTTGGGGAAAAAAACAAAAACAAAAAAATAAATATGGAGTGGAGAGGCTCACCGCACACAGTCTCTGTTGGAGGTCCAGGGGGAGGACACCGTGTGCTGCCCACCCGGGATGTGCTGGGCCACACCAAGAGGGAGCGTGCGGCAAAGCGAGCCTCGCGACTTGCGCGGGCCACCAGCACCGGACTCTCCTTTGCTCTCCTCAAAAAATGGGTGGTGGATTTGGTACTCGAAGGAAAGAGAGGGGCAACAAAGTCAAAAGGAGTAAGAACCAACAGCCCGGGGCGGGTGGTTTTAGTGCAGAACAAACGTCCGTCCAGGTCACGGCTGGCTACGCTGTCCTCAGCCCTCCCCTACCACGACATGCCTGCTAGGCGGGCACGGGCTCTGCCAGCAGAGGCGGGCCGGGGGGTGGGTCAGACTATGTGCTGCTGCTGAGCAGGAACTGGAATGAAACCGAACATTTTCAGATGAACCCAGCCCCCCCCACCGCAGAGCCGCAGACTCACGCACTAGCCCCACCCCCGCCCCCCTCCGGCCTCCAGCGAAGGGGGTTTCCTTTCTCTTTGACAAGAGCCCCCCTCCCCAAAAATCACCCCGAAGGAGAACCTTGTTTACATGTTGTTAAACCATCCGATGTACTCAAAGATGGTCGCTTGGAAAGAGATAAAATATTTAAAAATTTTTAAGAAGTCCTGTGAGGTGATTTCCATGACCAGAGTTTTGAGGCTAACCCTCCCTCTTCCCCTCACTTTAACAGCAACACACTTCTCACGTGTGGACTTCTACTGAAACAGCATTTATATTCCAAAGAAAGTGGAAATTTTTCCTTCTGGACCTCAATGGCAGGGCTGAGAAGCTGGTGGCCACCCTGCCGTGACCTTGGGCCCCGAGGCAGGGGCCTTGAGGAACCCCATTTGAGGAGGTGGGGGGATGAGGGCGGGGCCTGACCCAGACAGCTGGAAGGAGAAGGGACCGATGGAGAAATGAGCAACGGGAAACCGGTGGGGACACCCTGAGCAAAAGCAGAAGCTGGGCTTTGTTTTCTAGAGCTGGCCTTCTGTTGTTTCTCTTCTAAAAACGGGAAAGCTCGCAGGCACTGTCCGAGCTCAGTACGCGCACAGCAGAGGAAGCGACTGAGCAAGACCGCGCCCTAAACCCTTAAACCCTCTTCTCCAAAGGAGTTTACATTCGTAAAAGCATGGGAATCTTTCCCTGGGAAATCAAATATAAACTGTGTATCTGGTGACACCACCTAAGGGTACAAGAAAGTTTCATAAGTGCCTAGTCTTTTTTCCAGAAATAATAAAAGCTGCTTTTTATAAAGGTTAAAAACAACAATGTGTTGTAATTCTATTATTTTTTTTCAAAAACAAATAACAATAACCAAAAAGAGAGAGAGAGAGAGAGAGAGAGAGAGAGAGAGAGAGACAGACACATATTTGGCATTTTCTCTACTTACTCCTGAATAGGTTAAGGCCCTGAGATTAGACTCTCGTATAGTCTTGGGACCACAGGGCTCCTTAAAACCCCAGTGCATCAATCCTCAATTCTCTCTCGTTAGCCCTTCACAGTTCCAGACTTTAAAAACTTTTGCTCTGTTTCTTCTGAGACTGGCTCAGATCCTTCCACAGCACTGAATGCTAACGCCGGGCTGTCGGCCAGTGCTTTCTGTACACGCGGTCCTGCCAGCACGTCCGTCAGTGAAAACATACCCTGTAGCAGAGGTACGCGCCGGCCGTGAGGACCGTGGCCATGCACATGTTGACCAGGAAGGGCTTCCAGGGAGTCAGCGCCTGGTCCTGCTCCTCCTTGGGTGGCGAGGGCTCCCCCTGGGCAGGACCTGCCCCCACGGCCCGCCTTCTGACTTCAGTGTCTGGACTCGTGCTGCGGGGTTGGAAGGACAGAGACGGGTTACGCCTTCTGGGGAAGACGGGGGCGAGGACGCGACGACTGTGGCTGGAATCCCAGGGGAAAATGAGCCGCCTGTAAACAGACCTCGGCCGTACGGACACTGCCCTGAAGCCCACCTGTCAGACCTTCCCTCCCGCCCCACCCCAGCGAGGCCCAGGAGGCCCCCACAGCCAGGGTATGGTTCTGGAGACTCTCGTGGCCTCGCTGGTGATGGAGGGTGGGTAAGACTCTGCTGAGAAATACAGGCGCTGGGGCAAAGGTAGGTGCTACTCTGTCCTGGGGTTTGCTTGGAGAACGTTCCCCTTCAGATCGGGGAAGGCAATGGCGTGGCCCACAGGCTACCACTCCCTCCCCGGGCCCCCTACACAAGAGCCTTTGCTGCTGCTGACGGGAGGACATCACGCATGCCCTCTGTCCCTCAGCCCGCCCTGTCCCAGGCTCGAGGCCCCAGCATCAGTCCGATCCCGCCAGCAGGACGGCTTCTCGGGCCTCCTGCGTACAGCAGACTGGCTGCCCTCCTGGCGGCGGGCCGGAGCGCCCCCGCGGAGACCACGTGCACTGTGCTCTCATTCCAGGCCTGTCTCAGGAGAGGCTGAGGCCCTTCCTCTCCCCCCCTCCCGCCCCGCTGCCCTTGCCTCCCTCAGAGGCCCTGACCACAGGGTGTCCTGCTTCTCCTATGCATCTCCACAGCCTTCCTACCCCAGCAGCACCCCGTGTGGGGGGCAGGACCACCCTGAGGCACCCCCCCCCGCCCCCACCCCGGGAGACAGGAGGAAGTGGCACAAAGCACCTGCTTTTCGGCAGCCCGCCGTGAGGCCCAGGCTACAGGGCTGAGACCCGTGTGCATGTGGGCCCCCGCTGGGGTCCAGAGGCACAACTCCACTGTCTCCTGGAACTCTCTGGCTTTCAGCTTCCCCAACCCACCCTACCCTCCTCACCACCTCCGCACACACACTGAAAAGCACCCCTCCCTCCAGCGCGGTCGTAGCGAACGCAGAACGGGACACATGACGGACGGGACGCCGGTCCCGTGCCAGCTCTCACCTCTCTCAGCCTCAGCCCTTGGCAGGCCCTCAGACGGGGCGCGCCGGCTCGTCCGGAGGCCCCGGGAAGCTAGGCGTGTCTCCCTGCGGGACTGTCACTGAGCTGCTGCCGAGCACACCACCTGGCACGTGCTCTGGGAGGCCCCACTGGACAAGGCTCTCTCAAGCCCTAGAGCCAGATGTAACGTTGCTGTGATAGGGACCCAGTTGCATGAATGGCCCTGGTGACTTAAGTGCGTGGGTCAGGACTGGGGCCTGGCACTCAGCATTCGGCAAGGTGCCCACGTAAGGTTCTGATCATCAGTGTAGCCAGAGGACCACTCAGGCACGCACCATGTATAACCTGCTTTCTTGAGTATTACAATTCCACTGTCCAGCCACATTCACGCATTCCCGATCCTATCCTTTAACAGCTCCAAAATATCCCAGGGTAGGGAGAAAGCATGATTTACCCAATCCCTAGATATACAACCGGCTCATCTCTAATTTTTCACCATTCCAAATGATGCCTCAATGAATACCTCTACCTATAGATCTCTTTGGGCACCCGTTTGCAAAGTGTTGCAAACCAAATTTCTAGATGTGTACAAATGCCGGGTCAAAGCACGCGCTCATCCAGGAGGCAGGAACCAAGGGCACTGTCTCCACAGGCTTGGGCTCAGGCTCCCTCCCCTTCATTCTTCATGCTTCCACACCTCATGCAGGCAGCCTTCCTTGAGCACCCCGGGAAGGCAGAGTCTCTCTTCTCGCAGGCTGACCACCGCAGTGTGCACTTCCAGCCCCTTCCTGCCCACAGGCTCTCACCCATATTCCACTGTCCCTGTCCCAACAAGATGGTCTAGAACGCAGACCAGGGGCCATGTTCTAGTGAACTCAGTATTGCACATGCATCAATATGTGCTCAATAATCTTTGCTAAATGGCAGTAAGTTAATCAAGACTGCACGAAAAGGTTAAATTCCCAGAAGGACCATTCTGGGGGCTGAAAGTACATGGTCTAACCGGGACAGCATGTT
Source organism: Callorhinus ursinus (assembly GCF_003265705.2). Classification (NCBI taxonomy): domain Eukaryota; kingdom Metazoa; phylum Chordata; class Mammalia; order Carnivora; family Otariidae; genus Callorhinus; species Callorhinus ursinus. Next base: position 8,146,241 of record NW_027397115.1, read on the forward strand.
TCAGGACTGGCTGGAAGCCAGGGGCAGGGCATGGTCATCTCTCGGCGGGACTCGGTTACACGAATCCCTGATTCCAACGGGCACCACAAGGTGGTGCTAGAACCCCACTGAAGGAGGTCCCTTGGGGGCGGGGGGAGGGCAACCTGGGGCCGCCTCAGATGCCCCTGGCTGTAGGAGGATGATGGTGATGGTCCAGGAGTCCCATTCCCCAAAGACACAGAGGCAATGCTTGCCAAGAGGAGGCCGTGTCCTCAGGGTTTCAACAGTAACGTGTTTCTGGATCAGAAGGTCAGTCCCCCTCACCACCGAAAGGCCAGGCCCCCCTGGCCTTACCTTTCCAAGCCGCAAGGGACATTTAAGGGGGCTCCGGTTTCCTCCTTGATGGAGCAGGCTTCTTTATCCTCCCCAGTTTCGTCCTTCACCCACTGGTGGTTGGGGAAGAATTCCTTGCACTTCCCATTATGTGGCTCCAGGATTCGTTTGGGGGGCCGGGGAGGAGGGGGGACGTGTTCGGGTGGGGGCTCCAGGTCCTCATGGGAGAGCTCCTTCCATTGCTCCTAGGGAAAGCGGCAAGAGAAAAGTCCCATTAGTACTCACAGTGGGCTGATCTGTCAGGAAATCTGCTCCCCTTTAAAGGGAGTAGAGGTGAGGGGCGCTCTCTGCTTCTCTGCTTCCTGAGGCTACAGACACGTATACTTGGAGGATGAAATCTTTTGAGAACAAAGTCTATTCTCCCTATCAATGTTCTCTACGTCAGCACATCCAAGGCAGAAATTGGATCACAACTTTCTAGCTATTTAGCACACGAAGGATAGCTATTTCTTCTGACACATGACAGAGTATTTGAACTTTTACAACTGACAGCCTCCTTCTTCATAGACAAAAATTCAAAATCAACACACCTGGATGCAGGCAGAAGCAAGGCTTACCTGCACTGAAGCGTCTCCCATGATGAATTTGGCACCTTCGATCACAGCTAGGTAAGAGAAACGGAGCTGGTCTGCTGTCTGGATCAGTCCCATCCGAAACTTCCTCATTTCTAACAGAACTTTCTTGATGTCGACAGAAGAAGGGTCTTTCCTCTTGTCCATCTGAAAGCCAGAGAGGAGACACCATTCAGCCAGCCCCACTCCCAAGTACAATGTGATTTTCAATGTTCTGGAAGAGTCCTCCAGTTTCTACTTGGGAAAAATCACAGTGGGGAGGCAGAATTCTAGCAAATGTGTGAAAATGCAGCAAAATCAGGACCACTAGAGCACAGGGGAAAGAGTACAAGAAAGGAATTCTTTGGGTCTTCCTGACGCCACATTCCACTTAAGAACATCCCTCTGAACAAAGCTACTTAGCTTAGAGCTACTTTCACAGGAGGAAAATTGTTAAAAATTGAAGATCCTGGCTAGTTTAGTGCAGAGACCATGACAGAGAAGCTGGGGGCAGGCCATGGGAGGGGGGCGCTAAAATGGGCTTCCTTCTCCTCCCGGGGCCTCCAGGGGCCTCCTTACCAGCAAGAGGCAGGTGTCAGCCAGACAGAAGGTCCCCGACCTGCCGATGCCGGCACTGCAGTGCACCACGACAGGGCCGTGCTCTGTGCTCAGTGACCCCGACTCACGAACTTTAAAAAGAAAGTTCAGGAATGAAGCTGGCGATTCGGGGACTCCAAAGTCAGGCCACGTGGTATAGTGGAAATGTAAGATCTCTCGAGTTTCTTGAGACTGAAAGAAAGAAAGAAAGAAAGAAAAAAAAAACAAAACCCAACAACTCATGATGATTCTAAGAGAATCATCTGTACAGAAATCACTGCTTCCAAGCAAAGCACCAAGTGTACCCCCCCATCTAACTCGAAGAACAGCTTCCCTTCTCAGAGTTCTTTCCGTCTACTCACCCAGCCAAGAAATACCAAGCACTGGGGTGCCCGACACTGGACCCGGAGGCTGCTCCCGCCCTCGACTTCCCCCTTCCTTTAGCGTGGGAACGTTCTCGCCTGCATCTCTCCTCCGGTGCCCCATCCCCTCTGCTGTCTTCATGGTTACAAGCGATTCCTCCCCATCCCACAAGTCACAATGACGCCGCGTGGGCGCCCACGACAATCCTGTCCTAAAGCACCGTAAGGTTTCCCATGAACGAGTAAAACGCGTAACTGCACGTGTGTGGCACCAGCTCTGGGTAACTCAGGGCCCTACAAGACTATCTGGAAGTCTCAGAGGATTGTCATTTTAGAGAAAAAACCATCTCAGTCTCCAAAGACTGGTAGCTGTCAGGTGCGGCTCGATATGCAGCTGAAGAGGAGGGAGTCAACGCCAGCCCCGCCGGCCCCGCGGCGTCCCAGCGCTGGACTCAGCAGCATCCTGAATTCGCACATCGACCCCGCAAGGCCTGTATTCCCATATTCCCATTTTCTCGACTAGGAAACTGAGGCTCGGAGGCCAACCCTCCATGAAGTGAGGAAACAGGAGTCAAAATCTAAGTTTGCTTGACTCCAGAGCCCATGTTCAGAGCCTGCTGCAGAAACTTCTGAGATGAGGGCTCTGGCCCTTGTCCCCAACTGTTTCTCCCCCTGGCCCCGTCTGCTCCCAGTGGAACAGAATGAAGAATGGCCTCTGGTGCCATTTCCAGCTCTGCTCCTTCCTCTGAACCTATGAAGAGTCCAGAGGCCTGCTTACCAACAATGCCTCCCATCGCTTAGCAAAATGTCCACAACGTGCCTACCATGTGCCAGCCAACGTGCCTGGCAGCATAAGGTAAAGACACTGCCCTTGCCCTCCCAGAGCTTACAGCTTTAGTTCTAACAACCTCCCTGGGCTCAGGGTGATGAAAACTTGCCGAAGAGCCTACGATAAACACCAACGACTTAACATCAGCAAAGAATACACGTACGGAACCCTGCACCAGCTCTGACACACGGGTACCCTTCTGCAGAACTGGAAGAATCTGCAGATGACATTAGGATCATTTATAGAACCACCCGGGGCAATGCCATTTTTTCCTCCCTAGAAAATGGTCTCCTTGTATGGCTTAAAATGAGAAATGCCCTTTCTCTTTTTCAGGGAAAGAAAAACACTTAAAAATAGATTTTTAAAATGAAGTAAGAAGAAAATATACCAAAAGCAAGTTCCTTCTTTAATCATTAAAAAGGTGTAGATCATCTCCTGTTGACACCCTCCCTCACAGCTGCCCACCTCTTTCTCAAGGAATTTGTTCTAAATCTCTGCTTGAAGAGATACACCTCTGAGAAAAGAATTTTTAAAGAACAAAGTCTGTTAGGGCAAACAGACCTTCCCAACATCAAAACCTCCACGCTGCGGCAGGTGATCCGCCATGCAAACAGCACGAACCCCTTCTGCTCCATCTGAATTCCATTTCCCCTCAACAAACGGGAGAAATTTTCTCAAAGTTTACCAGAAGTCCCTCTGAATGTCAGGCCTGAAAATTTTAAAAAGCATGAAAAAGAACGTCTATGACATAATCCTCCAGGCACATTCCACCACGCTGCCAACATTATTCCTGAAAATCCTCCATCAAGCCCTCCATAAATCACAGCCTCGGAGGCTGGGTGTGGGGCTGCCGCAGGCTCGGGCTGCAGAACGCTCGCATGGAGAAGAGTCGGCGCGGGCTCAGCTGCACCACTACATTCCACAAAAAGCCACGCAAAGCCACGCAAAGCCACGCGACTTACTTTCCTCTGCTTCGTGGTAACCGGCGCTAAGTTCTAGATCTTACTTCAGTGAGGAATTCAACAACAGGAGTCATGTGGACTGGAAAGCAGTCAGCTGAAAACTAACACGTGAGCAGAACTCAGGGGCAGCCCCCCAGCAAGCCCCCACCCAAGTCTGCACTGCTCCCGCCTTCCCTCCAGTCTGGGCGGGGACTGCCCTGGATAATCCGGTCACTTCAAGCCCACAGAACCTGCTAACCCTTCCCGGCACGTGCTCTGAGCCTGCTGTCGCTCTAACATTTCGCTATATTCCCTTCTGAACCCTTACAAAAGCCCCATCTGAAAGCGGAGGAAACTAAGACGCGGTGAGATGTGATGCCCCTCCCCGAAGTCGGACAGTCTGACGTGGTGGGGCCAGGAATCCAGCCCAGGGAGTGGGCCAGAAGGGAGTGGCGACCGCCATGGACAACGCCGTCCCCAGGAGCTGCCGGGAGCTCCCTCCCGCTGCTGCGAGCTCTGGCATAGGGTCCTTCGGGTGATGGCTCCTGGTGAATTATTTCGAATCCCCAAGGGCAGGGTCTTCTGTGGTACTGCTTCTTAGAGCACTGTGCCTTGCTTGACCTGTTCCAAGACCATCTTCCAATGAGAGCTAGCAGCTGGTGTTAGAAGTTCTTCCCATGACAAATAAGCCCAAGACCTCACTTAGAAAACGTATACAGACTATGACCTTGGGAGTCAGTCCCAGAAGGGCCCTTCTTCCCTCACTTCAAGCTACAGAGACTGTGGACAAGGAAAGAGGCAGCGGCTGCTACGTAATCTGCGGCCCCACCACTTCAGTCCCTCTGTAGTTGCAAAGACAGGAACAGAGAGAAGTTTTAGGTGAGAAAGTCCCTTTTCCCTGGAAACCGTGATGAACTAGTGTTACAGTTCAGGGAGAGAGTTCTGTGGAGGAGGGAACTGAGGACACCCCTGGACACCCCCGCCCCGCCCCCAGCTCCCCTGGTATATAAGCGGGTAAGCTCTGCTTTCAACAGGGCTAAGACCACACCTTGCTCAGAGTGTACAAAACTCGGAAAAACTGGCACTAGGTAATATCACCCAAGTAGAAAGACCTCTCAAGCAGCGGTCGTGGGAAGGATGAAGTACATGGCATACTCACTGTAAGGTTTTCCAATTCTAGCTGCCGTACTGTGTAATACGACTTAATATCTTCAGAGATCAAGGTTAATTTCAAATTTGTGTCTTCAAAGATCATTTCTTTTTCTTCTTTTTGTGGCCAGTACTGCGCACATTTTAACTAGGAAAGAAAATGATGAATTATTATAAGCAACGGACTGTTTTTCCCATGAAGAGAGGTATGGAGTACCTTCTATGAGCTTCAGGACAATCCAAAGGAAAACCAGGGGTTTTCTGACCTGGGAAGTCACCATCAGCAATAACCTACCTGCCTCTTGGGGAGATGGGGGGAGGGGGTTAAGACAGAGGGCTAGTTGGGCAGAGAGGGCTCAGACCTCCAAACACAGCTGCTCCCCAAACAAGGAGGTGCTTCAGGGGTCTGGCCCTTCTGGACCATCTACGAGGTGAAGAAAGACTGTACCAAAGCTTTAGTCTCTCACAGACTACTTTGTGTAGCCATTTCAAAGATTACCAAGAACCGGATCAGTGCTGCTGGCACAATGCAGACCTCTTACCCCAGGGGAACAGAACCCAGTCTAGAAGAGACTGTGGGACACTGTGAAAACGCTGAAGGGCTGTAACTGAATGTTTAGAGAAGGCGTGGAGAGGGGCTCCTCCAAGGCTTGGGGTCACCTGCTGCCCCATCCCACCCTTTCATTCTGGTTTGGCTCAGTCCCAAAAAATCCTTTTGATTTTCTAGTTTAATGATTTCAGGAACTATTTGATGGTCTTCATTTAAGTACAGCTCATTAACTTTTTCTTCAAAGCAAGCAAACTCCCAAAGATTTGGTTTCACTTAGAGTTTAAGAAAGAAAATTTGACTCAAACTTAGTGGCATACTTTGAGTCAAGTTTCTATACCAGACCTTTCTGTTTGGTGATGAACATTTTGGACCAAAACAGCAGGTAGATGGGGGCTAAGCTGTAAGGTCTACGAACCAGAGGGTCAGACGATGTGCCTAGACAGAGGGAACCCCAAAGACATTATGATTTCCATCACATGAAATTATCGAACTAGCTCTTTGGGAAATGGTATAAATTCAAGCCCACTGCAACTGAACACGCACTGGCCCACCAGCACCCTCTCTGAGGCACAGGACAAGCTGCCTGAAATGCCACAGTAGGTGGAGGGAGCCCCTCCAGGCCCAGCCTCTTTCTGTTAGAAGAGACGGTTGGTGCAGATCAGTGACAAGGGGGCGTAACAGCAGTAAACACTATGGATGTGCTGTGGGAATCCAGAAGAGGCAAAAGTTCCAGGCTGGCTGAGGTTACAGGCAAGCGATCAGAGAAAACCCTATGGAAGGAGTGGCCTCTGTCATGATCCCAGGGTCCTGAGATCGAGCTCCACGCATCAGGCGGGGAGTCTGCTTCTCCCTCTCCCTCTGCTCTCCCTCACCGCGTGCTCTCTCTCTCTCTCTCTCAAATAAATAAAACCTTAAGGAAAAAAAAAAGATGTGGCCTCTGACAGAGGCATGCTCGGAGGGATGACGAGGATTTCCCAGTGACTGCCCAGAAGCCAGTCTCAGAGGAGCAGCAGGGAGCAGGGCCAAGGGAAGACCAGACCACGGTGACTCTGGCGGCAGGCCCAGAACCCGGTGTCACCTGGGCAGTGAAGAACCAGGAGGCTCCTGAGCAGAGTGAAGACAGAAATCAGGAAGGCCCACTAGTCCTGCCCTAATGAAGCTGCACGCTACCCGAAAAACAAGAGAAAAAGAAGAAACAAACCAAGAAACACCAGACTGGGATGCCGACATAGCACCAGACGTCATGGTCCTGAAACAGAAGGCCAACAGGGCCTGGACCGGGCCTGTTTGAAAGACCGGGCCAGTTTCACCCACATTCCCTCCTCACACCAATGAGGAGTTGCCAAAGATGAACCCCTGGAACAGGACCAACCTGTCAGCATCAAAGCAATTCTGCCCCTCAGAACCCGAAAGTATCAATGACATGGCGAGGTCCCCTCCTGAGCCAGAGGGGGTGGGGCAGCTGGAAGGGAGACTTGAGTAGAGGCTTCAAGGATGCACTTCTCCTCCAGTAATCAGACCCGTGCAATTCCTGAAGACCCCAGAGGCAGACAGACCGCCCTGGTGGGTTCCACGGCACGTGTGCTGGAGCGTGCCCCCAACGCCCTGAGCGGAGAAGCAGAAACACAGGACGGCTGGGTGCTACCAAAGAAGAGGCCAGTGCTTTCGGGTCTCACGGGCAGGGAAGAAGAGTCTTTGACATCTCACCTCCACACAGCAAACACTCACTTTCAAAACCGAATATAAAGCCCAGTAAGTCTCCGTGATCTGGGTAAAGACCAAGACTCTGGAACTCCCTCCACTAGTGCGCAACTCTGGCGCACACTAAGTGTCAATCCAGCAGTATTTATTTTTTAAGAGCTCTCAGGCATCCACAGTAACATGCCGTGCTCTGCTTGCTGTCATTTCCTGTAGACATTTCTGTTTTAACACACAAAATACAACAAAACAATAAGCTTAAGAGCACTACTTGCTGCTAGTTTATTAAACTGATCCATCCCACCCTGAGAAGGAGATTTATTTTATTAGAAAGCAGTTCTTCACCAGAATTCAAATTGTGCCACATCCTGGGTCAGCAGCAAACGGCGGCGCCGACGTGCTGGGTGTCTGCCACAGCCGCCCTTCCCACCTCGAAGCTCGATGTGAGAGAGAGGCCTTGGGGCCTTCCAAAACAGCGAGGCAATCTTCAGAAAAATCCACGAATGCCACCTGGGGTGACCCTGTGATGCAGGATTTGGCTTTCCCAAGGAACGATGAACCAGAGAGCTGACTAAGCAAATGGGTGAACCCTGACGTTCCCACGACACAAATCCAGAGGCTCACCGTGCACAAAAGTACTGAAGTCAAACAGCACCTTTAGTCAGGGGTTTGGGAGAGAGATACAGGCGATGTTTCTGGTTAAACATCGCCTTGTTTATTTCTGCTGCCTAAACAACAATCCCCGCCCTTACACACCAACACGCTCTTCCTGGACATGTCTCAACTCAATCTTTAACTCGAACCCGCAAGAACTTGGGCTACTTGGATGAGCCCCGTCTAACACACACAATCATTTTCTGCACCACTGTTTTCCAGGAAGCACATGGTCCCAAAAGAGTAACAGGCAGGTCTGCCAAAAATAAGAGGGGCACATCCTATACTATTCAGAGAAGGAAGGAAACCAGAAAACAAATATGCACTGCATGGAAACGCTCTGCAAGCTGGTTCTTACCATGGGCTGTATGCATAGTTTGTAATTAGATCAGCTGAGCAAATAAGACACCGCAACTTCTTAGAATTTTCCCCAGTCAGCTCTAATGGGGATGACAATGGTGATGCCGAATTGAAATTGCTGATCCCAAGAAACTTTAAGAATCTCAAACCACTCGCTGCTTTCCACGCCAGTGCGCATGCCTGAATGACCCTGAGCAGGAAGAGTAGTTACACAGGAAAACAGAGACTACTGTCACATGATCACAGTAAACTACATGAAAACCAACTAGCCAGGTTTCCCTTTTTTTTTTTTTTTTTTTTTAAATGGCCAAGGGGAAAAGCTGTCCATTTACAGTCAGCCTTGGATGGGACACAACCAAGAGCAGGCCTGGGGGCCAGCATGCAGCTATAGGGTCAGGACAGCACCCTCGCCAGACTGGGCCAACGGCAAAGGGGTTTCACGAAAATTCAGTAACACTCAAGTAAAAAGGGAATGCTACCATACCCGATGATTTCTGAATAAATGACTCAATTTAAAATTCCCAAACCCTCCACACCATCTACAACAGTGCTTCTCAACGGGGGCAATTTTGTGTCCCAGGGGACCCTGGACAATGTCTGGAGACATTTTTGACGGCCCCCTGTGGGCAGCGCCGAGGCCCCGAGACCCCAACGGCTCACCAGTGCCGAACATGTGCACAGGCCACCATGTCTTGTCTCACTTTCCCTTGCAGAGAGTGTGTGCTGTGGGAACCTAAAGCTTGTCTCTTTATTCAAAGTTGCTGACAAGAGTGGTGACGGGTGGAATCGCATTTGTAACTTCACATTTTACTAATCAAGCCACTGAAGCAGAAATCATCAAAACCCACTTCCACTGAAAAAATTTTCTCAGAAGCATTATTTCATTCTTTGAACACTCAGGTAAGCTCTTCATCTGTTATTATCAAGCAAAGAAAAGCTTTAAGAAAAGGGGGCTGAGGCAAAACCCAGGATTTTAAACTTGTGCTGCTGTAAGGGGACCATCTGCCGTGACTAAGACTGCCGCTGGGGGCGCGCGGGGGGGGGGCTCTGCGGTGAGTGCTTCCTGTTTCACTACGGGCGTTTCCTTTGATGTGTTACTTCTCTGCACTTGCATTTGTTCCCTCCAGGGCCATGACTGTGCTTTCTTTGGAGGGGCGGCTTCTCTGGAGCCTGCGTGCTGTCCTGGCCAGCCCAGTCCGAGGCAGCCAGGCCAGCTGCAACAGCAGTGGCTTGGCTGAGCCCGAGCGTCGTGCCAGCACCTGGCAAGGCCCGGGCACACGCAGTTCTCTGTGCCTGGGCTGTCCGCTCCTCCTGATGTCCACATTCATCAGCCCATCCCAGGGCCTCCCCCGCTCTGAGGCTGGAGAGCCCCCAGTGTGCTGGCCGTGGCGGGAGAGGAGGGAAGGAGCCAGGGTAGCAGGGGTGTGGCGTCTATTCGCTCCGTTTCTGCCACACTGTGCCCTGCACACCACGTCGCCTTCCCTGGGAGACAGGCCTCCAACAGGCAATCTGCAGAGTGAGGGGGTGGAGGGAGCACGGGCGGTGGCTGATGCGAGGGAAGCACCTGGAGATACCTGCCAGAGAGCTGGGGCTGGGCGGGGACTCAGATTCTGTTAGGCCAGAGAACCTGGCAAGAAACTAACAGCAGAAGTGTGTTCTGGCTGGAGTCTGGAGATGGAGGTGGGAAGTCGGGGTCCAAGTTAACTTGGTCCTGTAGCCACATTATGCACATCCCCGGAGGCTGTGGGGGTCACACAAGGGTTTTTGGCTCAGAAGAGGTGTGGTGACACTTGGGTTTCAAAAGACCGTTCTGGAAACCGGGGGTAGGGTACCCGGAAGAGAGCAAGTGGAGAGGCCACGGCGGCAACCGCAGGGACAGATGCGCGGAGGGCACTGCCTGAATCATCACGCACCTCCAGCTCACAAGCTATCCTGGGGGATGTTTAGAGAGTTGCAGAGAACTCGGGAGAAACGCTAACACAAATCCTGCTGGAAACACACAGGCAGACAGCATCCATGTTAAAGAGGCGGCCGGGAGCCAGGCGTCTGCGTATCTGACAGAGGCTAATCCCGAATGTGGCCACTGCCACAGCTCCCTAATGGAACAGCAGAACACACACGGGCACTCTGGACAGGGACCGAGGGGGGGGGGGGGGGGGGGGCGGGCGGAGGTCCAGGGCAACTGGACTTTCCCCCTCTTTTTAATTCATTTGCTTTTCTGACTATAAACTTGTTATTTATATAATGCTTCTTTAAATTTTTCTAATAAAGAAGATATCACGTAAAAGAAATATAAAAGCAATGTAAAGAAATAAACTCAGACAAAAATGTCAACTTCACGGACTGGGATACACATGGATGGTGAGGTAAACAGGAGATAAATCCATGACTTACCGATCCTTTCTCCATCACTCTGTTGAGCATGACAACGCCCCTGCTTTTCTGCTCCCACACCATCTCCCAAAAGTGACCACACGTGTTAGGCAAAGGGCCCTGCAAATACACAATCCACAAAGTGTATACCATTTTACACACCGACACGCTCCAATGCGAGCACACCACTGGCGGTTGGCAGACGACAGTGCCCTTTGGCAGAGTGGTGGCTGGGGCTGGGGCTGGGGCTGGGACAGGGACCGCCCTCCTCCCCGCCTAGTGGTCAGTAACCTCAATTCTCTTTTCCGCCACGCGGTGAAAGGTTATTTCTGCCTCGCAGGGCTGGTTTGGGGCTGACCCACAGAGGAGAGAAAAGGCTGATTCTGCTCTCTGGTGTGAGATGACTGGCGGAGGGGCTCCACCGAGGTCCCTCTGGAGTGTGGGTGGAATGTGGAACAAAGCTAGTGGGTGCAGGCAAGAGGCAGTATGGGGAAGCAATCCGCAGCGACACTTCCGGCGGCTAGAGCCTCAGCTCCAATCACTTATCATCCACGTGACCTTGGACAAGTCACTTCACATCTCCAGGCCTCAGTTTCTCCACCCACTGCTCTCGACTCGTCACAGTCCTTATTCACAGGGTTGTGAAAGTTAACTACGTTCACAAATGTAAAGGCCTTACTTACCGCAGCACCTGAAACACAGTAAACAGCCAGTAAAACGTTAGCTGTTATTCCTATTAATAATGATGGACCTGACCATGGACTGCCTTCATCCTGGGACCGAGGAACATAAGAGATGTAGACACAAATGATCAGTAGGGTGGCCCAAGGGGTCCGGTGTGGGCACCAGGACACGGTGGGCTGCCTGCCAACCCAGCAATGGGCACAGATGTTTTCTGGACACAAGAAAACGAATGCCTCTGCTATGTGTCAAGTGTCAGTGCTGCCTGGAAGGGACATCACCTCTCCCCTCCATGACAGAGCGTGTCACCTCCTCCAGCCAACACCAGGTCTACAATGGTTTCTAGTCTCACCTTGTCTCACCCAAACTCTCCCGATTCTTTGCAGCCGTTCCCTTCAGGTCCCACCACACTTTCCCTGACCATGTGAGCCCTCAGCGCCCACACACTTCCCTGAACTCCGCTCCCTCCTGCTGCCTAAACCGGGCACATCCACGCTCCACACAGAGCCTCAGACAACAGCGCTCAGATGCATAACCCTCTCCAGCCAATTAACAGAAAAATGGCTCCTAGAAGACAGGGGTCCCGGGGCCTCCTGGCTGGCCACCTGGGTCTTTCATCCTGCAGCTTGGGCACGAGGACCAAGTCTCACAGCTGTGGCTCTTACCAGTTACCAGCCTGTCACCGTCCCCACTCCCCATCACCCTTGTTTAGGATGGGTTTCAGGGATGAAAAATCATACAAGATCCGAACGGAGAACTCAGCCAACGATTCACTGTGGAAGTGACAGAGGGCACCTTTGACATTATTCTCTACACTTCCATACCATTGCCTTAAAAAAAAAAAAGACTACAGATTTGTATTATTTGCATAATGAACACTGAAAATTTAAAAAATGGGCAGGGTTTTCTTGGTTTTGTGGCTTGGAAAATATGTCACTCCTACTGTCTAGAGGTACAACTCTGGGGTCAGGTTACTTCGATCCCTTTTACAAATCCCAGGGCAAAGGGTGACCGTGCAGGCAGCTAGACGGTACAACCTGGCAAAACAGAGAGACCTTCTGCTGTGCCAAGTAACTGCTGGGGCATGGGGGTGGGGAGGATGGTGGTATACAGTTTCCATGGTGATATCCTAGCGCTCCATTTGACTTTATACCCCTACCCGTCTTTACTTTGGACTTAACCCCACACCAAAGTTGAATGGCTAAAATCAGGAAGTAAGAAACTTGCCTTCTAAAAAGAGAAGTTACCAAGAAGCTGCTTTTCCCTCAACCTCTTCCCGCCAGCCTGCCACTACAAGGATCTCCTTCCTTGTCACCCTACCCCAACCACCCCGGAGGTGCTAGGAAGACCACAGCCTGAGGTCTGGTAAAAGGTCTGCCCCCTACACATATACCAAGCACTTCCTCAATGGCCCCGGGACTGAGCACGGTGTGGCTGATGTTCCATGCACTGGGAGGCACGTGGGCTGATGCTCCTCATGGACAGAGGAACTGGGACATGACAAGACTGGGCAGCAAAAAAGGGCCATGGCAACTATGCTCTGATCCAGCTCCCTGCCCCAAGGCAGCCTTCGTTCATATGCTCTCTGGCTTCACTGTCATTTTAACCTCCCAGTATTAAAGAGAAGTACGATGTTCAAAATCACCCTATACACCAAAGCCATACAGAACACTGACGAATGGATATGGAATGAGAAAGCAAAAACTACGACTAAAAAGAGAGAGAAACTTCACGTATTTAGAGCAACTTACAGGTAACAGACTAAGACTTGAGAAAATGAATTAAAAAGAAACTTCTCTATCCTCTTTCCCTGATACCCATGGTCTTGGGGTCATACGCGAGTAAGTGTTTCACAAGAATGTCAAGTATTAAATCATTTTTGTGATTTTTTTCCCACAAAGATGCCAAAAGCCAATGGGAATTTTAAATGATTTTGCATGCTTGTCCACACAATCTAAGGATGCTTTTTTTCTGGGCCTAAGAATGAAGACCATGCCAAGGAATTCTGAGCGGACACCTGGATGAAGATTACTGGTCTACTGCTAACCCTCTTCGATTCCCATGAGCAGCCTCGATGCTCTGAAGTGAACACTTACGGAATCAACACAGGTGCGGGCCCTTCTCTTGCCACGGCCCTGCTGCCTCTGGCAGTGGGCCCACAGGCAATTCTGGCATTTCATGCTGTTTTCTATAAGCCCAGCAGCGGTGTACTTCCCAGAAAAGATATGTGTTACAACCAAACAGAGTTTCTGAAGGAAGATTTTTTTTCCTTCCTCGTTGCTTTTTTTGGATTGTGTACAACCTGGCCTTCTAAAGGATGTGACAGATTTTATTTGAAGTACAGATGACAGTACTCTGAAATTCTTAAGTTGACATCAAGTAAGGCAAAAACCCATTAAAGAAAATCTTGGACAATCCAATTACCTGGGTAAGAATGTAACTCCTCTGGGCTTCTTCCATCTTTATCAAACTAGCATTGATGTAGTCATTCTCTTCTTGATGCAGTTTAATCCGACTATGGTCAACTGAAAGGCAAGCCAGAACTCAGATGTTAGTCCTGGATGACCAAAGTGTCCACACAGGCAGTGCACCCCACGGGGAAAGCAAAAAAGGTGAGTCGGTGGCATTAAGGGCATTCACACTGGCTGAGGCCATGTTGTTTTAACTGAGATTAGTCATCAATATGAGGAGGACTTAGTATTTTCAGAAAGGTTTCTGGAAGTGTTTGAAACTTAATGCTAAACAGCAACAGAGACAAACTACACTGAAACATGGGTTCTGTTCTAGTTGGACAATCTATTCTGAGGTCTTATCTTCCTACACTTATCACTGCCCCACAACTCAGGAGGCTGTGAGGAGGGGGTGCCAAGGGATCTGTTCTTGGATGCCTAATATATACTTTCATAAGGTAAAAAAATACAGTGGATTCAATCTTTAAAAGGGAAAAAAATCCACCAAAAGTTTCACCCAGTCCCTAGAGCTCTAGTTGGTACAATGAGCCACAGTAGGTGGGATTTATGATCATATCTCATATGGTTTGAAGATGAAATGACGTAAATATATAGTGGTGTGGGAAGGGTTACCTTGAATTCCTTTATATTAAGTTTTTTTCTTTTTTTTTTAAGTTTCGAGTATAATACACTTGAACGATTCTAATCTATGAACAGAATTCAATTAGAATTGAATTCTAGTATTTCAAATTCAGGAACTGTCATGATCAAAGACATTTAAAAGATAATTAACCGGAAAAAATAAACTGAATCCAAAACACCGGAAGTACATTAAATGTAACTTTCAGAATAGTTTTTAAAAATAAACTCTCATTTGGAAGGTCTGCCCCAGGTTACTGAAAGTGCATAGCCACTTTTTTTCCCTTTTACCATGACTTGGTCACAAAAGCAGTGGTTCCCCGAGGGCTACTTTCCTTATCCTGCTAGTGTAGCTAACAAGAGGAGGTAGGTATTTTTTATTTCCGGTACAACACAAGGGAGGATGAACTTGGGTGACCACTCGTGAATACTATCTTCTCTCCCCTAGCCCAACGGGAAAGGAGAAGTTAATGGGGACACACGGTTTAGGGCTTTTTGTTCTAAAAGATTGCAAGGAAATGTTTTTAAAAATTAGTCACCATTTGGAATAATGTTTTTCATCACAGAGGATTAATACAAATTGAAATACTTGGGTAATATTTAAGTCATGGAGATAGATCTCAGGACAGATGACGAGACCACATAACCCTTTGGTGGGTTATACGAATGGGTTCAAACAGTAACTGGGTGACCTTGGCCAGACAACTCCTCCTCTGAGCACTGGGCTTCTTCACTGGCCAAATGGAAGACCGACAAAAGATCACTTTCTACCATGAATCATTCTCCCCATGTCCTCCATGACCTTAAGAGCAAATTATCTGTCCTGCTGGACAGTGGAGTTGGGGGAAAACAAGAGAAACAGGAGTGAGAATGGGGTGAAAAGGTCTGGGAGTTGTTTCCTGCGAAGAATATTTTAATGACCTTCCCCCCCTCTGTAAAACTGGCTCATAAAACCACTGAGCCCAGATGAGAAATGTAGAAAAGAAATATTAAGAGGACATCACTGTCTAGTGCAGAGTAAGGACGGCAAGGGGCTCTCTTGGCTTCGCATGAACGATGCCAACAGTGTTTTCTTTGATGTTCAGAGTTGCTGGTTGGGACTCCACAACAGAATCACCGGAGGGGAACTTTGTTTTTTTGTTTTTTTTAATAAAACCTGCTAGGCGCCACAGCCTAGACGTGCTGAATCAAGAGTGTCGGGTGTCGGGGTACAATCATGTGCCGCTTGATGACCTAGCACTACACTTCAAATGTGCCTGGTGTGAGCCTTCAATTAACAACCATCCCAACCACTGGGCTAAGTGGCCTGTGTCATTTTATTGCACCTTCACGCCATCCTGAGATCTGCGTGGCCCCTGCTTTACTGAAGATGAGAGAACAGATCCATCAGCTGTAAGCAGCAGGCTGGTACACAGCCGGGTGGGGAACCATGGCAGCACTCAGAGGCAGACTGCCCGGGACCAACCTAGGTCCATTCCGTGCCCCTCCCAGGAACCTGGTGCTGCACAGCTTAGGGCAGGAGGCACTGCCGGCTCTTCCGCCGAGAGCGCGGGGGGCCGTGTGACCTAGCAGGCCTGTGGGAGGCGCCTGTGGGATGGAGGACTACTGCGTCCCTGGCAGACGGAAGAGACTGCCACGGGAGACGGGCAGCCACAACCCTCTCCGACGGGCAGGGTCTAAAATCCCTGGAGGTGAGTCAGAAAGTTCTCTGTGGCCTAGAGGAGATGGCAAAGTCCATGCTCTCTACTCAGCTCCAGTTTTTCTTGCTTTACACCAATTCCAACACCTTTAGTTCTCGACTCTCAGCAGATTCAGAGCCAGTCACTCAGAAGGCAGAGGCGGCTGTCAGAGGCCAGCAGGCAAGCTGAGAGATAATGGCAAGAAAGAGCTAGAAGAATGAGGATGGCGGTGGGAGGGTAGGGTGCATGGGGGTGGGACTCACAGGCAGAGCAGTCTTTAGCAGGCGGGAGCGCCACCTCCCTTCCTTAGTGCCTGTGCCGGGCACCATCACAGTTCAGTACAATGCTCGGGGGCTAATACTACTGTTGCTGAATCATCCAGAAAAGGTTATATTATGCCTACTATACTCTGCTTCGGCTGGGGGGAAAATGATTCATCATAAAAATAGTCAAAGCTCGAAAAAGTGCTTTGAACTTAGCTGAATTTTCCAGAAACTGAAATCTTATTCCTTCTACAATCGTGGAAAAAACAAACCATTACTCTAAGTCTCTGATGCCTGGATTACAGCAAACAGCCAAGTCATAAAGCGGTACTGCCATGGCTTGATTACGAAAGCCCGGGGCACCGGGGTCCCGCCGGAGAGGCCCTGCCGCTGAGGGGGCGCCGCCGCGCGCGCACCCAGTGGGAGCAGTGAGACTGGTAATGGCGATGTGAATACTTACAGGGACTGACATCTCTGTACCTGTTTCGGTTTTTGTTCTTAGGAAGCTTGGCCACTCTACATGGGAAGTCACTGGCTTCGTGTCGGATATCCTATAAAAAAAAAAAAAAAAGGATAGAGTTCTCTTTTGAAATCCCTGGCATCAGGAAGCCATGCAGACGTTTAACCAAGCGTGGGCTATGTGCCAGGCACTGAGAGGACCCGGGACAGAAACACACGTCCAGGAGAACTAGGCAGTGTGGGGAGCGCAAGGTGATCATTCAGAGGCACATACAAGGTCCGGAAGGGAAAACAGATAGAGGACAGCTACACCTGCAATGGGAGGATGGCGTGGGGCCGGGAGCTAGAAATACGGGGAAGAGGGCAGCGAGACCGAAAGGGGTGGCGGGGTCCTTGGCTCAGGGACACCCAGCACAGCACCGGCGAGCGCACACGTCTTCTGCAAGCGGCAGTCAGTGGGCTGGCGGGGGCAGTGACAGCTGGCTGGAGCACACAGGTGGGCCGGCCAGAGCCATGGAGAGCCTGGAACGCCACAAGCCCGGGAGCTCCCTCTGTAACCTTGTATAAAGTCACAGTTATTGAGAGCAGATAAAATGCACTTTTATGCCAACAACTGTTCAACTCCTGCTTTCCGAGGAGATGGTCGACAAATCCCATTACACCAAACTGTCAGAAAGAGGAAGTGCCTGGGTTAACAGAAGACCCAAATCATGCCTCCTGCTAGACTGATCACAGGCATCTACTTTTGCTCTTCTAAAACACCACGATAATCCCATTTAAAAATCTTTTCTTTTTAATTTGTATTTTATTCTTATTAAAAGATAAACCCATATGACAATGTGAGCATACTGAGTGCCACTAAGGTATACACCTAAAATGGTTACAGTGGTAAATTTTATTATGTGTATTTTATTACAATTTAAAAAAAAAAGACAAACTCACAAGAGAGGGCAGAACAGGAGAAGGTAGCAGCAACAGGATTTTGGAAGCTGGCCATCTTATTAGTAGTTGGCAGGTCTGAGAAAGCTCAATTACAAGCCAGCAGTGGAGAAAGCAAAGCACCAGTCCATTTCCACCACAGAATCCTGCAGAAACTCGGGAAATGCTGCTTCTGGATGGAAGGGTGGGACTCACTGCAGGGGACGGGGCTGGAGCTGTCTGAGAAGCAGCGGATCTCCCCACCGCCCCCCTTCCATGCTGCTGGGTGCTGCTGGGTGACTGCCACCCTGTACCACAGAACTCTGGAGAATCATTTTCTGCAGAATAGAAATCAGGAGACAGTGCTTTCTATGTGATCTGAGCAGACAAGAGCAAAGACCAGAAGATACTATCACCAGGGCTCACAACCAATAGCCCAGCTAAAGGGTTCATGGCCAGATCAGTGCTGATGAGACCCTTCCACCCTCTCAGAGCTCTCAATCTGCCTTGTGAGCTTCATCACGCACAGACAACCACTGATTCTAAGATGTGAGAAGAATGCCTCTAGTATAAAAGAGATTTACAAGAAAAATGAAACAGGAAAAAAGTCCCTTGGAAGAAATAAACTACACAGAAGAGAAAGCTTTAAAAAATATATTGTTAATATACTCAGTGAGATAAAAAAAAAAATTATATTGTATCTATGAATTAAGAACAAAATGTTAGGTAAAGGTAGAAGCAATCCTCCCAGAAAGTAAAGTACCCCCTATCCCCAAAAACCCACAATAGAAAATCAGGCAAAACAAAATACAAGGAAAGAAAACATTAAAAAAACAAAAATAGTTCAAGGAAATCTTCCAGACCCTCAAATGCTCAAATGATAAAAACAGACCTACATTAAGGCACATTAATATGTGATTCCAGAATCTTTCAAAGAAAATATTCCAGGGGCACCTGGATGGCTCAGTCGGTTGAGCATCAGACTTGGTTTTGACTCAGGGCATGACCTCAGGGTCGTGAGATCAAGCCCTGCGTTGGGCTCCGTGCTCCACAGGGAGTGTGCTGGAGATTCTCTCTCTGCCCCCTCCCCAGCACACACGCACATGCACTCTTTCTAAAATGAATAAATAAATCTTTCTATAAAAAAAAAGAAAAAATATTCTGTAAGTTCTTAGAAAGAAAAAATAGTTCACGTTCAAAGGATAAAGTCATCAGAATGGCTTCAGACTTTTCGAGAACGCCGAAAGCTAGACAGCAATGGAGCAATGTTTTTAGAATCTGAAGCAAGAGGATCTCTAGCCTAGAATTCTATACCCAGCCCAATTATGACCAAGTGAGAAGGGGCAGTAAGTTAACTAAGTTAACACTGCAGAGAGGCAAAGCCTCAAACACTTGACCACACCCATGCTCCCATCCTCAGCAATCCACTGGAGCATATCTTCCACCCGAGGGAAGAAATAAACCAAGAAAGAGAAAAATGTAAGATATAGTAAGGTAAAACAACAACAACAACAACAAAAAAAACCTGACACAAGAGCAAAGACAAAGGCAACTTCCCCTGAAACTGTGGAGGGAAGAGCTCCCAGGATGACAAGTATATACCAGACCTGGAAGCAAGAGGGCCAGACTGGAGCAGTAGGCCTCAAGAGATGGATGTATCAGTGACATGCCTTTGTGCACCATACCGACCATGACTGAACGAAACCACCAGAGGGAGATAAGGAAAAGACCTGAAATCCAAGAAATAGGGAATCCAGTCAAGAAAAACATAGGAAGTTTCAGGATGATAGCTATGTTTGTCAGGCCTACAGACCAAGCAACCCAGACAGAAGGAGAATGGAGGTCTCCAGAATGAAAACTGAAACAAAGAAATTACCTGAAATTGCTCTGATACTCCAGCCACGACCCACATGTGGCTCCTGAGGGCACAGGTGGCCAGTCTGAAAAGAGGTGCTGTATAAGTGTAGAAATGCATATCAGGTTGTGACAACAGTACTAAGAAACGAAATATTTTCAGTAGTATTTGTTGAAATAACATTTTGAACATACTGGGCTAAATAAACTACTACTGATCTCATCTGCTTCTTTTTACCCTTTTTCCTGTGGCCACTAGGAAAGGTGAAATCATACAGGCAGGGTGCACTGCATTCCTCCCGGCCAGTGCTGACTGACCTTGTGGAAAACTGCCCAAGAGGTTCCAAGAGGTATGGGAAGAATTAGCAACAGGCAGAAAGAAGCCTTTGCAGATGAAAGTATACAAGGCAATTATTAACTATGGGAAAACTTTAGAAAGGAAACTAGGGTACGACACCATCTGACTATGTGCATACGCAAACAATGTAAATGATGGATGTTGTTTTAACCGAAAGGTATTAACAGATTGGGAGAAGGGAAGGGGAAGCTAAGGGGAGGAAAAGCAACAAGGATGGCTGTTCAAGGAAATGAAATCCTCCACCTGCGTAAAGGTCTAAGTTAATGAATTAGAAAATAAACATTCTCCTTAGAAATATGGAGATCTATGCAAGTGAGAATCAGCAGCTCAAAGAATTGAAAATGGCCGTGAGCCAAGAGGCTGTGGCAATGGGCTGAGGCATGGACAGCACAGCACCGGCTTGTATCTTCAGCCCATCGTGGTCCTCCTTCACTGCTCAAACCACGTGCAGATTCGACAGGAAGTTTTAAAAATTGCCACATTCTGCTAATTCCACTTACTTTAAAAAACTGCAAAATGGCAGGGAGGCCTTTTTGACTCACACTAGAGGTGGGCTAATAACTTAAAAGCATGTTTATAGATGATAAACCTATCTGAGATAAGCAAAATAATCCAGCATAACACACTCATCACGTCATCTGTGGAAGAGAGTAAGCTTTCAGGGAAATGCTATACAACACAGAAAAATCACTTGAAGGAATAAAAATCTAAGGCTTAAATCTGTTGTTCTATTTGACTGGAAGCACTTAGCAACAAGTACGAATTCTGCCTTGGGAGGGGAAACAATCCGGTCAGTCCAGCTGGTGTGATTGAAGAGAAGGAAGAGATCTTCGATATGGTTAAACCACTGAACCAACAAATACTCGCTCTGAGGAAAGAAGGGCCAAAGTATCAGTAACTGTGGGCAACTGATTTTATTCAGCCAAAGGATTATATTAATATGTACTTTTTGTCACACCCCCCCCCAAAAGACAGAAAGGTAAAGAAAGTAAAACTTGGAGATGTCATTTACTAAAGATATTTAGAAAGTAAGAGGTATTCACATAATACTTTTTAAAAATTGATTTTAAAATTAAGGTAAACTCACAGAGTAAAATGCACTGATCTTACATGCAATAAGCTTTCCTAACCAACTTTAACCTACAAATATTTAAATATACCCATTTAAGTGTTTCTCTACGTTACACTGGGCTTGACGTGGGGTTTGATCTCATGACCCTGAGATCTTGACCCCAGAAGAAATCAAGAGTTGGATGCCTAACCGACTGAGCCACCCAGGTGCCCCTATCCTGCCCCTACTCATTTAACGAGGTGACAGATTATCTCCCAGTGAATACTGAATACAAAGGGCTTACATACTTACAAAGCTCTGACAAAAGAATGAATTAGGGCCCAGGGTGAATTCATTTCTGTACACATTCAGGAAAGCTCATTATCCATTATTCAAATACCTCCCAAATCCAATTAGGCCAAGTAAAACTTGGGTGAAAAGCTGACCATTTTTTGAGATGTCTTTTTTTTTTTTTTTTTTTTTAGAACACGCACAGGCATAAAAGCCAGTCCAGCCTTGCAGAAATATTTTCATGTTTATAGCAAGCACATCATTAAGTTAAGCATAGCAATTTTGGTTTTAACAGCCTTTTCTCTTCAGTCCCACAATGGGGTCAATGTCCCTTATTGGCTCCGTGGTAAATTGCATTAGTCATTTAAACTGTTCCACACATGACGAGGTAGCTAGCATGGCACCTGTCACAGCTGCGAGTCTGACAGAAGTGCCTGGGTCCTTGCCTCTCCATCCCTCCTAGCATAGGCCCAGGCCCAGGCCCAGAGGAGGACACAACCAGATTCTGTTGACGAATTCACAAATGGTCCCAAAGGCTCCCCCAAAACTCAAGAGTCTTTACCTCTATACCAAATGCTTTATTTCGTGGGATAGAAATGCTCCTGAAAGGGAGGGAGTATGTTTAAGCAAAATGTCTGATCCGATCCTATTTTCTCAATTATCTGTTACAGAATGGAAGTTACTGGAATAATAATATCATTACGATTCTGCTTTGCAATTGGGACAGAGTCTCATGACAAGATAGTACCAAAATAGCTATTAATATATGGATTCAAAGCAGAAGGGGTTATTTTTTAATGGTTCTGACAGCGTCTGTTCTACAAGTCTAAAGAAAGAAAAAACTCCAGTGGTACTCTGCATTCGCCAGGACCGAGGTGAACTACAAAGTCCCTTCACACCTTTGACATCTATACTTCCCCCAGCCCCCATTCTACAAAGGGTGGCCTAATATGTTTGTTCGAGCTGTTACCTAGTACTTTATGGAGGTCCTCGCTTGCAGAAATGGACATAGCAAGCTAGATTGAAGGGAAGTGCTGAAGTACAGTAAAGGCCGTAATTTAAAATGCAATAAGCGAGCATACAGGGGTGTGCATTTCCTGGAACTCTCGGGGCAGCTGCCAGCTGAACAGGGAGATATATATAGAAGTGGCGGGAGGGAGAGCTAGCCTAAAATTTTAAAAACCAAATCCTCAAAGTAAGGTGTAGACCAAATTTTGTTAGTTATAAATCTCATTTTAAAGGTGAACATTAAGTTTCTGTACAATAAAATATAGTATTTCTGTATACACTCTAAAAAATAGAAAATTATCCAAGTCAGAGGTTAAATGCCTTCCAAACTGAAAGCAATACTGTGTCCTTTATATATGGAAATTAGTGGAACAATATCATTTACTTTAAAAGCCTTAGGAAAATATTTTTATTTTACTCCTACCTTTATATGATCGACTTGCAAGAAATCATATACTCAATACTGTTAAACTTTAAGATAAACTACAATGTTGAGATAATAAAGAGCGAGCTCAAAATTTAGCTAACCAACACCAAGTCTGTCTGGGTTTAAGTTTTAAAATGACTGTATACTGAATTTAAAAAAAAAGATGCTAAAAAGTAAACCAAGCACCTAAGAATCTTCTGTGGTAGCTGAAAGAGAGACAGGGAAAGGAGGGAAAACTGGTCAGCATTTAAAAGACTGCCGGATGTACAATCATCTTCCCTGCCAGAGTCTGAAAAAGTGCTGAGTCTTTTTGTACACTGGTCCTGGGTGAGGTTAAGATAAGGGAGTTACAAATCACTAACAGAACAAGTATGTCCATGTGGGAAATGACATGGAAAAAAGCATAATCAAATTGCTTTACATATTCCTCACAAGTAAGGGGAGGCGGGCTGAGGGGGTATGGAATGCCCTTCACAACGTTGGCAAGGGCAACATCTGGTGGAGACGGTGGAGCCGATTCCATGCTCTCATGTACGCCCTCCTCTCGGAACACAGAAAACAATGGTCCATTAAATATAGAGAAAAGCACAAAGGCATAGCTCAGCTCAAAACCAGAATGAGAATGAATGCAAAGGAAACAAAAGCCCTCCCACTCAAAATGGCCTGTAAACACAGTACCCAAAACACAGCAGATGACTAGTTCTGAAAAAGATAACCAACGGATCGTCTAGGAAATAAGTCTATTCCACATGAAATGTATTATACACCCTGTCAGGCACTTTCAAGATAAATATATTCAAGATCACGGATAAACGAAGGAAACCTTTTTTAAAAAGATGTTATGAATAAAAACAGGGAGAAATGAAACCAGAATAAGTAGACAGGAAAGAACAAATGAGAAATCTTGGAAATTTAAAAACAAAAACAAGACACAAAACCTCAACAGAGAGGATAAATGCTAGATTGAACATAAAGGAGGAGTAAATTGAAAGCTAGGAGGGAGGAACAGAGCTTGAGAAATAGGACACAGGAGAGAGGCCACAACACACACCCAAACAGTCAGTACCCAGACACATCAGGATAAGGGTTAAGCTGCAAAATATTAAGGATAAAAATCTTCAAAACAAATTATAGTATCTTTCAGAAGCTTAATAGAGCTTTAACATTATCACTCAATTTTTAACAACTCTAAGGTTACACAGCCATTTAAAGTAAAGAACTCTTAAAAATATAGAAAGGGACCACTGTCATTGATAACCCCAAATCATTTACAAGAACAAAGCCACTTTATGTATTTGTAGTTAATAGCTATTTTTGATTCCCTAAGGTCTTATGCAGTTTCAGAACTGAAAAATTATGTTCCAGCTGCAATAATAGGACTTATTTAGAAATGGAGGATCTGACCTTTAAGAAAACTTTGTGATTGGTGAAAGCATATCAATACGGTCTTCTAACTACTAAAAAACTTTGATGCAGATAAAATTAATTTGGACACAGCATTCTGAGTTCACTAGAGTAAGCTACTACAATCTTAAATTATTTGTAGGCTAAGTAGAACGATTAACAAAGAGGTATGAAAACTGCTTTTTCAAGTGTCGCTGATTCTAAACCTTATTTTTACAGTCCTTAGTAGTATATGTTTTTTCTAAAAAATCACTTATGTTTTCTGTTAAATGTCACGACTTTCACCTTGGGCAGAAATCAATAGGCAGAAAATGAATCAGACTTACAGTAATTGATGTCAATAAAGCACACTGGAACCAGTATCTTTTTAAATGCTGAGAATCACAAAGCCATTCCTGTAAGAGAACAGTCTCAAAAGCGGAATCCACTTTCGCTTCTGTTTTGTTTATCTTCTGCTTTCCATAAGGACAGTTTAGGTACTTCAGGCCCCGGGGTGCTGGCACTTGGCCCGAGGACAGTGGTGCAGCTGACTAAGGACACAAGTAGTTGGGGGACATGAAATTGCAAGGCTTACACCTTCCCTTGGAGGGAAAGGGACTGCCAACCACCAGCTTCCTCCCTCCACAGTTAATTCCCCTCAGCCCGGAGGTCACAGGGAGGGACCTTACGAACCCACACGATATTCCCACACCCACACCGGTGGTCCCTCTGAAATTCCTGAGAGCCATGCTTATAAAACGGATTATGGTACTTCTGTGGATAATTTAGGAGGGTAAATGGGAGGAAGACACAATGTCCAAATGAAAGTAGCTTTGGTTAAGAATTTCTTAAACACCGAGAGAACAGTACAAGATCCTGGTGCCTTAACCAAGGCTTTTTTTGCATTATTATCATCGAACAAATAAATTTTCTAAATACTTTCTAAGTGTAACATGGTTTTCTATACACCACTTAGGGGATCAGGGATGAAGAAGGAAGACATTATCAATGCCCCCAAAGCATTATGAAGTGATTAGTTCTTCAGTGAGGCCACAAAAATAAAGTGATAATTTAGGGGAGAGAGGAAGCAGGTGACCAAGCTCTTCAACATAGCTTTCCAAAGAACTCCGTATAGGGATTAAGGAAGCGGGGCTTAGATGCAATATACGAGCCCCTTCAACTGAGCACTGACCACGTGGCAGGCACTAAGGATAGGAGCATGAGAAGCAGAAGTCCTGCCATCACCGAACTTCGCCAAGTTCGTCGTCCACTGGGGACGATGGCCAGATAAACCGGATGCGACCTTCCGAGCTAGGTGCTGTCACATGTAACTCCTATGAACACATCCACAACCATCCCTCTGGGTTACACAGCATTAACAATAAAACAGATTAAGGCCCACAAGCAAGGGGACATTCTACCTATGCCCCCACCCCACCATCAGGGTCTGCTCACTCTTGGAAAGGCAGAGTGAGTGGTTCAAAACCCCCAACTTCTACGGGGCTTCTTGATACTGTCTCCATAGTTCTGCCTTTTCCAGAAATGTCATATAGTTGGAATGATATCATATGTAGCCTCTGTCCACTTTTTTCTATTAGGTTGTCTTTTTCTTAATAATATGCAGTGCTCCTTATGTACTCTGGGTACAATGTCCCTTGGTGGTCATATATACTGCAAATAACTTCCTCTGCATCAGTTGGTTTTTGCTGTGTAACAAACCACCCCAAAACACAGGGCTTACAACAACTGCTTATCTGCTGGAAACCACCTTTCCAATTTATTTGTTGTACATTTAAAAACTTTTATGTATGGGAAACTAAATTTTAAGTGTGGGAGGATGATCATAAAACTGTCAATGTATTAACAGTGGAGCGGCTACTGCTAGCTGACAAGATGATGAGTGGTTTTGTATTTTCTATTGCTTTCCAATATTTCCTACAGGGAACATGCATTGCCTGTGTAATTAAAAGTTTAAAAGTAGTTTTTAAATTTGTATGCATTCCAAACTATTGACCTTTTCCTGTGCAATTTCCTCTACTGCTCCTAGCAGTAGAGTCTTTCTTCCTCAATATGGTAATACCACTTTTTTAAAAAAAACATTTACTCTTAATCTATCTGGAGTTTATTTTCCTGCTACAATTTTCAACTATGCCCATTATTGGCCATTAAGCCTCACACTGTGCTTCTGGTTCAATCAGTTTACCAGTCCCACCACACTCAGTGCAATCTTTGTGCTTGTGTATTACAGTAGCTCAAATTGTGTATTACAGGGAGCTCCTCCTCCCTCTCCCTAAGTTGAAATAGTAACAAAATGCAGCTGCATCTGATAATTCTGATTTCAGAATGAACAAATCACTATTTTTCAGAGATAGATGAACCTTTACAATTAGGTAGAGTTGTTTTTTAAGAAGATGATGTAGCCCAGACTCATTTTTTGCAACTATTTAGCAAATTTTAAAAATCAACAGGAACACAAGAGATTAAATATGGGGAATTTTAAAAACCCACAATAGTAGTTCTGTAGTTAAAATGAATACTGTTACTTTATTCTTCTGTAAGGAAAGAACGGGCAGGATGGGATGGCTCCAATACAAAAATCTCCATATTTTTCTAGTATGTATTACTATGCATATAAACTTGTAGCAAAATAAAATAATTAAAAACATTAAATTATTTCTAGTCACCATGTTCATAAGCAGTTCTGTTTAAAAAAAAAAAAAGGTAAAGCATTGTTCACCATGTCAACTCCCTGACTTCTAACTTTGGGCAAAGCAAATTTTACTTTATTATTAAGTCTATTTAATTAAAAAGCAACTCTTAGATAATATTCAGGTAGCAGTTTCTCAACAAATTAAATTAGTACATTTCCCACCTTGTCAACATATTTAGTGAGATGAGATTTTTTAGAGGTTCTCTCCCTTCCTACTCTCCACTCATAAGCCCTGGGCTTTTGGTCTTCTGCCTTCTTTGAGCTGAATACATGAAAAGCACATTCTCTACACAATGGAAAGAGGCAGTAAACCTTTGCTAATAACATACGATCAATTTTTAGAAGCTTTTTAAGGTTAGTACATGCCAAATCCTTCCTCAAGAGACTCTGCTCAATGTCTCAATGCCACACTAAAACTAAAGAGGAACCAAAATCCATATACATAGTGCTATACACAAACTGGAGTCACTATTGTTACATAAATAACTGAAGCTACTGGAGATGTAATATCCTTTAAAGATATTACAATTAGCTAGATATTCTTCCTCCCAAGGCTCACTAAATGACTAGCAGGAAAATTAATCCCAAGGGCCAAATGGATCAAACATTTTACAAAAATCAGGATAAAGAACTTTAGAAGCACTAAATCCAAGGACTTTTTTTTTTTTTAAGATTTTATTCATTTGAGAGAGAGAGACAGTGAGAGGGAGTGAGCACGAGTGGGGTGAGGGGCAGAGGGAGAAGCAGACTCCATGTCGAGCAGGGAGCCCAACGCGGGACTCGATCCCAGGAGCATGGGATCATGACCTGAGCCGAAGGCAGCCGCTTAACCGACTGAGCCACCCAGGTGCCCAATCCAGGGACATTTTTATGTAACAGCAATACATAAACTAAAAAAAAAAAAAAATCACTAAGCAGAATGTTTGTTTTCCTACTGTGCTGAAAAGCAATCTTCACAAGAATATTCAGGGCGAACAGTATAAAATTTCCCTAAGATATTCATTAGAAGACAGAATAGTTAAAAAGCCAGAACTGTAAAGTTCTCTAAAGGTTTTGCCACCCAAATATATTCCTTAAAGCAAACTCTTCCACAAGATGCCAAAAGTCGAGTTTTGACAATGACCTTCAGAATCAAAACCACCATATATCATTGTACTTGGAGCCAATTTTTGCTCTTGCATTTCAAGTTGTGCCAAGTGTCGATGAGGCAGGTAGTTAGGTCGTGGTCCCCGTCCTCAGTGAGTTCCCATTTAGCGGGGGAAGACCACCTGTGGCCACAAACAAATACGGCAGGAAGTACTGAACAGAGGGGAAATCTGTTCCGCTGAAAAACGGGAAAGGCACCAAGGTTAGCTAGTACAGGTGGGAAGAGTAAACTTGGGAGTACCTAACTGCAAAGCAGACACTTCTGGTACAGAGGAAAGAGATCTTCCTGGCCCCACTGACCAGTTGCTTCTCCTTGCAGACTTTGACTGGCGTCAACTGGAGGAAATAAATCAGACAGCTATGTCCAAGCTGTTTGCCCAGCCTGTCCCGGCACTGCTGCTTGAAAGGAAACCTTGGCACAGAGGCATGGGGTACAGAAGGGATGGCCATTCTTCCTCCAGGCAACCTGGGAAGCCTGCTGCTTGGGCCACTGACTAAGCCCCTGTTATCACACCAAGGTCAGAAGGGTCAGAAAGAAGAGTGGGCCCGCACCCCACTACAGTGACCTGTGCCTCATGTCGGTGTGCCCAGACTCCTAGGGATGCCCAGGGCACGAAGAACACTTCCTAAACTCCCTACCTCCATTCAACAGGGCTGGACAGGTTTTCTGGAAGAGATGAGAGATTAGTCTCCCCTGCTCAAGAGCAGACACTCACCAGGTCTAGCTTGTTAGGGAGCGCAACCCAATTCCTGCAGTAGGGCCCTCAGTAAGGATTTACTAGAGGAGTGTGCTAAACAGGTCAGAAAGAAGTAAGGGAGAGCTATGAATCTGGAATTAAGAGGATGACAATGGATACAAAATGACTGCAATAACAAAGTACTGATGACCCAACTAACTTTGAGAATTCTGTTCTCTCTGACCTCCTCAATACAAGGCTCATGGGTGATTTTCCAGTAATGAGTAATTTCCTGGCTAGGATACCCAGGGAATGGCTGGGTGTGAGAGAAACATTTCTTGGAAGGATGTGCCTCTTCCCCCCACCCCCACCCCTTCCCCTGCAGGCAGAGCCATTTTCTGCTGTGATACATTCCTGGAGAAGGTAAGGTAACATCCCATCCGAATGTACACCCTCCCTACAAATCTGGGATGGAGCAGGCCAATGGCTGGGATAGCAGGAAGGATCTTACATGGAGCTGCCAAGCCAGGCGGAGGAGGGACAAATTATGACATACTGGGACTCTCTGCAAACAATATTGAGGCAGGAATGGCAAGCACGGTCTTGCTAGCTCCTTGTGCCCAGCAGGGCTTGCCATGATGATCAGCTCCCAAGAAGCTGGACTCTGACTGTACTTCCAGGCTGATGGGCACCTCAGTCCGGACCCTGGAGGCTATCATCTCCTTTCCTTGATCTTTCACCTTCCTCTCCAAGGCCAAAGTAGAAGTGCTTCTGGCTTCTCCGATCCCAGAGTATTCAAGTTTTTTCTTCTTTGAAATAAGTATTTGTTATGGCGCTAGGATTTACTTCAAAACAAATCAGAGCTAGGAGGGGTTCATGGGGTAGGGTGTGGGGAGTTCAGATGAAAGGAGATGGGCTCTAAGTTTATAATTTTGAAACTAGGTGACAGATATATAAGGGCTCATTATACTAATCTAATTCTATATGTTTGATAAGTTTTCTGGAAGGAGATTCTAAAAGCTCAGTTTTTCAAAGTAAGGGGACGATATAATGAGATGTCGGTTTTTGAGTGATTACTCTGGTTTTAGGATTGGGAAGGTGGCAGCAGCAATGGCAGTTTTCCCTTCCTCCCAAGTTCCTCCACATAAGGAAACAGAGCAACATTTCTGTTGCTGACTCAGGATAGAAAGGATAGAAAACTGACTCAGACAACAACTAAAACAAAACCAGGGACAAGGCACCCGTATGATCCTGAAAGTATAAGGACTTGGGGACAAGCCACTCACTGAGACCCACGTGGCATCAGCATTTGTGTGGGAGGAAGGTGAATCAAGACCACAGGTGATTCTGACAACTCTGAGATCGGAAGAACCCCCCCAATCAGCAGCAGGTGCTCACTGCCAAGTGTGATGGCCAATCTGTGTTCTAAGCCGAACCGCAGATCCTGCAGGCTCCAGATCACGGGCAAGGCCAGGCTCTTCCGCCACCCAACGTGCTGGGGCATTCCGGGCCCTATAAAATCTCAACAACTGAGCAAAGAAAGGCCCTCCTAGGACAAAGCCCTGCACTGAGGAGAAACTTCTAGGAGCAGAACAAATTGAGCAAACACGGGCAATAGGGGGCTAAGGAGAGGGGAGGCTGCAATAAAGTTAGTCTGATGGGAGAAACAGGGGAAGCCCATCTTAGAAAGTACAAGGTCATTTTAAAATAACTTCACAAACACATCTGAAGAGGGAGCCGGAGAGCACTAAGCTAGACTATCTATCTGACCCACCCCTTCTTCCTAAAACTACAAGGAAACTGTCCACTTAAAAATGATGCGAAGACAAGGAGCAGTTGAGTTCCACACAGCATTATTCTATGAAAGATAGTAAGGGACACAGCAGTATCTTTACAGGAAATAAAAGCCAGATAGAAAGATGACCACGACAGATGAAAACTCATCTGACTAGCAACCAGAAATTAAGAAAATGGTAGAAGCTATGGAAGAACAATATAGACAAGAATGAGACATCAAGAATCAAGGTCACTGGAAAAAAAGAATGATCTGAAAAGAGAAGTAAGAGAAATAAGGAAAGAACTAAAAATAAAAGGAAAATATATTTTCAGAAATGAAGACAAAACGAGGATCATGAGCGCAAATAAACATGTTAATGCCTTTTAGAAGCAAAATAAGGGGGAGTTAAAAAATTTTTTAAAGAAATAAACAGAAATAGGTTCCTTGTACTATCAATTGTAATTTTTTGAAATCCTATTAATCCTATTTAATATTTTTTTAATTAAAAAGACTTCTTTAGAGGGTACACGTGGGAGAGGGAGAGAGAATCTCAAGCAGACTCTGTGTGGCTCGAGGCAGGGCTCGATCTCACAACCTTGAGATTATGACCTGAGCCAAAACCAAGAGTCAAACACTTAACCGACTACACGGCCCAGGTGCCCCATAGTTAAATTTTAAAATTTTTGAGAGAAAGTGAAAGAAACAGATGACAGGCAAAGAAGATCAAACACAGACATAACAGGCTGAGTCCCTGAAAAAGGAAACCAAAGCAATGTAAGAAAAGAAATACTGAAAACTCTAAATCAAGACTTTACTAAGGTTAAAAAAAAAAAAAAGAAAAAGAAAAGGTCTGAAACTCTTCACTGAAAGATACATTGATTTTTGGAGGAGAATGACTGAAAATGGCAACCACAGCATGGTTTAATAAATGATCAGACTTTGAAATAAAAGGATAAAAAAATCCTTTGAGAATCTAGCAAAAAGACCCAGTAACTTTTAAGGGAAACATAATTAGGATGTCAAACATCCACAGCAATGCTTTGTACCAGAAGATAATGGAGTAACGTATTTAAATTACTTAAGGGAAAAAAAAAATGTGATCCAAAGATTTTTATATTCAGGCAAAGTGGCCTTCAAATTTAAAGGCTGTTAAGAACATGCACCATCAATTCAAAGACTACTGTTCCATAATCTTTCCTGAGAAATCTGGTAGAGAGTGAGCATCAGGCAACCAAAATGACAAGGGAGACCCTGGGAAGAATGGGAAGTCAGCTTTAGTGTTTACTAGTCGATTTAAGACACAAGGAAGGGGTGCCTGGGTGGCTCAGTTGGTTAAGCGACTGCCTTCGGCTCAGGTCATGATCCTGGAGTCCTAGGATTGAGTCCCGCATCAGGCTTCCTGCTCAGCGGGGAGTCTGCTTCTCCCTCTGACCCTCTTCCCTCTCGTGCTTTCTATCTCTCATTCTCTCTCTCTCTCAAATAAATAAATAAAATCTTAAAAAAAAAAAAAAAAAAAGACACAAGGAAGGTGGTAAGGAGACCACGCACTGTGTAATAACGTAGAGTACAACTACCAAACGGGAGTATGGGAGGCAGAACGGAGGAAAGAGTTTTTAATCTTGCTGATGGGTTCTATGGATATCTATGACTGAGAATCTTCAAGTATCAACTGAGAGTAGCTCAAATAAGATCCTGGGGAAGAAGGAAGGGAACAGGAATAAATGGCCACTAGGTAACGTCAGTACGGCTCAAAGAAGGCCATCACAGTAACAGCCAAACATGGAGGGCAATAAGGGTACACGATAAAGCAGAAGGAATCCTTAGAAAATATAAACATTCTTAAACACCAAAAGACTTAACCATCTATAAAGTTCCTTCTCAAAAATTATAAAAATAACGTGGCCAGAGCAGAGAATACAAAGATGTAACAAAAATCTTAATCAAGGTTAACAGTCTAGTCAGTGTCCACTCCTCCCAACTTTTCTCCAAACACATGCAAACATAAATCATGAACGCTTACTGCTTGCTTTTTACACAAACAGGCTCACACTATACATGTTATCCTATAATATAATCTCGTAATCCAGCCATCTAACCTGCCTTCATTTAGTTTTTAAACTGGATTTTCTAAGTATTCAATCACATTAGCAAATACACTAAATCTGCCTCTCCCAATACTTTCACAATAATTTAATTTTCTTATCTTATTACTTTACCTAGAACCTCCAAAATAATGTTCAATGAAAGCTGGATTAAGTTAAAAATAACTTCAGCATTTTACAAGTTAGGTTTGAGATATAAGTTCGCCTATTTAAGTAGCTTCCTTCTATTCCTATGTTTTACATTTTACTTTATAGTTACATTTTAATTGTTAAGAGCTGCTAAGTAAGGCCACTTAGAATTGAACAGTTATTTTTTTATCAGGGAGAGTCTAACCTCCACAGATGCTATTCTGGACAGAAAGAGCTCCCTGCCTTCTCTCACTGTCCAAACTCTAACCTCACAATCATACCTAACTAGTTTTTCTCTTTGGGCCTTTTCCATTTGCTTGGATAAAGTCCCTTGACAGTTATCTCCTGCTTTTAATTTTTCTCCAGCCGACTATCTGCTCGATGTGCTTTGGAGCTATCCCATGCAACTGGACAGCAGCATCAACCACCCTGGCTTCTCTCCTGCTCTCTTCATGATTTCTGAACTCAGTCACTCTAAAACAACTTCCTTTTCACACATCTACTGTTTCTTTCGTTTTTATGTGCCCAAATTGAAAACTTCTCATTTAGAAAATCCAAGCACGACTGAAAAACCAGATCACATATGAAAACCGTATGACCACTGAAAATCAACTGCCCACGTGTGTAACAACCAGGGTGGTGCATATCTTCTTGGTTATCTGTCCCACAGAGTGGTAGTCATGGAATAGTCAGATGATCTGTTATCACCTGAGAATATTCATTCAAGAGTAAGAGCAAAGATCTCAAAGCCTCCTTTGTTACTGGTACTGCCCCTATATGTTTACTCTTCTACTTACTGTGCTTTTTTTTAAATTACAGGCAACTTGACATTTTTATCACTGTCAGGCCTTTTTCAGACATTGTTAATACTTCAGTCCATTCTGAATGGCACTAAGTGGTTCTCTCTTGGTTAGAAACAATCCAGAGTATCCTTCAGCAGCCAGGTCAGAAACTATAAACTAGCTAAACGGTCTATAAACAACCAGTAGACTGGTGAAGTACATTCAGACTGACAATTCTGTTTTCAATCTATTTCTCTTACAGGTAGGTAGCTGCTTTCTTAAACAGGTTTAGAGAAAACACATAGGGGCATGACAGGGATATATGATTAGGGGAGGGGATGCTTCTTCAGGGCAGAATGAAAAAAAAACCCTATAATTAAAGCATCAAAAATAGTATTACTAATACAAGAGTCTATGGAAAACAAACAATACAAATGAATACAAGTAAAACTGAGGAAATCTGAATAAGATGGGCAAATTATATCAATGTCACAATCCTGGTTGTGATACTGTACTACTTTTGCATAATGTTACCATGGGGGGCACTGGACAAAGTGTACAATGGATTTCTGTATTACCTCTTGCAACTGCTTATGAATTTACAATTATCGCCATAAAAATTTCAATTAAAAATATAATTGACAGGAGCACATCGCTGGCTCAGTCGGTAGAACATGTGACTCTTGATCTCAGGGTCATAAGTTCAAGCGCCATGTTGGGTGTAGAGATCCCTTAAAAATAAAATATTAGAGGGGCACTTGGATGGCTCCAGTCGATTAAGTATCTGCCTTCAGCTCAGGTCATGATCTCGGGGTCCTGGGATCCAGCCTCACATCAGGTTCCCTGCTCAGCAGAGAATCTGCTTCTCCCACTTCCTCTGTCCTCCCTCCCATTTGTGCGTGCTTGCTCACTCTCTCTAAATAAATAAAAAAAAACTTTAAAAAAATAAAATCTTAGGGGCACCTGGGTAGCTAAGCTGGTTGAGCATCCAACTCTTGATTTCAGCTCAGGTCATGATCTCAGGGCAGTGAGATTAAGCCCCAAGTCAGGCTCCATGCTCAGAGGGGAACCTGCTTAGGATTCTCTCTCCCTCTCCCTTTGCCCCTCCCCCCATGCTCACACTTTCTCTCGCTTGTGCTTGCAGGCTCTCTCTAAAATAAATAAATCTTTAAAAAAAATAAAATCCTAAAAAAATGATTGGCAGAATACAGACAAAACGTTTATAGTACTTACATTGTATAGTGACAGGGACAAAGCAAATTTTTATTCTTTGTTTTCACTTTACAATGAAATACAGTATAAATTAGAAATATAAGAATTCTTAAAAAGGTTGAAAGGATATAATCAAGACTTTGGACATTTAAAAAATATTTTATAAAATCTCAAGGAATAGGAGGAAAGTAAATACAAGACTGTTCAACCAACCACAGGATTCTACTATAAAGCAAATCCCTAACTTTTAAGATCTGTATAATCAAAGGGGAAGTACTACTTTCTATCAATAAATAAACTTCCAGGAGTCATTATCTCAAGAGGTGATATACTCTAGAGACCAATACTCTGGCCACGCATGCATTCCCTGTGTTCCTCAAAACTGCTAAGCCACTTCTAACCCAAAGGCTCACCCACCTTTTCCTTCAGGCCTCGTTTACCCATTCAGTGACCTGTTCAAACCAGCTTAAGACCCAATCTTCAACACTTTCCACTTTTTTTTTTTTAAAGATTTTATTTATTTATTTGACACAGAGAGAGAGAGAGACCCACAGCGAGAACAGGAGCACAAGCAGGGGGGGTGGGAGAGGGAGAAGCAGGCTTCCCGCTGAGCAGGGAGCCCGATGCGGGGCTCGATCCCAGGACCCCGGGATCATGACCTGAGCTGAAGGCAGACGCTTAATGACTGAGCCACCCAGGCGCCCCATCCTGGCACCTCTTCTGTTTCTCTCACAGCACTTCCACCACTTTGTGCGATGGTTTCATGCTGTCTCCTTCCTAGGACCATGAAAAAGACCACAGGTTTATGTTCCTGATCACGCCTGTCCTTGTCAGTGCCTAGCACACTGCCTGGCACCTGCAGGTGCCCAATAAACTTGTGATGAATTACATGCCAGCATGATTTATATGAATTTATAGATGGCCGTCATAATGGTTTATAGGGAAAATTAGAGGATTCTTCTGTTCAAGAATAATTGTTAGGTAGATTACTCTTAAGTGCTGAGTCCTTCATATGGTTCATTTCATTCCACAAACATTTCTGAAGGATTTACAGAAGTATCCAATCCTATACAGCAACTAAATTCTATAGTTAGCAAGAAGCAAAACCACATGCAATTAACATTAACCTTGGAAAAAATACCTTCAAATGCCAACATAGAAGCCTCAGATATTTTAAAGCCCAGATCTTAACCTCTTTTGTTTCTCTTTCAACTAGAGCCTCCCTTTCCCTACAGAGGATATTAAGGTGTGGTCTGCCAGGACAATGCAGTATTTAAAGGAATGTCTTATCTGTTTAGGGTGGGGGCAGGGAGGATGACACCATGTCCAGTTTAACTAAGGAAGGTTCAATGTGTGTGCAATGCAAGTCCATAAGGCAATGCTGGGCCAGACACTACGTACTTTAGGTACTGAGGACACAAAAGATGTGAATACACGATCCCATATTCTCAGAGGGTTCGCATGCCAGCTAAGAAGAAAATAAATATACATAAGGAATAAAAATATTACTTCATATAAAATACTAAGTATTAAAAAGGAATAGCATGCTGCAAAAAAAAACACTATTTGGCATATCAGAACCTGATGGATGTTCTTTCCAGTGGCTTTTTTTTTTTTTTTTTTAAGATTTTACTTATTTATTCGACAGAGAGAGAGACACAGCGAGAAAGGGAACACAAGCGGGGGGAATGGGAGAGGGAGAAGCAGGCCTCCCGCGGAACTGGAAGCCCGATGCGGGGCTCGATCCCAGGACCCCGGGATCATGACCTGAGCTGAAGGCAGACGCCCAACGACTGAGCCACCCAGGCGCCCCTCCAGTGGCTTTCTTTCTGTAACCAAATCCTGATTTCCCCCGAGGCAGAGGATTCCGACTAGGGCCAAGAGAGCGAAGCAGCTGAAGGCAACTGTAAAAGGCCAGAGACCAGGAGGGCCTGGGTGCCATCACAGGAAGAGATCAGGAGGAAAGGGAAGCAGTTCAGACATACATCCAAGAATGAAGGTGGAGGACTTGGCCATCAGTTGGATGTAAAAGTAATCAGAGAATTGAAGATTAGGTTTTTGAGTTAGTGCCACTAAGGATAGATTTGTAAATGTAAGTATCCACTGATTTTATAATCACCCAATGGATTTCTCAAAGCAGAAAAAAAATAATTCTTAGTGGTTAAAAAAAAAATCAAGCTTACAAGACAAGATAAAGCAGTGGTCTACATCACAAAACACATCCTCAAAAAGCATGCGAAACTCTACAGAAACCTATTTAATATAAAAAGAATGTATTAGAAAAGATATAAAATCTTTTGGGTAGCCCACTGCTGATCCCATTTTAAAAGAATGCAGCATATTTGCACAGGTTAAAAAAAAAAAAAGACAAGCGCTTGAATAATTTTCTGGCAAATTACACATTTTTCAGACGAAATGCTAGTAAATTACAGAGAGAAAAATCTAAAGTCTCATTTGGATAAGATTTGCTAAAAAGCAAGACCCATTGTGACAGCTTCTATAAACCAGACAACCCGCCCCCCCCGTCCCAACTCTCTACTGTGCCCATGATTAAGGGGAAAAAAACGCCAGAAACTTCCATCACACTATGCCAGAATGTACTTGTGGAACAATCTGGAGTTCTGGGGAGCCGCCACGTTCCTCCTTCAGCTCCACCTGACCCATCTTCTTGATTACAGTGATGCCAGACGGAACCTTTCCGAAGCAGTATATCAAACCCTCCTTTCCGGGTGTGCATTGCATGATGTCCCTTTCTGCTCGGAAGGGAAATCCATCAAGTCAGAGACAAAAAGCTGGGTATGAATAAGCAGAGAAGCTCCAGCTCTGCAGTCTCCACCAACCAGTTTAAAAGTGTGAGCTGCTGAAAGAGGAATGAACGCTCAGGCCTCCTCTCTCCATCAGCTAACAGCCCAATGTCCGAGCATTCTGGTAGTGCTTGGTGGAGAACAAAAATGAGGTACAGGTTGAACTGTGTGTTCGGGGAGAGGGATGTAGTATCTGCAGGAGAGGAGAGGCCTGGAGCAGACGCTTTCCCCCAACACTGCCAGGGCCAGGCCCTGCTGCGCCACTCAGCCCTCCCAGGTCCCGTCTGCTAGACTGCCTGGTGCTGCCAGTCCTTGCCCAAAAAGACAGACTGTCTTTGTACCATGTGAAACAGGAGTCAGGCCATAAGAGACCACAGTCAAGACCGACCCTAAAGTTTAGCCTGTCTCCTGGCAGAAGACATCTTGGTCTCTGAAATACTGCAGCGGACAGTTTTAGAGGGGGTAACCAGGAAGTGCACCATATCATGTCATGGACTGTCATGGAAAGGTCTTCTCTGAAAACGAATCAGAAATCAGAACTGCAACCAAGGGAGGCGATGTTAATTATAAAAGCTGTTATTTTCTGCAATGGGATATACAATAGAGGAGAAGACTGAAATTCATTTGGTTTATAAAGTTTAGTCATCCGGGATTCCATAATTTCTCACAGCAAAAATAACATGTGATAACTCTGCGGCAACATTTAATTTAGAAAACCTCAAAAAGACTATACATTTCTTCCAAAAGCAGGAGACGGACAGGGTATTTGGTTATAGACCAGAGGCAAAGCCCCTGTTCAGAAGCAACAAAATGGCAACCAAGGAAAAAACAGGCCAATGCCTGGGGATCCCAGAGGAAAGCAAAAAGGGGGTAAGGAAGAGAGAGCCAGGCTTAAGAAGAGTCCCTAGAAGCTGTCATTGCTCTCCAGCCCCAGAAACTCTGGCCTAACCGTGTTCCTCTCAGCTCTTTATCTATCCCCTGCATCCCTGAATCCAGCCTGCCTCCAAAATCCACAGGACTCCATACTTACATGGAAGCAGGAGCAAAATCACGTTGAGCGCCAGTGTCGCATGGGAAGGGGAGATATTAATCCATACCCATACCCGCCCTCCCCACATACACACACATACATATTACCCCCTAGGTGGAATCCGGAATGGTTCTTATTTGTAAAATCACTATTACTGTGTAACACTAATCATTATCACATACACTAATTCTAGGGGGACAGTACCTATTGTATTAATAGGAATATTTCAGGTGTACTGATTAAAAAGGTTCCATGGGTGAGCTTGGAACTTAATCACTATTTATAACACTGATTCTACAGAAAACTATGTTCAAAGTGCCAGACAACCAACTTTCAAACTTTTGAAGCAGACACATTTGTGTATTAGGGACTGTCTGTACTTTCATGCTTGGTTACCATTTTGACTCTATGCCAGACAGAAACATCCATCTGAACATAGTTCTTGTGAACTGATCCAAATAGGATTTAAGGGGATGCTCTGGATGATAATAAATGTTGAGGTCCTCCAT
This sequence comes from Callorhinus ursinus, assembly GCF_003265705.2. Taxonomy (NCBI): domain Eukaryota; kingdom Metazoa; phylum Chordata; class Mammalia; order Carnivora; family Otariidae; genus Callorhinus; species Callorhinus ursinus. The sequence goes on from NW_027397115.1 coordinate 8,185,016, forward strand.
GAAACAGAAGACTGGCTATGGCTTTTATCCAGGCCTGTCGATTTAAAAAGGACTATATGGGGATATTAAAAAAACAAAAAGCAAAACTCATGAACACAAAATTTTGCCACAAACAGACCCTGTTCTGGCCCATAGACGTATTGTCGTTAAAGTCTGCCAGCTGTTTATTAACACCCCTCCCAGCATGCTTGAGCCTGTGCCTGCTTCTACCATCCATCCTCCTCAATGCACCCTCAATGCAGAGGCAGCGAGCAACAACAGATGCATCAGACACAAGAGGCAGTCTATTGCTAGTTCGCAGGCAGTCAAATGTCACGAGGTACACAGGAGCAAACCCACAGAGTTTGGTTACCATGTTTATAGCCAACACCACATGCCCTGTATCCTTATAGGGAAGCGGCCTCAAGATCCAACATGTCGGTAATTGCTAGTGGTGGTTGTGGTAGCCATGGCGGGGGTGGGGGTGCGGTGAGGAGGGGAAGCAAAGAAGGGGGGAAATAAGACAAAGAGTACGATTGTGGGTGGGGACCCAGTGACACACAGACTGCAACATGGGGACTGAATAAGTATGCTTAAACCCAACACACTGGAACACAAATGCTTATTGCTTCCCACACAATCTTCTACTCGTTTTATAAGACTCCTACCAACAACCCTGTCTTTAAAGCTGTTTCTACTCTGTTCTTAACTGTTCTACCCCTGACCCTTCAACCTTGTTTGCAGGCATTTTTAGGTTTAAAAAATCTCGGTAAATAGGGGCAAATGGCTGGCTCAGTCGGTAGAGCATGGGACTCTTGATCTCAGGGTCAAGCCCCATGCTGGGTGTGGAGATTACTTAAAAACAAACAAACTCAGTAACTTAACATGGAGGATTCAGATCTGCTGCTCTAATTGACATAAGCAGAATGAAGGCAGGCAAGTGCTATAATCTAATAGGAAATCTCTATTCCATTTCAGACTCAGTTACTCTGATGAAAGGCAATCCTGGGGCTCCAGGAAAGTCACACATCTGGAGGATGTGGCGGAAAGGCCGCTGGACCAGGAAGAGCAGGATTCCCTTCGGGTCAGAGGTCTGCTCTATGACCATTTAATCACGCCGGGGGGGGGGGGGGTGTCGGGTCTCAGTTCACTTGAAGAACAATCCTCGCCCCAAGTCGTTCACCATAATGACAGTTTTAAAATAGGTGCTCTGCAAAAAGTGCTCTGCAAATTATAAAAGTGCTTCTATTCTAAATTTGATTACATTCACATAAAAATTCCAGTTTAAAAGAAAACCCTAAAAAAAAAAAAATCAAATACAGTAAGAAGCCAAAGCAACCCTAAGTATCCCTTCTTCACCAAACTAGATGTGTCATTCCGCTCCAAGCTATAAAGCCGAGCTTGCCCAGGCAAGAAACAAGGCTTTCACATTTATTTTTATTCCTCTCCTCCTCTTCTCCATTCAAATAATACCGCTTATTTCATAAGATCCAGAAGAGGGAAAGGTTAAGATCCACAAATAATAGAATAATCTTCAGGGCTGAACCAGGGATAATATGTTAAGAAAAAAGTGAAAGACAAAAATAGTGACTTCGTTTCAGATGCAAATGCTTCACCTGCCCAGAATTTTTTTTGCTCGGAACTTTCTGGCAAGATCCAAATCTCAGGAAATTCCAAACAAGTGAAACTCTAAAGGCAATTTACTTAGGAAAAAGGATCTAACTTTAGAGACCCAAGCACACAGCCCCCATTCTTGCCTAGTTCTTTACTTTTACAGAGTTGCACCAAACCAACCACAAAATCATATGCTAACAAGAGCTTTGCTTCCTGCAAGTTGACAACTCTCTGGTTTTTAATAAATGCCTCTATTTCCTGTCAGCATTGGTCAGTCCCAGCTACCAAGCCTATGAAGTTTGAGCGAGGGAGACTTTCATACCGCTGTCTCTCATACTTGGCCAGCATGCTGGAACACAACAGCTAATAAGCCACAGGGAAATTGCCCCTCCAGATTGGCATGGTCTGTGCATGGCACAGAGACCGGGCAAGCTGAGGAAGACAAGGACAGATAACAGATGAGACTTTGTTCCGCTAAGTGTCGTATGTGTATATGTGTATATATATGCATATATACACATGTGTGTATATGTGTGTGTATGCATATACACACATGTATGTGTATATATATGCATAAACATATCTGGGTGTAGGCCCCCCAGTGAAATTAAATCCGAGGACATACAAGGCACTCTGAGGGAGACACCCAGAATTATACATGGTTGTCCCTCAGAAGGGGTTTCTAATCTTAGCGGGGGAGGAAGGGTATGTCAGACAGAAAATTAATATAAAACATATAGAGAAAACAAAGTGTGTGCTAAATCGATGGTGGGTCAGTAACACATGGTTTCTACAATACTATAAACTCGATGCTTCCCTATCAAGCAGTTCATGAACCTTTTTTTGGGGGGGAGGCTAAGGGGGAGGGAGAGAGAGAATCTCAAGCAGACTCCCCCGTGAGCGTGAAGCTCGACACGGGACTCGATCTCACAACCCTGAGATCATGCCCTGAGCCCAAGTCAAGAGCCAGACCCTTAACCAACTAAGCCACCTAGGCACCCCAATTCATGAACATTCTAAATAGCACAGCTCATCTATTCATTCAGGAATGACTTATTGGGCACTGTTTATCTGCCAGGTACTATAAATGGGTACTAAGAGATACAAATGACTAAGACAAAAGCAGTCTTGACTCTTTTAAGACTTGACAGATGACTTGGAAATTGGCTGGTAAACAGGCAATTAAAGAACAGTAGATATGATTACAGTACAACCACACAACATGCTATGAAAAGGGAAATATGGGGGTCATGGGAAGACCTATAAGAGGTACCTAACTTGGATCTGGGGAAAGGGGAAATCAGAGAAAGCCTCCTAAGAGGATGCCTAAGATGTGACTGAAAGGAAGAACTAGAATTAGCAAGGTAGAACGTTCTAGGCAGAGGAAACAATACATGTAAAGGCTCTGTGAGAGACAGAGAGCATTACCATTTCAGGAACTAAAAGTGTTTTGAAAGCCACACCAGAGCGCAAGAATGTGTACGTGCATGCTCTGAATTCAAGGGCCATTACTACTTCCTGAGCGAATAACTGAGACAGCCCCGGAAGAAACAAAGAATCAGATGAAAAGGGGCAGTGTGGGCAGACCCCTGAGGAACTTCCCCAGTAGAGGATCAGAGAAGAAGCCCAAGAGGGAGACCGAGGACTAGCTAGAGAAACAGAAGCTATAAAAAGAAAGAAAAAGGAAAAAAGAGCAAGTTAAAGAAATAGGGGTTAGAGAAAATTGAAGCAGCAAACAGAGGTCAGCCATGTTAAACGGTACTATGATAAGGATGCAAAGAATCCGTTGGATTAGCAACAAGGAAGCTAATAGTGACCTTCCCAAGAATTATTTTAGGGGCTTGGTAGGGTGGAGCCTAACTTCCCTGAGCCAAAGTAACTGGAAGGTGAACAATGGACACCGTGACCTATTTATTTCAAACACTTCAACTGGAGAAGGAAACTAAAGAACAGTGGCTGGACGGACAGTCACAGCTGGAGGAAGCCTGAGAATGGTTTACCGGTCCAAGTAAGATGACAATAGAGAGGGAAGGTGAAGGACACATGCCTACAGGGTCACTAACCTGTTAGGGCAAGATGCCTTGAACAGGTGAGAGAGGCAGGGGTCAAGAGCACAGACCTAAGGGTTGCCCCAGACAGGAACGAAGGGTCCCTTCTTGTGAGAGAAATGAGGTAGGAAGGATGGCAGCTGAGTTTCAGATCTGACAGCCAGGGGTTGGGGGCAGACAGATCTAGGCTGAAGACTGGATTTCTAGTGGCTCACCCTGCAAGACTGAGAGATTCTCTCCACTTAGAAGATCTTCTCCCCTTAGCACTTAGGGGCCTGGGCGCAGGGAGAGAAAGGCTGGTCCAGGGCTAGAGCTGGTCACGTAAGCCGATAGGAGGCAGATGGGCAAAAGGGCTAGGAATGTTGGCGAGACAGCATTTCAAGAGTCATGACCACTGTGTAAGAAGGGGAGAGAGGACCTGGGGCTGGGAAAGGAGCAGCCGCAAATCTGAATGACAAGAAAACCCAGAGATGGGGAAGTAACTGAGTGAGGGGAGTGTGGAAGCACAGGAGGCTGTGATTGCAGAGCACGGGATCTGAGTCTGAGATGTCTAAGGGAGAGAAGATCGCAAGGACCAAGGCTTGCCTATGGGAGGGAGGTGGCAAAAAGAGAGGGACATGCAATTTCCAGGGATGAGGTGGGGATGCTGGGCGGCCTGCCCAAATGAACACTGACATGGCCCAGGGGTGACAGCAGCCTTGGAACAGAAGACCCTGTTGTGAGTCCGGTAAATGAAGAGGAGGAGGCAGGGATGCCGGGGCGGGGGGCGGGGCGCAAGTAATTAAACACTTCCCCAGTATGGCAATGTATTGACTAGGAGGAAAGCTTGACTGACTCCTAGGATTAAGATACTCACACTCCCTACATCTCCCCTCCAACCCCAAGTGTTTTCACTTTCACTTTCCTTAGCAAATCAATGAACCAGGGGTCTTATCCAGAGTCTGGACTTCTATAAAGAATGCCTTTTTATAATTATTTCTTATTTACTTTCACCTTAAAAATGGTACTTACCCTGCCACTCCCTGCAATATTTTGGCCATTTAATGGCTATGTTTTAGTGATGCTGTTGACAGGCTTGTGAACTATTCTTTTTCTACTCCGCACATCTACTTCTGCTATGTTCTACAGACATGGATATGATTTCAAAATAAAACCAGAACACACACACACACACACACACACACACACGCACACATGGGTGCGCATGCGCATGCTTAATCAACCCGCTCACCATTAAAGGAGAAATAGTCAAAATGTCTTTTTTTCTTAGTCATCTATTGGTAAAGAAAACTCTCCTTTTCAAATATTTAATTAGTAATCAATGACTATTTTTTATCACATGCAGGACAATTCTGCACGTAACTTCACAGCTAGAATCAGAAGAAGGGGAAAAGGGAAGAAGGTCTGCAGATACCAATTTTGACCCCTTCTGTACGGCAAGGAAGGCACAGTAAGCATGTGAATGAGAAACAGGCAGTAACCAGTAAATCCCTCAGAATTTCTCAGATGAACGTGTTTGTGTCTAAACTTAAGCAATCGTAGTCTCAGAATTTGTAATCATATCCAAAGCGTTTAAATGCCTAAAAGTTAAAGCCTATTACTAAGCCATTTAAAAGTAGGATAATTATCAGCAAATTTAAGTTATTTTATAAGGTACTTGACTTGAAATAATCACTCAAAGCCATCTGTGTACCAAAAACTGCTAATAAACAGACCACATAATGGGAAAAGTCAGCCAACATCATTAAAAATATCCTTTAAAATTCACAATGAATAATTGAGACCTTCATTCTCATAGTGTCAGCTGCAAATCAGGGGTCTAACCACCTATTTTCAATTTACTCTTAGCGAGTCAGGCTTATACTTAAAGTATTTGGCCTATTAAAATATATAATAATTCTGTTGTACGGACTGAAGAGGATCTGCATAAACTCTTTATACCAAAGTTACCAACCATTGCAGTGAATACTGCATTTACTTGCCTACTAAGTGCAGCGCACTGTTGGCGCTCTCGGGCTGTAAGCTGATGGCACACAAACCTCCTCCTGAAGACATCTACACAGATGACCCCACTGCATGGGGGCATGCAGTCAATGCCATGATGTAACCCCCACTATGCCATCCTATTAGAAGGGTTCCAAGGCCATTAGTGCAGTCAAGGTAAGACATAATGGCACAGGAAACAGAAAAGAAGGGAGAAAGAAACTATGTATGGGAGGGTACACAATGCACTTGAATTGTGTGCTACAGATGGAAGAAGGGTTAAAACTGAAGAGAAAGAAAGTTAAGTATGTTCCCATGCTTTCAAACACAGGTAATGTCACACTTAATATAAAGGGCAAGGAGAAGCATGCCCAGATTAGGGGTCTGGAGAACATACGGGGCTCACGGCTGCTTGCTCTTGGGATCTCCACTTAGACATTACTTTTATAGGCTATCCTTACCTGACAGCTCCTCCATCTGTTTTTCTTGCTCTCAATGCCAATTAATTACTTCTGAGTATGCCCTGGGCCCAGGCCTGTGACAGTTCTTACCACTCTGAACTGGGACTGTCTCCATTCAGCCCCTTTGCTGGCTGGACTATGAAGCTTCTAAGGGTGAGGACCAAGTGTGTCTTGTTCGCCACTTATCCTCACTGTCTAGTGAGGCCCTAGCACCCAGGAGCTGTTCATGTATTTGTTGAGTGACTGAATGAATGGACTCTGGCTGCAAGAAGCTTACACTTTAGAACAGAGAGGAAATGAGGGTGGATGAAAAGCTTCACGGAGAGATTGGGTCTTTAGGTTGATTTTCATTTCACATATACAAAAAAAGTATAAAATGGCTAATGTTATCCCGTCACGATTTAGGGGTACTAAAACACTGAGCTGGTTTTGGGATCCCCTTTTGGGATTCAGCTTTGGAGGGAAAAGTACAAAACTTAGAACAAAGACCTTGATGACATGACTAATAATGGTAAAGAATCTTCCCTGTCTATTGTTTGTTCTAATTTGTCATATACAACATACCTCTATGGGATAATAGATGCAAGAAGGATCAAAGAAAAAGAATGACCTACAATATAACATGTCCTTCTGCTCCTGAACAGGGATAGAGACCTTAACAACACACACTCTTTATAACCTGTATATTTATTTTACTTGTATCATGGCTACCATTTATTTCATTCCTTGACAGAGTAAGGTAAAGAAGCCATCTAATCATGAGTTCAGACACACATGACAAATGGTATCATCCCTAACCAAGTCACAAAACGAGTCATTAAAACACTACTTCTTTGGCTTCTCAATGCAAGCATATTCTTTTTATCAAGTCCCAATTTAATTTCCATGTTGGTCATCAAAAATAGTTCGTGGAAATAGCTGAACATGGGACAAAAATACACTTACATTCAGGCGCCCACGGTGGAAAAAAATGGTGGCAGCTTCCAACTTCCTCAAAATAGCAGAAGGGGGCTAAAGATGAAGAGGGAAAGGGGGAAGGGCAGGAAGAGGCACCTGGTTCAAGATTTCATCCTGGATTTTAATGTCAAGGGCATTCTCCTAGGCATTTTCACACTAGCCACCAAACTTTATCTCTGGCTAGTCTTCCCTTGCTTTGATCTTCCCTAATGACAGTATACCAGCTACTTAGCAAGGCTAAACATCTTTTTTAAATCATCTTAATTCTAATACTAGTATCAAATGCCAAGAAAAAAAAACACCCAACTTGGACTAGAAGCTGCAAACTCAAGAGCATCCAAGGGCTGGGTGGTTCGTGTAAGGGAGGGTAGCGTGACCCGCTGTGGAGCCGTGCTAAACTGAAGAACACACACGTGTCCATCCGGCAGGAGTGGTGCCCCTCAGCCCAGCAGACCATTGCCAAGGTAGGCTCAGACAGGATAGTCCTCAGACTTTTCTCAAGAGAAGACCAGAAATCCAGATTTGTATGTGACTTCTCCTGATTCAGAAACAATGACAAAAATTTAAACTCTTCTTAAAAAACAAACAAACAAAAACAAACAAACAAAAACACTGTGCGGACCCGGCAAAATAGGTCCGCGGGTGGCCAGTTTGACCTCTTGGGTAGATGACAGAAAACTGGGTAAAGGTCTCAATCTACAAACTCTCTATGTCCTAATAAATCAGGAGACTTCGCACAATTCTTGTCTCCCTCTGCAGCCGTGCACCGGTGTGAGCATGGCCACAATGCTGCTGTCAAGTTGGATTCATGACACAGGAGATCTCAAGCAGAGAAGAACACCAAGGCTCTGACACCTAATTGTCCTCCTAAAACATTTCCTGCTTATTAAAGACCAACTTATGATGCATAATACACAGTAGTGCATGTAAAGCCCTTTGCACAGTGCCTGGAGCACAGAAACAGAACTCAATAAATGTTAGCTGTTTAAAGGGTTCTATTACGAATGAGGGTAGAACATGGATCAGACTGTGCATTTCTCCCTTGAATGGGAGGTACTAGTCCAATTACAAAAGCCAGTAATCCTTTTTAGACATAAAAAGGATTTCTAAGAAAAGTTTCTAAGGAAACAACATTCATCAATATGGTACGCAGTAACTTTATAAAAACTGATTTACGCTCTCACTGGGCATTGTAATTATTTTTAAGGACATAATAACGGATTTTTAAAGTTTTAAGGTGAGTAAAGATCCATCTCACTTTTAGATAAGGGGGAATCGCATAACATATAAAGCTACCAAATCCAGCAAGAGTAGGACACGAAGCCCCAAGTTTTCCAGAAAAGCTGCCCCATTCTCCTGGCTCCTTGTGCGACTCTGCAGTTGTAGAATGTTAGCTTTGGGTCATGCTGTAAGGCGATCTCGTCTAATCACCACATTTTACACATCCTGCATGTAACTCTTTCAAGGTCCCACAACAGTCGAAGGCCAACCTAGAGCCCGAACCCAGCCGTCTTTTTCCATTACCTCACAAATCCCTGGGGAGAGGTCTGTTCAGGGTGGTTGGTTAAGGGTGGTAGCAGGGCAGCCTGGGACTAAAGCTTGGAAACACAATTGTCTTATGTGAACTTAATCAGCACTGGGGACAGATTTAAGGCCCAGCCCTTGGGAGCAAAAGGCCCTATCGACCGAGGACACAGGGTGGGGAAGGTTTCTGATACACAGCCAACCAAAGCCTCGCTTCAGTAGTACATCTCAGGGTCAATCATGCTCTTTTAAAAATCCTCTAATATTAACTGTGCCCTTTTAGCCACCAGCTTGGAGCAAGAGTTCCAAACTTCTATGAAAGAATCTAATTCACTCACTGGAAAAGTAGAGATGTCGCTAAGCAAAGGAATTAATGATTTAAAAGAATGTTACTATGCTTCAAACTGTCCAACTTCCAAAGTACTGAGAAAGTATTTTGTGAAATGCAGGCCACTGGAGAATATAGATTGTGTCCTACATTCAAAATCTGTCTTTCTAGAAAGCATGTTTTAATGTCAAAGGATATAAAGCAAGCTGTGAACAGGAGACTAAAATTAGCTCAAACCACAAATAACCTAACATACTTATCACTTCCTTATGATCAACCTACAAAAATCAACATTAAAGGAAGGCATTTACAAAACTAAGGGTGTGATGCCCATTTGTGCCTTTAACTTCAGCTGTATCCTTTCTTCCTTCTAAAACAGACCTGACATGTAAACATTCCCCAAAAATGACATTTATTAATTTGAAGACAAGTAGGAGGGGAACATTTAGAGCTAAGTTTTGCCCTGTAAATAAAACAGCATGTACCGTGCAGTTCTTAAGTGGTTAGAATGGTAACCACCTCCTCAAACTGAAGATAGGAAATTTTAGAGGACGGACCACACCCATCTCCAGCTGCACTTCGCACCAAGAAGTAGGGACACACTAGACTCCTACTTCAACCCAAAGCTTGCCTCCATCTCCTAAAACCATTTATTTCCTACTTTCAAAAACAACATCTTCCAACAAACAAAGTCTGTTGGGAAACACAAAAGTTTCTGGTCATCAAGTAGTGGAGCAAGTTGCAAAAGGAAGCTCAGCTGACAAATACATGTTCATTAAGAAAAAAAAAACACAACAAAAAAACAACTAGGTTTGTTAAACTTTTACAGTGATTCTCTCTGCATGATGAATATGTTTTGGTAAGTTTTCTGGAAAGAACACAAGCTCACAAAAGATAGAAACAAGTGGTTAAGGAAAGGTGTGGTAGAACCTGCCAACGACCTCTGTGCGCTCAATACTGTCCTTACTCAAACGCTCAGAAGCATTCTTCCTAGCAGGCAGAAAAATAAGGGAAAGCAGCAGACCTGGGTGCTGTGGCAAGAACAGATGAAATCAAATACCGCTTACGACACTAGTATTTGCAGGGTATGCTAAGAAAAACTGTTAGTGGGAATGTGAAGGAATATTTAATATACTTCGACAGAAATGGTACCATCATGGGTACATAAAGGATCCGTTAAATCACAGGGATGTGGCTTCTCAAGGACTGTTCTAAAGACGTGACCAGCTACCCTAGCGTAGCTAAATCACCGGGTGCACGGGGGACTGCTCCAGAAATGTAGCTTTGAGCCTGTAAACCTGATGCAGCTTAATGCAACTTCCTGACCTTGCACCATTCCACTGCACCACTTCACCCCACCCCGGAGGAGGATGACCCAAAGACCCTGGCAACGGGGAGGTGGTATCCAGGTCGTGGAGAACAGTAACGGCGACGCTCCTAGATGCTCCTGACTCTAAGACGCTGTAAAATACAGTCCCAATCAGAGGAAAAACAAAGCAAAACAACAACAGAGAAACACAAAGCAAAATACCCTCCCCCCCAAAGAAGACCGCGAAGTATCTTCTTAGAGGCACCTTCTCTCCCTGCAAAAGTGAGCCACACAAGTATTTATGCCCTAGTGAAGGCACTTCTTTCCTTAGCCCTTGCAGAAGCAAACTAAGCCCTATTTGAATAATGAAGCAGGACAAAATCTAAAAGAGATAAATATAACAGTGACAAATGTTTAACCATCAAGGGAATTTAAAGCTGATTTACCACATTACATTAAATGCAGCTTGCCTATTTGTTCTCTTGGGTGAAGTTATATTCAGAAGTGATTTCATCCACAGGCATTTTTAAGTAACCTCTTGTTCTTAAGAGAACTCCAACTGTTTGGAATAATTACTTGATGTTCGCTTTCCTGTAAGCAATTCACCACAGTGTATAATTTTCTGAGTAATCAGTACTCATCAGAATAAAAACTAGCAAAGCTGTTCAGTGAAACTTAGTGTGGCAATTTTAAAATGAGATTCCTCAAAAGGAAGAGATGCACCAATAAGAAGCCCATTAGGTACGAGAAAGAGTCAGGGGAAAAACATTTCATGAGAATAACAGATCAGGAAGACTTCTTCCTTCTCCCGTCACTAACTAATACATTTAAAAAACACAGTTTTGGAAACCTAGCTGTGCTATGCTCATCTTATCTCTGGCAGTGGTGTCGCTCGCCCACAAAAGCCACAAACACAGCCGAGGTTTTTCCTTCTTCGTCTGTAAAAGAAAACATGCCCCACTCAGTCTTTGGGAAGCCTCGGCAAGTAAGAGAGAAGAAGCCTAGGACCCAAGTCCACTTGGGCCCAAAGGTTTACTTCAACAAGCGGTAACCCCTCAGTCAGGAACCTGAATTTCCCAGCACGGTACCAGATTCCGAGTAGGAAGCAATGGGCGACGTGGAAAACAAACTGCCTTGCTAGAATCATAAGCATTCAGAACTGCAAACTGAATCATGTCACATTTTTTTTTAAAAGACCAAAAATCATTTATTAATAGTCGTTATTTCGTCTGCAGTGTGACTTGTACCACATTCCATCAATGGATATGGGGGACTAGACTTTTCTTTGGCTATTTATTTCAGCAGAAAAAAAATTTTCCACGTGAAATGGTCTTGTTTCCAGTTTTCAGACATTCAAAATTTATAAACTGTTAGTAAGATACCCGTGATTATGTCACACTGCCTAGCTAAAAGGGCAGTAGCCAGTGAACTATGAAGTCCACTTCTACAAAGTATTATTTCTAAAATGCTGGAGACTTAGGTACTTTCTTCTCAAACATGGCAGCTGTGTAAACTATCATACTATTCAAATGAAGTTTAGACCAGATGTAGGTTTCTTTCTAAAATTACATCATAAAGGGCAGCTACCCTTCGGGTACCTAGCTGGGGTTGAATCTTTCGTAAATTCTCAAGAATCAGTTCCTCTATCTTTTACAGGAAAAACCACCCAATTGCTGCTTAGAGAAAAACTGCAAGCAGATTGCCTGTCAGTGCTACTCATTTTCCCACATTACTAAGTCAAATGAACCATACTGATTAAAAATGTTTAATACTTCTTGGGGAAAAAAAGACTCAATTCTTTTGAATCATTAACTATACTCACAAAACTCATATAAATTTTTGAGCCTAACTGTACTCACCGACACCCACACCTTACAAAACTGAGTAACCACTGCAGTGTTTACAGGGATGACCTCGGGAACGTTAAATTCTCTTTGTGAGTACATTAAAGACTTTTATTACTTGACGTGAACCCAGTGATCAGTTAGGCCAGGATCACTTCTACAAAGGAAGGGACTGAAGAATAAAGTTAGCACCGTTAGTGACAGAGCTGGGACCAAAATAAAAGCAAAAGATTCAACTACTCTCCTGGCCCGAAGGGTGGTCTGATAAAGACCAAAAAACATTTGCCTTTACCATTCATACTTCGGGGGACGGGGAATCACAGACTTGTAAGGGTTTTTACTTTGTGGAGAACCATAATCAGAAATATTTTACAAACCAACCACATGCAAAGCCCTTTTAGAAGGCACATGAGAACAAGTCAAGAGTGACGAGGAAGAGTAATTCAGTAATTCTTAGAGCACCCCCAATTTTCCTCTTAAGTTCATCTCAGTCCAAGCACAAATTTGTTATTAAATTAAATGTAAAATTCCTACAAAACAAACTGGTGGCATCAGCTTCTAGTAGGTAAGAAGTCCAGCCTTTCCTCCAAGCCACCAGGGCAGGTGGTATTAGATTGCCTCAGTAGGCCATACCTTAAAATGTGGTGATTTTCTACAAGAGTGACCTCTCCTATCAGTACTAATGCAGGCTAATCTAATTGTTTCTCTGGTTCCCTCCCCACCTAGAATGGGAGTTGGGAAACAGGTCTTGTTCGTCTTTACACTGCCAGGGCCTGGCAGCGTCCTGCCAACCAATTTTATCCCAACATTTCTTAGGCACTTTGTGCCAGGTGCAGAGGACACCAACATGAATGAAAAGAAGGAAAAGCTGACCTCAACAGCTTGGACTCCAGAGGATACAGGCCCTGATGGAAAGAAACAGTGCCTTTAAGAGCAGGGCTTTAGATGAGATAGGTATGAAGCTGTCTGGAAACACACACACAGAGGAGAGAGCAAAATCCAAAGCGAGGAGGCACACACTGGAGCTGGGAGACGCAAGCTAGATTGTGGGAAAGGCTGCCTGGACAGAGTGTTAAGCCAAGACATAGAAGAGTGAAAGCTAAGGATGATGTGTGGGGGACACTGTACCTTCTAGTGTGGCTAGAATAGAATGTACATGGGAGGGGATGGCTGGAACCTGGCTGCCATGCTAAGGAGTTTGGACCTTGCAGATACTACAAAGGCACTAGAAGTAGTTCAACAGAGTGCCAGTCTCAGGTCTGTTTTTTAACACAATTATTCGAGGGATAATGTCAAAAATATACACAGTGGGTGGGGGAAGATGCGAAGAAGCTGTGAAGGGACCATATTAATTTGTTACCAGTTTCCCTCGTTTCTGTGGTGTGAAACTAAAAATGACAAGTGTCTCATAAGGAAGATTTGAGAACCTAGACCCCTGCAGGGGTGGAAAGGATGCCAGGGTGGCCAATCAATGAAATGTGGTATAGAGGGAATCAAGGACTATCCCCAGCATTCATGGATATTCAAAACATGCACGTCAAATGACTGGTACCAAACTATACTGTCCTGGAAGCAATGACCCAGCTAGACTTCCCATTTTCCCCCCAGAACATGGGCAGTAGGAAGAAACACGCCCAGCCTATTTGTCAGTATTGGCTGGTGACAAATTAACAAACTGACAAAGTAACAAAAATGAACAAATTAACATAAACACTAGGGAGGAATACCAGCTTGCACAAAATATGCAAGGCTCAAAGGGTAGGTTTACAAAAAAGTACCTGCTTAATAAAACCATGGCATAGGACAAAAACTGCCGAAAGGATTCTGCAATCTAAAGATCAGAAAGCAGGGTGCCTGGGTGGCTCAGTTGGTTAAGCCACTGCCTTCGGCTCAGGTCATGATCCTGGAGTCCCGGGATCGAGTCCCACATCAGGCTCCCTGCTCAGCGGGGAGTCTGCTTCTCCCTCTGACCCTCCCTCCTCTCATGCTCTCTCTCTCTCTCTCATTCTCTCTTTCAAATAAATAAATAAAATCTTTTAAAAAAAAATAAAGATCAGAAAGTAGACAACTCAAGAAGGGGGTTGGGGGAGAAAAAGAAAAGCCACAATTATTTCAGCAGTTTATAGTCTGAAAAACCCTTACAGGGCATTTTAAAAAATGTGTTTCTATTATGAAATTCAGTATACATTCAATTACATTATTCAATACCAGGTATTTTTATAGGTCTGGGGGAGCCACTCATGCTAAAATGCAAACACAGTGAGGAGGCTGTGGAGCCCAAAGGTTGATCAACTGGTAACTGAAAATCGTCAGCATCACCATGATTCCCTGGCTGACTTTTGAGAGACATCTGATACAGTTTACATACTTCCAAAAGTACCAAAGTATACCTATAAATATGCCAGGGATGCCAAGACATAATAATAGCAAAATGTCCTCCCCTCCCACTATTTCTACTTGTGCTCCCAGTTAATTTGAGTCCAGACAATTAGAGAGGTCTTCCCACCATTTCCAAAATGGTGATCAGACACCTAAATTTAGTTCACTCAAACCAGGGCTACACAAGAACATTTAGATCTAATGGGTCACTCAAGATGACTAGAACTTCCCAATCTCTCCATGTCATTTCCGTTTGTCTTTTTTTAAGTGAAGTGAGTCATAGTGTATAGATATTTCTCCTCTGCACAAAATACAGTTTTTCTCTGAAGAGAATGGTATTGATATAAAAATTACTAGGACATTTTAATATTCATCTGCTTGGACTGTGACAATAGAAGCTGTATATGGCAGGAAGGAATTTGAGTGAACTATGGTTATAACATGGTTTTAACCCAGTCAGGCATTTGATCATATTTCATAATAAAAGCAGCTATAAAAACAAATGTCAATTGGAAGAGTGGCCCACTTTACAAAGCCTGCCTCTAACATGGAATAAATCTTGACTTCAAGTCATGAGCTATTGTTGCAATCTCCTTTATCTGAAACAATCACATCATTCACACTGAAAAATAGCGAACAGAGAGAGAATCAAGGAACTGGAGATGAGACAAACAGCAAAACACCTGACCCAAACTTGAAGCTACAAACGGAGGGCAGCTCATTAGCTATTTTCATTCATTCCGGCCCTCTCCTCTCCCATTCTGGCTCTGAAAACCAATCCCTTTCCCCGTATCTACGATCTCTTTCCTCTTCTGGACAGTCAGACCAACTCAAACTCCAGGCTCACTATTACTTCCACTTTTCAAAATAGGCACACAATCGCTTAAATGACAGAAAACAATTTTTAAAACCATCTATCTACATATGCTATCAAAGCTGTTTATATATCTAAATGCTGATTAGTATCTATGCGATTAACAATTAAAAACACAGTTATGCTCATTTTATCAGGTTGAGATAGCACAGAATCTTTGCCCGAAACATTTGTTTCCTAAGCCACCACATTCCTCGGCATTCAAAGTCTACTTCACCCTTTGTTCCTCTCCCAATTGTTTCCAAGTTTTTGCATCTGTTTGCTTTAGTTAGGAAAGAAGTAGAGTGAGAAATAACTGCACTGCCTCATTTACAAAATTTTAAGCCAAAATTACACATTATTTTTCTAATCACAATAGACTACACAAGCTCAAAATGACTTTGTTAGAAGGCTGCCCTCACTGTGACAGGCTATAAAATATTAATTTTTTTACTTCTACTTTCTGCCAACGATGAACACATTTCTTTGAATTCTTGAAAAATAATGGTTTTGGTAAACTGACACGCACTGTGGGAAATTTGCCACTTTAGACTCAAGGTCATTTGAACTCTACATTTTTAAAAATGCCACAGTTGCCCAATGAAGAGCCACTTTCAAATTCAAAAAGGAGAAGAGATTCTGATTTCAACTTTAGAAAAGAAAAATATCTGTACAGTAGGTGAGAAAGCCTGTAGTGGACAATTGTCTAAAATAAAAAGAAACCACCTCCAGGAATGTGCAGTCCACTAAGAAGCTGGGGAAATCTCAACACACTGCAATGTGACTAACTCCTGGCGTTCAAATGTGGTAGATACACATAAGAACGATGAGGGAAACCAACATGCTTCATGCTGGTGGCGTGTGCAACACAGTTTTAACAATGCTTGGGTGATGGATTTCCCACTCTGCCCTAAAACAGTAAGAAATAAAATTCAACCAAGAACTGTGTTTTTTTTTTTCCCAAGAACTTTTTAGAATATGAATTTGTTGTTGCCAGCTTAGTTTCAGTACAAAAGATTTTCCCCAATGCTTCCTAGAAGCCATCTACACTTGTGATGGGGTATA
The DNA here is from genome assembly GCF_003265705.2 of Callorhinus ursinus. Classification (NCBI taxonomy): domain Eukaryota; kingdom Metazoa; phylum Chordata; class Mammalia; order Carnivora; family Otariidae; genus Callorhinus; species Callorhinus ursinus. The sequence continues at coordinate 8,201,360 of NW_027397115.1, forward strand.
TTCTAATCAATACTTCGAACCAACAATTTTTTCATTTAAAGTCACTTGAGACTCTACTGCATTAGATTTGATGCAGAAAATTTGTCTACACATTCTCCAAGTTACTAGTGGAATTCATTCAATGACCTCAGAGATGAGACAGAATACAAATTTCATATATTGATTCAGCATACTTATACAGATTACAGTGGCTGCAAATATTAGTCTATCAGAAGTTAATATCCATTACAGTCCTAGTAAGAAGAATCCTGTCAAATAAGCTTGATGCAAATCCACATGAAGCCAGGCCTGCCAAAAAAAGGCTTTTGTTAGTCAAGCATACCAAAGAACTGCTTAAAGCTTTTTTCCTTTTTAAGTGGAGCTCAAAATAGACTTTAATACTACCAGCTGATGGATCTCACAATTTGCCTTTTGAGACTATAAGCTGAAAACAGAATAAAATGCATTCTCCCGTTACACAAGTAACAAAAATCTCCCTATTCTGTCCATCGCCTATTTAAAATACCGAGTGTGGTTTTGGTTAATCCTCTCACAACCCCCGCAATGACATTTAATCAGAAGCTCGTATTTTCTTTAGAGGATTTAGCTGCTTATGAAAGCAGATCTTTTCGTGTTGTTAAGCTGATGCTGCCGATAGGTGAGAAACCCTACTTTTCTAACTTTTTTATTTATGAACCACGTAACCCACAAGGATATGAAGACTGGGAGGACCCGATTATCTCAGCCAGGACAAAAAAAGATAAGATGCTCACTGGGGAAAGAAGCTATTTTAGAGAGGGCAAAAACGTTAACCTTCCCTGTCTCCTGCCTGAAAGGGTAATATTTTGGCCCCAGAAGAGTGAGTATTGCAGGTCTTCTGGCTGAAAAGCGCCTTGGCCTGATCATCTCAGGGCTTGCCGCTGCTCCTCATTCAGCGCAGAGAGCAAAAGTCTCTTCCTCTGACAGATCCTCCCTGATCCCCCTTGAGGTGGCCCACCTTCCAGGCAGTGACTCTACCCCGTTATGGTGTTCTGTTTTCTTCACAGCATTTGTCACAATCTGAAATGATTTGCTCATGGGTTTGACTGCCCTATTCGACTCTAAGCTCCGCGAGAAATAGGGTCTTGTCTGTCTTGTTCTGCAAACACTACTCCCAGCGCGAGGCCCAGCTTGGAAAAGGCAGGCCAATTCATGTTCACTAAATGAATGAACAGGAAGAGGGAAGAGGACTGTCATCCTTGGGACTTGACACACACTAAGACGAGGGGAAAGGAAATGTGAAGGAGGGAGGGGGGAGTAACCCTTTCCCCCAGGGAGACAAAGGAAGAAAGTCTGAGGTGGTCCAGTCTAGAAAAGGAAGTAGTGGGGGTGTTCCATCAACCCCAAGGGACAAAGAGTGGATAAGCAGGGGGGCGGGGTCAGGGTGCGAGGGATTCGCGCTGAGACCACCGATGGGCGGCCTCCAGGCTTGAGGGGTCACCGGGCTGGAGGATATAAGGTGGGTGGGGGATCAAAGGGGTTTGAAAGGCCCCGGAGAGACGCAGGCCCACCCGGGGGACAAAGAGAGAGGAGACCGGCCTCTGCCGCCGTCGGATCGAATCCTCACGCAGCAGGGCCGAGGCGGAGAGCGAGACCCAGAGGGAGGACCGGGCCCGGGGGTCTGAGGGGAAGGTTCACGCGGCCTAAGCTAGGGGCCCGCCGCGCCACGGGGCGCTACCCCACCTGGTAAATGGCCGCCCAGCTCCCGGCCTTGTCGATCTGCTCGAACTCCTTTTCCATCTCCATGACGGGCCAGGGCGGCTGCTGCGCCTCCTCCTGGGCCCACCGCACCGCCTGCTGCTCTAGGCCGCGCCGCGCTCTCAGCTCTGAGTCCCGCTGCAAGCCTCGACTCCCGCCGCTACTGCCGCCCTAGCAGCCGCTGCTTCTTCATGTCAACCCGGCAGCCGGAAGTACGCACCGCGCTACCGCGGGCTCCGCCCCCTCGTGAGAGAACCAATCAGCATTCGAAAATGTCGGCAAGCACTTCCGCGGGGCGGAGCCGGGGGGAGGTGCTGGGGGAAGTGGCCTCAGCCCCGCGAGACGTCCGGCAGCGTGCTCTCCCTCCCTCCTCCCGCCTTGGGGATCTGGGCTTGGGCGTGGCCCACGCCGGTTGCCTAGGCGACCCTGGGAGCCCCGCCCACGGAGCGTGGGTTTGCAAGGACCCAGTGGATCTTGGGTTCAAGCCTCGCCGCGGCCCGTTGAGTCACAGAGTGACCTTGAAGTAACCATGCATCTGTCCTTCAGCGCCAGGATCCTGGCCTCAGTGCTGCAAGCTGGAGTATGGGCCGAGGGCTGCATGTCTTCCCCTCAGGCCAAATGTCCGCCCCTTTTTCGAGGGTACTGCCCTTGTCTGAAATGCAAGATTTCTGTTTGAGGTCTCCTATCCTGGGCACTGCAGGAATGAATGGATTGGGGTCTTGGAATGATTTTCAGTATTTCTCAAAGTAGCAAGGAAATCCTGCTCAGACTGGACTCAGTGGAGCAAAAATTACGCGGTACGTTCATGTATTGAATAATGCCGATTTCTAGAAGCACCCTAAAACGATTCAGATACCAGGAATCTGTATTTTTCACCAGCAACTCCAGCTACTATACCTGTGGTCCTTAGAGCACATATGAGAAAGGCAGGTCAGGTTGCCTTCCCATGGGTTCTACTTTAAGCCATTCATTTCCGGGCCTGGCACATTATATGGAGATTGTGAACTCCATGGGGTCAGAGGACCTAGAGAACTGAATCATCCTCTTCATTGTTCCCATCCCAGGCCTGCCCAGAGAAGCTGCCTGATGTCACTGGTTGAATTCTAGCTCATTTCTTGAGTGCTTGTGGCAGGCACTGTGCCTAGCACTCCAAGTACATACTCCCATCTAATTTCTACAACAACCCTACAATATAGGCACTATTATTATTCCCATTTTATAGATGAGGAAACTGAGGTGCACAGAGGCAAAATCACTTGTCCTTAGTAGCATTGCACATTGGCACGGAAGCCAAGATTCTCACCAAGTCTCCAGGGGAGTGCTTGCTTTGGAGCCAGACTGCCTAGGTCCAGATTCCAGCTCTACTAAATGCTAGCACTGCAACTTTGAGCAAATTATCTAACCTCTCTCTGCTTTTGTTTCCTCCTTTGTAAAATGAGGAAAACAAAGGTACCCACCTCATAGAGGTGGTGTGAAGCCTGAATGATTATATATTGCTATAGATCTTGCTTTTAGTGTAGTGAGTGGATCAACACCTATTAGCCCGCATATTATATACTTTCAAATAATAGCAAATAAGGAGGTAAATGAGTGATTATTGAATAAATACAACTGGTTTGATAGCCAATGTCTTTATTTTTTTTAAGATTTTATTTATTTATCAGAGAGAGAGAGAGAGAGAGAGCACAAGCGGTGGGGGGGGAGGCGGGTAACAGGCAGAGGGAGAAGCAGGATCCCTGCTGAGCAGGGAGCTCAATGTGGGACTCCATCCCAGAACCCTAGGATCATGACCTCAGCCAAAGGCAGACACTCAACCGACTGAGCCACCCAAGTGTCCTAGCCAATGTTTTTAGAAACAGTATTCCGTGGGGGAAAATTAACAGAAGATGCCCATTCTGGTGAAAAGTTTGGAAACGCCTACACTTGGAAGCTGCCTAATTTAAGTCTTAGCCATTTAGGTGACTCTCCTGTCTCCTGAACTCTTCCTGCCCTTATTTCTTTGAGTGCTAGTTTGTCTGGAACTCACAGAACTGAGAACTCCTTGGAGGAACAGAGAACAGGGCTGGTTCATTCCTGTCCTCCTGAACTGAGCTAAGTAAATAAATCAAATATCTATCTGTAGCCCAGGTGGCCTGCATGCCTGCAGGGAGTGCCACTCAGTGACTGGAACGGCCTCAGAGTGGTTCCAAAGTTACGCACAGGTTCTTGGGGGCTGCAGGAGGCGGCTAACGCAAGGTCCGGGTTTGGGCTGTTTCATGGTTGCATTAATTTCCTAGAGCTGCCGTGTAACAAAGGATCACCAATTTGGTGGCTTAAAACAACAGAAATTTATGTTCAAACAGTTGTGGAGGCCAGAAGTCTGAAATCAAGGTGCAGCAGGGCCGTGCTCCTTCCGAAGGCTCTAGTCTAGGGGAGAATCTTCCTTGCCTCTTACAGCTCCCGGTGGTAGCAATCATTCCATGGCTTGTGGGGTATCACTCCAGTCTCTGTGTTCATCATTACCTGGTTTTCTTCTCTGTATCTTCTCTTCTTCTGTGTGTCTAATCTCCCTCTGCCTCACTCTTATGAGGATACCTGTCACTGGATTTAGGATCTACCCTAAACCAGGATGATTTGGCAATCCCAAGTAATCCAAGATGATCTCATTTTAAGATCCTTAAATTAATTACATCTGCAAAGCCCCTTTTTCTGGAAAAGATCATATTCTAGATTCTGGGGGTTAGGACTTGGACACATTTTTGGGGGGAGGCCCCAATCAACCTATTAACCGTGGCAGAGGGTGAAACTGGTCACAAACATTGACCCTGAATGAAATCCCTAATTTCAGGTATCTGCTAATCCCGTTATATCCATTCGTCACATAGCAGTAGAGCTTTTAATATTTGGATCATGAAACTCTAATACGTAAAACCCTCCAATAGTTTTCCATCCTTCTTAGAATGAACCCCAAATAAATCCTAACCCTGGCCCATAAGACCCAGGCGACCTGACTCCTGCCCACCTCCCCAGCCTCTCCCCTCTTCTCATACTCCCTTCCAGACCGGTCTTTAATACATCGAACTAGTTTCCACCTCAGGACCTTTGCACCAGCTGTAACTTCTGCCTGGACCACACTTCTTGCAGATCTTCTCACCCTTCAGGTCTCAGATCAAATGTCACGTCTGTAGACAGTTTTTTTCTGACACAGAACAGAGCTTGTTTTGTGCACCATGGCATTCACCTCTGTCTAAAATTCCCCTGTTTATTTATTTGTTGGCTTGCTTCCCTCTCCTGCCCCCCCCCCCCATAATGTTGTATGGGGGTAGGGACCTTGATTTTCTGTCTGTGTCCCAAGCATCTGATATTGGGTCGGGAGGAGGGACCCAAGGTCTTCTGTGGCTCTCTGCAGCTTGCTTTTCATCTGTAAAGCTCTGCCAGTTCCTGCCAAGGCCTGGCCGGGAACCAGCCAAGCCCTGCAATCCCTCAGAGATTTGATGGTGATGATTGGGACTCTTTTAGTGATGACTGTTTAGAAAATAAACAAATGACCATGTGTCATGATAGCTAAAATCTTTTCCCGGCAGGCATGCCTGAGGAATGGGTTCATGCAATTTATTGGGCCTTTCCTTCATGGATTTAGCTAATGAAGGAAATCAATGACCCATTAAACTTTTTAAAAAGTGCTGAAGAGCTGTCAGTGGAGAAGGATGGCTGTTTACCAAGCCTCCAACAGATCATCTGCTCCTAACTTAGCTGTGTCAGCAAGTTTCCTGGTAAAAACTGTCCTGGTCATTTTTCTGGGAGATAGCCCAGGTTAAGAGCTTGGGATCCGGAGTGAGACCAAATTGGTCTCTGATGAAATGTCACTTCCTCAGAGAAGCCCTCTCTGATGCCTTCTAATAAACAGTACCCCAACACTCTATCCCTTTTCCCTCTTAGCACTTACCAGGCATTTAAGGACTTATTTTCTCTCGTCTGTTAACATGGGGTATTATGTTCTATATTTGTTTTATGTGTCTGTCATCCAGCTCCACCACTAAATATAAACATCATAAAAGAAAAGAGACTAAGTTGATTTGGTTCAATGCTGTCTTCCTTGAGTGACAGGTCATTGCCACACGAGCACCGGAGTCCTCAGAAGGTTCCAGGAACCAAGATGACAGGGCTTCTTTCTACCTCACAGACTCAGAGTTCGGGGTCATCCAGCTCGCTTTGTCCACTAATGAGGAGACACAGCCAGGAAAGGAAGTGGCCCTGTCATCTGAGAATCACACATGCCCTCCTAACATAGTTTAGCACCTCGACTGGATGGATGGCTGGTTTGGGGTCAGCCAAACACCTCCCTGAGATGGAATAACTAACTGGGGACGAAGCCAAGGCCCACAGCCCTGGAGACTGAGTGCATAGCGTTTCAGTCTCCAGCCGGGGACTGCACTGTGGTCTTGCATTTTATACTTCCCAACAGCCCTGCAAGCCTCGCATTACCCCATTTCACAGATGAGGAAATGGCTGTTCAGAGAGCAAAAAGAGGTAAAATCAGTGAATACCCAATACAGAATGCTGGCTTGGACACAGCTGATAAGAAGCTTTTGAATCTTGCATCTGCTGCTTACTTGCTTTCAGGCCTTGGGCAAGTTGCTTAACCCCCTGGTGTCAGCCTGGATGCTTTCCAGTGAGAAAAACCCAACTGAAAGTGGCTTTCACAGAATGGGGAATTTACTGGCTCATGAAACTGGGAAGTCCAAAAGTGGCTTGCTTCAGGCATTGCCCTATCCAGAAGCTCAAACAATACCGTCATGACTCTCTCCAGCTCTCTTATCTGCTGCCCGCTGTGTTAACTTCAGGCTCAGATAGGCTCTCCCCCTGAGGTCGCCAGGATGGCCCCAGCGGCTCCAGGCTCACATCCTGCCAGCCCAGCAACCCCAATGGAAAGAGTGCTTCTTTTCCCTGGTGGTCTCAGCGCAAGTCCTGGCCTTGAATCTCATTGGTCAATTGAGTCACACATCTCCACACCAATCTCTCTGTCCAAGAGAAATATTGGCAAATGAAGAAACTGAGGCCCAGAGAGGTCAACTTCTTAACCAAGGTCACACAGCTATAAGTAGCAAAGTGGGATTTAAATATGAGCAGTCTGATTTTAGCACCTGTGCTCTTGGCCATGATGCTCCACGGTCTCTCCAAGAACTCCCATGAGCACTAAACAAATAATCACCATGAAAAGATCAGAATAGTGATAATTGTCACTTACACTGACACGGTGGAGCCTGCATTATTTTCCCCCATTTGAACTGAGGCACAGAAAGGTTAAGGAACTCACACTGCTAAGAAAGGATGGAGCCAGGATTTGAACCCAGTTTAGCTCTGGTTGCTGCCCCCAGTTTTGACATTCTGTCCATAGATACAAGTTCTGCACTGTTTCAGAATTCTGAGCAAAGTTTGCAGTCCAGAAGCTCCTCACTCACATCCTTACTGGACTCTCCCACCTCTCCACCCCCAGAAAATATTTTAGACTACTCCAAGCCATTAAAAATAAAAACAAAAATAAATCCATAAATCTAATCTGGAGCTGCCTATCTTGAAGGATGACTGCCTGGGTGAGAGGAGTGGAGGGGGGTGGGGGGGTGGAAAAAGCGCTCAGGGGAAACTAGGGGAATCACGTGTGTTCTGAGAAAGGAGGGTCAGAGGCACGGGGGAAGGTTCCAGAAGGGAAGTTAAACTGGAGGATGGAAACTAGACCAGGCCCCATGCTTTCAGCAAAGGAGGAGTCCGGGAGGGTTTCCAGAGGCCACTGCAACTTCTCCTACCCTTTAGTTTAGAGGGTTGGAGGTGGCGGGGACACCTTCATTGCACACGCAGTGATTCTGGGTAGGGGTTCTGGAATCCAGCTGACTTGGGCTTGTGTGCCCTTGGACAAGTCCTCCGCCCTCTGAGGTCCTCGGCTTTCAGTCTTCTTCCTTCAAGGCAGGGATGTGATGATCAGATGCAAGGGTGTCCAGTTCAGTCTCTAGTTCATGGCAAGGAATTAATACCCATGGCTGTTGTCATTCTGACTGTGTAGGTCGCTGAGTGGAAAAAGCAGGCTGCCACAGGCTTCCAGACATTTCCATAGTGTATGTTGTAAGCTGCTGTCTACCATCTCTAATTTTTGTCCTGCCTGTGGCGGTGAGCAGGGCCAGCTTTGCGGGCATGCGTGCAATCTGTGCATATCCTTATGAAGATTTTGAACTTCTTGGTAATTTTTGAACAAGGGACCCTGTGTGTTCATTTTGAATTGGGCCTTGCAAATTATGTAGCTAGTCCTAGAGGTGAGATCTCGATTTTCAAATTCTTGAAGTTGGGCTAGAAGCCATTTCTGTCTTTGAAAATGGAAATGGTCTCTCCCCTTTATTCTGGGAGGAACCACTGCTCTTGGGGGGAAGTCCTAAAACACTGGCATTGTCCAGATACAATGATTCCCCATACTGGATTGTATACTATTGTTTAGTAACAGAAATTAGAATAGCTGTGTGTATTGGGTGTTAACTGTGGGCCAGGTTCTGTGCTAAGCTAGCATTTTTACCTCCATCATCTCTCTAGATCTTCCCAACAAACCTGTGAGTGGGTCTGTCATTAACCTAATTTCAAGATGAGGAAACAGAATGGTTATGTAACTTGTCCACTGTCACAGAGCCGTGTTGGCATAATGAGTCGAGTGGGTCTTTACGTTCTAAGCTTACATTTAGATAGAAATGTTCTGGGAATCCTTGGGAGAGATGTATGTCTTTTTGATCAAGTATTGCTCTAGTAGTTTTTGTATTTGAAAATGGAAATAGCCGATCATTTGAGACCCGACTGTGTAGAGAAGGAGACCCTGACCCAAACTTTTCTTCTTCTTTTGCTGGAGGCAGACATGTGGAGAGGACCCACACTTGGAGTGACCGCAGGCAGAGGGACCGAGACCAGGGGGAATGTGCTTACAACTCTGAGGCTGTCCTCACCTGGGCTGTGGGGACCACACAGTGGATGGAGCTCCCCCACTGCCCATATCTGGGGTAGGTAAGGAAGAGGAGGGTTCAAAATTCTAGAGAGAAAGGGTCAGGAAGCCTCCCGCCAGGAGAGGTAGGCTGGCTCCCACAACATGGTGGCAGGCTGGAGAGAAAGGACGGTAAACACCAGCATGAGAGAAAGAATGATCCAGGTACCTGGGCTCAAGGAGCTATTTGTTTACAGATTCATTTTGCTTGTTCCTTTTCTGCATTGTAATTCCACCTGTTATTGCCAAGGCTTTAATAAAATTTCATCCCCTTCTATGGACTCATCTGAGCTTTGGGGTCAGATATTAATTGTCACCAACATAAAATCTCCTCTTTTTTTCATAGAAATAGGATTGCCGCCAGGCAAATGGCTGCCCAGCCAAAGACTACATTTCCCAGCTTCCCTTGCAGCTAGATATGCCATGTGACTACATGCTGGCCAATAAGACAGGGATGGAAGTGATGCGCTCTACTTCTAAATCACACCCTCCAAGACTCAGGGGGTGCTGGGGGTGGGGGACGGGGGATGTTCTTTCTTTCACATTTTCCTCCATCCTGCTGCCTGCAATGTGGACATAGTGGGCTCCAACTTGAACTGTGCATTCAAGGGCAACAATGCAAGGGAAACAAGAGAACAAGATAGAGGGAGCCTGGGACCCTGACTCTGAGGAGCTGCCCCATCCTCCCCAAACTGATCACACACAGATTGTTACATGAGAGAGACATAAAAAAAGGGCTGCTATTCAGCTGATATGCATAGATCTGGTCATCCTGGTTGCTTACAGGCATCGTTCTGATTGTTAGAAATGAACTGCTTTGTTGAAGCCGATGTTAGTGGTGGTCTTAGTTATGATAATTGAGCCTATATTCCAATGAACCCAGCCATGATCTCAGGGGCTGTTAAGGAAGAGGGCAGGCTACTGCTGCCAGGTCAAGACGGTGTTGGGGACAGGAGCAGCATCCTGGTGCAGGCAATTAAAAACTGGTAGTGGAGGGCAGTGGAAGTCCTGAGAGAGATGGCTCACTATGGTCGCTAAGCAGCCCCAAGGACAGTCCATGGGACATGTAAACATCCTGCCAGAGATTCTGAGTAATATCCTGCAGAAAGAACCTGATAAAAATTTGGTCTTCTTATAGTCATGGGGTCCTCCCGGAAATTTGGGGTATAGCTGGAGTTATAAACAGTGCCCAGCTGATGTTAATTCCCTTCTGAGGCAGATGCTTTTGGTTGTCTATCTACCCACCATTCCCTTTCCCTTTCCCCTTCTTCTTGGTTGACAGAGCCCACCCGTTATCACAGAGGCTGAAAAAGTGAGATGTTCCTTTTAGAAGCCACCTTTGCAGTCCAAGCATGGCTATATGACTCTATCCCAGCCATGGGATATGAGGCAAAGTCTGCCCAGGAGCTTCTGGGAAAGACTTTTTCTTCTCATAAGAGAGACACATGAGAGGAAGTGTGCCTTTTCTTTGCCAGGCTAAGGCTGGAGGAACAGAGAGATAGACAGCACCTGGGTCCTTGGCAACATCGTTGGGTTGTTAAACTGTCCCTGGAACCACCTAGTTCTAGATGTCTTTGTAAAGACCATAAATGGTTTTGTTGTTAAAGCCACTTTGGGTTGGCTTTTTTTGTTACTCTCAGCCCAAAACATGCTAACTGATCCACTGCCTTTGGCTTCTTTCTCTACTTTCCTCCAGCCCTATGGGTCTCAAGTTGAACCACATGCCTTCTCCAGAGCACCAGTTGCTTTGGAAGTCAAGATCTCTTGGAAACCACCTGCGTCAGCTTGTCACCACTGTCCTAAATAAGAAACTCCCTGTCACTCTTTACTTCTTTATTTCAGGAGTAAGATCTGTATCTAATGGGGTGAGAGCAGAACTTCAGCCTTTGTGCGAACCTCATTTTGGCACGGATCGATCCTCTAGGATTGGTCCCATCAGGTCACCTCTCAGCTGACTAGGAGCCCCTCACAGGCATGGACTGTGTAGTATTCATCCAGGCACATCTCCAGGGTAGCTCAGGACCTGGGCAAAAGGAGGTGCTCCCTGAATCATTGTTGAATGAATACATGAAAGAATGAAGCATCTAAACCCAATGTTATCACCTCCCTAAACAGAGCCGATTTCCCTCCTCACTGTCCTCCTACGCTACTCTAGGACAAGCCAGTTCTTGCAGAAATAGAGCCGGGAAGAAAAAGTCAACCCAACTCTCCTTGCAAAGCAGCTTCTAATCCTTCCCTTAAAATGCCTTTAACCCACTCGCTGTCAGCCTCCATTCTGGCTCAGCACCAAGCCAGCTCTGACCCAGGTCTTCTCAAGGAAGGGAAAAAGGGAGGAGGGAGAGAAGGATGGAAACTGTATTTAAGACACTTCCAGGGCGCCTGGGTGGCTCAGTTGGTTAAGCGACTGCCTTCGGCTCGGGTCATGATCCTGGAGTCCCGGGATCGAGTTCCGCATTGGGCTCCCTGCTCAGCAGGGAGTCTGCTTCTCCCTCTGACCCTCTTCCCTCTCGTGCTCTCTGTCTCTCATTCTCTCTCTCTCAAATAAATAAATAAGATCTTTAAAAAAAAAAAAAACACACTTCCAGAAACATGGAAGAAGTAAAGATAGAAGAAATCCAGAGCGGGCCTTCTCTCCACTTGGAGTTCTAAGTGCTAACATTGGGGGCAGGACATTTTTATTTTTCTCAGTTCTTTTTCTATCACAAAAGGAATACACATTTGATGAAGAGATCTTGGAATGTGCATGTGAAAGAGAGAACACTCACTTCTTTGTCTCACTGCTTATGATGCTCGCTGTGCTAACATTTTGTGCGTGTGTTTTCACCTTTCTTGAGTTCACCTCTTCCTCTCTACCTCCATCTCCCCCTACCTCAACCCCTCTCCTCTCTTCTACTCTGTCTGTCTGTCTGTCTCCAGGTCTCTGATTCTTTCTCTCTTTCTCTCTCAAACTTAACTGTTTCCAAGTTCTTCACCCTTCAGAGGGAGGTCATTCCTCCCGTTAAGAACCCATCCATGTGGTCTAATTTCCATCTCACGAGACAGCTGGAAATCAAGTCGCCTTCCCTCCACAGTGCTTTCTAGAAACCCAAATACAGTGTCCTCTATGAACTCTGGCTGTCACCACCTCTCCTTGCTGTAAGTTGTTGCTTCAGTCTCCTCTCCAGCTCCCTCTTGCTCTTCACAGGTCAGCGCAGAATGCTTTCGGCTGCAAGGAACATTTGATCTGACTAATGGCAGCTTGAGCAGGTCAGGGTTTATTTTCTGCACAGAAGAAGTCTGGGGAGAGGTGTTCTCTTGTCATGCTGATGACCTGCCCGCATTTCCTTAGCACACGGTGTTCACACCTGCAGCTCTCTGGCTGAAAGTTTTCTCTGGCCATGGGAGTACACTCAGCTCCCTGTAGGGCCTGGCCAAGAGTGTTGGGGAGTTTGTGTCTTCAGAAGCAGCCCTCAATCAGTAACAAATGCAAGTTGGTAAGTACCCCAGTTCCTTGTCCCTTGGGGAGGGCAACTCAGAGGCGTGTTCTGCAAACTCTCCCAGCGGTTCCCAATGAGAGGGACCCCCACTTGCCCACAGTGGTGACCTGACCTGCTCATGAATGCCCCTTCACTTCCCCATCTCATTTCCCCACTCCTGAGCGGATGCCTCCTGAGATCGCCTCTTGAGTAATTTACTTGCATTCAAATCCTTGCCTCAGAATTGGCTTCTGGAGGAACTCAGCCCAAGACAGCACACTTTTGGCTTTTCCTTTTGTCTAACTCAAAGGCTTCAAACAGAAGTAACTCTCTGACCACTGTGACTCCACAAAGTTCTAGCATCTTTAAAATAGCACTGCATCCCAACTTCTAGTCCTCAAGACGTCAAAAATATTGGGTTTCCATCCAGGGGCCTCTATTATACCTGCTTTGTACCAGGTACTTTGCATACACAATAAAGTGATGTTAGGAGCCCTCTGGCCCTCTGAATCACTCAGCCAAGTTCAGAGGTCATCCAGCAGTTGGGGACAGCCACCTTTCCTTTCAATAAAATGGCACCCCATCCCATTCCTACCTTGCACAGCCCCGTCCCCTCAGCTCCAAGTCTGTAGAGCCATGAGTCTAGCCTGAACTGAGTGATGGAAGGGAGGGAGGGTATAAAAGACATCTGAATCGAATCTGAGATTGAAATTATTTCAAGTACATTTTCACTGAAATATAATACATATAGAGAAAAGTAAAGGTGTTGTAAGTACAGAGCTCAAAGAGTTTCCACAAACTGAACATACTCATATATCCTGCATCCAGATGAAGATACAGAACTCTACCAGGCCCCTAGAAAGCCACCTTGTACCTCTTTTCATCACTTCCCCAGTTCAAGGCCTACCATCACCCTGACATCTAACACCCTGGATTAGTTTGGCCCGTTTTTGAACTTTACATAAATGGAATCATGCAGTGTACACACTTTCATTTCTGCCTTCTTTAGCTCAACATCATAGCTCACGAGATTCATCTGTGTTGGGGGGAGTTGTGGCTCACTTGTTGAGACTAACATTTTAACTTGAGTTTTAAATTTTGAAAGCTGAAATGAGACAGCTTTGGTAACAAAAATAGCCTGACAAGGAATGGCAGAAAGGTAGGTTGAGGAACCCCGCCCCTAAAGAGCTGCATGATTTGGGGGAAATGACCTAACTTCTTGTTTCTCTGTTCCTATAAAATGGGAATAATATGGGTTCCTACCTCCTAAGGTCATGAGGATTTAGTGAGCCAACATATCTGGGGTGTTTAGGGTTGTGCCTGGTATGTAGGGAGCACTCTGTGAGGACTTACTACTACTACTACCACCATTACTCAATGATTTTTATTATTACCCAGAGGGGAAAGGGAGGTTTCAACAGAGGATATTTGGCCGTAGTTATTATAAAAATAAAAACAATTTCATAGTTACATCTCAACGAGTTGAGACATATCACTAAACCGGTTAGACATGTGTCATCTCAGTTAAAGTGCACATCAACCTTGAGAAGCTAATATGATAATGCTCATTTGACAGATGAGAGGCAACTCCCTCAGGGTCACACACTGGGTGCGTGGTGGAGCCAGGGTCTCCCTGACCATGGAATCCTGTTCTTCTCTTTGTCCCCTGCTGGATCTAGCCATCTTCAGGATGTTTGCTGGGGTGACTTCGCTGGGCTGCCTTTGGCATGACCACACCCCTCCCCCCCCACCCCATGCAGTGTTTTCTTTAGAACTTACCAGACTGTTTTCTGTGTTGATTTTCCCATCCACCTGACCACAGGAGGCTCAGTCATTCTTGTAGGTTTCAAGAAATTTGTGAATTACCAGGTGAGTCAGTCATACTCAGAAAACACATCCTAAGGTAGCTCCACTGTGGCAGTATGGTGGCTGGGAATGTGGCGGGGCCGGGGGGGGGTGTTGGCTGAAATTAGTCAACGGAGGTAATAGAATTCTCCCACTACAAATCATGAAATTGGTTCTAACCAACAGGAACAGAAGAGGAACTTGTTAGAAGGACACAAGGCACTTTATAGAAATAGAAAGAACTTTCTAGAGAGAAAGCTCCAGAAGCAAGTTTGAAAAGGATTGGAAACAGGATGCCCCGGAGGGTCTTGGCTGCATAAACTGGCTAGTGTTCTCTTCAGCTCTGATGATGTGTCACTTAGCATGTTTTGGCTGCAAGTAACAGAAAACTCAGCTCAAACTGGCTTAAGCAGTAAGGGAGTTGGTTGGTAGGGCAATTCCAGGGTGGGTTGACTCAGAGGTTTAAGAATGTACTTGAGAACCCAGGTTCTCTTTCTTTCTTCCTCTACCATCCACGTATTAGCTTCATTTGAAAGCTTGTTCCCTCTATGGCTGTCAGTAGTAATCAAGCTATAACATTGTTAACACCCAGTAAGGGATGAAAGAGAGAAAGAGGCTTCCCTTGGCTCTCTCTCTCTCTCTCTCTCTCTCTTTTTTTCTAAAGATTTATTTATTCGAGAGAGAGTGTGTGAGCAGGGGAGAGGGGAAGAGGTGCAGAGGGAGAAGGCGAGAGAGAATCTCAAGCAGACTCAAGCAGAGTGAGGAGCCCAACACAGGGCTCGATCCCACCACCCTGAGATCGTGACCTGAGCCAAAATCAAGAGTTGGAGGCTTAACCAACTGAGCCACCCAGGCACCGCCCCTCTGCCCCCCCCACCCCCCCTCCCCCGCCAGCTCTCTCTTAAGAGTAAGGAGGCATTTCTGCCAGATGCCTCCCAGAGATCTGTCCAGGTATCTCAGTGGGCCCAACTGGCTTGGGCCTGTTCACTCCTGAACCAATCATCAGGAAGAGGCACAGGGGTGATTCTTGGCTCCCAGAGGACATTTGGTAATGTTGGGAGACATTTTCAGGTATCACAACTAAGGAAGTGTTAGTGGCATCTCATGGGTGGAAGTCAGGGATGCAGATAAATATCTTACAATGCCCAGGACAGCCCCGCCCCCTCTTCACACACTACAGAAAATGATTTGTTCCAAATGTCAATGTGCAGAGGTTGGGAAACCCTGGGTTAGACTAATCACGCCTGCCCTGTACCTGAGGCATAATCGCTGGTGGGGAGGCACCGACAGTGTCCATTGCAAACTTTTTTCCAGAAATTTTTTGTCACTCCATTTGAGATTAAAATTTCATAGAGGTTTTGTTTGTTGTGGCCTGGGTCACTTGCCCATTCATAGGCTAATAGCGAGCAAGGCACCCGTGGTTGACCACTAGTTCCCCCACAGGAAGACTGGGGGATCCTAAGACAGGAAGTGGGAAGGGATGTTAAACAAGCAAAACAGCCCACCTCAATTTCTCAAAGAATCTTTAGCTCTTGATGCTCCTGGAGGGGACCAGTTTCAGGTCTTATCTGGAACCCCACAAAACTGTGATGCATTTTCTCAGTGGTACTCCTCTCAAAGAAGAATATAGGAGTGGGAAAGCATGTAACATCCTGGGATGATATGGGGTAAGGGTGGGTAGAGGAAGAGTGAAATATACATTAAACTTGACCTCAAAGATGGCTATCGTCAAGTTTTCTTGAGATATGGGGTCTACTCTTCCACCCCCTTGAATCTGGCCAACAGGAACAGAAGAATCTGCACTGGCCTTGACCTGGGTCTGTTTTGACAAATAAAACATGTTGGAACAGATACTGGGCCATTTCGGGGCCCCCTGTCTCATATAGCCCTGAGCCTTCTTTTCTGTGGAAGAAGTCCAGGCTACTCCAAGGAGAGAGCACTGAGACACCATCTTGGATGTCCAGCCCAAGTCAAGATGGCGTCAACCCCAGTTGCCATCAGCCTGCAATGTCATGAGAGACCCCAAGTGAGAACCACTCAGCTGAGCCCCATCAACCCACAGAAGTATAAGTGATAACAATAAATTGTTGTTTTCAAGCCACTGAGTATTGAGGTGCTTTGCCATGCATCGACTGAGAGCCAAAACAATATTTAAATGCATATAAATATAAAATAAATACATACATCAAGATTTTTCTATTTTAATATTCACTAATATTAGATCAGAAAATGCCGTGCTGTTGGCTTTGAAGTTGGAGGATGTGCCATGAGCCAAGGGATTCAGCTGGGCTATAGTAGCTGGAGAAGGCAAGGGAATAGATTCTCTCTGAGAGCCTCTAGAAGGAATCTGTTCTGCCAACACCTGGATTCTAGCTCCATGAGACACATTTTTTAGGACTTCCAACCTCCAGAACTATAAGATAATAATTCTGTGTTGCTTTAAGCCGCTAAAGCTCTACGAATTTGTTATAGCAGGCATAGGAAACTAGGGTATCACCGTGCTGAGCATCTTACACGTGGTGTCTCCGGAATTCTCCCGACCAAGGCAGGTCTGATACCATCTCTACTTTAGAATTGAGGAAGCTCGTTTTCAGAGGGATGAAGGGACTTCCTCAGGCCCCCCAGCTATTAAAATGGCAGGGCCAGGGACACATGTTGGCCCTGCCATTTATGGTTATGCTTACAAATACCACTAGTGTAGGGTTTATGTGGACTTATGTAAACATACAGACATTGGTCTATGCC
Organism: Callorhinus ursinus; assembly: GCF_003265705.2. Classification (NCBI taxonomy): domain Eukaryota; kingdom Metazoa; phylum Chordata; class Mammalia; order Carnivora; family Otariidae; genus Callorhinus; species Callorhinus ursinus. The sequence goes on from NW_027397115.1 coordinate 8,218,112, forward strand.
TCTGCCACGTTGCCATCTTTTTTTTAGTTGTTTGTTCCAGGGTTAACACTGTGACCACTGTGGAAGTCCCCACCAGCCATAAGATGAAAACTGCACTTTTGAAATTACAAGGGTCACTGACTCATTAGTCTTTGTTGTTATTGGCACCAGAGCATCTCATTTAAAAAGACAAAATTCGCATGGGGTTCGGGTGGGCCAGATGCACACCTGAGCTGGAATTCCAGCACTCTGCCACTTATCTGCCATGCTACCAACAGCGAGTCCCGTTCCCTGTCTGAACCCGTTTTCTCGTCTGTGAAATGGGAATTATACAAACATGACTCAGTGTGCTAATGGATGACAAGTGCCCTGCGCTTTGTAAATGTTGGTTTTGTACCTTTCCCCCTTTTCCTCCCTTGTCTTGAGTTTCCCCAGCCAGCATCAGGGCCCATCGTCGTCCCCTTCAGCCCACCATGGAGGACTGCCTGTGGTTTGGTGGATTGTTCTCTATATGCCTATGGCTTCCTACCCCCGGCATCTGCATTGCTGCCTAGGGCCTGTGTGCTGGGGTGCACTCAGCAGGTCACAGGGGAAGTGCCTGAGAGCTGATGATGCCAGCCAGAACCTTGCACCATTGAGAGATGGGTGTTGTTCTTAAGTGTCCCGGCTCCCCCGCTCCTGCATGAGACAATTCTGAAGAGTACTCCGCATCAGCTCCCAGAGGTCCCCACTGGGACTGGGCCCCCAGGTGCCCATGAAGGGAACCAGCTCATTGACATCCCCTTCCGTGGGGGTCCTCCCATCCCCATCTCACTTCCCCACCCCCTCTTTGTTCTTCCTGACATTGTCTCCCGGATGCACACCCTTGCCTCTGGGGAGTAGCAGTTGCTGTCTGCAGTCTTTAGGTTTTACCATTTGCCCAACTTCCATCTCCCCACTTTCCAGTTGCTAGCATCTGCATTGTTCTGCATGAGTTTGAGCTTGTTTTCCCTCTGGTTGTCTGAGTCAAGCAGGCTAGAAGTGCTGGAGAATTCATGCTCCCCCCCCCCCCCCCCCCAGCAGCCATCACCCAATGCAAGGGAGGAGGTGCTGTACGGATCTCCCAGTTCCCTGGTCGCTCAGGTCGGATAACTCTGAGGCAGGTAACTGTTGTACTCCCGGGGTAGTAACTGTCTTGATAACTTGCTTGATTTCAGTTGCCCTCCCCTCCCTGGCTCACTTTCCTCTTCCCCATTGGTGTGTCTTTGGCCTTCCAAATAAATTATTTGTCCTGGAACCTTTGTCTCAGGGTCTGCCTCTGGGGAAACCCCAACTAAGATACAAGCTCTGCTATTGGGCGTTTCCAAACTAAGATATGGATTGGATCCCACCCTAGTCTTGCTTTCAATCTCCCTCGAAGAACAGGGTGGCGCAAGGTGCTCTTCAACGAAACGAAACAGCATTGCTGTGGTAGGTAACTGCATTTGGAGCCAAAGCTGGTGACTCTTATTCCCTGGCTGGAGGGACTTCATCTTTCCTGTGGCATTAACAAGCCTCACGCCCTACCCTTGGGTACATTATTGCCCCTGTATTGCCCGCGAACTCCTTTGTTGCATTTCACAAAGTTATGGAAACACAAAGGATGCTCTGTTGGTAGCTTTGGAAATGCCCCTTGTGTCTTCAGCCCGAGGCATCTCTTGCAACTATTTATTAAGTTCCTTTCTGCGGATAGTCACACACATTTGAATGTTGGCAGGGAAGAACCTGTCTGGCTCAATACTTTTATTTGCAAAACAAACAAACAAACAAAAAAAAAACCCACAAAAAAACAAACCAGCAGAGTGTCTGATAGGAGGTCGCGCAGCAACTACCCCCGACCATCACACTTTCTGTTATTTTCTAAATTTTCCTTCTTTCCTACTGGTGAGTATGAAGCCTGTTTGCTAGTTGGGGCTCTCCAGCATCTACTGCATTCCGTTCTGTGCCAAGCGCCCCAGGGTGCAACCACCCATCCGATCCCTAAATTTTCTGGGTTGCGGCGACGCCCATGTGATTTAGCACCAGCCAATCAGAGCAGCTGAAGTACAATGGCCATCACGATTGGTGCAGGGAAGGGCCTGCAGTACATCCGTGCAAGCCGAGCTCATCCCAGGATTTGTTTGGTGGCTACCGGGAGGCAGCTCTCTCTTGCTCCCCTCGTGAGCTTAGAGTGGTTGGCAAGCTGACAAGTGAGCTTGACTTACTGAACATCTCAAGTCCAGAAGAGCTATTTTTTTTTCTTCACGAAACACTGCCCCCTACTGTGTTATGTTGCATCTCCCAGGAGAGCTGATTCCTTAACAGTATTTTATTTTATTTATTTTTAAGTAGGCTCCACACCCAGCATGGGGCCTGAACCCACGACCCTGAGATGGTGACCTGAGCCGAGATCAAGAGCCTGATGCTCAACCAAATGAGCCACCCAGACTCCTTAATGGTATTTTTGAACAGAGTCCGTAACTTTCCCATCACTTCTGCTTGTTTTAAAAAAGCTCAGCCTAAAATAGTTCCCAAATCTGAGCAAATCCCTGATTTAAATCTTGTCCTGCTCAGGATATCAGTTCAGCTGCTGTAATAAAAGCCAAAATAACTGGCTTGAACAAAATAAAAGTTTAGTCCTTTCTCATGGAACAGTCCAAGTGTCTGGTAAGCCATGGTGGTTCTACCTTGTCTGGGATTCAGATTCTTGCTATCTTGTTGCTTAGCACCCTCAACATGTGACTTCCACTCTGTGGTCTAAAAAGGCTGCGGGAGCTCCTGCCATCATATCCATATTCCTTCTTATGAGTGAGAAGGGAGAGGGAGAGGGCACTTCTGTGCCTTCCAACTGCACAACCCAGAAGCTTGCAGTCACTTGAGTAGGGGATGCAAGCCCTGGTCTCCAGCCTCCTCCAACCTGTCCACTCTCTTCCATGACCTGTGTGGACAGCATCAAAGGGCTCTCCTGCCTGCTGCTTCTGGTTGGGTTTGACCAATGAGAGACACTGGCAGGAGATGGGAAGAAGGAAGCAGAGTAGATCTGGGTATTTATTCCCCAGCTGTCCTGTTGGGCACCAGGGGCTACTGTGTCCCTCAACCGAAGGTCACAGGTCCTTCAGAGTGCCTCTCCATAGGGCTTCTTCTCTCCAGATCTGGCAACCATTTCCTTCTTTGCCCCTTCAAGCCTAGGTGAGAACACCTCCACTGTTTCTATCTAGGGGCTGGAGAGCCCCCAGTTACTACCTGGTGGTAACATGCCCTCCGCTACTAGTCTTGGGGTGTTGCGGCATCCCCGCAGGTTCCCTACACCCCAGCCACACTTTATAAAGTTTGTTCCTAAACTTCTCCTCCTGCTGGGACCCTGGCTGATGTGAGTCCTCTTAACAATCCCAAGCAGTAAATGCCTTTACCATCATCCCAAGGCTACAAATGAGACCCTGAGGGACTGAGATTAAGTGAGCTGTCTAAGTCACAGAGCCAGTCAATGGTGACACCAGTGTTTGAACCAAGGCAGCCTGACTCCAGAAACCACATCCTTCACCACTTCCTGAGACTTGGCTTCTTGGAAATGTGAGAAGGACTGGGTTGTGAATTAGCCCTCAGACCATCATGAACCTGCTAAGGGTCTCTGTTCCTCATATTTTTGGTGAAGGGCTTCAGCCAGTCCGGGAGCTGCAAACCCAGAGGCCTGCAGGGGTCAAAAAGTGACATCAGCAGGGAAGTGGGCTGGGTCATTGCCACAAAGAAATATGCTTTCGCCTTTTTTACTTTCAACATTCGGCCCTCTCATCTACCTTCCCTTTCCCTGCTAGCATAGGAAACCAGGCACAGAGATAAATCACTTAGGTACTGCGCTTGGCTGACAGTAACAGAGACTTGACTCCAGGGGCTTAAACAAATTAGAGATGCATTTCTCTTACATAAAACCAGTCTGGACGTCAGCATTCTAAGGGGGCAGGGAGGGTAGCTCCATGATGTTGTCAGGGGTTCCATTCCTTTTCCATCTTTAGCACAGAGCTTCCCTCCTTGAGGTCACAAAATGGCTACTTGAGCTCCAGCCATGTTTGCAGTTATAGGGAAAATGAAGGGGACACCAAAGGCCTTTCTTAGAAGTCCCACCACCATCTTCAATTTACAACACACGGGACCACTCAACTGCAGCACTATGGACGGACATTCTGGACTGAATAATTATCCCTTGTGGGAGACTGTCCCATGCCTTGTAGGATATTTAGCAGCATCCCTGCCTCTACCCACTAGATGTCAGTAGCACTCCCCCTCCCCAGTTGTGACAACCAACAATAGTCCCGAATTGAGAAGCATGAGGGCCCTCACAGATTCCAGAGGAGCTGGGAAATGTGATTTTTGAAGATATCGCCACCCCTAATAGTGTAGGAGTTTCTGTTAGTAAGAAAGAAGTGGAGATTAGATACTTGGATGGCAAATAACTGTCTTTGCTCCAAGAGAACTTGTTCACTTTCCTCTTATTTCTACTAAAAGAGAAATGGTGACCTAAGAGTGATGATCGACAGCTTTGGTGTCAGGGGTGATAGAGAAGGGTGGGGACTGTGGCAAACTGAGAACAAAGGCCCCAAATAAAGAGGCTGTTTCGCAGCTTTGTTACTGAAAGGCAGTGTGGGACCAGAGTCACTAGAGCTTCTGAGTTTTTTCTAGAAAAGCTGGACGTCCAGAGTTTTAGATGCAAGTTCCCATTTGTAGATACTGGCAGCCAGTTCAATTTTTTTTTTTTAAGGTGAAAGACCCAATTTAATTCATGGAATCAGAGCCACCGGGTAGTGGCGGGGGGGCGGTGGGGAGGTCGGCCTTGTGAAATCTTAGGTTTGCGGGCATTACAAGTCTTATATCTCTTTCCATATACAAGTAATCAAAACATGGAAAAAAGAAATAGCAAGGCTCAAACATCACATCCATATGCTCAATTTCACTGTTGTGATTACAAAATGAGATACACTTCTCACCCAGGAGGTGGTCCAACGCCCAAAGGGTAGACCCCGTTCCTGTGGTTGGCTGTGTGGAAGTGGGTGCTCGCGGCCCACCCCCGGGGGGGGCACCCGAGTGCAGGCGCTCTGGAGGGGTATTTGGCTCCAGCAGATACTTTATGAATGTGCACGCTTTTGAGGACTCCCCCCAACCAGTTCAATTTTTATAAAGATTTTTCCTAGTGATATTTACCAGGATAATAGTTTGCAATGACTGGTATATATGACTTAAAAACGTACAGAAAATATCAAACATATACAAAAATAGAATCATGTAACTAACATCTTGGTATCCGTCTTCAACAATTATCCACATTTTGCCAATCTCATTTTTTTAAAAAAATTTTATTTTTAAGGAATCTCTACACGCAACCTGGGGCTCGAACTTATGACCCCGAGATCGTCATGACCAAGAGTCACACTCTCTTCCGACTGATTAAGCCAGGCGCTCCTCATTTTTATTCTCTCTCCTCAACTTTTTCTTTCTTTGCTCAAGTATTTTCTTTCTTTCTTTTTTTAAGATTTTATTTATTTATTTGTCAGAGAGAGAGAGACCATGCACACAAACAGGGGAAGAGGCAGGCAGAGGCAGAGGGAGAAGCAGACTCCCCGCTGAGCAGGGAGCCCGATGCGGGACTCAATCCCAGGACCCTGGGATCATGACCTGAGCCGAAGGCAGACGCTTAACGACTGAGCCACCCAGGCGTCCCGCTCGAGTATTTTAAAGCAAATGGCAGGACTCTTGTCACTTAACCAGTAAAAATTTGATGATCACATTTTTTTAATGAAATCACCATGCTATTATGACACCTACCAAAGTTAACTGTGAGATCTCAGTGTAGATCAGATGATTTTTAAGGGCCTTCTAGCTTTGCCATTCTAAGTTTTATCAACAGATTCTCCTCCTTGTCTCCTGATCATTCTCCCTCTGCCCCTCCTTTTACACAGACAGACACACAGACATACATAGAAACACACACAGAAGCACACAAACACAAAAACAGAAATACGCATGGACCAACTCACAAAAGACCACACACAGACATCCCAATGAGCGCGCACGCACTCACACACACACACACACTCTCTCTCTCTGTCTCTCTACCAATTCTTGCGGAATAAAGCACACATTTTGAATTTAGACCCGCAAGCCTTTTAAACTGGGCTGGAGTCAGTGCCTACCTAATTCCCACCCACATCCTGCCATCTCCCACGTGCTGACAACTGTTTGACCCTGAACGTGTTCACTCACCCAGGCCTTCATTTTCTTTTGTGCAAAACAGGGAGAACGATTCCAGCTGGCCTCCCACAATGATGCAGGGAGGGACATAATTAAAGGATCGCACCCTCCTTGGGCAAGTCTTAAGTACTTAATAATCACGGCGGCAATAGCGGCAATGATGAGGTGATCATGAGCCCCGGCGGAAGCACGGCGTAAACAAAGGCCTGGCAAGGTTTCTGCTGGTCTTACTCTTCCGATTCCAGACAGTCTAAGACCCATAGCCCTCCTGTCCCTACAGCCTCATGCTTGCTGGCTATTAATACATGAAGATGTTTTAGCTGCCCGGCAGGAGAAGAAGTTCAAAATCCAAATTCCCAACTCAAGCCATTAATGGAGACAGATATTTTGCAGCTCAGTTCCTAAATTAGAAGATGATTTCTGGGTGTTTAAATATCTCCCTTTATCTCTGTACCATTTATGCTGCTGCTGACACAGCTCTGGGGCTCGGCTGGGGCCTGGGGTCAAGGGGAGGCCGGGTGATACATTCTTTAGGTACGTCCTTGGAGATATCCAAAGAGGCCCCTGGCTCCTGCCATGCTCTGCCCAGGACACTCCCAAAATATCCAGGGCACAGATGCTATTTTTGAGGTTCAGCTTAAAGGCCGCCTTGTGGCCCCCACATAATCTGGTTTCACTTTGAGCTTGCGCTTAAACAGCTCCTGCCTTTGCCTTTTGTCCTTCCAGGAAACTTGGTTTCTCTTGGGGTTGCTTGAGTAAAATGTGAATTAGCTTCAGTTCTTCTGGCCTTTTCTGGAGAACCAAACCCTGTTTTGGTGTTAAAAAAAATTTTTTTTTTTAACCCTTTGCTGGTTCTTTCCTATTATTAAGCAGAGAGGATGATAGCTAAGTGCTTGAGATAAAAACTTCGGAGGCTAGCTTTCAAAATCCAGTTCTTCCTGAGAGGGTATGAATTGGTCATTCCCAAAGGTTGGTTTCTGGCCTAGAGTCAACAGAAAATGAGGCATTTTTGTTTCCTGTTGTTCTGCTGTTTTGGTTTTTTTTTTTTAATTTTTATTATTTTTTAAAATATTTTATTTATTTGACAGAGAAAGACACAGCGAGAGAGGGAACACAAGCAGGGGGAGTGGGAGAGAGAGAAGCAGGCTTCCCGCGGAGCAGGGAGCCCGATGTGGGGCTCGATCCCAGGACCCTGGGATCATGACCCGAGCCGAAGGCAGACGCTTAACGACTGAGCCACCCAGGCGCCCCTGTTCTGCTGTTTTAAATACATAGTAGAGGTTGACACCTTTTTTAAAAATTTTTTTTAAAGATTTTATTTATTTATTCATGAGAGACAGAGAGAGAGAGAGAGAGAGAGAGAGAGAGGCAGAGGGAGAAGCAGGCTCCCCGATGAGCAGGGAGCCCGATGCGGGACTCGATCCCAGGACCCTGGGGGATCACGACCTGAGCCGAAGGCAGATACTTAACCATCTGAGCCACCCAGGCGCCCCAGGTTGACACCTTTTGAAGATAGTTTCAGCTGTAAAATATTCTCAAGTTAAGAAGTGGCCATTTTTATTTCTGCAAAGAGAATAAGATAATAACGAGGATGATGAAGATCGTTGTACTGTGTGCCTGGCACGGTGCTGAGCTTGCCCTGGCAAATCTCATTTAATCTTCTCCACAGCCCTATGAAATATGTGTGGTTGTTATCTCCATGATGAGGATCTCCACCTCTTCCAGGAAGCTCTCCCTGACTCCAGCCTCATGCCTTTACTCCAGGTTGAATGCTCTGTCCTTTGGGCCATTGGGGTGAATGCTCTTGCCATGCTCTTTGACATGACTTGGTTTCATGTCCTTGAGAGCAGAGCCCATGTCTTATTCAGCGTTTGTATCCTAAGAGACCAGCACATAGTAGGCATTATAGTTAACACTTATTGAATGAAATGAATGAGACCTTGGGCAAATTACCTAATTTCTCCGAGCTTCACTTCTCTTCTCTAAAACTGGGCTAAAACAACAATAATAATAGTGAATATTCATGTGGCAGAGATGGCTGGCTGCTCTCCCAATCTATTCCTTATTAACAGACCCTAATTTTGTTCTGGGCAATAATGTGTCTCCCATGCACCTAGGGGCGAAGCAAGCAGAAGTTGTTGGGTGGAGCTGATGGCATGTATACGCCTTGCTTCCTTCTTCATTCTGCCTGGAATGTGGACCTGATGGCTGGCACTCTGGCAGCTATTTTCGTCCATAAGGCAATCTTGACGCTGGTGGAGCAAAAAGATAGAAGTCTAGGACTCCGATGGCTGTTCATCTTTCCAACCCTGGATACCACACCTCTTAATTTCTTAAATACGTGCACAGGGACAGGGAGGGAGAGAGGGAGCTCTATCTTGTTTAAGTCACTCATGTGGGTTTTCTGTGTTACATAGCCAGATCTAATTCTAACTGATAAGACTTGGTCAGGCCCCTGTTGAATGCTTATCATGCATTCAGTTAATCATCACAATGGAATTTATAGGCAGGGATCATTCTTATCACTTTTATTTTATAGATGAGGGGACAGAGGCTCAAAGGGATTTGAAGTAGGCTTTCTGCCTGCAGAGCCTGGACTCCAGGCTGCTACATTAAGCTGCCTGCTTTACTAAGATCTTGTGATGGCTGTGGGAGTGTTATGGATGCTGTAAACCACAAGACACGGATTCACTCTCTCCCTCACCTACTCATTCACATATTAATTCATTGATTTAGTCAACAAACATTTACAGGGAGCCAACTCAATAGACTTATGCTAGGCTTCGATGTTATGAAACAAACCGAGGTGGTTGCCTGCCCTCCAGGAGGCCCTCAGTGTGAGGTTCTATTATTATTACTTTCCAGGGACAGAGAGTGGGCCAGGGTCCCATATACATTGATGCACTGTACCACCTGTAGGGCACCATCTACATAAACTATAATATGAGACCGTATCATTTCCCCTAGAGTTGGGCAGTCTGTGACTTACACAACTGTATGTGGCAGCCCTGTCAGTCACAGAGCTGGGATACAAAATCCTGGTCTTGGGCTCCTGTCTGGATGCCTTTTCATCTGCTCCCTGCAATATTTCGGTTTGCTCCCAGACCCCTTTTACTGTGTGTTGATGCTGGCCTCTGTCTTTCATGCTGGAAGTGTTTCTCAGATGTCAGGGACTCTTCGGACCTCTATTCATATTTGAGAAGGAGGCACTGAAAACCATTTGGAAGCTCCATGTGTTTTGCCATAATGCGGCCGGGCTGTGCTCCAGCTTTTTCATTCTGGGACCCAAATGTCATTATCAATCAGTCTTTTTGCTGAGGAGGTCCACTTCCAGCTCTCCATAGAGGATTCTCTGGGGTTCCTGCTGGAGCCAGGCTGCCTGTGTTGTGGAAGCTGAACTAGGGAAGGGAGCTGGTTCGGACCATTTTGTTTTTAGCTCCCGGCCTCATCCCGAGCTTCTGCAATGTCTGACGTCCCTAATGCCCACCTCCTCTCTATCCCAATGTCTCCAGAAAGTAGTCGCCAGGCCTCTGCCAAGAGGGACGGGCAGTTCCTTGGCTGCTCAGGCTGGCAGAGGGGATCGAGGGCCTTCTTACCCCAACTTCCGGCGAGGCCCCTATGCTCAGTCCGGCCCTGTCCCCTACCTTCAGAGGCATCTGGTGCCACCAAGACATCTTTTTAAATGGAAGACACGACTTACTGAATAAAATGTTGAAATGTAATTTGACATTCATTTAACAGGAGAAAAAGCAATGGCAATGAAGGAATTTTCAAAATTCAAATAAAAAATCTTTTATCCCTGAAAGTATTCGTTTATTTCACTTTCTTCCTAAAGTTAAGGAAGAATGACTATATAGATAGTAAGATATTTGAGGCCTTAATTTTTTAATTATTTCTGTTTTTAAACAACTGTGTTGGTTTTTGCTAAGATGACATTAATCCACTTGTTCTTCAACAATATTTTTAAATTGAGGGATAACTTGCAGACATTAAAGCAGCTAAAATGCTTCCTACGTATGTTCACACCTGGGTAATTACCACCCATTTCTAGAAGATTTCTAAACCGACCCCGTGCTGCAAATTTCCCTTTCTTTCCCAGTCTATTCCCTCTCTCCCACCTGAGATGACCCCTATTGTGACGTGTATCACCAGCGATTAGTTTGGCCGATTCTCGAACCCTGTACACGTGGCATTATATGGGACGTATTCCTTGGTGCCTGGCTTCTTTTACTCGCTCATGTCTGCGAGCTTCACTCCTGCTGTTGTGTGGATCAGCAGTTTTCCTTTTCATTATTTGAGCCTGTATCTCTTATCATCCCTATCTATCTGTCATCTATCAGAATTTATTTATCCATCTGCTGTTAAAGAACACTTGGGTCATTTCCAGTTTAAGGCTATTCTGAATAAGGCTGCTCTGAACATTCTCGGATATGACTTTGGATGCGCCTGGGGCCCCCACTTGGAATCCACGCAGGATCTGTCCTTGTGATTCTGTGAAAGTCATGTCGGTTCTTCCTGGCTTCCCCCATTGCAGTGAGCCTGCTTGACCTACTTGACATTGCCGGTTAGATATTTTACCGACCTCTCGGCCTTCACACGCCCTCCCCCGGAACGCACTTCCAACCCAAGCCAACCCCAGGCTCCCTCCCTAGACTTCCCAGTTCAGTCACCATTGTCACCACCTATATGTGAGCCAGAGATCAGGTTCCAGTCTCCCCTTTGCTTCACTGCTCCTTCCGATGCCACGTCCAACCCACAGATTCCAACTTGGAACTGTCTTTAAAACCTCTCCACTCCTCACCATCTCCACTACCACCTCCAGGAACAGCCCACCTTCTCTCTCCTGTGGCTAACTGTCCAGCCTCCTAACTGGTCTCCCTGTTTCCATCTTGCTTTCCTCCAACAATTTCTCCAAATGGTAGCAAGATGTTCTTAAAATGTGAATTGGATCATGGTCTCCTTTTGAATGTCTTCCCACTGCATTTGGACTCAAGGCTAGACTCCTAAATGGTGGTCTACAAGGCTCTGTAGCATCTGGCCACCACCTGTCACATGTCATTTTTCCCAAGCACACTTTTGGTCCTTGGAATTTACGCCCCCTTTTTTTCTTACCTTGGGGCCTTTTGTATATGCTGTTTCCTCCAGCACCCAGTTACTAGACCCTTGCTTAGTCTTCTAATATATTTTTTGCATGTATGAGCAAATGTGAATATAGATTCTTTGCCCCTCCACCCTCTTAAAATGTTACAAATGAGTACATGCTCTACACATGGTTCTGCTCATTGTTTTGTTTTCTTAGGAAACCTTGGCATGAGCTTTACTTACCAGTTCACACACAGCCACCTCTTTCTTTTATACCAGGGAACACTATATGTGCAGATGGATTGTCAGTTTTTCTACTCTTTATAGATAGGCATTGTTCCCCCCCTTTTTTTGCTATTAAAAACAACATACAGTGAATACATATGTCATTTAGCATATGTATGAATAAGCCTGTAATTTAAATTCTTAAAAGCAGAATTGCCAGGGTAACAGGTATGGGCATTTTAAACCTAATGAATATTGCCAAAGGCATTTTTTGGGTTGTTTTTTTTTGTTTTGTTTTTATGTGGAGTTGATAATTTTCTGATATACCAATACAGTGGATTGTCAAACCAGGATTTTTGTTAATCTAATGGCGGAGGGGGGAATGATACCTCATTTCTCTTATTATGTGTGAAACTGAACATCTTTTTATATGCTTATAGCCATTCGTTTTTCCTTCTCTGTGAACAATCTTTTTTGCCCATTTTCTTACCAAGTTGTTCATTTTTTTTCTTACTAATTTATTGGAACATTTTGTATATTAAGTAAATTAGCCCTTTGTGATAAGCCCAAATTAGCCTAATTTGTCTTTTGGCATTTAATCTAGTAAGGTTGTTTTTAGCCATAAAAATTGTTTTTAACCTTTTTATGCTGTTAAATTTATCTTTCATTTTAGGACATTCAGGCTTTGCTTCATTATTAAAATGGTCTCATACAGTCTGAAGTTATAAAAGACTAATACCAGTTTTATTTTACTACATTTGTGGTTTCACTTTATATGTTCAAGTCTATGATCTGCTGGGAGTTTGTCCTGGTTTAGGTATGAAGTAGGGATCCACCTTGAGTTTTTTTTGTCCCCTATGACCCTCTGGTTGTTCCTTCTTAATCTTCCTTCTTGGTTTAAATGTCACCTCGTCTCTGACCATCCTGGTCAAAATATTTTCCATCTCAGCTCATTGTCTGTGGCTTTAGCAGAATTTACTGTAATTTGTAATTTTAAAAACATTTGTTTGCTTGCTTTCTTTTTCTTTCTTTCTTCCTTTTTTTTTTTTTTTCTTCTTTTTTGGTCTCTCCCACTAAGATGTCAGCTCCTTGAGGCCTGGGACAATGTCTTGTTCACCACCACATCTATCTTGCTTGGCTTTTAATTTACAAAAGTGATTCCAACATGCATTCTGTTCTGCCCCTTCGTTTTTTCATTTAATAGTGTCGGTAGAAAAACAGACAAGGGCTAGAAACACACAGTTCACAGAGAAGGAAATACAAATTGCTCATAAACATATGAAAGGATGTCCAACCTCCTTTAAATAAGAAAAATTCAAATTAAAAGTACACAGAGAGATTGTTTCTCACCTATCAGATTGGCCAAAATCCAAAAGTCAGATAACACCCCGCGTTGGCGAGGCTGCCGGACAAGCAGCAGTCCTGTATCTGTTGGTGGAAGTGGAAATTGGCACAATCTGATGGAGGGCAATTGGACCATATCTATCAAAGTAACAAATGCATATTATCTCCTGAAAGCGTATCCTTCAGATAATCTTGCTCAAGTACAAAATGTCATATGCTGCGATCGTGTTTAGAATAGAGGTTTTTACAAGGGAAGCCCTGTGAGGGCAGGGACCCTATTGGTCTTGCTTACCTCTGGGTCCCCAGCTCCAACAACCGTCCCTTGAAAATAGATATCACAGAAACAACGCTCACTCAACCTCCCTACACTCTGCCTTCCCCAGCCTCCCTTGCAATTAAGTTCAAATTGTGTGGCTCATTTCTGCCTAACGGGATGTACAGAAGTGATGCAAGCCATTCCCAGCCTAGCCTTTAAAAGGTGCCATTAGACCTTCTAGCTCTCTCTGCCTGCTGTGTCCATCTCCAAGACCACCTGTTCCAGATGGCATAGCAACAAGGTGAAGGGGACTCAGTCTGCATCATGATGTGAAAGCAAGAAATAAACCTTTGCTGTATGGAGTCACTGCGATTGGGGAGGTTGCTGCTGCAGTCTATCCTGTTCCATCCTGACTAAATTGTCAGTGCTCAATACACACTTGTTGAGTGTGTGCAGCAATGAGTGTGCTTGTGCACAGAGCTGGACTGATGAGAGTAATCGTAGGCTAAGTTTTCAACCACGTTGTCGGGTCTTAAAGTACACATTTAACATCTTGGTAGATAGAGCAACTGGTCCTCCAGAAAGTTCGCCTCAATTTACACTCCCACCATTCGGTGTAAAGATAAGTAACACATGCAGCTCCCACTGTGTTCCAGGTCCTATGCTAGGTGTTCTGTACATGTGACATAAACTCGCCCTCACAGCAACCCTACGGTGGCAGGTGCTATTACTGTCCCCAGCTAACTGGTAAGGGAGCGGCAGCACTGGGCAGCTAAATAACTTGCCCAAGGCCACACAGCTAGTGAGATGGGGAGTGTTTTTAAAACGACAAATTCCTAATATTTTTCTTCAAATGAACTGGCCAAGGCCCAGGAATCTGCATTTCTAAAAGACTACCCATATGCAATGATAGTCAGCCAGCTTTGGGAATCAGGAGCCTGGAGGACTTAAGTTAAAGGTGCCAAAGAAGGGTGCCTGGGTGGCTCAGTCGGTTGGGTGTCCAATTCTTGATCTTGGCTCGGGTCTTGATCTCAGGGTTGAGAGTTCAAGCCTTGTGTTGGGCTCCATGCTGGGAGTGGAGCCTACTTAAAACAAACAAACAAAAAGAGGTGCCAAAGAATGGTTTTGTGGAAGTGGCTATGTTATAGGGACACCCAGGGCGGGGTGTCTTCCTTTAGATGGTTTTAAGTATATACTGAAAGTATATATTAAGTATGTATGTATTGAAAAGGAATAAACTGATATAAGTCAATCAAAGCTGTGTACTTCTATCTGTTCTTTTTTTTATTTTCATTATGTTTTTAAAGATTTTATTTATTTATTTGACACACAGAGAGAGATAGCAAGAGAGAGAGAGAGGGAGAGAGCACAAGCAGGGGGAGCGGCAGGCAGAGGGAGAAGCAGGCTTCCTGCATGAGCAGGGAGCCCGATGCGGGGCTCGATCCCAGGACCCTGGGATCACGACCTGAGCCGAAGGCAGCGGTTTAACCAACTGAGCCACCCAGGCGCCCCTGTTCTTTTTTTTTTTTTTTTTTTTGAAGGATTTATTCCATGTATGTATTTTATGGGCTTTTCCAAGACAGACCGACTACTTTAGAGGTGTGAATATAATTTGAATATAATTTTATCTGTGGGGTCCAGAGACACGAGACAGAAATACAAGGTTCATTTTCCCACAGAAGCCTGAGTTAAGGTGGTGCCTCTACATCATTTAGTTGTCAGAGGCTTGGGTCCCTAACTTGTGGCTCCATCAGCAGTAGCGTTCGTCCCCACCCCAAAAGCCAAACGGCTGACCACCGTGTTTGCTCTCCCAAAGGTTCTGCTCACATCCCATTGCCATACCTCCGCCCCAGGGCCACTTCTTGCCGCAAAGGAGGCTGGGAAATGTAGTCTTCATTCTGAGCAGCCAGGTGCTTCTATCATTATAAAAGGGGAAAGCTGATATTGGGGGACAACTCTCAGACTCTACCACTGGAGGCAATATTAAAGAGTTCAGAATTTCAATTCTGGAACAAAATAGATTACTCATTCCCAATAACGGGACTATGCCATATGGTTTCAGAATTTCAGCTGACCATGACTGCCAATTTCAGGAGGCCCCACTTGGCTGGTTGTGGGGTTTGTGGTATGCCTTATGGTCCTATCATGCAATAAGCACATGTGGGTTCTCAAACTAATCAACAGTAACAGATTAGAGCCAACCATGTTTATTTTTAAATTTCTTCTCAAGGGTGTCGTCCTCAGTGTCAGAAGAGAGATTAATATTTGCTGATTATGTAAGAAGTTGCAAGCAGAAAATTAAGATTACTTTTGGTTCCAAACTTTTAATCTCTTTCAAAAATGTTTTAATGCCACGGATATGTTGGCATCTAGGGACTGTCCTGATCACCTGCTCCTTATTCTAGCTCTATCTCTGGTATTAACAGAGTTCCTCCACCCCAATCCACAGCCCTCCCCCCCCACCTGAATACAAGTTTATCCCAAATAAGTCTCCTCATTCACAGAACCCTCACTAAGTCCCAGGGACTTAGCTAGGTGAATAATTTACCTTTTTTTTGTTTTTGCCTACCTAGCATCCTTTTCCTCTTTCTCTGATAACAGCCTCACAGTTTTCCGACAGAACGCCCCCGCTTCCCCCTCAGTCCACACTGCTTAGATGGGGCTCAGCCTACTTCTGGACTTAAATATGGGCATTGGACCTACACCTGGCCAATCAGTGTATTCCATTTTCCCAGGCCACAGTGATTGGTTCAAGAAGACATACGTGATCTGTGGCAGCCAATGAGACTCAACTTTGAACCATTGGCAAGAGGAGTGCTTTAGCAACTGGATTTGAAGCTAGTGCGATGTGGGCCTGGAGCTGCTGGTGTCCGCCTCTGCCATCTTTTAATCATTCCTTCATTCAGCAGGTACTTACCGAGCACCTAATATCTCCCTGGTGGTGTTCTAGGCACTGGGGCCACAGTAGTAAAAACAAAACAAAGCAAAACAAAACAAAACAAAACCCCAAACAAAAAAACACCCGACAAAGGCTTGCCTTCAAGGAGCTAACGTTCTAACGGGGATCCAGACAATAAATATGTAATATGGTGGGAGAGTAATAGGTGATATGGAGAAAAAAAAAATCAGGATAAGGGGGCAGGAGAATGAGGAATTGCTATTTTATATAGGATGGGCTGGGAAGAACTCTTTGAGTAAGTAATATTTAAGCAGACACCTTCAGGAGTGTGGGAACTGCCATGTTCCTATCTCCAGAAAGGGCATCACAGGTGGACAGAATGGTAAATGGGAAGTCCCTCAGGCAGGAGCATACATGCTGTGTTTAGAAGAATAACAAAGAAATCAGTGTAGCTAGAGCAGAGAGCGCAAGAGGAAGAGAAGAAGGAGATGAATGGACAGACTGTGACCAGCCTGGCAGGCCATGATGAGGATTGAAGACTTATCTGAGGGCACGAAGGAGCCGTCGAAGAACTTAGAGCAGGAGAGGAAACGGATGAGATCTGCACTTTAGAAAACTCACTCTGGCTACACGGTGGAGGCAGATCAGAGTTTGAAGTGTGAGTTGGGAGGTGTTGGGGTGGGGGCTCTGAAGTGAGCCACCTGCAACCTGGAGTAACAATTTCCACATTTAAAATTGGGCACCAGTGTTTTCTGAACTTCAGTCATCCAACCACTACCTTCATCATGTATGTCCCCTGCACCTTATCTATTTAATGTTTCTCTCTAAAGGAACACATTAATTTTACTTAAGTGTATTTATTTTCAATGGAAACATTTTATCTCTACTGTATCAGTCAACTCAGGTTAGGTTCTGCTGCAATAACAAACCACCCCACAGTCTCCCTGGGCTGTTAACAACCAAGGTTTATTTCTCATGCATATTTCATGTTGGTTGCAAGTTGGCTGCAGCTGGGTCCTCTTTACTCTGGAATTCCGGGGATGGCAGCAGCCCATCCCTGGCCCATCCCCTGCACATCTCTCTGATAAAGAGAAAAGAGCAAATGGCAGAAGCACATGCTGTCCCTCAGAGCGTCTGCTTGGAAGCTTAACTCACATTCTGTCGGTCAAAGGATGTCACACAGCCAAACCTGAAGTCAGAGTCACCAGGGAACTGCCAGTAGGAAGGACTAATAAACATTGACAATAATATAATCTACCATATCTGTTATAAATGGAAAACCAACAGCACTTGCCCTCAGTAGGTGGCCACAAAAAATATTATGAAAACACGTACTTTATTAAATTGTGGCCAAATAACCTTGCCATCCGAAGGCTCTGAGGCCTGCTCTCCTTTTGTTGGAAAGGGAGATGGGTGAGCCTGAGGAAGGCGTTAAACACACATCAGTATCAATCTGACACGGTTGCCGCGATACAAACACAAAGATTGAAAGAAAATGTACCCATTACAAACTTCCCGTGAAGATTGGTACTTGGTCCACACTTGGTCCACACTTTGGGAGACTCCGCTTTAGAATCACTCTGGGGGAAGGTGGACGGAAACAAAGAGTTCGGGGGGGTGATGATACGAAAAGCCACGCACTTGGAGGCGCTTCCTGTGTCGCACAATTTCATGTATGCCCCCCACCCCAGCCCCGCCTGAAGTTGCACAACCTAACGGTCCTGGAGATGATTTCCGTGGGTTGCCTCATTTAAACCTCACCTCCGCCCTGCCAGGTAGGCAGCATTATCTCCATTTTCCAGCTGAGAAAACTGAGGTTCAGAGAGGTTCTGCCCCAAGACCACAGCTGGAGCGGACCAGGAGCGGTTCCCAGGCTCCCGGAATACCTGCGGCCCGAAGCTGTAGTTTCAGGTTTGGCCACTTGGTGTCACTCTCTCCCAACTGTGGGGAGACTGCCCAGCGGTGTTGGGACCCAGCCGGTCGCAAACGGATCCCGAGGGAAGCAGATGGATCCCATCCTGTCCTCCGTCCTGTCGCCCTGGCGTGTCCCACGAGCCTCCTGGCACCCTTGTGACCTTCCCATCTCAGAGCTGAGGAAACGCAGGCCGAGAGATTTGGAACACGTGCCCAGCTAAAAAGGGGCCCGTTGGAATTTGATTTGAACCCAGATCTGGGTTAGAAGCTTGGGGTTTTGATGCCTAGCACGTGCATGGTAGAAGAGCTGTATTAGTTCGCACTTTTTCATGGACTGTATTTCCAACCAGCAGACCTCAGACTCCATAATGTTTTTGACAATGGAAATGATCTACTTAGGGGTTTGCATGTTTTGGGGGGTTTTGTTGTTGTTGTTGTTTGATGTAGAAGTTAGTTTTCCTCTGACTACAACAAACAAACAAACAAACAAACAAACAAACCCCAAACACCCCACTGAGGATCTCCTTTTGTAGAATTTTTAATCTACCAAATATTCTTCAATAATAATTATTTTTTAAAAAATTAGCCATCTAAGTAAAAAGAAGAAAATAAGGGTAACTACTAGCTCACATCAGCCACCCAGAGGTAAGCACTGCTGATACTTTGGAGCACATCCTTCCAGGCATTTCTCTCTTTCTCTCATCTATTAATGCATTAAACATTTTTTAAAAATAAATTAAAAAAAACATATTCACATGAGAAATAATTGAAAAGGTACCAGAAGATTTACAGTGCATAATCTCCGTCTAATCTTCTTCCCCCCCGCCTACCCCCCCCCCCAAGGTCCAGAACTCCAAGCTCCCTCCCCAGAAGCCACCCTGGTTTTCGTTCTTGGGGATCGTTACAGAGATATACAGAATGTAGATAAGCAAATATGTACATGGATTCCTCTAGTTGTTTCTTTAAATAGAAGCATACGACACACCCTGTTCTGCACTAGTTTTCTTTCTTTCTTTTTTTTTTTAACTTAACAATATACCTTGGAGATCTTTCCAGATCAGCAGTAGGAGAGCATTCTTCACATATCCCATTGTCTGAATATAATCATTTATCTAACCAGCCCCTGGTGATAGTCATGTCGGTGATTCTAGTCTCTTGCTGTGGCAAACAATGCTGCAATTAGTATCCCTTTCACAGGAGTCTTTCCATGCATGTGGATCTATTTCTGTAAGATAAATTCTTAGTAACTGAGCTACCCAGTCATAGGGCAAGTGCATTTTAAAATTTTGACACTTATTGTCTAAATGCTTACTAAGGTCATACCTACCAATTGACATTCAGACCAACCACCTACGTGAGCAGTGGTTTCCCCACACTCTAGCCAAGGCCAACTATTATCAGACTTCTCAATCTTTGCCTTACAGATGGGGATAAAGGTATTCACTAAGTTCTAATCTGCACGGTCTTCCCTTTTATGTTAGATTCAGAATTTAAAAATATATCTAAAGCCATTTGTATTTATTTTCTGGTAGCAAAGCATTCATGTCCTTGGCCTGTCTTTCTGTTGGATAATCATTTTTTTAATTCATTTGCAAGAGCTCTTTATACATTAAGAAAATGATGTCTTTGTTTCTCGTATGTGTTACAAATGTATGTATTTTAAAATATAGATGTATCAAACAAAAATGGGATCCCATGGTGCACAGTGTTTTTGAGGCCTGTGGTTATCTGACAATAGATTGTGGATCCCTTTCCATATCAGTAAATATGCCACGGTAGCAAAATTATTTATTTGATACTTATTTAAATTTCACCCCGGGTACATTGGAAGTTCACCGAATGTAAGAAACTATGGGTTTGTGTGAACACAAGTGTCAGAGGGGAGGATTATGAAGCATCCAATATGTACCATCTATTTATGGCTGTTACTTTCATCTAATCTTTCACGGTGAAGTAACATCATTCCCAATTTACAGATGAGGACTTGAGGTCCAGAGGGGTCGTGGGATTTGTCTAAGGTCTCCCTGCTGGCCCGTGGAAGAGCTCGGGGGTTCAAACCTACGTCAGTTTGTCTCCCAGGTCTTGGCTGCCACCGTCCATTACCTTAAATCCCCACATTCCCAACTAGCCTGGACGCAGGTGGCCATGGGACAAGGTCCCATCCTCCCTCCCACAACCCCAGGCTGGGAAGTATCATGCAGTTTAGGGATGAAGCCACGGGGAGGCGCCAGGGACACATCACTTGCCTTGCAAGTTGTGCTGGGAACAGGCTGGGGCCAGGCGTCCTGGAATGGGACAGTCCTAGAGGCCGGGGTGGCTCAGGGCCAGAGGGAATGTCTCCTGCCACCCCCAAGGCAGTGTCCTCAGCCTTGATCTCCCTTGAGGGAACCACCGCTGCCGGCAGCCCCAGGGCCTGCCACGCGTCTGGCCTCAACTTAGCCCCTCTGGGAGCTTGGATTCCTGTTGACCAGAAATCCTGCATAATCCTTTGCTGTGGGGGTCTGTCCTGTGTGTTGTAGGGTGTTTAACAGTATCCCTGGCCTCGACCTATTAGATGCCGCCTAGTGGTAGCACCTCCCCTCCAGGTGACAGACCAAAATATCTCTAGACATTGCCAAACGGCCCTTGGTTGTAAACCCCTGCTGTGGACCCACGGGGCCCAGGGAGGTCATACCAGTGACCGAAGCCAGTAAGAATAGTTCGCACACAGAGAGCTGACATACAGGAACTTATTAATTAACGTCCTGGAAGGTGGGAACTGATAGCATCTCTGCTTTAAAAAGAAGGAAACTGAGGCCCAGAGAGATTCAGTGACTTGCCCTAGGCCATGCAGCCAGGATGTACTGGACCCAGGGCTTGAACCCAGATTGTCAGGCTCTGGCATTCTTGCCCGTAAGCACTGTACTCTGCTGGCCTCAGGAAAACACACATGGCTCACGGGTCAGATTTGCAGGAATTTCCTCTATGTCCACAAAGAAAGACCTCTTCTCCAGGTTTCCTATTTACCTGTTTTCATTTTCCCACTTCTGAGGGAGAGTCATGTGCAAGAGAGGTTTCATTCTCCTTATGATGGTACTATGGGAAAAACCCCAGCATCAAGTGTAATGATACCTGGCAGCTGACACCCAACCTCAACATCAGGGATGCACTGGAGAGTGGAGGGGCCCGAGGGGTCCCAGAGGGCACAGCCCCAGCAGTCCTGGCACTTGGTTTCCTAGTATATGCACTGGCCTGATTTTTCAAGAGAAGCTAGCAATCTAGATTTCTAACATGAACTTTTCTAATTTTTATATAATGGCAATTAATTTAAAATATTTAAAACCCTGTAACAACCAGACAAAACATGTCTGAAACCCGATTTGGCCTGTGAGCTGCCAATGGCAACCTTTCTGAAGGGCATATTCAAAGTACAGGAACAAACACTTTCATTCTCTTAGTGCCCTCTGCCTTTCATCATCATTTATGTAATTAATTCTTTTTCATATTCAGCCATACATCCATTCCATGCATGCATTTCCACCCATCCACTAACCCATTAATCCATCCATCCATGCATCCATCCATCATCCATGCATCCATCATCCATGCATCCATCCATGCATCCATCCATCATCCATGCATCCATCATCCATCCATCCTTTCATTCATGCATTTCACCTCCCCAGCGCATCCACCCATCCATTTATCCATGTACCATCCATCCGTCCGTCACCCACCGATTTGTTAGTTCATTTACTCAACCATTATTATTAGGCCCTCACTGTGTGCTAGACCCTAGGCCAGGCCTTAGAGACATCGTGAGAACTGTGACCCAATTCCTTTCCTCCAGAAACTCATCATCTCTTAGTAGAAACGAGAAGGAAGACAAACATAGACAAGGATTGAACCAAATGGTGTTAAGTTCAGACTCTGCCATTTACCAGCAGGGCAACCTTGGGCAAAGTATTCAGTCTTTTGAGTCTCAGTTTCTCCCTCTGTGGGATGGGGCTAACAGCAGTACCTACCACTTGCCCACAGGCCGGCTGTCAGGACTAGGTTAGGTGAGGCAATGTATGTGGAGCGGGGTACACGGCAGGCCCTTTACAGACACAGTGGTGTGGACACATGAATCTGCAGGGAGACGGTGGGGGGGTGGCGCTGTGGTGGTATGCAGGGTGGTTGCCTCCTCTCGGGAGGCTTTGTGGGGGCAGTGGTGTCCAGAATGTCCCACCATGCCCTGTGTGGGGAGAGGGCTTGCTTTGTCATTATTCAGCACAACTTCCTCCTGGTCGGCTGACACCCTCGCCACCCTGAAGGCGCTGGTTTTCCCACTCTTGCTTCACTTCCAAAGGGCAGCTCTTTCTCGGATCGGACCTCCCCGCCCCGCCCCGCCCCGCCCCAGTTTGTGGGAAAACTGTGTGGAACAGAAAGGGCTTGCGGGCTCCCTCTTCTCCAGATTTGTTGTTATTTTTTTCTCATTTAAATTGAAAACATGCTTATTAAAGAAGATTAGAAAAAAAACACATCAAACAAGAAAGAAGAAAAATTATTCTTTGTCCTATCCTAATTCAACCACACTGAACATTCTCGTTTTTTTCTTTCTCTTAAGCCAGAGTATGGGTGGGTGTGTGTGTGTGTGCGTGTGTGTGTGTGTGTGTGTGTGTGTGTTTGCATAGGTATAAATCATACTGCTCAACTATTTAGTGTTGTGTATTTTAAAACTTTTCCATTATATCACAAGTATTTTCCCCCATTGCTCATCTTCATAAACGTATTTGAAGGGTTGCATTCATTTACGCCGTAAATGTTAAGTGAGCACCTACTACGGTCTGTGGAGAGAGACAGTGTGATGGTAGAGCCGACCATCACTGAGTGCAAACTCTGTGCCAGACGCCGGTCTCATCACTTGCATTAAATCCCTTCTTCCTCGCAACAATCCTATGAGGTACGTCTCACCATCATGCCCATTTTTCCAGATGAGAAAACAGTGGCCCAGCGTGGCACAGCTCAGAGGGGCAGCCAGCCTTTGAATCCAGGTGGGCCGGGCACAGGTGACCCCAATCCAGAGTGATCAGAGCTGGAACAGGGAAGGTACAGGAACATGTGACAGCCCCGAGGAGGCTCTAGATCCATGCAGGCGCATCAGGGAAGTCTTCCTGGAGGAGGAGATGCCATTCTGGCTGAGGAGGTAGGAGGTGAGGGTGCTGCAGGCAGAGGGAGCTGTTTGACGAGGATCTGAGGTAGGAGCGGGCATGGAGTGTTGACAAGCTGATGGCACTGACTCTGGTTGGAGAGGTGGGCAGGGCCAGATCGTGCAGGAACTATGGGCCCTGGGAATCCCGGGGAGCCCCAGAGGGGTGCCAAGCTGGGATATGGCATGATTGGGGAGGCCTTCCCCCGCCTGCTCTGGCCCCCACAGCCGGTCCGTTCCCCCACGGTAGCACCCAGCACCCTGGGCACTTCTTGCCTGTTTGCTGTTCTAGACTGAAGAAAGTTCTGGAAAGTGGGAACCAGGACTCATTCACTTTTTTTTTTTTTTAATTTTTATTTATTTATTTAACAGAGAGAGAGAGAGAGAGAGAGAGAGAGCACAAGGAGGCAGAGCGGCAGACAGAGGCAGAGGGAGAAGCAGGCTCTCTGCCGAGCAGGGAGCCCGATGCGGGGCTCGATCCCAGGACCTTGGGATCATGACCTGAGCTGAAGGCAGCCGCTTAATTGACTGAGCCACCCAGGCGCCCTCACTTATTCATTTCTGTGGCCCAGGACCAAGATTAATGGCGGGCAGGGAAAACACTAAGCATGAGATAATGGTGCATGGCACATAGTGATGCCATGTCAAGACTCTGCCAATGTTGTCTGCCACAGCCGTGGAGACAGGGCCCCTTCTGTGGCCCCCTCAGGCCCCTCAGGGTGCAAGGCCTCTTTAGGATGTGCCTGGGTCTTGAGGTGTGCCAAGGCCTTTGCTCTAACTTGTCCACCGTGTCTTGTTTGGTTTAGATGCCCAGGAGAATAAGCCAACCCTTGCTGGGCCCTCTCAGCACTGTTCTTGAAGGTCGCAAGGAAGGGGTGAGGAGCAGGCTTGTGTGCGGCCACCTTCCCACCCCTTCTCCTTCCCCTTCCCCAGCCTGCTTGGCACCCAGCACGGATCTGCCCTCCTCCTGTCCACACCACCCACTGCTGGAGGTGGGGAGAGACTTTGGGGGCCGCGGCCCCTTCCTGCGCTCAGGCTGAGGGCCTCCAAGGTAAGTATTTACTCCGTCCCCCTCAGCCAAGCGCACTATCTTATCAGCTCAAACACTTCAGAGTTCAGGCCAAGAAGCCAAAGTCAATTCTGAAAAAGTCTTTAAAAGGCCAAACACAAACACCGGGGAGGGAGTTTGCAGGGGGGTGGAGATGAGGTTGAGGAAGGGCTCCTTCCTCCTTTAACAGGCTCAAAAGGGCGCCATGGCTTTCCCGCCCAGAGATGTGTGTGCCAGGACACTCACTAGAGCCTGTCTAGGCCACCCCTAGAACAGATCAATAAATAATGAAGTGCATACAGCCTTTAAAAAGAGCAAACCACTTCATACGCAGTGATGTGGAAATAGATTGTAAAGTGGAAAAAAGAAAAAGCAAAGCTATAAAGCAGTGTGCACAATCAGATCCTTTTTGTATAAACAGAAAAGCTGGGCATATAGATCTCTGCATGCCTGTTTCTGTAGAGAAAATTTCTAGAAGCATTTACTGGGTATCTGGAAGTGTGAGCTGCCTCCGGGGCAGAAGTCAGAGGGAGACAGACATCTCATTATACACTCTTTGTGCCTTTTGAATTACTTTATACCATGTCAACGTGATACTATATAAATAAGTAAATAAACCGAATAAGAGTATTAGTGATTTTGTTCTAGGCGAGTGGCCAATAGCACAAAAGATGGAGGGGGGAATGTTTGCAGAAGGTATAGAGACTTTTAGCACCGATCAGTTTATTGAAGGTCTAGCTCAAGGGGAAACCTGTCTATTTAGATTCTCTCAGTGGTGGTAACCACATCCAAACAAAGCTTTCAAAGCTCTCTTGTGTTTTATAAACCTAGCTGTTTTCAAAGCATCATCTCATTGAACCTCTTGAAGATTCTATAAAAGTGGAATCAGATCACTGTGTAGACTGATTAGTCAACAAATATTTATTGTGTTAGGTGATGAGGATATAGTGAAGACTAAGATAATGAAGATGCCTGATCTCATGGAGTCAGTGGGTTTAGAGGGTGTACTGAACAAATACCAAATAGATAAAACAGCCACACAAAAAACAAATATGACCATTTCAGAGAGTTAGAAGCACTGAGAAGAAAACGAGCCCAGGGAGTGTAGCTGAGGGTGGCTGGTGTGAGGAATGGTCAGTGAGGGGCTCTCTGAGGAGGTGACACTTGAACTGAGACAGGAAGGAGAAAAAGGAACCATTCACAAGAAAATCAGGGAGAGGGTAGTTCCAGTGCAAAGGCCCTGAGGTTACCCTAAACTTTGCTTGTGGGAGGAACGGAATGATGGCCGGTGTGGCTGGAGCTTAGAGAGAGAGAGAGCCAGAGGGGGTTGGGGGATCCAGCCGGGGTGGGCAGAGGCTGACCCTGTGGGCCTTGTGGGCACGGTAAGGTGTCTGGATGAAGGCACTGAGGCTCAGAGGGGTACATAATTGGCCCAAGCAGACACATGTAACAGTGGCTGAATCAGAATTCAGACTGGGCTTCCCCAACTCCATATCCAGTCCTCTAACCATTCACATATGTCTTCACGTGGCAAAAACATGAAGCATGATGTATTTCCATATAGCACAGCCCATATTCTGAGAACACTGTGTGTGTGTGTGTGTGTTTTCTAATTGCACAGAAAAGTGCACACAGCATACAGTGAATTCTCACCAGGCAGACAGACTCATGTAATCAGCACCCAGATGAAAATACAGAACATTCCAGAAGCCCCCTTCCTGTTCCCTCCCCGTAAATCTCCCCCACGGTTAACCACTGTACTGAATTCTAACCCCATATATTAATTTTATTGCTTTTGAATTTTATATAGAGGGAATCACACAATATTTGCTCTTTCCTGTCTGGTTTCTTTCACTCTGCAGCACAATGGGGGAGATTCATGGTATCCGAGTAGAATTTTACTGTCTTCCAGGACAGACCATGTCAGCGTGTGAACCACGAAAGCATCCCTCCTTACAAAGGCCACGAGAAAATAGCTAACACAGGGAGCAGTTCAAAGCACATCATTACAGGGAAAAAGGCAGGTACAAAATAATTATGTGTAAAGTGATCCCATTTCTCGGCGGGGGGTGGGTGGGTGAGGGGAGTCTCTTTTTATGTAGAGTCAAAGTGGTCCTGGGAAATATGTTAAATTTTCTCTCAACCGCAGTGTACTGCGAACTCCGAGCAAATCAAAATAGCCACTGGGTGGAGGGGGGGGGTCTTGTGTTTGGAAATACGCTGAGCTGGCTTTGCCAGATGGAGTCACCTATACTCCTCCACCTCTTCTTCCTCCCGCCCCACTCCCTTTTTAGCCCAATGCATGGAGACATCGTATAAATTCAATGCCTGTATGTTATGATTCTACCATAGAGTCAAGTGTTTCATGGAGATTCTCCCTGTGTGGTGAGGATGACAGGTGGACTTCATTTTTCCTTATTTGTTTATTCTACATTTTCTACAAAGAATAAAAATTCTTGCATACTGAATAATAACCACGGCAGCAGCAAGCTGACACACGAAATGAAGATGTTTCTGGTCAGCCCAAGAAAGGCAATGTCTGTCACCGGACACACGGGGTACAGGGAAGGGAGCACTGATACCCTCCTTGTGGCCTGCGATGTGGGGCAGCACCCATGGGATCCCCAGCCCTGATGGTGGTTAAAGGGGTGACCCCGAGGCTAGATAGACTAGGGATGGAGTTCTGACCTTGCCCCTTACCCACTATGTGTTTTGGTTACTATTGCCGCATAACAAACTCCCCAAGACTTAGGTGGCATGAAAGAGTTATTCTATTCTCATGGATTGATAGCCCTCAGATTCTGTGGGTTGGGAATTCAGACAAGGCGCATCAAGATGGCTTCTCTCTCCTCCACGAGGTCTGGAGTCTTGGTGGGAAGACTTGAAGACGGGGGGGTGACATGGTGGCTGGGAGCCAGCATCATCTTTAGTCCTTACTTGTATGACTGGCACCTGGTTCCTTGCCTGCGCCAAGACAGACACCCTCTCTGCGACTTCTCCACGTGGCCCCTTCACGTGGGCTAGTATGGGCTTCCTCAAACATGGCGGCTAGGTTCCCAGGGTACATTCCAAAAGAGCAAGATGGAAGCGCAGGGTATATTTATGGTCTGGTCTCGGAAGTCACGTAGGATCGCTTCCACAGCACTCTGTTGGTTGATGCAGTCGTAAAGGTTGCCTGAGATTCAAGGGGCGAGGACAGGTAGGGCGGAAGACACCTCACCACTCGGTGGGAGGAGTGTCAAGGTCACTTCATAAGAACAGCTGGAGGAGGAGGTGGTGAACTTGGAACTTCACACACTCGCAGTGGGATTTATAAATGGTGCAGCCACTTTGGAAAACAGTCTGGCAGTTCCTCAAAGGTTAAATACGGAGTTACCATACGACCTGGCATTTCCATTCCATACACACACATGCACGCACGCACGCACGCGCACGCACTGTCCCACAGAGACAAATGAATGGAAGACCAAAATGTGGCACGTCCATACAGTGGAGTATTATTTGGCCAGAAAAAGGAATGTGGTACCAACACATGCTACAACATGGATGAACCTCCAAGACATGCTAAGTGGAAGAAGCCAGTCACAGAAAAACCACATATCCTATGAAATGTCTATAAGAGGCAAATCCATAGAGACAGAAAGTCAATTAGTGGTTGCCGGAGTCTGGAGAGGGGGAAATGGGACGTCTTGACCGCTAAGGGGCACAGGGTTTCTTTTCAGGGTGATGCCAGTATTCTAAAATTAGATCGTGATGATGGCTGCACAACTCTGTGAATATGCCAAACCCACTGGATCATATACTTTACAAGAATGAATTTTGTGGTATGTGAATTATATCATGAATTATGAGCTATTAAAAACATGAAGGAAAATACCATGAGGGATGGGAGATACTTGCATGAGTCTCTTTAGAAAATACATCGTGGGTACAGGGGCAATCTTCCTATGCCTCAGTTTCCTCATCTGCAAAATGGGACGATTTAATAATCAAATGAACTCATAGGGCCTTTAGGGGATTAAAGGCTGCATCCTACAAGGACAATGTGGCTGGAGCAGAGTCAGTGAAGGAAGTTTCTGACAAAAGCCAAAAGGAGCCAGGTGGGGAAACGCAGTATGTCCAGAATCCAACCTCTTCTCCCCACCTCCACCATCTTGTGCCTGGACTATTGCAGTAGGTCCTCACTGGTCTCCCTGGTTCTGCTCTTGTCCCCCACCCTGCCCTCTACACACACACACACACACACACACACACACACACACACACACACACACAGTCCATTCACCTCATGGAGCCAGAGGAAGTCTGTCAAGACCTAAGTTCAACCATGTCCCTCTGCTCAGAATCCTCCACGGCTCCCACCTCACTCAGAGTAAAAGTTGAAGATCCCGTGAGGCCCTTCAAGAATCATACCCCTGTCATCTCCCTGACTTCATCTCTTTCATTCGCCTCCTCTCCCCCTCCTGCCTGGGCCTCCTGATTCCTCCTCAGATACACAAGGAACAGTCCTGCCTCAGGGCCTTTGCACTCGCTATTTTCTGTGGCAGGGCATTCTTCCCACAGATATCCTCAAGGCTTGCTTCTTCATCTGCTGCAGGTCTTTGCTCGGATGTCAGCTTCCCAGTAAGGCCTTCCTTGGCCTAACTCCTCCTCTCTACCTTTGCTGCTGAATTATTTTTCTCCAAAGAATTTATCACTATCTGGCATTATATCTATTGTTTCTTCCTTCTCTTCTTCTTCTTCTCCTCCTCCTCCTCCTCCTTCTTCAAGATTTTATTTATTTATTTGAGAGAGAGAGAGCGTGTGCAAGCAGGGGGTGGGGAGGGAGAGGGACAAGCAGAATCTGTGCTGAGCACAGAGCCCAATGGTGGGGGGGTGCTTGATCCCACAACCCTGAGATCACAACCTGAGCCGAAACCAAGAGTCCAAGAATCAGACACTCAACCGACTGAGCCACCCAGACGCCCCTGTTTCTTCTTTATTCCTTGTCTGCCTTCCCTGTCTGTTCTTCAGCTGGAATGGAGGTTCTATGAAGTGGGTGAATTTTTGTTCTGCTCATATCTATAACCCCAGTGCCTGACACATAGTAAGTACTCAGTAAATATAGGTGCACTGAATGAAGTATCAGTAAAAAAGGAGTGAGTGAAGCAACTCTGATGGAGGGTGACAGGGACCAGTGGGGACTGAGGCGAACTGGGAGCCCTTGTCCCATCTGGAAGGTACAACAACCACTTGGCTGCAGCATAAAATTTCCATGTGGTGGGAATGTGGACCCAGTTGGCTGAGCTCCGTTTCAAGGGACGCCAGAAGCTTCTATATTTATGTGAAATGTCTTGCTTTTGAAACCACTGCTGATCAAAAATCCGTATCTGTTGCTTATCTAGGTGGGAGGCTGCCCTCTGTGGTCTCACCTAGGTCAAAATGCTTGCACGTGGGTTTCAGAGAACCCCCAATTTCTGGGTACAGTGACTGCAATTCCAAGACAGGATGCTCAATGAGTAGACTTGGCCTTGAAGTGTTTTTGTGTGTGTGTGTGTGTGAAACAAATGGCATTTTCAGATTCTTGAGATGATCTTATATCAAGTGAGTTCCCTTCTCTTCTCAAAACTCGCAAGTCCACCCTCGTATTTATGCTGGGCCCGGGCATCTTTCCTCCACTCTGGAGCAAAGATCAGGAGTAAATATTGGCAGAACATTAGCTTTACTGTGGCTCAGATAAGGAACAGCATGAAACGGAAATCGAGAGATTTTATTGCTCCTCCTACAACTTCCACCCCAACCCAACTCCCACAATATTTGCTGATTAATTTTACTTGGTACAAATTCTTGGTGTTAATTTTGTTGCCAACAGGGCTGCCACACAGGGTTGGCTCTGTAGAAGTCTGGTGGCTCCATTCTAGGATGGACCCCCCCCAAGTGGCACCCCCTGGAGTTGGTCTGTGGTGGCCTATGTATGTGTGTAACTAGATCATCCCATTCTCACTGACTGCAGCCCAGGAATCTCTTTTGCTTTGGCCAATTCTTTCTGCTTTTACAAGTAACCAAGCACATGGAGAAAAATTCTAACAGTAGAAAAGGGTTGAGGTGAAAACGTGTCCTTTCTGCCTTCATCTGGCCTTTCCAAGATCCTCTCTCGAGAAGCACTTAACTGTTCCCAGTTTCTTGGGTGGCCTCAGATATACAAACAAATCTCTCCTTCTCTCTCTTCCTCCAAACACGTATATCACACGTACACATATATGTCATGCAATATAGCACTCTACCTTTCCTGCATTTCTCTATCATTTCTTTTTGCACCAAAAAGATTTATACAAGAGACCGGCAGACAACAGTCCTCAGGCCAGATCTGTCCCGCTGTCTGCTTCTGCACAGCCTACAAGCTGAGAACGGTTTTTACATTTTCATCCATTTTTAAAGGGTTGCAACAAATCAAAAGAAGAGGAGTACTTTGTGACATAGGACAATTATATGAAATGAAAATCTCAGTGTCCACAAATAAAGTTTTATTGGCACACAGTCCTGTCCGTGCGCTTCTGTGCTCTCTGCAGTTGCTTCTGGGCTGTGATGGCATGCTTGAGCAGTGGCAACGGGGACCCTGTGGCCGGCAAAGCCCAAAGTATGTACCCTGTGGCCCTTTCCAGAAAAAGTTTCTGAGTCCTGGTCTGTGCCGTATATACCGTTCTGCTTTTTTTCACACAACCAAAGGTCCTAGAGCTTTACTGATATCGGGGCCTATTGACACACCTCATGCCTTTTAACAAAGTCTCCTGCGTATCTCACTGTCTTGCTGGGCTGTAATT
Source organism: Callorhinus ursinus (assembly GCF_003265705.2). NCBI lineage: Eukaryota > Metazoa > Chordata > Mammalia > Carnivora > Otariidae > Callorhinus > Callorhinus ursinus. The sequence continues at coordinate 8,249,066 of NW_027397115.1, forward strand.
TACTTATCCTGTTCTTACCCCAGGCCCCCGAATTCTCATTTACATGACCAGAGTTCATGTTGTAGGAAAGCGTGACAATCCCTGACAAAGACAAGAAATCTCAGGTGGTCAATCTGTTTATTATTTCTATCTTGTTCTTTCAGAAATAGGATTTGCGGCAGCTTACCACGGCAGGGGCAGACCCAGTAAACCCATGAAGGCAGAGGTGAAATGCCAGGAAGGGACTGGAGTCAAGAAGCCTGCCCTTCCCGGCGGAGGAAGCCTGGATTATATTTGAGCTGGAGGCTTATTTGAATCATATTTGCAGATGATGCAAAAATCGTTGTGGGTGTTTATTTTCCTCAAGAGGGACATTGAAGGCAGAAGGCCTCTGAGAAGTTGGAAAAAGTGCCAAGCAGGATAACATAGAACAGTGTTTCCTACCCTTACAATGGCCAAATCTTGAAGTAAATGAACTATTATTTACTTAACATTTTTCTTTAGCTCATATATGTATTGAAAATACAGTTAAATACAGTTGTTTCATCTGGAGAAAGAGTATCCATGAATTCATGATTCTGATGAGTTAGCCATAGATGTAGTTTTTCAGATGCTCATAAATACTTAATAAATACTAAAATTAAACACACACACTTTACCCATGTCCCACCTACATTAATCTTGCAAACTAACAGTGGTGACTGTGCTAAATATTTTTTTAAATGCTGGGGTATTAGACACAGGGGGTTGCCTTGCTAACTGCCATTTTCCCCTTCCTTCCTGCTGACAGAGCTCTAAGGAAGGTTCTGCCCAGCCCTGGGAAGTAAGCCACATTTGGTTTAAGCCAACCATGACCAACTTATTCTCCCAGACCTGAGATTGGTCTTGGGGGGGCTGTCATATGACCCAGTTCTGGACAAAGGGAAACTCTGCTGGGGACTTCTGGGAAAGAATTTCCTCTCTGATAAGAAAGAGGCACATGAAGAAAGACTTTCCTTTCCTTTCCTTCCTGCTTTGAATATTGGTGTGTGAAGAGGTGATGAGTGAGCTGTGGCAGTCATTTTGTGACATTAGGTGACCAGCCTAAGGACAAGCGGCTGACTTGCTGTTAAATGGGATAGAAGGGTGCAGAGATCCTCAGTCCTTTATGACAACTTTAAGATGGCAAGGACACCGTAGAGTGTCCAATCTCCAGATGTCTTTTAGTTAAACAATGTTGTTATAGTCTGAACTGCTGCAGAGAAGTGTCTGAAACTGTCCTAATGGATCCAATTGGCTTTGTCCTTTAGAGCTAAACTCCAGGGTCAAACACACTCATGGTCATATTCCAGTTCCATCAGATACTCCTACCTCTATTACCCTGGGCAAGTGACTTAACTTTTCGAAGCCTTTGTTTTTGTGTCCCTTAAAAAAAAAAAAAAAAAGTAACATTACTTACCTTGGACAGTGATTTTTTAGGGAAAAAATGTAATTTATTGAAAGCACTTCAGTACAGTAATTGCTGTTATTATTATTATATTCATTTCTTCAGTATTCATTCCTCTAAAAACAGGGGCAAAGCAACATGAGCAAAGACAGAAAGTTCACAGCACCTAATTAAAGGCCACCAGCTGGGCACAAGAAGAGCAGAAAATGATCTGAGCGTCAGAGCTGACCGCAAGCTGCAGATGAGTCAGTGCTTCAGAGAACAAGCTCAGTGTAAGCCTGGGGGACTGGACTACCAGTGTGATTGGCAGACTCCTTAGCTGTGAACCTTCTGATCCATGATTCATGACTCACACCTTTCCAGGAGCATAGACTCTACATTTGGTCATCTCATCTTTTTAAAGGAAGTGGGAAGCTGTCCTGGGTCCAAAGGCATGGAGACAGTGGCCTGGGGGCTATTTATGTAAGAGACTGGAAGGATTTAAGAACAAGGTCATCTCTGCCTTATGTTTACTTTACAAAGCAGCTGTTGGTCATGTCTATAGCAGCCCAAATAGAAGGAAACAGAACAGGAGGTGTGGCATGAACAGAAGGAGCACTAGATGGTGAGTCAGGAGACTTGTGACTCCACCGTGTGACCCAGGCCAATTTTGTCTCCATTGCAGACCAAAGTATCTCTACGTCTGTTGCAGGGATCCAGGCTGACCCACAGTCCTGAGATGACTGTGACAGATGGAAATGCCCTTGGCTTCAAGTAACTGGAAATCCAACAGACTGTGGCTCAATCAAGGATTTACTTACCCCACATAATAAAAAGTTCAGAGGGAGGTGGTTGTTGGTCCTGATTTCGTGGCTCAAGAAAATGAGGGCTCTTGCCAGCCTCTCTGTAATTCCCATGGCTTCTCCTCACGGCTTCAGGACAGAGGCTTCAGTCCTTCTCCAGGTAGGAAGAAGAGTCTAGAAGGGCAACACCCGCCCGATCTACTCCCTTAGTCCCAAAGTAAAAGCTTTCCCAGAACCCTCAGAAGAGCTCCCCTCACATCTCATTGGGCAGAGCTGGTCACATGACCAATCACAGGCCTGCCTCAGCTGCAAGGGATGCTGGGAAAGGGAGGATGTGGGCACCCCCAAGAAAAGAGAGAGGGACGAGGTAGTGGCTGTTGGGGCTGCTGACTACGGGGTTTCAAGGCAGCAAACCTTCAATGTTGGCCCCCTCAAGGTCTGGGCATTCTGAAGCCACCATTGTCCTCCTGTGGGCCTCCCGGTTACAGTATAAGATGTGAGAACAAGACATGAGCTTGAATCCTGACTCCGACATGGGCACTCTGTGGGATGGAGGGAGAGTTACTTGGTGTCTCTGAGACTTCAGGCATCACTTGTACAGAAAATCAAGTCCAACTCCTAACTGTGACTCTAGGACCGCCTTCAGGGTAGTCACACCGCACTGCAACCCAGACTCCCGGGGGGGCCAGCACGCGGGTTAATGCTCTGCTCTCGCCATCTTGAAAATCTTAACAATTTCAGCGCAAGGGGCCTGCTAACCCTGCCGCGGTTCTGCATGGTTTGTCAAGCCTTGCCCCAGCCGCCTGCTTGCTCTTCTCTGGCCTCATTTCTTGACATCCCCTCCCTCCTCCTCACTCCGTTCCCATTAGACACCCTTCTCCTCCCAAATGTTCCAAGCTCACTCCCCTCCGAAGGGCAGGACCCTGGGTGAAGTGGCTCTCTGCAGCGGATGCAGGCGGTGAAGGAGCGGGGAGCTGTCTGCCGACCACTGTCTCCATGGCTGAGCAGCAAGTCCTTCCTGGAAAGGGTGTGGGTGGCTCATCTTCATGCTTGCTTTATTTTTGCCTTCAGATTCTCATTAACATCTCTTGGTAGCATATTTTGGGGCAAAACTTCAGAATGTTGGCAAGAAGAAAATGAGGCAGTGCAGCAGGGGGTGAGAAGCTTGGGTTTTGGAGTCAGTGCTTGGTCATCTTGCTGTGTGGCTTTGAGCAAGTCACTTCACCTCTGTGAGCCTCAGTTTTATGTAAAATAAGGACAACAGTATTTAGTTCATGGTGCTGTGTGCAGATGAACAGGCTGGGGAAACGGTCATTGTTATTAGAATATCAAAACTCTGAATGGATTATAAACTTTGTGTGGGAAGAAAACAAAAGGCTGTCCCTTCCCTGAAGCCAGTTCTAGTTTTCTTTCCTCTTAACTCCCAGAGCAATTTACATGGATTTCTCATGGTTTGTTTTTGCTGTAGCTATTTGTTTTCTGGTCTGGAAGTAGCTTTTTACCCACTCATATAGTCTGGGTCTGTTGGTTGAAAGTGACAGAAACAAGCCCAACTCAAAGTGGCTTAAGAAAAAAAAAATGTGTATATGAATGCATTTGTTTACATAAATGAAAAGTTTTGAGATGGGTTCAGCTTCAGGAGTGGCTGGATCCAGATGTGTACCTATTGTTTAGCAATCATGCTCTCTCCAGATCTCAGCTCTGTTTTCTTTTGTGTCAGTTAGGGTCACCCCACAGGGTGGCAAAGACAGTCCCCAGCATTTCCTAGGCTTCCATTCTGCCAGGTCAGCCAGTCAAGTGGAGAGAAGCAGACTTTTCTGTGTACCCCCAGCCCGTGTCTGGGGGGTTGGCTCTGGTTGGCCCGACTTGGATCACATGCCCATGAGGCCAGGGAATAGAATATGCTCGCTGCCCAGGCCTGATCCATCTACAGCTCCTGTTGGGATGATAACCTACTCCCTCTTGAGCCACGTGGAGTGATGGTGGGGGAGGAGTGGTTCTCCAAAGGAAAACCAAGGTGCTGCTACCAGAAGGGGAGTGGGGGGGATGGACAGTGGTCAGGTACAAACAACATTTGGCCGTTGAATACCCCCTCAATTGTCCTATTATCTCTACTCCCAGGCCTCCTTTGGACATGCTCGGTGCTTAATGTTTGTTAAATGAGTGAGTGATTGTATAAGTACACTACTGAAAAAAAAAAAAAAGTCCATCTGATTTATCAGGAATGGCATGCTCTTAGAGATAAGTTCCTAGGAGGAGCAAGGCATCCACTGATTTCCCGTGTCCTGCCCATTTTGATTCTAAATGCACAGGCCTGCATCCTTCCAAACCGCCAAGCCTTGACTCGGCCTGCCTGGGTGCAGAGCGCCGCGGCTTCCTGCCCGGTCCCACAGTGGGTCCCCGCAGGCCCGGACAGATGACGGTGAATCAGGAGTGGCTCACTCTGCCGCACAGACAGTGCCCAGGAGGCTCGAGCCCAGGGAGGTGATGAGCAGGGTCTGAGAGAGGCCGCCGGTCACCAGGTCTCTTTCCTCCTTGTTTTCCTCCTCACACTTCTGCCCGGTTCTCTTCCACATCAAGGACATCTGAAGCACCCTCTTCATGCCTGAGTCACGCGCAGGGACCGGGCAGGTGGCGCCTGGAGGGAGGTGGGCGCAGGGGCCTGGCAGATGGGAGCACACACGCTCAGTCGAAGGGGAGCACCCGGGGCTTGCCTGTGGCCCGCTGTGGCCCCGTGAAAATGTGGGAGCGGGGTGGCCAGACCTTCTGATTATTTGACATAGACTTCATTTTTTAGAGAGTTGTACATTCACAGAGAAATTGAGCGGAAAGTACAGAGGTCCCATGTGCCCCCTGCCACCCCCCCTAACCATCAACATCCCCCATCAGAGGGTACCTTTGTTATAATCGATGGACCCATCATTATCACCCAGAGGCCCCCGTTCACGTCAGGAGCTCACTCCTGCTGTTATACCTTCTGTGGGTCTGGACAAATGTGCAATGACATGTATCTATCACTGTAGTACATTACAGAGTAGTTTCACTGCCCGAAAAATCTCTGTGCTCTGCCTCTTCGTCCTCCTCTCCCCTTCAGCCCCTAGCAACCGTTGGTCTTTCTGTTGTCCCCATAGTTTTGCCTTTTCTAGACCTTTTGATTTTTTTTTTTTTATTGTTTTCCCTTGCAACGTCCATGGCTGCAACTGGACTGCCAACATCCGCTCTGCACGGCTGATGCCCAGGCCAGTCTGGTTAAATATTTTGAATACTATTCCTGGAAATATCCCTTTCTTTAAATGCTGATGACAAATCCTAATTTTATGAAAACACCATGCAGGCAAATCAAATCATCTGCATTTGGCTCATGGGCCAGCAGTTTGAGATGGCAGATATGGGGATTAAGAAGAGAGGTTGGAGTCTGGTAGATCTATTCTAGCTCTGTCACTTCCTAGCTGTGTGACCTTGGGCTAGTCCCCTTATCTCTCTAAACCCATCTGCAGGGGAGGGTCTGGAGCATGTGATTATGGAGGGGGACCCACCCAGTGCCAGTGTCTGAGGTTGGATGTCCTGGCATTTCCACAAGTTCCCTCGGATTCCAGGATGCACAACAAACCAAAACATAGATGTACTGCTCTTGTAAAATTCAAAAACCGTAAAAATATCAAAGATCCCCAGAAATACACAGACTTTGGGGGTAGAGAGAAAAGAAAGACCAATTAAGACTTGACACCCGCCTGGCTGGGCAAAGGAAAAAGAGTTTCTCGGCATCCCAGAAACCCAACATGACAACCACCATCGTGATGAGGGCTCATGTTGTTGATTCAGGGTTAGGAGCCAGGTTCTGGAATCCCGCTTGTGCTATGGATTAGCTGTGTGACCTTGAGCAAGTAACTCAACCTCTCCGTGCACCAGAGCATCAGGGGTGCTGTTCTTGTTGTGGTCTGTGTGATTGGTGCCCCCTGGGCTGGGCAGTGCGTGGCTGTCCCTGGCGACCCTGAGGTCCTTGTCTGGAAAATGAGGATAATATTTGCGAGGATTAAGTAAGTTAACACATACAACATGCTTGAGGCATGTGGTGTCTGGTGCAAGGCAGTGACTTCCTAAGGGTCTGCCAAGAGAAGTGTTATTATCTGTGCTCTGTGCCACCTGCTCTCCCCGCATCTAGTGCGGCTGTGCTATGATCACCCCATTTTACAGAAGAGAAAACTGAGGCTCAGAGAGGGTGGGGACTCACCCACTGTCACCCAACTAGTAAGTAGAAACGAGGACAATAAAAGCAATAAGGTGGAAAGGCAGGGAATATCTAACACTGATTGAGCGCCCGAGCTGTCGCCCTGTCGCATGCTGGGCCCACCTCGTTATCTCCAGCCTGTCTCCAACACCCATGCACTCCTGCCCCGGGGCCCCTGCCCTAAGAGGGTGTATTTCCTACTGCCCCTAAACTCCACGTAGGACCTGAGAGACGGTCAGCTCCAGGCAGGCCTGAGACAGCGTGAGTCTGGTTCTCAGAGTTTAGTCGAGGCTGGGTTCCCGGCGGGCGCCCTGGCCTTGTGACCAGAGCTTCACCCCTTCTTCCCTTTTATCCTCAGATTTCAAAGCACTTTCCGCTCACACTCTAATTAGAGAAGACACCTTCCTGCACTCCCGAGAGGCAGGTATTTATAATTAACTGCCTCTGCAAGGCTGCAGGGCATGGGGCTACAAACACTGCTAATTCTAGGATATACCCACAGGATGTGGCCAGGACAGCCTTGACCGCCACCTACTCGGAGGCCCTCCCGGACTACCTGTTTCAAAGTCGTTCCTCCTCTCCCTCTGTCTCTCTCTCTCCTTCTCACCCCTGCTCTGCTTCTATGTACCGCTTATCAGGTTTTTTAAAAATCCTGTATTTATTTAATAGCATATTGACTTAAAATGATAGCAGCAGTAACATTCATAGAGAGCCACTCTGGGCTGGTCCTGCACTTTGCTTCTATCAGCCTCCTGGGGGCACAGAGAGGTTAGCTAACCTTGCCAAGCTCACACAGCTAGTGAGGAAGCTCTATTGAATTGCTTATTTGTTCCTTCATTTGAGTGTTTACTGTTTGTCCCCTCCAACCCCCAACCCCCCACCCATCCATCCAACCCTCTATCTATCCATTTACTCAATACATTAATTGAACAAAAACTGTATTCCTGGCTGGCCTTTGGGCCCCGAGGACACAGAGCGATCTTGTTCACTGCTGCATCCCCAGTGCCCAGAACAATGTCTGCATGTAGTAGGTGCTGGATAAATATTTGTGGGTTGAATGAATTCGGGATCCTGTGCTCAGCCTGTGTGAGAGCACCATCTCTGTGTAAATATAGACATCTTTTTCTGTGCCTGAGGGAGAAGGAAAACCACATCCACTCTTCCCTAATTCTCCACCCTCCTTCATGTCTCCACGCCTTTGCTCAAGCTGTTCCCTCTGGTGGCCTTCCCTTTCCCATCATGTAGATCAGGGGTTGGTAAACTACAGCCTGGGGGCCCAGAGTGGCCCATCACCGGTTTTTGTGAATAAAGTTTTACTGGAACACAGCCCCATCGGTTTGTCTAAGTATCACCTATGGCTGCTTTTGATCTATAACAGAATTGAGTAGTTGCAACAGAGAACTGTGGAGCCTGAGTATTTTCTCTCTGGCCCTTTACAGACAAGTTTTGTCAACTCCTGATTTAGCTAATTTTCCTATATCCTTTAAGAGTGAGTTGAGGGGCGCTTGGGTGGCTCAGTGGGTTAAGTGCCGCCTCTTGATTTCGGCTCAGGTCATGATCTCAGGGTTGTGAGATCAAGCCCCACGTGGAGTCTGCATGAGATTCTCTCTCCCTCTCACTCCGCCCCTCACGCTCAGGCTCTCTCTCTCTCTCTCTCTCTCTCTCTCTCTGAAATAAATAAATAAATCTTAAAAAAAAGATGAGTTGAAATGCTTCCACCTCCAGGAAGCCTTCTGTAATTTCTCAGGCTGGATTAAGAGCCCCTACTATGTGCTCCCATAGCCCCATGCTTCTTCCTAAAATAGGGTTTCTTAACCTACCCCCATCCTAAGAGCCCTTTAATCTATTTTTTCCCTAATTGCCAACTCCTCTCCACCAGTGAAATTTTAATATACAGATCGATGGTATATCTGTTTGTGTACTGTAGCCCTTTGGAAGGTCACAAACCATTGTACTATCCCAAACTTTTTTGCCCCTGTTGAGAATACATGCTAACCTAACTCTTATCATGCTGTATTCATTCAGTTGTACAGAATGCATTGTGCACCTACTATGTGCTGGACCCTGTTCTAAGCCCAGAGGACATGTGGTATAGATACGAGACACAGTCCCCGGGTCTAATCATCTATTCATGGGAATCATCCCTCACTCTGAGCAACATGGTGGCAGGGACTCAGCTAATTCAACTTCACATCAGAATCGTTTCCCAGGGCCTGGCACATAGTAGGTATTTAACGAGTTCAATGACTGGTTCATATAAGTAGTTGTGGAAACGTAAAGGCACAGGGTTGAGGGGATGATTCAGAAAAGTAAAGGTGCATTGGAATAGAGACAGGGATTTTTGGATCGATGGTCCCATTTTGGAGATTTCCAATGAGCCCATGGCATAATGTCGTCTGGTAGGCCACAGTGGTGTGCCATCCTTCCCCAGGCTGTGATACAGATGTCACAAATGGACAGCTCCAGCTATGGGTGTGTATTTTGGTTTGTTCTTCACAGTGTTAAAGACTAACACACAGAGAAATTAGATTGATGGCCAATCTTTAGAAATTGGGAGACTTCATATAAAAATCTGAATTTCTGTCTTCTCTGGAACGAAAGGGAGTGATCAGGCAGCCTTGGACCTATATTCCTCATTGGCAGGAATCAGATGCAGCTGAGGAGCTGCTGCCGCTTCAGATGGGACACACACTCACCAGTTTGCCCCAGTCCCTACCCCTCCCTGCTGTCAGCTCAAGCTGGAGCCAAGAGTCAGTTGCTTTCCTTACACCTGGCCCCCTTCACTCTTGCCAGGCTCCTAAAGGCTTTTGAGCTTTTGATCCCCAGGGTCTGCTGGTAAGAAGGTCACAGTTAGAGACCTTCAAGGCACATCTATGGCAGGCCCTGCCCTCTGGGTTCCTGAGGGGTCTGACCTGGGGGAGGTGACACTGTAAGGGGGGGGATGGGAGGGGAAGAGAGAAACCAGGGTATTTCTCCCGCTCCCTATGCCTCAGGCACTAGATGTGCTCCTTGGTGGCTGCAAACTGTTGCTGGCCTAGCCCTCACTGGCTAGCTGGACTGTAGGATTCAGTCTCATGTTCGTCTCTATAGCCCCAGAGCCAACAGCAGCTTCTGGCTCTGGACTCCCTCACCCTCCTGGTGTGTCTCCACCACGCGTAACCCGTCCCCATATTAAATTCCCTCTGCTGAAGGACCTGAGTGTGTGGAGGCAAGTGAACCCTCCTCTCTGGGAGACAAAAGAATGTCAGGCTTGGTGGTCTCAGAGGCCTCTGGTCACTGCCAGTGGCTGAGTTCCCCAGGGAAGAGACAGCATGTTTGATCTCCACCCACCCACCCCCCGCCCCCAGCTGGAAGACTCTACAGGAGGCCCTGGTGAGGCAGGAGGACAAGACCCTTCTGGAATTGCTGGTCCTGGACACCTGGAGGAAATGGGGCCATAGAGTGAGCTCAGTACTGCAGTGACCGCACAGGGAGGCGAGGCATGAGCATGCACCTGACCACTGGGAGGGGCAAGACACGGGCTCCGAGGTGGGAAGCCTGGAGATAGAACCTGCCACCTTAGAACCCATTAGGTGACTGGGCCTGGCTCGCCAAGCTGGAGGGCAGAGTTGGGGAGAGTCTCTCTGGGCATATCTGCTGTAATATAAATGGTGTAGCCCTGTTTCATTTTTTCCTTGAATTCAGGAAATTGCAGCCCTGTGCTCCTGGTGATCACACTGGTGGGAGGATGATTAAATAAATGATCAGAAGCAAAAAGGAACTATACTGAATGTCCTTTTTGCTTCCTTTTGATGGGGGAGTTCAGGGAGTTCTTCATTTGTTGTGTGTGTGCGCGCGGGCTTATGCACGCACGTGCGTGCGTGTGTGTGTTACGTATGTTTCTATACCGCATCTAGCTGGGTCTTTTAAAGATTTTTATTTATTTGAGAGAGAGAATGAGAGAGAGAGAGCATGAGAGGGGGGAGGGTCAGAGGGAGAAGCAGACTCCCCGCTGAGCAGGGAGCCGGATGCGGGACTCGATCCCGGGACTCCAGGATCATGACCTGAGCCGAAGGCAGTCGCTGAACCAACTGAGCCACCGAGGCGCCCCTAGCTGGGTCTTTTAGAAAACAAGAGTCTACATGTGATGTAACTCTGCAGGGCAACTCGATCTTTGGGAATAAACATCTTCCCAGCTCTTTGGGTTGCTGTCTGTCCTCCCCACCACATTGGTACCCCCAGGGGAAGAGCAACAGGCCTACTTTGCTCCCCATGTCCTCATGCGCATAGGTGTGAAAGTATTAAGAAAAGTCTTGGTACACCATACACAAAAATTGACTCCAACGGATCAGAGACGTGAATGTAAGACCCAACACCATAAAACTAGAAAGAAATGCAGGCAGGAAGCTTCTTGACATCAGTCTAGGCAGTGATGTTTTAGATTTGACACCCAATAGCAAAGGCAGCAAAAGTGAAAATAAACAAGTGAGACTCCATCTACCTGAAACGCTTCAGCACAGCAAAGGAAGCTAACAGTAAAATGAAAAGGCATTTTCATTTTAATGAAATTTTTTTAAATTTTTAAATTTTAATTTAAATTTATTTTAAATTTTAATTTAAAGTTTAAAAAAATTTCCATATTTAAAAAAATATTTGCAAATCGTATATCTGAAAAGGAGCTAATATCCAAAATAGATAAAGAACTTACATAACTCAATAACAAAAAACCAAACGATTGAATTAAAAATGGGCAGAAGATCTAAATAGACATTTTTCCAAAGAATATGTACAGATGGCCAACAGGTACATGAAAAGATGCTCAATATCACTAACCATCAGCAAATCAAAACCACAATGAGATATCGCCTCACACCTGTCAGAATGGCAATTATCCCAAAGATTAGAAACAACAAGTGTTGGCGAGGATGTGAAGAAAAAGGAACCCTCACGCACTGTTGGGTGGGGGGGGTGTAAATCGGTGCAGCCACTGTGATAAACAATTAAAAGTAGAATTAACATATGATCCAGCAATCCCACGTCTGTATATTTATCCAAAGAAAATAAAAACACTAATTCAAAAAAGACATCTGCACTCGATGTGCAGTGCAGCATTCTTTACAATAGCCCAGACATGGAAGCAACCTGAGGGTCTACCAACAGATAAATGGATGAAGAAGATGTGATGTGATACACACACACACACACACACACACATATATATGTATGTTGTAATGATGTAATGATGTAATATACATATATAACATCAGAATATATAGATTAGATATATATATCAGAATATTACTCAACCATATTAGAGAGATATAAATCAGAATATATATATTATATATATATATATCAGAATATTACTTAGCCATAAAAAGAAGGAAATCTTGCTATGACAACATAGATGGACCTTGAGGACATAATGCTGAGTGAAATAAGTCAGACAGAGAAAGGCAAATGCCATATGCTCTCACTTACCTGTGGCATCTAAAAAAACCCAAAAAACTCAGAGATACAGAGAACAGACTGGTGGTTGCCAGCAGCAGGTGCTGGGGGTGAAGGGATGAAGGGAGTCAAAAGGTACAAACTTCCAGTTATAAAATAAGTAAGTCATGGGGCTGTAAGGTAAAGCATGGTGACTACAGCTAATAACCTTGGGTTGCATATTGTAAAGTTGCTGAGAGTAGATCTTAAAAGTTCTTGTGGCAAGAAAAAAATTCCCTGACTATGCATGGTGATGGACGTGAAACTAGACTTATGTGGTGATCATCTTGCAGTATGTATTAACATCGAATCATTATGTTGTACAACTGAAACTAATATGTTATATGTCAATTATACCTTCGTAAAAAAAGAAAAAAGTCTTGGGTTACAGTTGATTTGCTGCCCTGCACAGTTTTGATGTCGCCTCTGGGATCTGCCTCTGGGCATTTGCACACACTGCTTCCTCTGTCTGGATAGCCTTTCCAGCCTCTTTGGCCCAGTTAATACCCCATCCCGGTTCATATTCAGCTCCAATGTCACCTCCCCAGGAGAACCTTCCCTGGTTGTCCAGACAAGATTCAGTCCCTTTGTCAAATGTTCTTATATCATTCATTCATTCATTGTTTCTTTCCATCACATAACCATTCAACCACTTATCCAATAAACAGCACCTACTCTGCTCTAGGAATTGTTCCAGGCACTGGGGACACAACCTTTGCCCTCATGGAGCTCACACTTAGGGATTATTCAACAAACAAGCAAACAGACATGTGCTATGAAGGAATCAAATTAGGGTGATGCTGAGAATGACTGGTGGGAGGGGGTGGAGACCTCCCTAAAGAGGTGATGTTTGGATCAAGATTAATCCAGAAGCAGGAGCTGGCCATGGGAAGGTCTGGAGAAAGCATATCAGTGAGAGAAGAGTGAGTGCAAAGGTCCTGAGGCAGGAACGTGCCCAGCACGCTGAGAAGCTAGGAGGTCTCTGTGGCTGGACCACAGTGGGGAGAGATGAGCCCAGAGAGATAAGGTGGTAGTGGACTGTGCAGAGCCCTGAGGCCTCGGGGAGAACTCTGGACTTCAGCCTGGAGCAGAGGGCAGCCAGCGGAGGGTTTTCACAAGGTCTTACGCTTCTTCACAATTCCAACCTTCACCATCACCTGTGATTCTACTTCTGCGTGACTACAGGGCTGTTGTCTGGCTCTTCTTCTGAGTTCCCAGAGTGGACAGCCACGTCCCTTCTGATCCCCAAATGTATCTGTGTGTCTGACTCACAGCACACATAGGTCTCAGGCTGGGTGCCCCCCCCACCCCCGCACCCCTGGAAAGAGACAGCGAGACAAGGATTCAAGTTGTTTGGGAAGTGATCCCAGGAAGTGAGGGAGTGGGGGCAGGAAGGTAGGGCAGCCAGTACAGGGTGCCTTTTGAACAGGTTACTGCTGGGAACCTCTATCCCACTGTGGAACCCTGGGACCAGTGTGAACATGCCTCCATGGTATTCCCACCAAGAGGGGAGGAAACAGAAGGGTTTCTATCCACCACCTCCCATCAGTCATTGGTTGCTGTTGGGGGCATGAAACCTTGGGCACTTCCGGCTCGTCCCACATGGGCTCGATGGGTGCTGGTGGCCAGAGAGAGCCCTTGGCAAAGAGATGCAGTCGCTGGTGACTGGGAGCCACTGGGTCGGGAGCAGAGGGGTGCAGTCTATATTTAAGTAAATAAATGACTGCTTACCGGTAGAAGAGCCGAGAGAAAAGTGCCTCTGAGCCCATTAGCGTGGGCACCACTTCCTCTTGAGTTTTCAGCGAATCCTCAGAGTTCCTTGGGGGGGTTGGTTTTTGCTCCAGTTTCTTGGTTTTTGCTCCAGTTTCTTGGTTTTTGTGTGGTTGGGATGGAAGTTTCTGGAAGCCTGCCCTGCCATCCCAGGAGCCTGGGCTCACCACATCCTGGGAAACTGGGGAGAGGAAATCTGGATTTTTCTCTAGGAAGAGTTTCCTCAACAGTCCACAAGACTTTATCAGCGTCTGGCCCTCTCTTATTCAGGTGGGCAGGCCTGCTGGTGGGCCCTGCCTTCCAGGAGCAAAGCCCTGCTCTCCTTCCCCTGCCTGGGAATGCTGGACCACACTTGGATGGCACCATGGCCCGCTGCCCACCATCCGGAAACTGGCCTGGCTAGCAATAGGCAGGTGGGGAGGAAGGCAGGGGTTTGAACATGTCCCTCACCGCCTTGGGAGGGGTGGGGGACGGCAGGGGTGAGCTGTGGAAACATGATGAGGTCACAGTCCCTTGGGATGTTGCCCTGGTCTTGTGGTACAAGATGCCTGGACCTCACATTCCACATTCCAGCCAGTGGGAAAGGAAAGGGAGAAAGGCTCTTCCCTCCACTTTAAAATACAACCTGGAAGTTATCCCCAGAGCTTAGGATCACATCCCATAGGTCACGTCTAACTGCAAGGGAAGCTGGGAAATGTAGTCTTTCTGGGGGCAGCACCAGGATCAGCTACGAGTTCCCTGCTAGGCAACTGGGGGAGGATGGATACTAAGGGATAACCAGCTGTCTCGACCATATCCCATTTTGCAGATGGGGAAACCAAGGCAGAGGGTGGTTAAGTGGCTTCTACAAGGTCACAGAGGGAATAAGGAAAGAAAGTAAGAAAATGTATATAAATCGTAGGTGCCCAAAGCCAGCCTTACTCTTTAACCCTCTTCCCCTACATCCTTTTAGTACCATCCATGGCAATTTATCAGTTTCGAGGGTCTCCTTCAGAGGAGGATGCTAGAAGTTTCCCACACCTCCCAGACTGATGAATTTTCTAAAGCCCCTGAAACCCACATTCTTTAGGTCATCCAGATGTGACCTCGAAATAACCCAAAGGTTTTCAGAATCATTTCTCAAGCAGAGCAAAGGACCCATGGCCTTGCTTTCCTCCATGCCCTAGTAGGAGATGTGTTGAGGCAAGTTCCCAGCCAGAAAGATTCCCCTGAACTTCATGGAAACTGACGCTCAGAAAGGGGAAAGGTCTTTCCCAAGGCTGCACAGCTTGTTCCTGGCAGAGACAGGATTAAGACCCCAGATGAGGAGCCCTGGAGAAATACCACCTTCTAAAACCTGGGCCATATCATTCCTCCTTCACCTTCTCATTGTCTATTCTCTATCCTGGTGTGTTTATGTACATTTATTTATTTATTTATTTATTTATTTATTTATTTATTTATTTATTTATTTGAGACTGCACAAGCGGGGGGTGGGGCAAGGGAGAGAGAGAATGTCAAGCAAACTCCCAGCTGAGTGCAGAGCCCCACAAGGAACCAAGAGTCAGCCACTCAACCTCCTGAGCCACCCAGGTGCCCCTATTTACGTCCTTTTCTGTTTTAATCTCTTTGCCGCTGTGTTAGTGAGATTTCTGGAAGAAGCTCTGATTTTGTTTAGGGAGCAGAACCCTGATTTTGTTTAGGGATGGAAGGTGATAGTTTTGCCCCAGGGGAGAGATTAAGATTGGGCTAAAACAGGGGCACCTGGGTGGCTCAGTCGGTTAAGCATCTGCCTTCGGCTCAGGTCGTGATCTAAGGGTCCTGGGATCGAGCCCCATGTTGGGCTCCCTGCTCGGCAGGGAGTCTGCTTCTCCCTCTCCTTCTCCCCCTCCCTCCCGCTCATGCACGCGTGTGCTCTCTCTCTCTCTCTCAGATGAATAAATAAAATCTTAAAAAAAAAGATTGAGCTAAAACAGTCATATTACCTTTGCTATAATATCTCCCCTTTGCTAAAAGACCCTTCCCAGCCTCCTTTGCAGTGGGGAGCACACACGTGACAGTTCTGGTCCCTGTCAGTTCTGGTCAATTAGATGTGAGGGGAATCCCTCCAAGAAGACTGTGGGAAAGATTTCCTTTCCAGATTGAAAGAGCTCAAGGAGAAAGGACATTCCACTCTTCCCCAACACTTTTCGTCCTGTCTCAAACTTTATTAAGAATGTGAGACTTGTGACTGTGGCAACTGTCTTGTGACCGTGAGGCCATGAGACGAAAGACAAAGCCAAAACACAGGACGGCCAAGCAGAAGGGTTGCTAGTGGCCGGATACTGGATGACATAGAGATGACTGATATCGATGTTGCCTTGACCCTGAAACTGTCTCCTTCCAGACTTTTTGTTCTCTGAAAGAATTAAATGCCTTTACTATTTAAGCCACTGTTAGAGGAATATTCTGAAAGTTTCAGCTGAAGGCATTCCTAACTGGTACACTTATGCTCAGTCCACCATATCTCGGCCCTGGAGTTTCTCCCCAAATCCCAGCTGGCAGGACTGTCCCTGATTTCCCTAAGCAGCCACCATGCTACTCTCTTCCTCCCTTGGAAGCCAATGGAGAGCAGCCCGATGAATCTACTTGGATCCTTGCAGGGCGGGGAAAGAAATCAAAATAGTACTCCTTGGGGGAACTTACAATTTACTCAACTTAAAGGCATACAACATTTGCTTATATTTTGAAGCTTGGCTTCTCTGAGGAATTACCAAGTCAGAGTTGCACAGCATTTGCAGAATTTCTGACTTCATACACGTGTCTGTAGGAACCGGAATGCTTGGGTGCAGATAAGAGAATCAGAATGACTAACAGTTACATGTTCAGGATGGCTTTGCCGGGCGCTTTAATCAGCACTTCACTTACACTCGCTCGTTTACTCTTTACAACAACCCCATTAAGGAGATACTTATCTTTCCTCCATTCTTCAGATAGGGAAATTGAGGCACAGAGCTAATAAGTGACATAACGGGGATGTGTCCCAGGTTCCTGACTCCGAAGTTCATGCTCTTAGCTGTCACTCTAGAGGGTCAATTAGCAGTGGCTTCAGCCATATGGAGATCTATTATTTATTTATTTATTTATTTATTTATTTATTAAGATTTTATTTATTTGACAGAGAGAGACCCAGTGAGAGAGGAAATACAAGCAGGGGGAGTGGGAGAGGGAGAAGCGGGCTTCCCGCCGAGCAGGGAGCCCTACGCAGGGCTCGATCCCAGGATCCCGGGATCATGACCTGAGCCGAAGGCAGATGCTTAACGACTGAGCCAGCCAGGCGTCCCTATCATTTAGTTTAGACAAAGTTTGGTGTGGTCAGCTCTGGAGTCCTCCGACCTTGCTCTTTGCCATCCTCAGTACACCAGCCTTGTGCCATGTCACTGGCACAAGATGGCAGCTGGGGCCAAGCATCCCCTTCTCCCACAGCTGTGTCCAAGGCAGGAAGGGAGGGGCAGGGGCAGCACCGGCAACGGTGCTTAGGGGAGAACACCTCCCTGGAGCGCCCATGCAGTGGACTCCCCTGGTGTGTCCTACAGGTCAGAACCAGGTCACGTGCTCATCTTGGACCAATCACTGGCAGACCAGAATGGGTGGGTCATGATTGGCGAGACCAATCACATTCATTGCCTGGGGCCGGGCACAGTGTGGTTGGCACAAATCAGGGTTCAGCTAGCCAAGAAGAAGGGGGATGGTTGTTGGGTAGACACCAATGATGTCCAAGAGAGACTGATGTTTACTGAGCACGTACACAGAACCAGGCATTGTCTTAAGCTCTTCGCATATATTACCTCAAATTTTCATGGTGTTATTTATGATGAACAATTGGAAGCCCAAAGAACTTAAACGACTTACCTCAAATCACTTAAACAGGGCAGGAGGAACCTGGCAAGCCCCTTAGACACCCACTGTCAACCCCAGTAGGTAGGGTTACCAGATAAAAGACAGGATGCTCAGTTAAATTAGAATTTCAGATAAAGAGAGAAACTATTTTAGTATAAGTATGTTATAAGTGTTACATGGGGTATACTTACACTAAAAAAACTTTTGTTGTTGATCTGAAGTTCAAACTTAACTGAGCATCCAATATTTTTATTATTTGCTAAATTCGACAATCCTACTAGAGTAACCAGGAAGGAAATCTAAGCGCAGGGTGGGGGAGGGGAGCTCAGCCACGTTTTGCTGGTATAATGAACCCCAAGGAATAGTCCTCAGTTCTGCAATGAAATATGTGTTCTCCCATTTTTCAAGACACCTGACTCCTCTTGGATTATTGTTTTCCTTTTTTGGAGAGAAATATAGGTACAGAGAAAAGTTCCCTCCTCTCAGGAAAACAACTGTGTATGCGTTATGATAAATGGCAACTAGAATTTGGCCTGAGGACCAGGGAGGTGGTAGGGAGAGGTGGGGAGTGTGGAGAGCCGGAGCATCCCTTTCAAACACTCCCACCCCTTGTTGAATGTGGGCCCAGCACAGTCAAATCTTCCAGTGTCTTAGGGAGGTAGAAATCTGTTTTTTTCTGTAAAAATCCCTTGATTTGTGAACATTGGCTCAAATTTTATTAAAATGCCACGTGGGCCAAAGGAAACATATCTGCAGGCTTGTGGACAGCCAGGAAAAAAAAAACAACCTCTGCTGTTTAGCTTTGAAAGAGGAGACCGCGACCCTGTGAGGAGCGGGGGCAGAGAAGAGGCAGCTTTGGCGACTGGAGAGTGCTTGGGGCTAGGAACGGTAGCCAGACCTAGGCTCAAATCTCTTCCCTTCCGGATAACCGCTGTGTGACGGTGGGTGGGTTGCACAGCCTCTCTGTTTTCTAAACCATTTAGGGATGTGATCATATGCATGCATCTCACCGTGTAGCTCTGAGGCTTCCACGGAACAAGCTGACAGAGGCAAAGTGCCTGGCACCTAGGGACTGTATGCTAATTCCTTTCCCTTCCCTGGGAAGCCCTCACGCGAAGTTCAATTTAAAGATTACTTGTTCAAGTTCTTTCTCCTTTCCTCCTTCCCTCCTACTTCCACCCCTTCTCCTCCTCCTCCTTTTTCTTCTTCTTCTTTTTTTAAAGATTTTATTTATTTGACAGAGAGACACAATGAGAGAGGGAACACAAGCAGGGGGAGTGGGAGAGGGAGAAGCAGGCCTCCCGCGGAGCAGGGAGCCCCCAGAGCCCAGTGCGGGGCTCGATCCCAGGACCCTGGGATCACGACCTGAGCCGAAGGCAGCCGCTTAACGACTGAGCCACCCAGGCGCCCCTCCTTTTTCTTCTTTTTAAGTTAAACAGTGTGAAAGTTTAGGCCCACGTGTCAAGAGACCTGGGACCAGGCCCTGGCTCTATTCTGATCTCAGAATGAGACGTAGGGGAAGGGTCTCTTCCTGGTGGGGCCTCAGTTTTTCCCTCTGCGAAATGGGCAGGTTTGATTGGAGATACAGAGGCTCTTCCGGGTGCCAGGGTCATGCTGGTCTGTGGAGCCCGGGTGGGGGGGGTGGGGGGTGGGATGGTGGCCTCGGTGGTCATGGGAGGGGTGGCCGTGGAGGAGGCTGAGTCAGAGGCACTGTCAGTGCTGGGAGCAAGGGAACAGACCAGCATATAGTGCCCGGTGACTGGCAAGCCACAGGAAGGCGGCCGCCTGTGTCATCAGGGAGCCCGTAAACACCCTCCAAGGAGACCAAGGTCCCTGCTTGTCTTGGATCCGACCACAGGCCCTTCCCAGGGATTTGGGGTCAGAGCTCTTAATAAATCATCCTGCCCAGAACATGGAAGCCTGGAGCCGTCCTCCTGGCTCTCTCAGATCTGACCTCTGACCACCTCTCCTGCCCACCTCCCTCTTGCCAGGCCTGAGACTGGTGAGTTTCTCGAACACACAATTCTCTTCCTGCCTCTTCAGGACTTTGCACACCTGTTCCCTCTACCTGGAATGTTCTCTCCCTTTCTCCAGGTTTCACCAAGATAATACTTCCTCATGGTTCCAATTTCAGCTCAAAGATCACCTCCTTCTCTGTTCTTCGGGCAGACGCAGGCCCTTGATATGGTCTTGTTCATCTCCTCGAAGCGCTCACCACCATCTGTGAGCTCTGTGGAAGCGCTTGTCCGTTTTATCTGTCAGCCCTTCTCCTGAGGGTGGGGCCTGGGAGGGCCATTTCTGCTACTCCAGCCCATTCGCCCAATGAGTGAATGAATGAAGGAACGAATGAACAGATGAATGGATGAAGCTCTCAGGAGGGTGCCAGGTAAATTTCATAGGCTCGAGGAGCTCAGCATCCTTTCAAAGGGATATCACGTCAGGTCTCTTTCCTTAGCCTCAACCCTGCAGTGTCTCTCCATTGTACTTAGAAAAAAATCCCAGCCTCCATCCTGGGCCTCACAGATGCCCCCCCGGGTCCAGCCCCGCTGAGCTCTCCGACCTCATCTGCTGCAGGCTCCTGCCATCCCAGCTCCTGCCACACTGGCCTCCTTTTGTTTCCTCACCACAAGAGCCTTGTTCCTGCCTCAGGGCAAGCACTTTCTGTTCACCCCAGGCCCTCCCGTGCCTCAGGTCTCAGCCACCTCACCTCAGGGAGGCCTTGTCCCTGCTTCCGTTCTCCCTCCCCTTGCCCTGCTGTGTTCCTTCACAGCATGTATCACTATCTGAAATTATCTCATTTATTTACAAATGTTTGATCAACCTTTAGTTGAGTTCATGGACATGCAGAATAAAAACGGCTTTCCCCAGTTTCCCTAGAAGCAAGATGTGGCCATGTAACTGAGTTCTAACCAAAGGCTTATAATAGGGAGTGTGTTTGGCAGTTTCTGGAATCTTTCCTAGAGGTTTAGCTGTGGCCTACCCTTTACCCATCCTCTTTCCTTCTCCATCCTGCCACCTGGAAGGCAGATGAGAAGGCTGGCGCTGTGGCCTCCACCTTGGATCATGAGAAGGAGGGCCACACCCTAGGGATGGCAGCGTCATGAACAGGAAGGAGCCTGGGACATTGAGAGCTTTGTGGAGTCTCCAAACCAGCCCTGAACTGCCTACATCTGGACCTCATTCACACGAGAGAAAAATAAACTCTTTTGTTTATTGTTGATTTTTTTCAAGTTAAGTTTATTATATTTTATTATGACTACATTTGTATGTCCTAGCGGTACACTCTAATGCAAAATGTCGGCTAGAACACACGCTGTGTCTTTTTATTTTAAAATGTGTTTGATACGTTTTTATCTACTTTGTCTAGAATTTTAGCTGGAGTTACAGGAGGAAGCCTAGGCCAGAGAGGGGAAGCCACTTTCCTGAGGTCACACAGCAGAGGAGGGGCAGAGCTGGAGTTTGCAGGGCCCCAGATCCTAACCCCCAGCCCTCATTTCTCAGAAGCTCCCAGCTTGAGGTGTTGCCAGGCTTCCTCCGGGCTCGGCCAGGACAATGGGCAGTGTGGGCTACACCTACTCCGCCTGGTTTCTCAGGGGCCCAGAGCATACCGGGAATGTGAGAGAAGACCCCAGTTGAGGGATTGGTGGGGGCTGCACCCCAGCTCTGCCACTGGCAAGCTGTGTACCTCAGGGAAGACCTCAGCCACTCTGAGCCTCAGTTTCCCTATCTAGTAATCCCCCCGGGCCGGGTCAGTTGCCCTGTAGGTTCCCTGAGGCTCTGTACTGAAAATGTTTGCTACCTCAAGGAGGATAGAGCACCAGACCCCACAAAGTGGAAATTGCTGGATTGCAGGCAGTGTCACTGGTAGTAGGAGGTAGCTACTTGGTACAATCAGTTCTGGGTTCAAATCCTGACCCGGCACCTAGCAGCTGTGTGACCCTGAGAGTCACTGCCATTGAGGCAGCTTTCTTCAGTGTCCTCTTTGGAAAATGGGAATTTGCTCATTTATCCCACACTTTTGTGCTGAGCACTGCTCATGTCAGACCATGTCTAGGTGCCAGAGACTCGGTGAAGGAATTGGATGCAGTCTTCCTGGTCAGGGGCTGATGATTGAGTGCCGGAGCCCGACGGCGAAGAAACAGACGAACGTGGAGCACACAGGGTGACAAGAAGACACACAAAGCAAACTAAAGCAGGTGGAGGGCGAGAGAGCAGGAGGGGCTCTCTGAGGCAGGGTGGTCAGGGAGGCACCCCAGAGGACGGGACACCGGGGCAGAGGCCTGAATGGTGTGAGATGTGGGGTCCCGGGGCAGCTGAGCCTGCTCCCGCCCATCACCCTGTAACTATTCCCTGGCCTTGTCCTTCCTTAGAGCAGGAACCACGCGGCGGCCACCTCTCTGTCCCAGGCAGCAGCCCAGGGGTGACTGAGTGAAGCCAGGGACGCTGGTCCTTTCCTTCCCGCCCCCTAAGCATCCGGTCCATCAGCAAGGCTATGTGTTCTGGCTCCTGAGGTTCTCGCGAATCCGTCACTTCCTTGGGTCCCTGCTCATTTCCTGCCTGGACTGTGGCAGGAGCCCCCTTCCCGGTCCGCCTGCTTCTGCCTCGCCCTCCCACAGTCTGTCCCACCCACGGCATCTGCCTTAGTCTCCCCTGGCTCCTGTAACAAACCACGACAAACTTCTTGGCTGAAAACGACACAGATGTATTCGCTTGCAGTTCCGGAGCTCAGAAGTCTGAAATCAGTCTCGGGATAAGTCGGGGGGCTGGCAGGGCTGCATCCAGGGGGCCGCTGCTCCCTTGTCTTGTTCCACTTCCGGGGGTCACCTGCATTCCTTGGCTTGCGGCCCCTTCTTTCATCTGCTAAGAGTGCCCCTCCAGCCTCTGTTTCTGTCTGTCTCCTCTCTCGGTCTTCTCTTCTGTAACCAAACCACCCTCCCTCGGCCTCTGTCTTATGAGACTCCCGAGATACCACTGAGCACACTCAGACAATCCAGAATCATCTTCCACTTCCAGCTCCTTAACTAAGTCACAGCTGCAAAGTTCCTTTTGCCATAGAAAGTAACATTCATAGGTTTGGGGGAGTCAGAGGTGGACATCTTTAGGGAGCATTATTCAGCTGACAACAGCATCTAAAGGGATCCTGTTAGAACCTAAATCAGATCCTGTGCCCCTTCCGGTCAAAATCCTCCCTTGGCTCCCGCCCCCCTCAGAATTCATGCAAAGCCCTGACACATCTACCACCTCCTCTCCTCCTCCCTCTCCTGGCTCCAGCCACAGGCCTCCCTCCTGTGCCTCAACATTGCGTGTAGGCTCCTGCCTCAGGGCCTTTGCATACACCGTTCCCGCTGCCTAGAACCTTTCGCCCTGTCTCTTCCCAAGGCTGGTTCCTTGTCATCTTTCAGGCCTCGCCTCCTCAGAAAGGCCATCTCGGACACCACCCTCTCCTCACAGTCACATTTAACACAGTCTGAAATTACCCTGATTGTCTTATTTCTTATTTTTTTTTTAAAGATTTTTATTTATTTATTTATTTGAGAGAGAGAGAGAGAGAGAGAATGAGAGACAGAGAGCACGACAGGGAAGAGGGTCAGAGGGAGAAGCAGACCCCCTGCTGAGCAGGGAGCCCGATGCGGGACTCGATCCCGGGACTCCAGGATCATGACCTGAGCCGAAGGCAGTCGCTTAACCAACTGAGCCACCCAGGCGCCCTGTCTTATTTCTTATTTATTGTCCCCTTCTCCCACTAGAGTGTTAGCTCCTAACGACCCAGGAGGGGCGGGGTCTGTCTGGTTCTCGGCTGTATCTCTGCTGCCCTGCACCAAGGACAGGGCCTGGCACGTGGTAGGTGCTCAGCAAATGCTTGCTTCATGAATCCGTGTGTGGCCAATCTCAAATGTCCCTCGATGTTGCTGCGAATAACATACAAATTCATTTAAAGGCATTCTGACCTTCCCGGGGCCTTTTTGGCTTGATTTATTTTCTTAGCCGATGATTAAAACACCGCCTTCCGATGTAAAGAGTTGGTGAGGTATCATTTATACTAGGCAAGCAAGGACTCATAAAGGCCTGGCATAGAGACAGGGGTCTCCTGAGGACAGGAGCCACCAGCAGAGGCGGGGCGTTCTTCTGGTGAAGAGCAGGAGTGTGGCGCATGGCCATCTAGGCAAGAGGTGATTTCTCTCTGTGCCTCAGTTTCTGCATCTGTAAAATGGGGAGCATAACAGGGCTTACCTTGCAGTGGGGACCTCAGTTCTATCGACCTTTGGGGCCAGATAATTCTGTGTTGTTGAAATTGAGCAGCATCCCTGGCCTCTACCCACCAGATGTCAGTAGCAGTCCCCCCGTTGTGACAACCCCAAATGTCCCCAGATATAGCCCCATGTCTCTCGGGGTTGGGGGGGCAAGCCTGCCCTTGGCCGCCTCCTAGGGCCACCAGGGGGGTTGAGAGGTGATGTGGGCACAGCATCTGGCACCGAACCTGGTGCTCAGCAGCTGCTCGGGAAATGGCGGCGGGGGGGGAGCCACTATCTGGTTAAGCGGGTGGCCAGGCTGGAATCCCGGCTCCACCACTCGTTAGCAGGTGGCCTTGGGTCAAGGGACCCTCTGAGCCCAGTTTCTTCATCTGAAAAATGGGGTAACAAGAGTGCTCACTGTCTTGGGGCTGTCAGGAACATTAGAGACCATGCCCAGCACACAGTAAGTGCTCAATAAATGGGAGCCCTAAAGAAGAGGGTGCAGCACACAGTAAGTGCTCAATAAATGGGAGCCCTAAAGAAGAGGGTGCAGCACACAGTAAGTTGCTCAATAAATGGGAGCCCTAAAGAAGAGGGTGCAGCACACAGTAAGTGCTCAATAAATGGAAGCCCTAAAGAAGAGGGTGCAGCACACAGTAAGTGCTCAATAAATGGGAGCCCTAAAGAAGAGGGTGCAGCACACAGTAAGTGCTCAATAAATGGGAGCCCTAAAGAAGAGGGTGAGCGATGAGGAAAATGAAAGATCCCAGAAAAGCGGGAGCAAGAGAAAGGGCACTTTGCAAGCTCTCCCTGGGGTCTCTGGAGTGTGTGCCCCTGCATTAATGGGGGACACAGGGGCACAGCTGCCCACACCTAGGAGGCCAGTGGTACAGCCCCTCAGCCCTGCTGGGCCATTTAATAATTAAGCTGGAAAAGGGGTGGTGGGGCTGGGAGGCCCACGGTGACCAGGGCCTGGCCTTGTTTGGCTTCGGTGACGTGATGGCCCTGGGATCACGGCCTTCTTGAGCCCATAAACAGGGGGTTGGGCCCTGAGACAGGCAAGGCCAGGCCAAGGTCTGTGCTGGTGGCCTCCTGCCCGAGTCATGGAGGGGGTGGGAAGGGAGGCGTCTGGTGGCGGCCGCAGGGAGGGGGTCGCTGTGGAACCAGGGCTCACAGGGCCACTCTCCCCTCCCTCCACCGTTTCTCTCTCCTTCCCTGCCCGACGCCCTCTCTTGTCCCCTCCAGTTTATTGTGCACTTACTATATGCAGGGCTCTGCCAAAGCACTCTGTATAGATTGACTCCCCCGCCATGATGAAGGGGTGCTCCAGCCCCGCCACAGGCCAGTGAGGCTCCCACGGCCCAGGTGAGCAAGCAGAGGCTCCCAGCCCGGGAGTCACCACATCCCGGCCCGGGGCCGGAGTCTAACCCAAGCTAACCGCACAGCCCCAGCTGTTCCCTCTTGCCTCTCCCTCTCTCTGGGTCTCTCTGGGTCTCTCTGTCTCTGCGTGTGTGTTTCCTTCTGTTTCTGTATTTCTCATCTTCACTTCTCTGTCTCAGTCTCTCTCTCTCTCTCTCTCTCTCACTGCGTTGCTCTCTCTCCTTCTCTCCCTGCCTAGCCTGTCTCTCTCTGAAAGCCCCGCCTCGCGGCCCTGTCTCCCTGCAGCCAGCCCTTGTCCCGACGCCAGCACATTATGTCCCTGGTCAGACCCTGACGTCAGGCAGGGCCTGGCGGGCGGCCACGGGCTGCTGCCGGGCAGGCGGAGGGAGTGCACGCCTTCCCGGTCCCCACTGTAGTGGCCGCCTGCCCAGCTCCCAGCACCAGGCTCCGGCTCTCCCGGCCTGGCCTCGGCTGGCCCGAGAGCGGATGGCCCTTGGCGGCCGCCTGGCCTGTGAGCCTGGGGCTGCCGGCCTCTCGTGTCTCCCCCTCTTCACCCAGACCCCATGGCCGCACGGGATGGCTCCTGGCCCTGCTCAGTCCCAACCAGCATTCTTCAACTGGGGGGAGGGGGGAGGCTCAGAGAGGTGCAAGGGGGGTGGTTCTGGGTGACAGATGAGGGGGTGGACCAGCTGGGGTTTTAGGGGCAGGGACTTGCCATGGGAGGGGGTGGTAAGGCCAGGCATGATGAAGGAACGCCCCACCTTAAGTACAAACAGTGCCCCTTGCCGAGTTGGTCTTAGGCCCCAGCAGAGCTTGAGTAAGTGGTTAAAAAAATGTAATATTTCTTGTTTGGTTTGTTTGGTTTTCCCCCTTGGATTTTCAAAGCAACGCAATTTCCTTGAAGGACATTTGGAAGGGCACCTGAGCATCCTGGTTTAAAAACGACCTTGGGGTTGGACAGACCTAGCTCAGACCCCCAGCTGGGGGAGCTCGGGCCAGTGGCTTTACCGTTGAACCTCAGTGTCCTCATCTGTCAAATGGGGTAAGAAACGTACGCGCACGCCTTGGACGGTTGTGGGGGGGTGAAGCAGAACCACGTTTCCAGAGCACACTCATCTTTTCTCTTGTCCCTTTTATTTCTTCTCGTGTTAAATCGAGGAATGCAGAAAAGTACCAAGAGAAAAAACAAAAACAAAAACAAAACAAGGTTGCCCAGAGAGAACTGCTCGAAGATTTTCATGGCAATTCAGCTCAGTTAACATTTTTACATTGAGATCCTACCATTGCCGGCTTTGTCATTTTTCATGAAACTGAAACCGGACTTGAAGTTTCATTTCAAATGATCTTGGCATATTTTATCATCATTTTGTGAGTAGACGCACATTCGAAAGGTTCAAAGCGGGTCTAGCGAGGAGCGAGGCTCTTCCCCACCCCAGCCTCTGGCCCCCCTTCCCAGAAGCACACACAGCTGGCGATTTCTTGTGTGTCCTTCCTTCCTCTCCTGGTGTTAAATCATCTTCAGACACACGATTTCTAACTCCTCTATTCATTTGGGCTTTGGTTGTGTTTTTTAATTCACTCCAGTATAACACATGACATTACCAAAAAAAATGAGAACATACCGACACTCAGAAGGAAGGCGAACGTAAGGAAAGCGAGTCACCTGAAATCTTCCGACCCCTTTAGTGTTCTGGAGCATGGGCTTTTTCCATTCCTTGATGTCAGGGCACATTCTTGTAGCTCCCGTGTGTTTTCTTCTTAGCGCTGACCCGAGTTTGTGATGATGCATTTGTGTACTGATCTGATTGTTATCTGCCTTCCCTGCTGGGGACAGGGATGGCCATGCCTGTGTCCCCCCGACAGCAGAATGCTGGCACACTGTAGGCCTGTAATGGATATTTTCCAAATGAGCGAAGGAGGGAGTGAATTTATGAAAGGGATTGTACGATATATTACACTAACCCATGACCTATATATATATATATATATATATATATATATATTTTTTTTTTTTTTTTTTTTTTTTGCTTAACATACCGGGTACATCTTTCCACATCTCCAGCTAGACAACAAATCTTCATTTTTCATGTCTACACAGAGGCACCACAATAAACATCTTTTTGATGCTGGCCAGAAGCTTCTGCCCCTAACTGGGAAATTCTTTTTCAAACGCAGATTTGTTAACAGATTCCATATGATCTACCCGTGCCCCAGCCCTTTGGCGTTTACTTTCAGCCTGACACTTTACTGGTTTTTGTGGGCCCATTGTTTTCTGGGACAAGTCAAGATTTACTGTCTGTCCCTGACATCATGTTTTTCCAGAGAAGCTTAAGAGTAAAGAACTCATCCCACCCCCACCCCACTGCTTCCGACAGTTAAGGGTTCTGTGGATTTGCTGAAGTTGGGAAACCCAGTGTAACCCTTGCCTCCCTGGCTGCCTTGTTGCAAATAACATACACCAAGCTCAGTCCTACCTCAGGGCCTTTGCACTGCCTGTTCCTCGTGCTTCCCATGGATATTTACTCAGCTAGCCTACTTCAGGTCTCTCATCAAATGTCACCATCTCAGAGAGCACTTCTGCAACCATTTTTTTCTAAATTAGCATCTCTCAGTCACTTACCCAGTTTTGCACTTCTTCATAAGACATATATCAGTACCTGGTATCATGTTATATCATATTATATTATGCTATATCAATATTTTGGGGTTTTCTCATTTACTGTTCATCTCCCCCACCGTAAGGGCAGAAAGTTAGTTTGTCTTCTTTCCTACAGTATCCCCAGTACCTAAAACAGGGCCAGGAGCATGGTCAGTACTCAGGAAATAGTGGCTGCATCGATAAATGTTCATTTCAGGATTCCAAGCTTCCTTGCAGGACTAAGAACTGACTGCCATCATTTATTCATTCATTCAAGATTTATGCATAGAGCACCTAGCACGCGCCCCGGCCCATCTGGATGCTGGGAGTACTAGAGTGGGTAAGGAGGACAGGTCCTCCACTTGAAGGATGCGGTCTGGGAGACACACCTACATCACATAATGACATCCAGGTTGACTTGCTGGTTGCAGGCGACGGGGTGAGAATGGGGCTCGTGCTCTGCCAGGCGTGGGTCCCCAGCTCTAAGGCAGCCCTTGCAGAGCTGGGGAAACTGCCAGGGTGACACCAGTGGGAATGACATCCTTGTCCTCTACTTCTGCCTGCTTGTCTTCAGGATAAGTGGAGGACAAATTAAAAAGTAAGGCAGGAAGCCTTTCTGCATTCCTCCCCAGCCCAGCGGGTCTTTGCTTGGGGAGCTAAGCTTCGCCCTACTTTCTGGCTGCTCCGCACCTTGCATATCCGCTTCAAGGAAACTCCTTCCCCAGTGGCCACTCTCCCGGAAGGAGATGCCAAAAACTCACTTTCCCAGCCTCCCTTGCAGCTTGGTGCAGGCATGGGGTCTGGGCTTCATCAGGGAGACATGCCTCCCAGAGACTTGTGATTAGCAGAGAAGGACAGGAGGGGGGCGCGGAGGAGAAGGCACTGGCTCTAGCGGCTGCAGGGGGAGGGGTCCTCAGCGACAAAGCAGGTTCCCTGGGGCAGCCTCTCTCCTAGCGATGTAGCCTCCCATCCTGACTCTGTGGCCCACTTGGGCGGATGGTTATTAACAGGCATTAAGAAGGTTCATGTTCTTTGACCCCCCCCCCCCAACCAAGTCCCTATTATGGAATTGTGTACTGAGGAAATAACCACAAATAGTGAAAATGCACAGAGATGTTCAGGACAGAATTATTTAGAGTAGTGGGGAGTCCGAAACTACCTAATTGCCCAGTCGCCAGGGAATGGTTGAGCTACTTAGGTGGTAATTCCTAAAAGAATGTTAGAGACAATTCCTCCAGCACAATGTTAGTGCAATACTGGATTAGGTTCATCTTTGAGCAGCTAAAAGCCCCAAATGCCAGGGGCATAAATGAAACAGAAGTTTGCTTCTCTCTTATCGAAAAGAAGTGTGGAGGTGGCTATCCAGGGCCGGTAGGGTGTTTTTATAAATTCATCCA
This sequence comes from Callorhinus ursinus, assembly GCF_003265705.2. Lineage (NCBI taxonomy): Eukaryota > Metazoa > Chordata > Mammalia > Carnivora > Otariidae > Callorhinus > Callorhinus ursinus. The sequence continues at coordinate 8,278,223 of NW_027397115.1, forward strand.
GGACTCGGGTACCTTTTCTCTTATTGCTCCACCATGGCCCAAAATTGCCACTCCGATTCTGGCCATCACACCTGCATTCCAGCCAGCAAGGAGGATAGGAAGAAGAGCAGGCGCCCTCTCTCTGAGGACACTACTTGGAAGTTACTTATGTATCATTGGCCAGAACTTAGTCACATGGACACATCTGGGAAATGTAGTTTTTTTCTGGGTGGCCACGTGCCCAGCTAAAACTTGAGATTTCTATTATGAAAGAAGAGGGAGAGGTCAGAGAATGGAGGAGAAACTGGGGTCTCGGCCACAACAGGCAACAATTACAAATAGTGTCCAAGAGGATTTTGTAATAACATGAAAAAAAAAAAACCCTGATTTTGTAGTTTGGGGAATTTGTATATATATATATATATAGTGTGATTGCAACTGGGTGATAAAATTTCAAAGCAGAGAAAGCTTCTCAGAGGACAAGGCTGCTAGAAAGTGAGCCTTTTATGAGAAGTCCAATACAAAATTTTATTTTTTCTTTTTATTCTTATTTTCCAAGAATCCTGTGCAGATTACGGAATCTGCTTGGGCTATAATTCATGCCCTGCAAGTCTGTTCTGGAACGCGCCAAGGTAGCCACATGGGAAAAGCAGAAATGAGATTACATCTAGTCACGGACAACATGGTTGTGAATGGGGAGAAGTCCAAGGGACCCACAAAAATCGATTCGAAAAAGAGGGACCTGGGACTTACCACAGGTTCAAATCACAGCGTTGCTGAAATGTCAGCTCCATGACCTTGGGCAAACCACTAACCTGGCCATCTCTGCCTCTGTACAGCAGAAGGACGAAAAGCATCCATCTCCAGGTGTAATGGGCTCTAGGAGGAAGTGGCTTCTGCAGAGTGTGTGCACCTCCTGTACCCTGCACAGAGCAAGCTCCAGACCACGGGTTCTCTGCCAGGGGACAATGGCCATGTCCGAAGATATTCCTGGTTGTCACAACCGAGATGGAGGGAATGCTACTGATACCAGGGATGCTGCTAACATTCTACACGGCACAGGTCAGACTCCCACTACAGAGACTGATCCAGCCCCAAATGTCCATAATTCTGAGTGGAGAAAGCCTGCCCTACACACACACATCAGCTGCGACCATTATCAGGCCGGTTTCCTGGCTTTTGCTGTCAGAGCCGCACGCACGGTGGTGGCCAGCTGGGTCGCACACCTGCGTGTGGGAGGATCGGCCCAGGATGTGTTTCTGGGCAGGAGTCTCGACAGCGTCCCTGCTCTGCACCCACATGCTGAAGCCTCCTGAGTGCCCCCGTGGGGTCTTCTGCCGCGTGTCTCAAGCTCCCCACCAGGAAGCTGGGAATGTGTACCGAGGAGCCGGGAGAAGGAGCAGGGGGGCCACTGGCCCCCAGTCCAGGGACTAACAATGCGGCCGCTGCTGCACCAACAGGACCTGCAGGGCGTGTCCCCAGTGCTTACCATCCAGCGGGCACTCTGCTCCGCTCCTTCCGGCCTCCTGAAACCCCGCTCCACGTCAGAGAAGAGGAGGCAGGCTGCAGGACGGTGCAGGAGTCAGCCGGCCCCAAAGCCAGCACTCTTCCCAGAACTCCCTGCCCTGCTCAAGGGTTCGCCACCTGGCTGCATATCAGAATCACCTGGAGCGCTGAGGAACCCAGACTCCCGGGCATCCCCGCCTGCCCAGTGAAGCCAAGCTTGGTTCTGGAATCAAACAGATCTTGACTTGAATCTTGGCTCCTCCACCTCCTGGCTGTGTGACCTGGGGTCAGTGACTAGCTCTCTGAGCCTCGGGTTTGTCCTCTAAATAAATAAAAAAAAAAGATTAGTGGACACCTGGGTGGCTCAGTCAGGTAAGCATCCACCTTCAGCTCAGGTCATGATCTCGGGGTCCAGGCACTCCCTGCTCAGTGGGGAGTCTCTTTCTCCCTCTCTCTCTGCTGCTCTCCAACCCCAGCCCCTGCTCATGCTCTCTCTCTCTCAAATAAATAAATAAAATCTTTTTTAAAAAAAGATTAGTATTAGTTACTAGCTCAGAGGGTGGCCGTGAGGTTCAGTGAAATGTCCTACCTCATAGCCTGCACATGGGGCCTGGTATACAGTAAGTACTCATTAAGTGTTGGGTTTTATTTTTATTTTTGGAGCAGGGCTTAGGCACCTGTGTGTGTGTGTGTGTGTGTGTGTGTGTGTGCGTGCTATCTAAGCTCTTTAATTGATTCTGATGTGCCCAACTAGTTATCTATCCATCCATCCATCCATCCATCCATCCACCCATCCATCCATCCATCATCCATCCATCCACTGAATCATCCATCTATCCATCCATCCATCCATCATCCACCCATCCACCCATCCATGCACTGATCATCCACCTATCCATCCATCATTCATCCATCCCATCACCTATCCATCCATTTGTCATCCACCCATTCATCCATCCATCCATCATCCATCCATCCATCCATCATCCATCCATCCACTGAATCATCCATCTATCCATCCATCCATCATCCACCCATCCACCCATCCATGCACTGAATCATCCACCTACCCATCCACCATCCATCCATCCATCCCAACATCTATCCATCCATTCATCATCCATCCATCCATCCATCCATCCATCCATCCATTCAATCATCTCTCCATTTATTTATTCAACCATTTATTTAACACGAACTATGTGCCTGGCTGGGCTTTAGGCCCTGAGGACATAAAGTGATCAAGATAAAGGCCCGGCCCTCATGATGTTGACAGTATCAGTGTTGGGAGAATAGACTAGAAAATAAGTGAATAAATAAGTTAGTAAAGTCATGTGGTATAAACTGCTGGATACATAAACAGGTAGGATAGGGGAATAGCATGGGGTGAGCTTCTCTTCCAGGTGGGGTGAGAAGCAGATATCCTCTGTTTGCCCTTCCAAACCCCCCTTCACCCCACTCTGTGTCTCAGAGCAAATCTGGGTAGACAGCACCAACCTTAGGAGCCCATGCCTCCCCAAAGTAGATGCCAGAAAACTCACTTTCTTAGTCTCTCCTGCAGCCTGGGTACAGTCGTGACAGCCATGTCTGAGAAACAGCAGGGAGCCCGAGATGTAGACGTGGGGACTGAGGTTCCCAGAGGGCAAGGGGTTCCTATGAAGCCAGGCAGCTGGGAAGGGGACGAGGGTGGCTTTGAACCCAGGAGTACTGGATCCGTCAGTGTGAGCCCCTCACGGTTCACGGCCCCCACTGTGGGTGGTTGCAACGAGCTGACAGGGAGAGAAGGAAAAGTTGAGAAGGTCAGCCGGCGTCACACCCTGAGGCCCAACTTAGCGTTTACCAGCCACCTGCTGTAATCCAGACGTGGCTCTGCCCTTCATAAGCATGGGCTCTCAACAACCCTACAAGGCAGGATGAGCAAATCAGGATTCAGAAAAGTCAAGCGAATTGCTTGAAGTCACATGGAAAAGGAGTCAGTATACCCCACTTCCAACAAGAAGACCAACCGTAGGGGAGCTTGGGTGGCTCCGTCGTTAAGCGTCTGCCTTCGGCTCAGGTCATGGTCCCAGGGTCCCAGGGTCGAGCCCCGCATCGGGCTCCCTGCTCAGCGGGAAGCCTGCTTCTCCCTCTCCCACTCCCCCTGCTTGTGTTCCCGCTCTCGCTGTGTCTCTGTCATATAAATAAATGAAATCTTAAAAAAAAAAAAAAGACCAACTGAAGATGTGTAGGCATATATCTGACTCTCTGAGCACACCCTGAGCAACCTGGGGTCAGGGTCCACATCTGAAACTTTTTTCCATTTCCAGACCAAACCCAGGGCACTCCATATGCCAGGCCCGCAATAAAAACATAATCACTGCAAGAAGGCATGACCAATTTACAGGGTTTTGCTTGAAAAATTTTAGAAGCTCAGAGGCTCTTCCTTCTTACATTTTTTTCTCCTAAATATCTTTCACTTGAAAACTCTCTGAGTCATTCTTTGGATTCATTTTAGTTCTTCTAAAATGGTGGCCTTGTGTGTGTGTGTGTGTGTGTGTGTGTATGTGTGGGCGGGCAGGGTGTAAAAAGCAGTATTTCCCACATTCTCAGCCCGGACTATAATATGTATCTACCCAGCCTTCTATTTCTCCATTTATCTGCCTGCCATCAATCTACCTACACACTTCCAAGCACCCATTCTATTCACTCACTCTGTGGAACCTTCCATTCATTCTTCCATTGATTGATAAATTCAGTCATCATCCATCTATCTGTCCATCCCTTCATCCACCAATCCATCCGTCCACCCATCCGTCCATCCGTCCATCCATCCATCCATCCGTCCATCCATCCATCCATCCATCCATCCATCCATCCGTCCATCCATCCATCCATCCGTCCATCCATCCATCCATTCTTTCATCCCCCATCTATCCATCCATCTCTCCCTCCCTCCATCCACAAACACCTACCAAGCATCTCCTTTGCGCCAAGCCCTGTGCTGGACTCAGAGGCCCTAGAAACAAATAAGACTTGGTCCTCGACCTCACAGAGCTCCCAGTACAGCGGGAGAGACAGCTATGAGGGCTGGCAGGAAGGGCTGGTTCATTCATTCATTCTGCCTATGTTCCATGCTGCCTCCTATGGGTCAAGCAGTGTTAGACCCCGGGGAACAAAAATAAAGGAGACGAGGTCCTTGGGCTCCCATCCTAGCGAGAGCGACAGTAAATACGAACCCAGGCAGGAAGTGCGTGTTCAATAATAATTTTGTTCATCCGCACGTGTTTGCTGATGCCCCCCACATGCCGGACCTGGGCTCTGGGGACACCAAGATGTGAAAGATTCACTCTTATCCACTAGGAGCACAGTCCAGAGACTGAGCAGAGAGTTTGTGCAGAATGTGGTCAGAATCAGCTGCCGTCAGGGTGTGAGCAGGGGTGCACCGAAGCAGGGAAGGCGGTCTGGGGAGCTTCCCAGGGGAGGTCGGGCCTGGTCTGAGCCTCAGGGACCCGCTGGGCTCTGCTGGTTAGCTCTGCTCCCTGGGCTCCCCGCAGCCTTCTTTCCCCACTTCCGCAGAAGGTGAAGGTCAGACTCAGGGGCCCCCAGCCACCCCCTCCTTCCCACTCAAGCAGCTCTTTTGAGGCTAGGACTCAAACCCTGTCTCAGGGCAAGGCCCTGGAGAGCTAGCTGGCCAGAACTTGGAGACTATCCCACAGTGACCAAGGTCCATCAGTGACATTGAGATTGTTTGTGCAAATATGCTCCATTTTCCTATGCAGTCTTGTTTACAGAAAAAAACCCAATTCTGCTAACATGACTTCTGGTGGCGTGTGAAGGGGGTGGCTGAGAGTGTCTACCATGCACGGCGCCCTAGGGAACAGAGCCATTGGTGCCAGGGGGAGGCGAGGGGCAGAGGTCAGGCTGGCGGTGGCAACAGGGGCCAGGTCATGCAGGACCTCACAGGCCTTAGGAAGAGCTCAGGGTTTGCTGTGAATGGTAATGGAGGGGAGTTGAGCTGGACTCCACTGGGTTAAAACATAAAATTCAAAACCTCCAGATGACTCGTGATTAGTCCATCGGCTCATTCATTCATTCAACCAATATTTGAGTACCTACTCGGTTCCAAGCACAGTTCCAGGCACTGGGGGATCAAGGGTGAACATAACAGCCACAGACCTTGCCTTCTTGGTATCAGTGGGGACACAGACCCTAAATCAAATAATCACACAGTGAAATACAATGACAACTGCTATCAGGGAAGGCTTCTCCCAGGGGACACAGAAGCAGCTGGTGTAATCATTCAGCCAATGTGTCAGGCACTGTGCTGGGTGAGCAAGGCAGGGATGCAGGTGAGCAAGGCAGACCTAGTCCCTACCCTCAGGAGCTGATGTTCTAGTGGGGGAGACACACCCTGAAACAAACAACAGCGCAGTGAGGTAAATGCAGTTGGGGTCCTGTAGAGGGGCTGTGGAAGCAGGGAGGGCTTCCTGGAGGAAGGGGCATGAACAGGAGTTAGCGAGGTAAGGGACTGTGTATGGAGGAGGTGAGGGAGGGGCAGGTGGGGTGTCTCTCCTGTGACCCGCTGGACTCAGGGGGCCGGGGGGGGCAGGAGAAGATGCCATAGCTTTGGGGGAAGGTCAAGACTCTGTGGAATGAGGGGGCCAAGGCCATGGACCCAGGGAGGCTGAGGGTATCTCTGGGGCGCCCTCTGTCTCTCCATCTCTGTCTCTTCTGTTTCTCTCATTATCTCCGTCTCTGGCTTTCACTGTCAGATGCCAACAGGTCCTCGGATCCTCTCGGTGTCTCTTGGTCCCTGTTTCTCTTTCTCCTTTTTCCTACGCTCTGGTCATCTTCACGAGATGTCAGTAAGAGACAAGGATACTGGGAAAAACCCGGGGCGGGTGGGCAGGAAGCGAGGTCAGGGGCACAAGGACAGCTGAGCACAGGGACAGGCGGTGACTGAATGTTCTGTTTTGGAAAGACAGCTCTGGTCGGGGGCGAAGGTGGAAATCCGATAACCTGGCCTAACCCTGCTCCAGCCAGCCCTCTGGCCAGCGGCCCGTGACCCGTGGATGCTGCACAGAATTTTCCCAGAGGGAGGGGACAAAGGGGGAAAATGGCCCACGGGCAGCTTTCCCTCTGCAAGTGGGACCAACAGGAAGGGATGGAAATAAGGGAAGAGCAAATGCCCCAGTGAGATCTCGCTGTGGCCTGCTTGTCTCTACATGCTTTTCAAAGGTTTAACAACTTCAGAAGTGCCTATGTGTGCGCCAGGCACCAGGTCCTCGCTAACCCTCCCGAGCAGAGCATTTGGGTTTGAGACCGTGGACTCTGGAGCCAGACCACCTGAGTCTGAATGCTGGTTTTGCAAATGTCTAGTTCTGTGACCCGGCCTCTTCTCTTCACGTGTGAAACGGGAAAGAAAACAGCACCTGTCTCATACGTGGGAGGTCAAGTTTAATACTAGCTAATACACGTAACAACGTAAGTGCTCAACAAAATTCAAATATTTTTATGTCAGCTTTGTGATTGAAGAGCTAACGCTAAGGAGGCAGAGGGAGTCACGTTCAAATCCCTGCTCCACCGCTTCCTAGCTCTGTGACCTTGGTTAGGGCTCATAACCTCTCTGGCTGTCTCTCTTCCTACCTGGTAAGTGAGGATGGTTGTAGGCCTCGCCTCAGTGGTGGTTGAGAGGTTCTATGTGCGTGTCAAAGTAGATAGAAAGCACTCACTTCCCAGGTGAAGATAAGTCTCGAAGAAGTTCATTCTTTTCCTCCATATGTCCAGTAGGCTCCTGGGCCTCAGAGCGCTCATGATGTACTGGGTCCTCGGCTCTTCCCGTTTGGGAAGACAGCAGTGGGCAGCTGGAGAGGGAGCGAGCCCCCTGGGGGCCCAAATGAGACCTGACAACAGCCTTCCCGTGCAGGCATTATCAACCCATTTCACAGAGGTGGAAACTGAGGTCTGGAGAGGTAAGTAGGCCGCCAAGGCCAAAGGTTCGTGAGCACCGGCTCCTCGGAGCTGCTCTTGACCTGAACTTCCGTGACAACTCCACCCACCACTTCCTCTTGTCCTCAGAGGCGGCTGGGACCTCGACCTCGCTCACACTCTCGGCTTTGTCCTCCTGCCTTGGCATCCCCAGATGGCCCAGAGTGTGCCTCAGAAATGTTGTTGTACCAGACAGAATCTGCAAGCCCAACGGGCTATGCTGTTCCTGAATTAACCCTCCCATCCCTGGCCTGCTTCCTTATCCTATGCCAGCCAGCTGGAGGAAAACAAGAGGGCCATGAAGCCCCAGAGCACCTCCCTCACTACCAGGTGAAGCAGGTGCCAGGTGCAGGAAGGGACAGAATGGGGTCTTGGGGTCTGGAACCCCAGAGTCCCAGGTTCTCATGCCTGGCTCTGTGAGTCTGGCCATGGCACTTCCTCTCTCTGAGCCTCACTTTCTTTGTCGGCAGAATGGGCACAACCATCATAATCTCCACCCCTTTCGGTTGATGTGCAGAATAGAGAGAGCACGGGCAGGGGGCAGGTGCTCAGAAAATGACAATTGTCCTTGCTATGTGGGAGGGGTGGCTGAAAGCCTCTCCCCCAACCCCAATCCCTCAAGCCCAGTTTGGCTTCTTATGGTCAGTGGTGAGCTCCTCGTGAGGAAGCAGAGTGGGTAAGAGCATGAGCCCCAGTCTTGACTGCCTGGAGTCAAATCCTGCCTCTGCCACCTGCGAGCTGTGTGACCCCCGCTAAGTGACTTAACTTCTGTGGGCCTTAGTTTCCCCATTCCTGAAGAGAGGTAATAATAGTCCCCGTCTCTCTGACTTGTTGTGACGATCAAACGGGTTCACAGATGTAAAGGCTGGGATCCTGCCAACACACAGTGAGAGCTAGGGAAGAGTTTGCTGCTCTTCAGACCCCGAAGGCAGAAGGGACCTGGTCTTCCGCACAATTTATAAAGGCCTCAGGGCCAGGGAAGGGGTGGAGGAGCCGGGGGAAGAATGCCATCTGACCCAGGAGGGATTCTGCAAAGCAAGATCCGTCATATTGGCAAAGGGCTTTGTGCGGGTCCCTCGGGGGCCCAGGGAAGGGCTGCCCCACATCCGTGCTTCCGTGAGAGCCCAGCGCAGCGTTTGGCCTTCTCCATAAGGTGGAAGGATCATCCTTCCAGTTGCTCAGCCTTGAACCCTGAACTCATCCCCGATTTCTGGATTTCTGTCACATCTGGTGGAGCAGCGTGGCCTGTCAGCTCTACTTTCTGAACAAATCCAGAACGCGAGGCTCTGGACTTCTCCTCTCCCCACGGCCACGGCCATGGCCACGGCCACACCCTGGGCCCGGTCATTATCTCCTACGGCCCGGACCGTCGCAGATACCTCCTCCGTGACTGTGGCCCTTCCCTCCTCGCCCCTGCAGTCCAATGCTCCACACGCAGCTAGAGTGGGTCTTTCAGAACCTAGAACCTAGGCCACGCCCTCCTCTGCGCAGGACCCTGCACAGTTCCCTGCACAGTTCCCTGCACAGTTCCCATCTGCCCTAGAGAAAAGCCCGAGGCCCTCCAATGACGTGCAAGGCTCGGCCCCTCGACCCTCTGCCTTCACTGCTTCCCGCGAAACCCCTCACTCGGGCCGCCCCAGCCACACTGGCCCTCTCCTCATCCTCACACAGGCCAAGCACAGTCTCAGGGCCTTGGCACCTGCTCCTTCCTCCGCAGGGGACGCTCTTCCTCCAGATAGCCCCCTTGCTCCCTCCCGCATTACCCATTAATGTGGAGCCTGCTCTCCACCTCCCAAATGTCAGCTCCACAAGGACAGGGGCTGGTCTCCATGCCTTGTTCATTGTCGCGTGTCAACACACCCAGGCAACCAATAAATAGGGGTGAACGTGTCACCTTCGCCACTGCTGGAGAATGACAGCCGGAGGCCAGGAGAGGCCGGGACCACAACAGGCTCTGGCAGCCGGCTGGGCTGGAGAGGCTGGGGGCCCACTGGGGGTGGGGGTGGGGCAGGAATGGTCCCTCCCGGATGGAGCGGAGATGATGGGATGGGGACGAGATTGGGGGGGAGGACGGAGCCCTGCTACCTGGCCTGAGGGTCTGGAAGGATGGAGCTGCCACAGAGTGGGAGGGGGAGCCGGGGGGAGGGGCAGGTTTTGATCGGGGACGTGTCAGCTGAGAGCTGGCTCTCAGGCTTTGTTGAGGCCTGGCCACTGTCCCCGGGGCTCAGGAGCCAGCGGAGTGAGACACTGAGCCCCCGACTTCTTGGCACTTTCTCGAGAACTTGAATGCCAGAGCTGCCACAGACTCACCAGGAAGCCTTGAACCACCACGTGCCATCTCTCCCCGGCCTCGCTTTTCCCATCTGTCAATGGGATGACAATCCCTCCTCCCAAGGCTCTGGTGAGACGCAGTGATCTAATGCCTCTGAAGCGCCTGGCACCTGGTGGGCACTTGACCAGAGCTCATTTGTCCCCTGTCCAGCCCCCAGGCTGGCTGCCCCCCAGGGGACTGTGCTGTGAGCATTATTTTTAACTGTGGCTCCAGCAAGCTGGGCAGTGGCTCTGAAGGCCGCGGGAAGACCACAGGGTGAGCAACATCCCAGCTCCCTCGATGCCAGGAGGCCGTGGCGTGGAAACATCAGGGGAGGCCACCCTGGGCCCAGGCTTTGGTAACCCTTTATATGGAATTATGTCATGTCACCCGGTGCTGTTTATAAACAGCACTGACCTTTCCCAAGCAGGGGACTGGGGGAGGGGGCTGCAGCCCAGTCTCCCCGCCCCTCACCCTCAGCCCGAGCTGGTGGGGTTCCCTCCCATCAGCCCTCATTCACAGAGCAAACTTGGGGCGGCTGGCCTCTGGCCAGACTTGGCCTGCTTGTTTCAACACCTCTGAGCATTTTGCAGCTGACCAGCCCTGGGGTATTTTTAAACGCTGGCCTCGGCCAACCTCTTTGTCACATTCCAGTCGGGGCTTGGATTTAGTGCATGTCCCAGTTTAGGGTAGTCCGGGGGTGATGGCAGGGGGGCAGGATTCGTTGACAACAAACATTTAACAAAATTCCAGGACCTGTGGTCCTACTGTGTGCCGGGCCTTGTAGCAGGAATGGAGAGGCACCAGGTGACCTCACTCACAGAGCCTGTTCTCAAGGTGGTCCTAGTTTGTCGAGGACGCTGTGACTGAGGCTAGTGCAGGCTAAGACAGCAATGACACCTCAGATGTCCACAGGGCCCAGCAGGTTACGTAAATGAGTGAAGGGGGACCTGCGGGTGGTGACAGGGAGGGGCGGGAGATGCCGTGGACCTATGGGAAGGGGGAGCCTCCCCCTCAGTTCCGGCCTCTGTCAGCGCGAGAGACTCAAGACCAGTATGCCCAGACCTTCTGACTTTCCCAAAGATGCTGCAAACCTAGGTTTATGTGGACTTTCCTGCAAACATTTCTTGACTTTCAAATGTTGGCAACAAATTTTTTTTTAATGTTGAAAACATTCTGAGAGCCAAATGAAACCCGTTTGTGGGCTGGACTCAGCCTACAGAGTCAAGTAGATGGAGGCAAACAATTTGTGCTTTCTGATACAAACAGATGCATTAGAAAAGGCTCAACAAACTCAGGCTGAGCACCTGCTCCGAGCTCCCTCTACTATTCCAGGCCCCGGGGAAACAGCGGGAAACAGGATGGGCAACATCCCTGTCCTCGCTGCTTTATTTCCAGGGCTGTGCCCGAGCCGGCTTGTACTGGCTTGTGAATCCTGCAAGCTGGTTGTTAAGACACAGCCATCATTAGGAATTAAATTACATGAACTTACAATTAAATAAATTATAATCAAAAACAAAGGTAACAACTACTCAAACTTATCACTCTCTAATTGTTTCATTATTGTCTATATTCTCAAGCTTATTCACATCTATTGCATCTATTATATCATACAATATCACGCTGTTAATATGATGGAAAGAGTATATAATGGCCAGGGCGCTGCGCATCTCCCCTCAACTCCAAGTTCAGTGAATTCATGTTGAAATTGGTCATGGTGGGAGTATTTACACCAAAAATTGGCAAAGGTAAAATCAGAGCTCCCCCTTGCTGAGAGCCAGTTGTTAAACATTTAGCAGCAGACCAGATTAAGACAAATATACTGATAATATGTAATATGTCAGATGCCTACGATGAAGGAAAATAAAGTCGGTAGAGGGTTTGGTGGTGATGCAGGGGAGTATTTTAGATGGGCAGGCCAGGAGGAGATGATACTCGAGCAGAGACCTGAATAAAGTGAGAGAATGAGTCAGACAGATATCTGGCAGGAGGAGGTTCAGGCAAAAAGAACAGCAAGTTTCGGCCTGGGGACAGGTACAAGCTTGCTAGTTTGGGACAGGGAGGAGGCAAGAGTGGCAGGAACAGAGTGAGGGAGGGAGGGTAGGGATGAAGGTGGGGAGGTAGGCAAAGGTCAGATCATACAAGGTCTTATAGGCCACGGTGAGGAGGATGATTTTTACTTTAAGGGAGATAGGAGATCTAGAGGGTTTTGAGCAGGGGAATGGCAGACTTAATTTATCTTTTAAACAGTTTCCTCTGACTGTGGTGGGTGGAGTGGAACAAAGCTGGAAGCTGGGAGAGTAGGGAGGAGGCCACGATCACATTCCAGGCAGGTGAGGATGGTGGCTATAAAGGTGACAAGAATTCAGAATGTGTTTGGCAGTCAAATCAATAGGACTTCTGATGAATGGGATGTGTGGGGCGAGGGAACAGGGAGTCAAATATGCTCCCCAGGTTTTGGCCTGAGCGCCTGTGTTTGTCGGGGGCGGGGGGCACCATCTCCTGAGATGAGACCGGAAGGCGGGACCAGGACCTAGGAGGGGAATCGGGGGGCTCTGTTTTGTGATGTTTGAAGGGGGTGGTACCCAGGTGGAGGTGTCAACTGGCCAGTTGGGCACTGGAGTCCGGAGCACAAGGTAGTTCTAGAAGCAGTGTCTTTCTTGCTACAGCAACCCCAAGCCAGGGGAAATGCTGCTGGGGGTTGAGGAGGGTTGTGGGAAGGCCTTACACTGAAGAAGTTGTAAAGCTTAAGGAGAGGCATCTGGCAGGTGGAGAATGGAGGAATAGCATTCTGCAGGAGGGAACAGCAAGGCCAAAGGCCAAGTATAACCTTTTTGTAGAATGGTGTGGGAGGGGAGGCCAGGGTGGGAGAGGAGGCTAGCGAGGCAGAAGAGCAGATCTGGGAAAGGACTGTTTGCTTTACCAAAGGAGGCTGGAGGGTGCCCTCAGGGTGCTGGGGTGAATTGTGAGCAGGTGTAGGCCACAGAGAGCACCTTAGGAAGGAAACACTTCATCCCCTTCGGCCCTTACTTAACGTTGCATGAGATTCAGAGCCTCCCGCGCCCCGCTCCCAGCATACACAGCAAAACCCCCTCCTAGTCAGCCGGAGCCTTGGCCAACCCGCCAGTGTCTTGGAGAATTTATGCCAACGAGCCAGGAAAACAAAACAACCCTGAGGGGAGGGAGGAGGGTTAAAAAAATATTCTGGAACCTTTGGTTTCTGGATTCCCATCATGCAGAAGGACCAGAAGTTCACTTCCCGGGACTGACCAAGGTGACCAAGCACGGCAGGGAGCTCGGGTGTTTACAGGACCTTTGCGACCATCTCTGGGAAGAGGCGCTGGGGTCAAGGGGTCTGGCCCTGGGACTTGGGGCCCGCCCTGTCCCCATTTCGGGTCTGAGTTCAAGGCAGGCTTTTCTGCCACGTACTTGCTGTGTGATCTTGGGCAAGTCATTGGTCTTTCTGAGCCTCAATTTTCTTATCCAGGGGGATAAGGGCTAATAATGGCATCTATAACCCTGTCACTCACCTGCGCCCAGCGATTACTAGGGATGAAGTTGAGATAACATAGGTCGATAATCGAGCCCAGGGCCTAGCTCATGCTACTCTCCTGATAAATGTCAGCTGTCAATCATTATTTGTAATGCTATTATTCATTATCGAGCGCTTATTTATGCCAGGCTCATTCCCTCCCTGGGAGTGAGGATTATTATCAATTCCATTTTACACACAGGGAAACAGAGCCTTGGAGAGTGGACCAGGCTTGGCGAGTTAAAATTGCTAGTGGGGGACACAGCTGGAATTTGAATTTATATCTGCCCTCAAAATGTGTTCGTGTGTTCGTTCTGGGTTCTGTCTCCTGTGAATCAAACCAGGCTCCAGAATTTGGGGAAAGAGTAGTCCGTGTGACCCTCAGCATCCATCCACACCAGTGGGCGCCCCTGCCTTTCCTAGAGCCAGCCAGCTCAGACCACACACATGTCCTAGGGTGTAGACAGGACACGAATGATGGCTGCCCCAGGGCAGCAAAGGGCCTGGAGAAGCAGAGCCCTAGGCCAGCCTGAGGCCTTCCTCTTGAATCAGGAGTCCAGCCGGGCACCCGCGGCCCATCAATAAACGTGCCCCAAAATAGCTTGCTGGGCCCGGCCAGGACAGAAGACCAGGACGTCCTGTTCCCACTGGCTCTGGCCGGAGAGTGACCGTGTACTTGGCCTTCCCCATTGGAGGCTATTGGAAGGGAGGGCAGAGCTCATCCTGCCTGAGGACTCATGGGAATAAGCTGGGCACCAAACCTCCCGACCTGGGCACCGTGGGGCTTCCGGAAGGCACCGCTGGTGAGGGAGATGGCTTCGGGGGCTGGGGGGGGGGGGGGTTGGACTGGGCCTCTCCTCTTAGTAGGCAGCTTCCCGGGCCGTTCAGAGCGCGGACGCCAGCCTCACGAGCTGTCAGGGTGCCCTCTGGGCTTCACCCGCATCACCGACTTAGCGCTCACACCCGCCCCGGAGGGGGCTCCCGTGTCCCTCCTTTCCAGACGGGGAAACCCTGGCTCACCCACCCAGGTGCACACAGCCAGTTACGCAGCCGCCCCAGGATTTAAACCCGGTTATGTGTCCCGTTGCAACTACAACACACTATGGGAAACTCAGTGGCTTAAAACAACACAAATGGTCGGAAGTCCCAAATGGGTCTCACGTGGCTAAAATCCAGGTGTCAGCAGGGCTGTGTTCCTTCCGGAGGCTCTGCTCCTTGCCTTCTCCAGCTTCCAGAGGCCACAGTCCTTGGCGCTGACCTCTGTTCTGTTGACACATCAACTTCTCTGACTGGGACCTTCCTGCCTCCCTCTTAAAAGGACCCTGTGATGACGTGGGCCCTACGGGATCACCCAGGTTGATCTCCCATCCTAAGACCCTTAACTTTATCCCATCTGCGAAGTCCCCTTTGCTGTGTAAGATGACATTTTCTCAGGTCCTGGGGATCAGGACGTGGACATCTTTGCGGAACCCTCATTCCACCTACCATGAACCCCGAACCCACCCTTTTGGGCTTTGCCTGAGAGCACTGCAGGCTGCAGGGCCAAGAGTGGGCCGAGGAGATGTAGCGTGGTGGTCGGAAGAGTGGGTAACCTGGGTCTCTCCGAAGTGAGCCTGGGGCCCTTATGGGAGAAGGTTCCTGGGCGAGAGACGGCTGGCCCAGAGACGATGAAGTGGGCCAGCCTGGGACATGGGGACCCGGGGTGCGGGGGTACCCAGAACACTACTCCCACTGACTGGTGCCAAAGGAGAAGTAGGCCCAGGTGGCCAGAGCTGTTGACTTTCCAAAAGAATCTGGAAATCCTGGGTTTAGGTGACATCTCCAATTTTTAGGAGTCAGCAAATGATACCAAATTAAGAGGGGGCAAGCCCCTACTCACATGTATATACACACGCTGTGCAGGAGGTCACACAGAACACGTCTGAGGCCAGACGGGACCCATAGGCTGTGAATTCCTGACCTCAGGCCCTGCCCGGGGAAGGAAGGCATGTCCTCGCTGAGGGGAGGAGAGGCTGGGACATCTGTGCGGGAGCCAGACGGAGCTCCCCGGCCAGCTCTGCCAGGTGGCGGAAGCCTGGACAGAGGGTAGTCAAGAAAGGGACAGCGGGCTTCAGCAAAGAGCAGGGGCAGACAGAAGCCAGAAGACTTGAGCTCCACTTCCGGCCGTGACCCCAGGCAGTCAGGTGGGCTGTGTGGCCTGGGACAGGTTACCTGGCCTCTCGGTGCACTCCCCAGAGTCACACATTCTGGTCTATGAGCCAGGTGCCATTCTGGCCCCAGGGACTCAGCACCGCGCAAAGCAGGGCAAGCACCTGCCTCCTGTGGCCGTGGATGGGCCACTGATGTGGAATGAGCCTGGGGCTTACTGAGGAGGAACTGAAAACCATCCAGTTCCTCCACTGACCCCTGGTTTCCCTGCCTCGCCCTTAGTGTGAGGCTAACGGAAGACTTTCACTCATTCATTGAGCACCAACTCAATGTCCTATAGTCTATCCTCAAAACCTCTGAGGCTGGTGTTACTGGCCCCATGTCACAGGTGGAGATGCCGTGGCCAAGACACACAGGCCACATTCGCCAGACTTGGGAAGGAGCCTCTGCCCCAGAAACTATTCTCTTGGCCCCTGTGCCTTAGGTCTCAGCTATTTATCAGTCCTGGGGAAGCTCTTAGGGTCACTGGCCGGGGCAACCTTGCAGGTAACATGAAGGAAGTGTCCTCTGTCCGCTAAACTTTGTTCTGAATTTGCCTCTTTCCAACTTCAAACAGGCGCCAAGTCCCGACCTTGTTGACCAAAGGCCCTTGGTGCCTTTAGAGATTTCAAACAACTGGTCATCTTTCAGCCTTCTGGACTTGAGACCTGGGCAGTTTTCAGCCTCTGCACCCGAGGCTGGGCTGACTCCCTGAAAGCCATTTTTTTTTAAAGATTTTATTTATTCATTTGAGAGAGAGAGAGAGAGAGAGAGAGAGGACAAGCCGAGGGAATGGTGGAGGGAGAGGGAGAAGCAGGCTCCCTGCTGAGCAGGGAGTCCCTCCGGAGGGCTCGATCCGGGGACCTGGGGATCATGACCTGAGCCCAAGGCAGACGCCTAACTGACTGAGCCACCCAGGCGCCCCTCCCTAAACCGTTTTAAAATAACAGTGGCCAAGGACAGGACCTACTGTGCGCCAGGCACTCGACAGACACGGGCTCACTTAACCTTTAACAAGCCTGCGGGGCGGGCGGCTAGGACGGCTGAGGGAGCTAAGAGGCTGGGTGGGATGACGTCACGTGCCCACAGCCACACGAGCCTAAGTAGGACAGATCCAAAGCCACCCTGGGAGCCCTTGTGCCATGTGGCTCCACCAGCCACTGGGTGGGGAGAGGTTTCTGCTCTTCACCAAGAACCTCACCCTCCTTGTACCCACTTCACCGGCAGGGCGGATGCCTGAGAGCTGCAGTTTTCACTAATCCCCTGTTTGAGGGCTGCTTCCTGGACTGGGGGCCAGGTTGCTAACGTGTTCAGGGGGTCCCTTTCCAAGCCCCTTCTCTCGTCTCGTAAGTGGGCTTCCGTGGTGGGGAAATCCTGTCCATTCCCCCCCCCCCCCCCCCCCGCCATGGAGTCTCCTTTGTGGGGGAAGGCGACAAGGGAATTGATGGGGACGCCTTGGGCAGGTTTTGGGGTCCCTGATTCTAAACGCCCAGGGAAAAGCTGGCAGGAGGGTGGGTGGGGAGTTGCCCAATTCAAATTTGGCCAGTTCTTACCAGCTCCAGAGTTCTAGCAGGCGGTGGAATCAAAGGAGCCCCCGGCTGTTTATTTCCCCCCCCCTCCTTTTTGGAACAAGGAGATCAAAGCAAATCCTCTGCTCTGCCCACCTCCTCCCTCCTTTTTCCTTCTCTCTCTCACAAGCCTGAGAACCAAGAATCCCAGAGCTGAGAAGGTTTCCCCGGCGCAGCTTTGCCCTGAGCCCTGGGCCGAGCATTTCATGGGAACAATGGCACAGGTCGTGCAGATGATGAAGCGACAGCTCGTACTAACCCCACTGGCAGAGGACAAAACAGACACCCTGGAGCCACTCTTCACAGGTGGCTCAAGCCTCTCTGACTCCCAGCTCAACACTCTTAACAGCTCCTCGAGCCACATTCCTCCTCTAGATTTGTATTTCCGCCTCGAAAAGTGAGCACAAAGGTACCTAACAGCAGAAATCCAGCTTCCCAGGAATGTTCCCTGGACCTCTCTGCTGTGCCCAGACCCGAGTTCAGGGGCCCCAAACTCCAGTGACCTCAGGGCCCGGGCAAGACACATGGATAATTGAAGGTGGTCAGGTGGGAGACAGTAGGGAGGGGTGGGGACTCTGGTGAATCATAAAGGCCCCGAGTTTCGACTCAGCACCAGCCCATGGCTGTCTTGGGAAAAGGAGGGCCCATTGTTGCCAGGGTTTTCAGGCAAGTCAGAACTCCAGAGGTTTCATGTGAAATCTCTGGATTTTTTAAAATCTGGTGTAAGACAGAATTCTATTTTTTTATTTTTTATTTTTTAAGATTTTATTTATTTGACAGAGGCACAGCGAGAGAGGGAACACAAGCAGGGGGAGTGGGAGAGGGAGAAGCAGGGAGCCCGACGCGGGGCTCGATCACAGGATCCTGGGATCACGACCTCAGCTGAAGGCAGACGCTTAACAACTGAGCCACCCAGGTGCCCCATGATTCTATTTTACTTTAGTAATAAATAAACTGATACTGTACTATGCTGGCACCCTGGATTAAATATTCTATTTTTCCCAGCGAGTTGAAATACCACCTTTGCCATAGTCCTTCCCACCCTTCTTCTATTTCATATTTTCTTTGTAAGCCCCGACATTAGTTTATCCAATGAAAAGACCCCATGGGCCACTACTTGAAATTGCATTAAGTTGATATGTGTTGGCACATTTGTCGTCATTAAGGATGTGGAATCTTCCTGTCTTAGTCTCATCTTATTTTGTGCCCCTTAGGAAGATGCTTTAGTTTTCTTCCAAAGTTGATTTTCAAGTGATGGCAAAATTCCAAGCTGTTGGAATTGCACGGGCCAAGGAACACCTCCTGTGGGCTGCGTTTGGCCTGGGGGGCTCCCTGTTGCCCCCCTGAGATTCAGGGCGGCCTCACCCCATGCGGGAGACTCAGCATGCTGTCATTCAGTGATAACCCTGTCCCAGGCGGAGAGATCTCCAGGGCCAGGCAACTCTGGGCAGTCTGGGCTGAGAAAGTCTGGGATGTTCGCCGTTTGACCCACCCTGTGGGAAGGCAGGGCACCCACTTCCTTCACTCACGGCCAGATAAGCCTGTGGAGTCTCCCACCAGCTCATTTTTGACCAACACTGAAAATAATAAATGGAACCTAACCCAGATGGTTTGCTTTTTAAAAATCAGATTTATTTTTTAAAAGATTTTATTTGAGAGAGCACGTGCGCATGAGCATGGGGGGGGTGGAGAGGGAGAAGCAGACACCCCGCAGAGCAGGGAGCCCTATGTGGGGCCCGATCCCAGGACCCTGGGATCATGACCTGAGCCACCCAGGCGCCCCTAAAAAGTGAATTTTAAAAAATATTAGAAAATACAGTCAATTGATTGGGGAATGTCTCTCAAGGCCAGCTGGGGCCAGGCACTGCCCAAGGAGCTGTGGACGGGGCACATGGGACCGGCTCCTGCTTTGTGGGTCTTACGGTCTAGCGGGGAACACAGATGAGGAACCCAGAACCACGAAAAGCCAAGGCACATCGCAGTGATGACTGATGCATGAAGAGACGAAGAAAGTTTACAGGATCAAGACAGACCAGAGGACCACTGTAGACAGGGGCTTGCAGATGCCTCTCAGCAGAGGTGACATTTTGCTAAGACCTAAATGATGGAAAAGAGGCAGCTGTGACACCCAGGAAAACCACTGTGACATTTGGGCATCTATAACTGCCAACTTTTTCACCTAGCTATATTTTTGTATATTACGTACATAAAAATGTACTTAATTTCTATTTTACATGTTTATATTTTCCAGAAAAACAAAAGTGGCCACACATCGTGTTCTATAACCACCTTCTTTTCCCACTTGGAGCCTCAATTTCCCGGCCTGGAAACCAGAGAAGATCTTCCTAACTACCCCTGGTGAGGGTGAAGATCACCCTGAGTAAGTGGCCTCTACAGCTCATGTGACTGATCCCAGGATTAGCCATTGTCGGTATTTTAAAAATCACTTTTCAGTGGCAGCTCTGAGAGGTAGAGATTATCGCTTCCATTTTGCAAGGGAGAGTTTAAGGCTCGGAGGCCCCAAACGTGGAAGGCTGAGATGTGACGCCGCTTGGGAGCCGGCAGCACGTCATTCCTCAGCCCCCCAGCCCCCGCCCCCTGGCCCTCAGAGCAAAACCTCAGCCAGACATTGCCCCTTCCTCCCCAGAAAGGAAGTTGAGACTGAAACCAGAGGCTTCTTTTTGGTGGTTGTTTTTTTTTTCCTCTCCGTGATGTTGTTCATTTTTATGAGCATCACACTTATCTGATGTCGCAGGTTTTGGGAACCCAAACCGCAAACACAAATATGCCGTGTTATTCTTTTAAGGATTGTGCAGCAAGATAAGGGAGTTTGGGGCTGGGGGATACCACGCAGGGTTTGTTTCTGCAGAATTGGGAGTGGCAGGGTTTGCTCTCTGGTTCAGTCGTCAGCATCTTTGGGGGGAGCTCGGTCACTGGTCACCCGGGCCACACTGCGTGTGCTGAGAATGCATGCCTGGCCCAGCACTAGCCAGAACAGCCAGGCTGTGGGCACAGGGGAAGCCCAGTGACAGCACCAACACCCAGCATCAGCATCTCCTGAGGATGCTGCAGAAAAGCCTGGTGGCCTGGCGTACCTGGGGCTCAGGCATGCTGCTGGTGTCCATCTTGGTAGATTCTGAGTTAACCTGAAAATCCTGTTTGGTTTTCCTGTGCTTTTTTTTTTTTTTTTTCCTGTGCTTTTTGAGAACCACACTCACACACCTGAATCCCCTCTCTGACCTAAGTGTCACCGGGCCTACAAAACCTTGCTTCCTGCTTTTCTGCCCAGGCCCCCAGGCAGACTGTTATCCACACGCAGCCAGAGGGATCCTGTGAAAACCTAAGTCAGGTCACGCCCGTCCTCGGCTCAAAACCCTCCTGTGGTTCCCTTCTCACTCAGGGTCAAAGCCAAATCCTTCCTGTGGCCTACCAGGCCTCTGTCTGCCTGGTCTTCCCTCCCTTCCTCTGCCTGCTCCTCCTTCATCTCTCCCACACATTGCACTGGCCCCCACCAAGCCCCTTTGCCTCAGGGCCTTTGCACTTGCTGTCTTCTTGCTTCCTTCACTGAAATACCTCTTATCAGGGAGGCCATGCCTAACCCCCACCACAAGTGTCTTTCTCAAAATAACTGTTTTCTTATCCCACCTAATTTTTCTTCCTAGCTCTTTGTTACTGCCCAACATCTTAGATATTTATTCTTTTGTTTATTATCCTTTTGTGTTTCTCTGGTGCCTGGAAACTGCCTGGTGCATTGAGTAAGCTCCATAATTTCTTTTTTTGTGTGAATAAATGCAAGAATCTTGGGGCCAACCACTTCACACCAAAGGGGTCAGCTCAGATCACAGGACAATGAGAATCATAAAGGACTTTTAAACCGGGGACTTACATGATCACTTGGTGTAGGAACGATCACTACAGCTTCTGAGAAAGGCCACATGCCCCGAGTGTGAGGCGTGCCCCGTGCGTGGGCCACCAGATAGATGGTGTGGAATACAGACTTCATATCAATGCCTCCCTGGTGGGGATGTCTCAGGGATTAAACCAGATGCTTTGTGTGTGAGGCTTAGCCCCACGCTTGGCATGTGGTTAAGCACAAGCAAATGGTCACTAGAAGTACCAGCTGTAGTGAGCCAGGGAGCATGCAGACAAGAGGATTAGCTGACATCCAGGTTCCTGGACTGAGCAATGGCCAGGAGGAGAATGCATGAGATTGGAAACAAAGGAGGAGGAAGTCTGGGGGGGGGGGCTTGACGTCACGGGTACCAGGGTCAGAGCAGGAGAAAGGATTGGGGGTTCTGCGAAGCGTCTAAGGGAAGGCGTCCAGTTGGCAGCGGGACTTGGCAGAGAGGCCTGGCGTGGAGGTACCGATCTGGAGATTCTTGGTACAAAGGTGGGGACTGAAGGCTTGAGAATGGCCCTGAGTCAGAGATGGGGTGCAGAGAAGGAGCCGAGGTGGGGAGGGAATCCTGAGGGACTCCCAACGTCCCTCCTCTGCTCAGGGCTTCCATCCTGAGACTGCACTGATCTCCTCAGGCTGGAGAGGGAGCCCCCTCCTCGAGCACGCCGGCTGACGGTCCCTCAAATTAAAGAGGATCTTCTCGGCCAGGAGAAGAGCTGACAGGGCTTGAGGACTCCGCAACATCAGCCACACCTCTGTTAACCAGAACTCTTCTGTCCCGTCCTCGCCTCAACTCCCGGCGATCTCATCTCCAGTCCCACTACTAGTATCCGTCACCCACAGCTACAATCATGCTGCGTAACAAACGAGCCCGAACCGTTTATTCTCTTGAATATGGAATGGCTTCCAGTCAGCTGACCCAGGGTGGGCTTGGCCAGGCGGCCCTGCTGGTCTCGGCCGGACCCGTTCCCAGAGCGCTGTTCAGCGGGAGGTCAGCAGACCCGGGCTGGCCTGGCTGGTGTGGCTCTGCTCCACACGTCTCTCATCTTTTTCTGGGACCCGTGGGCCATCCTGGGTGTGTCAGGTGACGGTGGCAGAAGAACAGGAATCAGGTGGGAGCACGCAAGTTCTCCTATTAAAGCCTAGTCGCCCGACGGATGAACGGTCACTTTCATCTCACTGGATTGGCCAAAGCAAGTCACGTGGCTGAACTCAAGGGGGGATATGCTCCGCCCTTCTGTGGGAGGGGCCACAGGTCTCCTGTCAAGAGGTGTGGATACAGGGAAGGGCCAAGAATGGGTTTCTCTTTGTTCTCCCTTCTCTCCCTCAAGAATATTCATCTTCAAGATCCCCCTCCCCAGCCCGATGAGATAAATCAAGTCTCGGGACAAGCCCACACACTGCTGATGGTAGTGTAGAAAAAGAGAAAAAACACACGGCCCTGATAACATCATTGAATCTTTGAGCTAACAAGCCTTGCACGACTTGTGCCCACTTGATACCCACTTTCCCTTGTGTCTTTGTTTACGGAACTCTGGTTGTATTTGGGGTGGCAGGGGTCAGCTGAAAGCACCCACTCTTCTAGACTCCCTCGCACCTGGGAGTGGTCATGTGATCCTGATATGACCCAAATTTGGCAAGAGGGGTTCCTGGGAAAGCTTTTAAAAGAGAGACCAACATGGTGGGCATGCTGCTCGCCTCTTGACCCTTCTTCCTGCCTGTAATGCAGATATCCGCTGGAGGTGGAGTGGCCATCTTGCAGCCTTGACCAACCATGAGGACAAGAGGGCTGAGCAGAAAGTGGGAAAGAACCTGGGCCTCCAGTGGTATCACTGAGTCACTCAGCCCTGGGTGCCTACCCCTGGATTTCTAGTACAGGAGACTGACTAATGGTCAGGTTTTGTGTTACTTGCAGCTGAATGCATGCCTGATGGACCCACCACACTGTTTCTGGTTTCCGACCATATGAGATGCATTTTCTTAATGATTAAGCCAATTTGCTTTGGGTTTTCCTGTATTGCATTTGAATGCATCTTAATGAATATCTGAGTTTTGCAGTGAGTTGACTTCTGATAAACTGAGATATGCCTAATCTTGGACTTGGGTGAAATGGGGGGCAGGGGGGGCCACTCTTGTTCTCCCTGGGAAATCAGATGGTGAGACAGAGGCAGTATGATTTCCTGGGATCTTTCTGCTAGGACCAAAAGGACTAAGGACTCAGGGTCTTCTTCCATGTTAGGTATCTGTGGAGAGTTCTGACTAATGAAGGTGGTTGGATTTTTGGGTTTGAAGAGGGAGGCTAAGGTTCCAGGGGGCAGATTTACCACCTGAGGCTCTCGGCCAGAGCTGGGTCTGCCTGACTGTGGGACTGTCTTCTCTTTCTCCTTCCTGGGCTCCTGTCTTCTCATCAGTGGAATGGGATTACTCAAGATCAAAGCTTTGCAAACATTTCATTTCAAAGTAGGTAAAACCCTTTTATAGCCGAACCTTGACTTGTTGTCCAACCCATAAAAAAAGATAAAAGAGAAATTGCTCAGAGTAAGGCAGGTCAGGAAGCCTGCAGCCTCCTCCCCAGGCCCCAGGGCCCACAGGCACCTCGCTGCAATCCTGGGCTCGCCCTGAGGCTTTTAGGAAGCACCAGCTGAGGTTATCCCAAGGCCTTTGGAAAACCCTGAATCAAAGAGGGGAGTCTCTGATCTTGCAAACATCCCTCAAACGTCTTGCAGAAGACAGGCACACACTCGGCAACAGAAAACCAAACTTTCCAATGGTGCAAAAGGACAAGGAGCAGAGTCACCTCCCTCCCATCTCTGACTCACCGGCCTCCTGCCTCCCCCAGAGATGGTCTGTGCTCTTGCAGCAAATATGGACGTGTATTGCCCCCTCGCTCCTTAAAACACATGCGCGCGCACACACTGTGGTGTTCTAGAATCACTATTTGCAACTTGTGTTTCTCTGTTAACATTACATCTTGGTGGTTTTTCCAAATCCGTGCTCAGAAATCTGCTTCATTCACTTCATTGGTTGCATGATATTAGAATACTATTTCATGTACATGGCTAAAAGTCCCCTATTTTTGGGTATTCAGGTTGTTTCCAGGCTTTTACCACACCAAAGACCCCACAATGAAGCTCCCTAGGTCCGTATATGTGCGTCTTGGTGCATCTGTGTTATTTTAGACACTCGGTTTCTCTCTCTCTCTCTCTTTTTTTTTTGCTTATTAGCATTTTCAAATTTTTATTCCATGAATATGTTCCATTTGTATAATAATTAAAAAGATATGTTTACAGGCCCAGGCCTCCAACTTCAGCCAAGTTAGATAAACAGCCCCACGCATAAGCACAATTCGGAAAGAACAAAAATGGGCCTCTGCCACCGAGGCCTGTTTGGCTGGGAGGTTGTGCTTCTAGAGAGTCGTGTGCCAAGGCCCAGCCCTGCCTGCCGCGGCGCACCCTGCAGAACAGGGTCTGGGTTCGAGACCTAACCATGCCATCAACTTGCCAGGTGACTCCAGGCAAATCACTAAGCCTGGCTGGGCCATCAGAAGGGTGTTTACTGCATGCCAGGCTCTGAGCTAAGGTTGATATGGTGTCTGGGGACATTGGTGTTATCCTTACTTCTCAGATGAAGAAAAAAAAACTCAGGGGGGATGAAGCACTTGCCAGTTTCCTCTAGGTCAGTCAGGGAATCACCATCCATCCAGCCCAGGGGCCCGTCCTGATTCCTCCCCACCTCCCCTGAAAATATCAAATCATCCTCAAGCACCAGCAGCTCTATCCTCAAAATATAGCCCTGTCTCTCACCAAATCCTCACTGTGGCCTTTAAGACCCTCCGTGATCTGCCCCCACCAGCTTTACAATGCCATTCTCATCCCTGACCCTCTCTGCCCCATCACACACAGCTGCATTCTCAACCACAGGGCCTTGGCACTTGCTGTGTTCCCCTCTTTAGCTGCAGGTCTAGGCCCAGGTTGAGACAAGTGAGATGCCCAGGGTGAAAAGTTTAAGGAAGCACTCACTCTTAAGTGCCAACCTGCCCTTGAACGAGACCGAGAGCAAGTGTCCCCTTACATTCTGCTCACTGGGTCACTCCCTGGCCTCACCCTCATCCAGCACTGCTTCCCAGACATGGTTCTTCTCATCCACGGGGTCTTGGCTTAAGTGACCTCCCCTGCTCAGAGAGACCTCCTTGACCATCTTAGTGAATGCTGTCCCCATTACCATCTGGCCTACTGCATTGTCTTGTTTCCTTCATGGCTCTTATCACAAAAGTGACTGTTTTGTGCCCATCTCTGTCCACTGGGTTAGAAGCTCTATTGAGGGTAGGGACTGTGTTTGCCTCCTTCTCGGAATATCTCCCCAGTGCCCGGCACTGTGCCAGCATTCAAGAGATACTCAATATATGTGTGGGATGAATGAGCGAATGAGCTGGCCAGCCCTGAAGCACGATTCGAACCCAGGTTGGCCTGACTCTAAAGTCAGTCCTCCCGTCCGTGACTGAGAAACACGGAGTGTAGATCCAGTCGGCCAGGGGACTCTTGACTGTGGCCTGTGTCACAGCCTGTCCTGTATGTCTCAAGGACAGGCTGCCTAAGGAAACTTCGGGTGGGGAGGAGCTTGGCCAAGTGGAGGGGACTGCTCTCAGCTTCAGGCCTTCCTTCACGGGGCCAGCTGTGCCCCCCCGCCCTGCCCTGCCCTGTCCCATTCTAGTTTTTATTTTTAGCGGCAAGTTTTTGGGCACGGAGAACTCTCCTTAGGAAAAGTCCAACAAGAGGATGAGGGAGGCGGTTTTGAAATCCGGTGGGAAAGTAGGTCAGGCCGGGTTGCTGGCCGGGGTCCAGACGATAAGGCCTCGGTGGAAGTTTAATAACGTGAGTGGCCGTATCCATGACATAATTCATAACTGAGAGGAAATGACAATTAAGGAGCAATTGTGCAACGCGGGACAAGCCTCCTTCGCAGCTCATAAAAGCAGAGGAGGAAGAGGCAACGCTGTCATATTCTGGGGCCACTTGGGGCTCAGCCTCTGCATCGGGGGGTTCACACCCATCTACCCTTCCCTCTTTCAGGCCTCAGGGAACTGGGAGGAGACAATAAGCACATACTATGTGAGCAGATGGGCTCAGGGCTGGGGTGAGAGCCACGAAGCTGGAGTCTTGCTGTGGCTGAGAGATTCGGACACAGCTGCACCATTTTGATGTTACCTTGTCAAAATGGAGAATCGCTTTGATTATTGAATAAACTGTACAACAGACACCCCTGATCCTTATTCCATCTCCCTCCTCCCTGCTCCAGTTACTATGGATTTTCATTTCTCCTTTATACATTCTCTATTTTTTGATCTTTCCATGAGCACTCTTTGCTTTTATAACCAGTCACACACACACACACACACACACACACACACACACACACACACACACCCCAGGATATCCACCCGGGCATGTTTTTCCTCCTTGAACAAATCAGGTATGTGCCCACCCCAGGGCCTTTGCACTTGCTATGCCCTCTACTTAGAATGCTTTTCCCCCAAAACATCCACAGGGCTCACCTCTCAGCTCCTTCAAGTCTTTGCTCAAATGTCATATTCCCATTGACGTCTTAGCTGACCAACCTTTTAAAAACAGCAAACCCATCTGGTGTTCTCTACCTCTCCTGTTTTATTTTTATCTGTAGCACATACTACCAATCAACCCTCTCCATCTGCTGTTCACTTATTTTATGGTCTATTTGGTCCTCAGTATATTAGCACCACAAGCAAAGGGATTTTTATCTGTCTTGTTCGCCGCTGCATCCCCAGAGCCAGGAACCATGCCTGGAACACTGTGGGTGCTCAGGAAATAATGGTGAATGAAGGAAGGAAGGAATGTTCGCTATGATTACTGGCTTATTAAAAAGGCTGACAATGTGCTGGTTTGGTTTGGAAGGCTGCCTTAAAATGGTCCCCAGGTCAAGCCCTTCCTGGACGCTGCTGGTGGGATGAGGAGTTGAAGCAATCGGGGCTGGGTCTGTTGGCCCAGGTGTTTGCAGCTGACATTCGGTCTGAGCGCTCAGAGGGCCTTGTGAAGATTTTATCTCCTCCCTCCTCCCCGGGAGCTCTTTGGCCACTTCAGATAAGATTCTAAATGCATCGATCCGCTGA
This sequence comes from Callorhinus ursinus, assembly GCF_003265705.2. Lineage (NCBI taxonomy): Eukaryota > Metazoa > Chordata > Mammalia > Carnivora > Otariidae > Callorhinus > Callorhinus ursinus. The sequence goes on from NW_027397115.1 coordinate 8,305,313, forward strand.
CCCCGCCCATCTACGAACAGTCTCACGCGACACCACAAGCCTCTGTACGCACAAGGGGTTCTATGCAGAGCACGTCACAATAGTGCACATGCACGCACACACACTCAGTGCTCCCCCACACACTCAGACACACCTGACCTGGAGGTCCAGACCCTGCGACACACGCTCACATATGCATGCAATTATGCACACTCATTTTGTTATTCACACACGCAAACACACGCTTACATGCTCAAACGTGTTTGTACACACAGCACACAGATACCTACTCACACCCACACCCACATGAACACACATACACGTGCTTGCTCGCCCTCTTAAAGCTGTACATTCACACTCTCACATGCGCTTAGACATGCAGCCACCCCCACCCGCATGCACACACTCTGGCGTCCCACCCCCCGCCCCCCACCAGCATCCGCAGCCGTGTTCCCAGCCCTTCCTGAAGGTGGAGCCCTGGGGAGCCAATCCTCAGCTGTATTTTGAGAAGTGGGACAGACCGCTGGCCCTGACCCCAGTCCACCTTGGATCTCCCCATGCTGACCCCGCACTGCCAGGAAGCCACCCAGCGTGGGCAGACCGGGTTGGGGCCAGCTCCGTAAGCAGCGGGTGTGTGATGCCCACATCAGCCCTGACTGTGCCGCCTCGGGGCACGTCTGCCTGGCTCATCTGTGCCCAGGGCACCCGCCCACTTCCTCCCCATCAGAGGACAGGCTGGTCCTGCTGACATCAGGCGGTTTCTGGGCCTGCCTGGCACCCAAAACAGAGGAAGGAAGCAATCTTCCCCAGCCGCGGGGGCCAACTGGAGGAGCCCGGGGCGTGCGCGGTGCCCTGGGCCCCGCTGTGGCCGGGCTGCCCGCCCCTCGGTTTGGAGGACGGGGCTCTCTGAATTAGCCCCCAGAGGTTGCGAGCACCTCCCCCTGGCGTCCGTGAGAACAGCGACAACAGTGACTGATACTCATGGAGCTCTTCCCGTGTGTCAACCACCGCTCCGACTCCCCGTGGCCTATCTCATTAAACGCCCACCAGAGCCCTACTGGTGCTCGCAGCACCCCAGCTTACACAGAAACGAGGCATAGAGAGGAGTGGGGACTGGCCGCGGGGAAGGATCTGATCCCCCACTCTCCATCACCCGCATCCCCCGCCCCGGCTTGCACGTGTGCTATTTCTTTGGTTTGCTTGCTTGTTTTTGTGAGCCTCCAATACCCATGGCCTTGCACGGTGCATCTGTCTGAATCTCGGCAACGATCTCACGAGCTGGGCACCAGTATTAGCCCCATTTAAGAGAAGAGGAAACTGAGGCTTAAGTGACCCTACTGGGGCGGACAGCAAGGAAGGGGCAGAGCCGGGTTTGTCTCTGGGTCTGAGGGCTCTCTCTGTGATGTCAGGTCATCCCTCTACCAGGACGGGGGAGGGGAATGGGGGCTGACGGGGGCCTCGGTGGCCATAGAACGTCAGAGAAATAATAATAATAATACATTTAGGACGACACCACTTTTGTTACTTTTTAAAATAGTGGGAAATAACGAACCTGCCCTAAAATCCATAGACATTTATGGGTTCCAGTCAATGAGTTCTGACAGATGCACTCGAGACTCAACCCCCTAAAACAAGATACAAACACTGCTACAACGAGGCTTCCCCAGGCTCCTTCCCAGGCGACGCTCGTCACCCATAGCCCCAGGTCACCACCAATCCGTGCGCCGCCAGCCCTGGGGTATGTGGGGCGGGTTCTGTCTCATCCAGAGTTTCAGAGTGAACCATGCGGTGTGTGCTCTTTGTATCTGGCATCTTCCAAGCAACATGACACCTGCAAGGCTCCCCCCTCTGCTGCAAGGATCCACAGTTAGTGTCCTTTATGGCTGAGTGGCGTCCCCCCCAGGAGAGCCCTCCCTGGCTTGCTTATCCAGCCTGCAGGGGAGGGCGTCTGGGTTTCTGACTGTTGCGAACATCCATGCACACTGAGCACCTACTTTGGGCCAATTGCGGTCCCGACCCAATGTCCTCTGCAGACACCGTGTCTGGTAATCTCCACGCGAGGTAGATGCCACTGTCTGCACTTGGGGGCAGGAGGAAACATGGGCTCAGGGCAAGAAACCCAAAGACACACAGCTCACTGCGGCCAGGGTGGGATAGGAACACCGGGCAAGGGGCAGAAGGTGACAGGCAGGCAACCCCTGGGAACGCATGTTTAGTGGAAAGTGAGCTGGAGCAACCACAGGGATATCAGCAGACTGCCTTTATTAGGCACCCACTATGTTTCTGGGCATGGATCCACCCATTCAGTCCTCCCAACAGCCTCTGTTATCCTGTATCTCCACTGGAGAAACTAAGGCACAAGGAGGATGAGTCATAGCTCCAGGGTCACATAGCTACTGAGGAGCGGAGCTCAATCACTCAGGCGATCGAGTCCTTTAACCAGAAGGCTATGCGGCCACAGTAGTCCTCCTATTTGGTGAGTGCCCCTAGTGGGGCTGGCTCAGGTCCTGGGCTACCCCGGAGGCATTTCCACTCACAATTACCTCCCCTCCTGTCGGGGATCTCCCCCGGACCGGGAAGTTCAGGATCCAAGGGCCTGGTGCTGGGAGTGCAAGCAGAAAGGTTGAAGGTCAAGAGCAGGACTCTAAAGTTTATTTATTTTTTTTAGTAATCTCTACACCTAGTGTGGGGCTTGAACCTACGACCCTGAGATCAAGAGTCACATGTTCCGACTGAGCCAGCCAGGCGCCCCAAGAGCAAGACTCTAAATAATAGCCTCTGAATCGGGCTGTGCCATTCGCTGGCTGTGTGACCTTTGATCAGTCACTTAACCTCTCTGAGCTTCCTTTCCTTATCTGTAAAATCAAAGATGATAGCGATGATGACCTCAGGAGGATGCAGTGAGTACAGCATGGTATTATTAGAGCTGACATTTACCTACATTTTCCTCCACAGTAGCCTTGCAAAGCACACGCTGTTTAATCCCCATTTTACAGATGAAAGACACTGTGTCTCTAAATATCGTCCCCATGGCAAAAATCTCCACACATACATCTTCTGCCAGGATGTCTCACCTGAACTCAGGCTTGAATATCCAGCTGCCACTCAACATGCCTAATCAACAACTCAGACATCCAGGTAAGAAATAGAACTTCTTTCCCTCCCACACGACCCCGCCCTTCCTGCAGCCTTCTTGGCTCTGGAAAACGCCACCTCTATCTTTCTGGGGGCTCGGGCCAAACCCTTGAGTGTCCTCACTGACTTCTCTGTGTCTCTAACCCCCAAACCCCCTTCATCCCAACCATCAGTCTTCAGGAGGCAGCCCCACCCGGGCGTGAGTCACCCAGTGCTTACGTGGATTATGACATTGCCTTCCAAACTATCTCCCCCATTCTGCCATTTCTCCCTAACCAAAGGAAGTCAGATCGTGTCTCTTCTCTGTTCAACACCCTCCTGGGGCTCCCAGAGTGTTACCCAGAGTAAAAGACAAGGTCCTGACAGTGGTCCGTAGGTCCTGCCTGGTCGGCCCCCACCTTGACTCTCTGACCACTCCCCTCCAGCCACACTGGCCAGCTCCCTACCCCTGGAACTTACCAGGCAGGCTGCAGCCCCAGGGCCTTTGTACTTGCTATTCCTTTTGCCTGAGACTCTCTTCCCAAGAGATAACAACACGGCTCCTCTCTCACTTCCTTCGGGTCTTCACTCAGATGTGAATGTATCCAGGAGCTTCCCTGACAACCCCATTGCAATGAATAAGCCCCTTTCACCAGCACTCCTTGCCCCCCTTTCTCTCCAGGGCATCCATCACCAACTGACATGTGGAATTTTAAGTTTTGTTAATATCATCATCATGACCAGTTTTGAATGTCTCTGCCCACTGTGCTGTACAAGGGTGGGATTGCTCTGGAATGTCCATGGCAGCACCCTCAGCACCTCCATGTCTGGTTCGAAGAGCCTGCTCAATAAATATTTGTCAGATGCACGAAGGGGGATCAGAAGGGGTTAACTGACCTCCCAGGCCATCAGGTTAGGACATGTTATAGCCAGGATTGAACCCGGGGTCCATGTCCCAAACTGTGTCCTTAATCTCCCAAGGCCTGGTTCCCAAGTCAGCACCCCAGAGATGCTGGGTGGCCGTCAGTGCCATGATTTTTAGGGCGATGTGCCCATCCTTCCCCACCCACAAGGGAAGACTAGGGTGCAAAAGGGAGTGGTCAGGCTGACTGTGGCCTCCAGCCAGTAGGAGGTGACTCATCAACCCCATGATGACAGGTGACATTCCATCCTCTTCCCTAGGGGACTTTGGCCCGAGATAAAGGGAGCCCTGCTTCTGGGAAGCAGGAGGACAAACTGGTGGGAGAGGTGGCTGGGCCGCTGCTTGGGGGATGGCAGGCCTCAGCCGGGGGGGCCACAGGGTCCAGTGATGAAGTGGGGACAGCCCAGGTTAGATTGGCCAGCTGGATTCCCGAGCCTCCCTTCCAAGGTCAGAGATGTGGAGTCCTCTTACCAGGAAAATGGAGCGAAATTTCCCCTGTGAAGTCAGCACCCCAGCCTCTACGTCAGGCACCCAGGGGGAAAGCGTCTTGGCGACCTTCCATTTACCCCCAGCATTTTTGCATGGGTCAGAAGGACTTGAGCCAGTCGGCACACACATCTTGAAAAGGAATTTCAAGGGGCCCCAGACTCTAGCCAGATAGGCTATATTTGATATAGATCTTAGTTTTTAAAAATCCTAACCATACCAATAATACTTGAATGCAGTTCGTTGCAAAAAAACGCAAGCAACACACTTCCTACTATAGGTTTCCTGCCTCCCCAGGATTGCCTTTGGCCTCAAGTAACAAATAACAGTGGTTTTGCCAGCAGGAGATTCCATGTTTCTTGTCTGAAAGGAATTCCAGAGGTGGATTCATTTAGGGACATCATCAATGAGCAGCTTCCCAGTCTCCCACGTTGATACATGACTTTCAAGCCCGTAGCTCAAGTGGGCTGCTTCCCTGTCTGGCATTGTCCACTCAGCCCAGGCAAGAGGACAGGGAAGGGGCGCAGGGCGTGCCAACCGAGTCCCCGCTTTGATCAAGACATGGTAGCTTTTCCAAAGCTTCACGTGGTAAATTTCCAGTCACTTCTCATTGACCAGAATCAGGTCACGTGGCTACCCCCTTGTACTCGCGTGCCTGCAAGAGGAGTTGGGGAGCTGATTCGTTTGCTTGAACCCATTGCCATCCCCTTCAGAATCAGGGTCCTATTAGGGAGAAAACGGGGTGGTGGATGATGGGCAAGCACCATTGGATCTGCCTCGGATTTGTTCTGTGTTAACTGCATGGGGACAGGCTATAAATGTGGTTTGTACCTTGCTTTTTTTTTCACCTAACAATAGGCGTTTAGAGATTTACCTTATCCTAACGTTGATCTGCTGTGTAGTATTCCATGGGATGGATGTACCACAGTTGATTTACCTAATCCCATGTTCATGGAAATTTAGCTTTTCCCCCCAAAATGTTCACCATTCTAAGCAATGCCTCAGTGGATGTTGGCCTCATGCAGCACTCTTGATGCCCAGATGCGTTGTTACAAAACTAGAACGCTCAGGTAGAGAAGCGTGTCCATTTAAAATCCTGGAAGTGTTCCCAAATCAACACCAGGGTTTTGCCAGTTTATACTCCCTTTGACTGTGTACTGAGAGGACCTGCTTCCTGCACACTCACCAGCCAGGATATTGTCACTAAGATTCTTTTTTTCCCACTGAGATGGGGGTAAAAAAATCATTCTTGTCACAATTTGCATTTCCATGATTAGTATGGAGGTACTATCTGATTATCATATTATGTACTTATCATATTATCATTTATGTATTGGTTATCTGTATTTTCTGATGTATTAATTTGCCTTTTTTTTTTTTTGAGAGAGAGAGAGAGAGGGAGCAGGGGGAGGATCAGAGGAGGAGGGAGAGAGAGAATCTTAAGCAGCCTCCACACTGAGCGCGGAGTCCTACATGGGGCTTGATCCCACGACCCTGAGATCATGACCTGAGCCGAAATCAAGAGTCGGATGCTTAACCGACTGAGCCACCCAGATGCTCTTTCTGTTAATTTGCCTTTTTAAATCATCTGGTCATTGTTTTCTATTGAGCTGTTGTTTTCCTTCCTCATAGGCATGAGACCTTTTTTAGTCTAGCTATATAAATCCTTTTTTCAAAAAATCAACTTTATTCAGGTATAGTTTATGTACAATAAACTGCATCCGTTTAAGGCAGGGTTTCTCAGTCTTGGCACAATGGACATTTTGGGTTTGATACTATTTTGGGGGCCTGCTGTGCATCATGGGATACTGTCAGCATCCTTGGCTTCTACCCCTAGGTGCCATTAGCATGCCCCCTGCCCGTCATGACAACCACAAACGTTTCAGGACGTTGGTAAATCCCTCCTGGGGGGCAAAGTCATCCTTGGTTGGAAGCTCTCATTTCAAGTGCACAGCTGTTGAGCTCTGAGAGATGTGTGCCCCCAAGAACCTACTACTACCTTCAGGAACTTCATATTTAGGTAGCAAATATGTCCCTCAGCCCGAGGCTTGGCTTCAAATCCAAGACCTGCCCCTTCCTATTGGAATGACCCCAGTAGCGTTGCTACGTGACTCTGAAACCTCAGTTTCCCCAGCTGTGAAATGGGGATGATAATTCTGACCAGGCAGTGATTTGTGATAGTTGAAGGACCAATGCTGTGGCTGACACGTAGGAGCTGCTCAAAAATGCTAATTCCCCTGTCCTTCTGCACTAAGTACGTATTCATTTAGTCAGTGCATACTCCCTGAGCACCTGCTATGCGCCAGGCCCTTTGCTAGACTCTGGACACAGTGGAGACCAAGACAGCCAGGGTCTCTGTGCTCAGCTCGGGGAGAGAGACAGTAAATGAGCAAACAAAGGATGCGTGAGAGCGATGTTTGTAAAATGGTCTTATGATGCTGCTGATCGGTGCCAAGCCATCAGTCAGATGATGCAGTGATGCAGCTGCCTGGGTGAGCCGTGGCTTTTTGGGGAGAGCGAGAGGAGGAGCTGGAGCAGCAAGGAAGGGCGATCTGGGCAGAGGGAACAGCAGCATGAAGGTAGTGAACCTGGAACCAGCCGGACACATCTGAGAAGAGCAGTGGTGGCCGGGACAGAGCCATCATGGGGAGGAACAGAGGTGAGACCCAAGGTCAGAGAGGTAAAGAGGTGGGGGCAGAACATGCAGGGCCTTGGCTACTGCGGATGAGAGTTCTGGGTTATTCTAACATGCATTGAGAAGCCACTGCACAGCTGTTAGCTGGGGAGAGACGCGAGTCCCTCATTCACCAAACGTTGAGCTCTCGCTCTGCCTCCTTACCCTGGAGGAGACACATGGGATCATGGTGTGCCAGTTCTCCAGGCCTCTGCCTGGATCTCCTCAATAGTACCTTATGAAGGACACAAATAACCAGCTTTTCTCTAGAGGGACCCAAGGCCTCAAAGCCCCATTTCCCATCCATGTCTTACACCAACCCTGAAAAGCCACTCGGGGCTATGGGTGCCTATTTGGCAGATAGGAAAGCTGAGGTGAAGCTACACAGAGGGGAAGCACCAAGATGGGCCTTGAACCCAAGGCTCTTGCTGCTAAACCTGCTTCTCCTTAATCCCTCGAAGCCCTTAGGGTGGAGGCGGGGGAAGGATGTTCTCCCCCTTCTTTAGATGCCCCATGGAGCAGGGGCTCACGTCCACAGTGCCCATATCAGGCAAGGCTCCTGGGCTGCCCACAGGGGAGGAGAGCCCTACCCACCCCCTCAGGAAAGCAGGGAAGGGCAAGTACTCGGGTTTGGGCCCAAAGCCAGATAAAGCCGCGGCAAGGCAGGAAGTGCGGTGGGCCCAGAGCCAGGTGGGATTAGGGTTTGGGACCTGCCCCACCTGTGGGGCACCCATGGCGCTTCCTCCTTCTGGCTATGGACTCTACACTGTTTCTGTGCCAGTGCCCGGGATTCCCTTGGCTACCCCATCAGGTGGGGTCTTGCAGCCCCAGACCCAGCATCTGTTGGGATTCTGCCGGGCCAAGCTAGCCTCACTGGCCCCCTCTGTCACCTGGACCAGGCTGGGAGTCCCAGGATCTTAGGTGCAACAGGAGCCCAGAATATGTGTGTGGAACTGAACTGGGGCGTGCCTCAGGTTCTCCAGTTTGCACTTCCAGCCTCTGCCATTTCTTCTCATTTGCTGTGTGCCAGGGATGTTGCTCGTGGCTGGGGATGAAACAGGGACCGCCACGCACGGTCCCCTCCCTCAGGGAGCTGGCCGCCTCGCACCAAGCAGGGAACACTGTGCTCGGTGCTGAGGGTGAGTGTGGCAGGGCCCACCAGCATCCACTGTCCTCCATCATCTTTTTCCTCAGAAGGAGAGAATTCTGGAGGGTTAGCAGGGCACATGCTGCCCAAGGAGTGGTTATACTTCTCAGCCTCCTTTGCAGTTAGGTGGAGTCCTATGACTAAGTTCTGGCCAAGGGAATGTAAGTAGAAGTGATGTGAACCCACTTCTGGGTCCTGCCCTTAAAAGTAATGACACTTTCTCTCTTCCTGCTGAGCGGAACGTGGACGTGTGATGGAGGGGCTTGGGAGCCATTCTGGACCTCACTTGGAGGCTGTGGAGGGCAGAGAACTAGATCGAAAGAACCAGCGTCTCTAGAATGAACTTGCAGACCTAAAGCAACTCACCAACCTTGAACCTTCCACCTCCATGCTGGAAATGATGTTCTGTCCCATCGAGCCCCTGCCGATCTCCATTATAGTGGCTCAGATGGTAGCCTGCCCCATACGGAGGAGCAAACACATGTTGTTGGGAGGGCCTCGGAGGTGTTTAACCTGGCCTTGCGCGGATAGGTGTGGAGAGCTTCCTAGAGGAGGCAACTTTTAAATGAAGTCTTGACAATGAGGAGGAGGATTTTTCTAGACAAAATTTCCAGGCAGAGACATAGCATCTGGGCAAATCTAAAGGGGTGAGGGAGAACACGGAGCTTTCAAGGCACCTAAAGAAGCTGAGGGTGGCTGGAGTGTAGAGAGGAGGCACGGGGGCAGAAGAAGATGGGGCGGGGCGGTGCAGGATCCACTCCCAAGGGCCTGGAAAAGCCACATTAAAGCATTTGGATTTAGGCCTGAAGGTACAGGGGAGCCATGGGAGGCTCGAGGCAGGAGGGGGAGGTGATTTGAAAGCTCTCTCTGGCGATGGGGTGAGGAATGGATTTTTTTTTTCGTTTATTTGAAAAAGCTGAAGCTCTGCGATGTGCCAGGCACTGAGGATTATCAGTGAACAAAACAGACTTGGTTCCTACCGCGTGGAGTTTGCAGCCTGGTGGGGTGAGGCATGAGTCACATAATCGCGCACATAAATACGAAGTGTGGTATGGTCAAGGCAGGGAGATGTGCAAGGCTGTGAGGGAACGCAATGTGGGGGGGTACCTGGAGGAGTGAGGGGAGCTTCCCTGAGAAAGGCGATGGGGACCAGCGGCGGGAAGAATTCCAGGCAGAGGGAAGAGCGCAGAGGGCAGCACGGGGAACAGGGAGGGGCAGGCGGAAGATGATGGCAGACGTGGAGACAGTCAAGCGCAGATGGTGAGAGAGAGCAGGGAGTCTCGAGGGCCAGCCAGCTTCCAGCTTGAGCGAGGTGGCCGACAAGAGAGGCTGAGGACGGGGAAGTGATTTGAAGAGAAGACCCTGAGTTCAAATATGGCGTGTTGGACTTGACATCCCTATGGGCCATCCAAAGTGGAGATGGTGAGCCAGTGGTTGGATACAGGGGTCTGGTGCACAGAGGGGCTCCCTGGTCAGTTGTGCTGCCCTCCCAGGCCAGAGCTTGCCAAGTGCTGGCCTTTGGGGCACCTAATATATGCCAGGAACTATTCTTCTGGTAGACACAGTGATTGCCCACTCACATCCTCTTTGCTGGCAGGATCCAGTTTTGCTGGATGTGCATCTATCCAGGGTCTCGGGGGCAGGGGCCATGCCCCTCCCCAGCCTCAGAGTGAGTTAGAATGGGTCTGAGCCAGTTGTGGGAATTCTCACTTCCCTCACCAGTGATTGGTTTGGAATTGGGCACGTGATGTAATCTTGGCCAATGAGAAGTCTGCAGGGGGGCTTCTGGGAATGATCTTCTTCCTCATAAAAGGAGACCCACGGCAGGAGGAGGAGATGCCCCTCCTCTTCTTTGCTTGATGCTCTTAGGTCTGTATGTGATGCCTGGAGCTGTAGCAGCTACCTTGAAACCCTAAGGACACACATCCATAAAGTGCTAGGTGGGAAATGGAAAGAATGTGAGTTTTTGTTGACACCTTCCAATTAAACAACCTTTTTAGATAAAATTATGAATCTCCCTTCCCCTGTTTCTTCTTTTTCTTTTTCCTTCTCCGAAGGTGACTGACAGCAGTGGCTGATTTAGTTATGCTGCTAATTTACTTCCAAAGTTTTGTTTAGCACCTTAGAAATATCTTTTCTTAACGTTTCTTTTTCGCCACCTTTAGGCAAGCGTTCTATTCCTTGTGGCTGAACTCATTCTGATTGATAAAGTGCTTCATTATGCATTCTCTCGTGTAACCCTCTCAATGACCCTCTGAGATGGACACTACTATTGTAGCCCATTTTACAAAAACAAGAAACAGAGGCTCAGGGCAGGTGAGTGAGGTTCCCAAGATCACAAGTTACACAGCTGGGATTTGAGTCCAGGCTGGTCTGATTGGAGAGTGCAACTGGGCTAATGCTACACTCTCCTTTTAAAAGTCTTTCCCTTAACATGTTTTAGTAGGAAGCCATAGCTCTGTTCTTATTTTTCCCTGGAAAACTGTGATTATGGTTGGTGGGAAATTTAGAGTGGGCTGCGTTTCTCTGTACATAGTTAATGGCTTTGATTATATGTTTCTGGCTTCTTCATTCTGAGAAAGGCAACCATTGGTTGTACAATATAATCAAATCATTTCTTATGTAAACAGCCGTCTGGCACAGAGTCAGCGGCAGTTCCATCGGCGGGAAGGTGAAAATGAAACTGTGCTCCCAGCTCCGGAAAGCAATCTGCTATTCAGCAGGAAAAGATCAAGGGTTAATGACACGGAGTTGGGCAAAGGCTGCTCTGTGGCTCTGAGCATTATCAGGAGGCGGGAACAAAGAATGGTTGTTAAATGGGTTTGTTACAAAAGTTATTTCCTAATGTAATTCATGAAATGCTTGCCAGAACATTAGGCACATCCTTCGAAAGCACAAGGGAACAAAAAAAAAAAAAAAAAAAAAGAAAGAAAGAAAGAAAGAAAGAAAGAAAAAAGAAAGGAAGGAAGAAAAGAAGCCTTCTAATGTCAACAGTTATAAAACTCTTAGAAAGGGTTAATATCTTTAATATACAAAGAGTTCTTGCAAAACAATAAGAAAAGGTACACACCTTATTATAAAATGGACTATTCACAAATAAAGAAATACAAAAGGCAGGCAATCCTATGAAGGCAAGATCCACCCTGTCAGTAATCAAGGAAAGGGAAATAAAAGCTGCAATGATATGTCATTTTCCACCTATCACATTGGCATAGAATGGCAGTGTGCACCATGACATCCAACGGGCAGGAATTTTAAAGCAACCCAGAAATTTAGCTTTGGGGCATTTACCCTGAGGATATGATGGGCCAAACATCCTCCATGGACAAGGGTGTTCCTTATAGCAATGTTTATAACAGTGAAGAACTGGGGGAAGAAACCCAAAACGCTACACTATGGAGGACTCGCTAAGAAAACTTAATTAAATACTATATTAAAAATTAAATTGCATTAAATAAATATGAAAATTGTATTACATTGTCATAAAGTACTAATAAAAATGGCAATCTAGAAAAATGCCACAACGTGTGGTAGAGAAAAAAATGTTCACACGCACGTTCTAATTTGTACTAAGTTGTGCGTGCTTTGGCACATGTTATCAAAGAGAGTGTTCTACAGGAGGTTTACTGAAATGTCAGCAGTGTTTATTTCTGGGTGGTAGGATTTTCAGTAATTTGTCCTTTAAGTCAGACTTTCTCAGCCTTGGCACTATTGACACTTGGAGCCAGATGATGTTTTGTTTCAAGGGACTGTCCTGGGATGCTTAGCAGCATCTCTGGCCTCTCCCCACCAGATGCCAGCAGCACCCCCACCCCCAAATAACAACCCAAACTGCATCCAGACATTACCACGGGTCTCCTAAGGAGCAAAACCACTCTCCGTTGAAAACCACTGTTTCAAATACTTTTCTACATTATTTAAATATTTTAGCAGCAAGCACGTATTGTTATCATAATCAGAAAAACAAACATTTTTAAAAAACATTCGGTAAAGTCATTTGTGGCTTTGTGAATTGGCTGTGGGTTCGGTCGATGGAATTCAATCAGAGAGCAGAAAAATCTGTTATCTTGCCTTTGATACAAGGTTCTGGTGAAATATCTAGACATTGGCAACGTTTTCCCTGGACTGGGAAATTTGTTCTTCACTCAAAGAACAAATTCTCCAGATTTTAATATAATTAAGCTCCGGGAGTGGGTGTTTTGACTCTCTTGCCCCCTTCTCTTGGTGACTACTCTAATTTGAGAGAGTAGCCACACCTCGCATGCAGCCCTCCTTTTGAGGGGAGCTAACTCTCTCTGGCTCCAAACATAAGCTAATTTTCTAAATCTCACCGTCCAACTGTGGCTACTGTGTCAGGGATGGACACGGAACCAGTTTGGTCCCTTGAGTCTAGAGGACACTCAGTGTTATGGGCTTCTGGAAAAGATGCATTCCAAGTACTCTTAAAAGCCACTCAAAGAGATCTTCTTCATCTTAACAGAATGAGGCCTGGAATTGCTGTACCCATTTTAACACCATGAAGAAAACCAGCTAGAGGAAAAAAATCAACACACAGGATCACACAACTGGGTGAAACACAGAGGAAAAGAGCTAGAGCCCTGATCGAACCACTCCTGAAGCTCATTTTTTTGCTAGGCTTTTGTTTATGGGAGCCAATACATTTCCTTTATAGTTAAGTTGGTCTGAGCTGAGTTTCTATTACTTGCAGGCCCAAACAATCTGTTACAGCCCCCTTTGATGCCCCCCCCAACTTATTTCATGTCATTTCAGCAAATGCTTTGGACACTTACAGGAGGCCAGGCCCAATGCCCCGATCCTGGAGGAGCAAAGACGACACAGTCCCATCCCTGCCGAACATGCTGTCTGGCTGGGGGGCAGGGATGGAGAAAGGCGAACAAATAGGCAAGGCAGCTTGTGTTCTGATGACGGGGACACAGGGACACAGCCCAGGCATGGGGTGGGGAGAGGAAATCCTGGCTGAGCCCATCTTAAAGGGAGAGTGGGGAGAGGGAGCAGGGTGTTTGGACAGAAGGAGCAGTGGGTTTGCCAGGCTGGACATTTGAGATTTTATTGGGGCTCAGGGCAGGGAACCACTTAAAGGAAGAAAAGAGCTGCTGGGGGAGGGGATGTGACCCCCAAAGACTGTAGGGGACCCGGTACGAAGAGGGCCCAGGTAGAAGAACCCTGCAGCTTTGGAGTGTGGACCCCTGCCTCCCCTATCCCTGGTGCAAACCAGCTCTTATTGGAGAAGGTGGGGGCTTGGGGAGTCAGCACTTCACAAAACCCAGCTTTTCCATATTCCAAGGATGGAAAGACCAACAAATCACTAAAGATGACACTTCATGCCTAATATTCTTTCAACAGCATTCAATGCACACAAGCACTACTAAGGTGGAAGGCAAAAATTAACCTGGACTCATGGCCTGGTAGGAGACAGATAATCACCTAATGACTCTAAAAAATGTAAACTTCAGCCGTGCTCTGGGGTGTCTGATAGGGGTGTTTGACATTCCAGGAAGGTCAGGGAAGGCTTTCTGGAAGATGTAACACTTGAGCTGAGAGCCGAAGGATGAGGGGGTTCTCCGGGCAAAGCCAGGGAAGACGGGGTTGTAGGCAGAAGGAACGGCTAGTGCAAAGGCCCTGTGGCAGGACGGAGTATATGAGGATGAAGGACTGATATTTGAATAAGCCCTTTGCCTTTACCCTGTGCTTTTCATGGGTCCTGGCAGCAAGCATGTATGTTATCATGCTGTCTGGTAGGCCTTGTTATTCCCATTTAACAGATGAGGAAACTGAGGTATAGAGAAGCAAAGTGACCCACCCAAGGACACACAGTCAACCACAGGCTTTCTGTCTGATGGAATGTTTTTCTTCTTCGGGAATTCAGCCGTTCTCAAAGCGCGGTCAAGGATCTCTGGGGGTTCCCAAGACCCTTTCAGGGATTTCACATGATGATTTGCCTTTTTCACTCTCATCTCATGTGAGGGTGAAGAGTTTGAAAAGTTCACTGATAGGTATTTAGATTCCATATTTAAGTGAAATTTCAGAAACCGCCACTGGTAAGTATTGGTGTAGCGTCAAAGAAGAATATCACGATATTACAGCGTCCCCCGTTTCCAGCAGACGCAACTCTGACGATCCAGGTGTCTCCTCTTAGGCCAACCATTCGGGAAAGTTGCAAAATGTGAATGGGGCCACTAATGCCACTTTTCCTGCTACGTTTTTTTATTTTGAAATATATAGCTATTTACTATAAAATATGCTAATTATATTAACATGGACTGGATTTATTACTTTGTGAAATGAGTAAAATATTTTATAAATTTCTTAGTTTTAACTTCCAATGTGGATATCGATTGATATAATCCACTCAAACAAAAGCTCCTTGGGTCTTCGCTCAAAAGGGATCCTGAGACCAAAATGTTCGGGAATGCTGCATTAACTGATCCTTCCTCCCTCTCCTCTGCGCTCCCTGCCCACCCTGCCCACCCCGCCCCCGGCCCAGCGCGGGCCCCTCCCCCACATAAGGCAGCCCAGCCAGTTTGGGCTCAGTGCCTCCTGGGAAGGGATGGGACACTAAAGCAGAAATCCCAGGAGGCTTCCTGGCTTTGGAGTTTCAAAAGCCAAGGGGAGCAGGAAGGACTCGTATTTGTGAAAAACAGCGTCTTGCAGAGAGCAAGCCTCCTCCGTCTAGAGCCAGAGGCAGATTCCGGGGCTGGGGCAGAGAGGAGAGGGGGCAGTGTGGCCAAGGCCTGGGATTGAGCTCAAGGAGGCCAGCACCTCAGTAGGAACGACTTCTCTGGGATTCTGGGAAGGCAGGCTCCAGCCAGCCCCTAGGACTGGCCAGGAAACAGCCAAGGGACCCGGGGACACAGGCTGTGGGGAAGGGACAGCCACAGCACCGCATGGGGCCTCATAGGTGAGAACTAGCCCATCCCAGACCCATGGCCCTACCCTACTCCCGTCCCCAACACCTCGGCCTCACGAAAGGACAGGAACCCAGGAGAAGTAGGGAAGGGGTGACGGGAAGGAAAAGGAAAGAATTGACCCCCCGATGAAGTTTCCACCAGCCTGACAGAATGATGGCACAAAATGGAAATTAAGTTCCACTTGCAAAAAAAACTACAAAATCCATCCAGCTTCACAGTTTGTGAACTGGAAAAACCCCACTTGTGTGAAGTGTGACAGCTGGGCCAGCCCTCTTTCTCTTTGGGCATCAGAGAGGTTGTGTCACTTGCTCACGCTGCACAGCAGGAAGGGGCCGAGCTGGAATTTGCACTCGGGCCTGTCTCTGGCCCCCAGGCCCTTGACCACCAAGCTCTGCTGCTGAGGGAGGTTGTTCATCCCCCAGGCCTGGGCAGCCTCTGCCAGAGTGCGGGGCTCAGAGCCTGAGGCCGGCCTGGGGTTGTGACCCCCGGGATTGCAGGTTTGGACCCCACGGGGCCCTCAGGTGGGGCAGAGGGCTGGTTATCAGCGTCAGGCGTGCAGGGGTGAGGCCAGGCCCTCTTGCCCAGACCTTGCCCCGGGGTGCCCCCTCTGCCTCCTGAGCACCCGGGAGGGGTGGGTGAGGCCAGCAGGACGGGTTCTTCAAGGTTCTCTGCCTGAGCTGGTGGTTTCCTGCACCCTCATGTTCTTCCTGGAGAGAAAGACACAAAGATGCCCCAGAAATGGGCCCCGAGAGGTCAAGAATTGGCCAGGGGTCACACAGAATGTTGTGGGGAGAGCCAAGGCCGCGCCCGAGGGAGGCTTGAGGGGAAGCAGAGACCCTGGGGGGCAGAGGTGGGTCCCCAGGAGGATGCAGGGGCCAGGTTCCAGGTGGGTTTCTGACCTAGGCTACTTGGCCATCGTCCCTGATGCTCCCCCTCTTGCCACCCACATCCAAGCCATTGTAACTGTCAGTTTTTTTTTTTTTAAGATTTTATTTATTAATTTGAGAGAGAGAGAGAATGAGAGATACAGAGCACGAGAAGGAAGAGGGTCAGAGGGAGAAGCAGACTCCCCACTGAGCGGGGAGCCCGATGCGGGACTCGATCCCGGGACTCCAGGATCATGACCTGAGCCGAAGGCAGTCGCTTAACCAACTGAGCCACCCAGGCACCCTGTAACTGTCAGTTTTATGCTTTCAATGTTTCTCAGACTGGGCCCCATCTCCTCACCTCCAGGCCCCCTCCCTCCCACCCACCCGAGGCCAGGCCACTGTCTCCCACGGGACAGCGGTAATCGCCTCTTCCCTGCTCTCCAACCCTCACCCAACGACAGTCCCTTCTCCTCATGCAGCCAGAAAGATCCTGATCTCACCCAAGTCGGATCCAGGGCTTCCTCCCCCTACAACCTTCCATGGCTCTCAACTCACTCAGGGAAAACTACGAGCTCTTCCCGGCGGCCACAGGCCCCTGCCCAGCCTCCCGTCTCAGAGCCACGGCCCACCACGACCACCACCAGCCCCCTCTGGCCCGTGGCTGCAGCCACATGAAACAACGGGCAATTCTCAACGCCCTTCGCTCTGTCCAGCCTCCAGACTTTGGCACATTCTGTGTCCTCAAACTGGAACCTTGTTTGCGCTGTTTTTTATTCTTTTTTTAAGTCGAAGTGAAATTCACATAACACGAAATGAAGCATTTTCAAGGGCCAGTGACAGTACCTTCACAATACTGTTCAATCATCACTCTAACACTTCATCTTTTTAGTTGCCTAGATGTTACCTTCCAGAATGTTCCCTCCCCCAGGAAGCCCATCGAGACTCCACCTTCCCATATTTTGGCTTCAATGCCTCCTTGTGTTTCCCCACTGCAGCTTTGACCTGAAAGGGTTGTATTTGCCTCCATGTATCTGTGTCTCCCTCCAGAGTGCGAGCTGGCTGGACGCCAGAACCATGTCTGATTCTTTTCAGTGTCTCTGGCACCTACACATTGTGTGGCCTTGGACTAACCGGCTGCCACGATGAAAGGGGACAGAGAAGGGGTGGGGCCAGGGACTCGGTGACAGACAGAACAGACACTGTGCCCATCCCTGTGGAGCGGACGTCCCCCCCACCCCACCCCACCCCGCCGCCAGGGGAACACAAGTTGAGACCTGACAACTTCAAGATAGCATCACCAGGTCTCTGATGGCAAATCAGGGAGCACCTACGGGACTCCTGACCCGGCCTGGGGCTGGGAAGGCTCCCTGTGGGTGGCGTCTAAAGGGACCTGAGGTACAGAGAGGGGTGAACAGGATGAGGGGGGAGGGCCGGGCAGGAATATTCCCGAAAGAGACAACAACACGGACAGAAGCTGAGCCCAGTGGTTCCCAACCAGGTTGATTTTGCTCCCCTGGGGAGTTCGGCAAAGTCTGGAGATATTACTGGTTATCTGGAGATGGGGGTGGACGTCAGGGGTGCTGCTCAACACCCCCCAGAGCACAGGGCAGACCCCACCACAGAGAATATTCCCATCCCAGGTCGAGCGACCCTGGCCTACCTGCCGGCCCTCAGGGGAACTAGCTGAGTCTGGCAGGAGTGAGGGTACAAGGAGAGCTCAAAGAGAGGGAGGAAGGAGGGTCAGGCAGCAGCAGCCTCATCGGGGCTTTGCATAAGGGGACTGGAGGCTTGCAGGGGTGTGAGTGTTTGTGGGGGGGGTGGTGCTGGGGTGTTGAGATTCCAGGCAGGGAGGATTTAGGCAGGAGAGGACCTTGCTGAGATTCAGGGTTCAGAAAGCTCCCTCTGGCCACACTGTGGACTGGACTTTAGGGGTGCCATAGTGGAATGTGGGAAAAATAGGTTTTCTTTAGTGCTGCGGAGTCAGGGAGGGCCTGCCTGAGAGGGTGACGTTTGAGCCAAGAATGAGGTAGTTGTGCAGTCTAGGGGCTGAGAAACCTAGGCAAACATGCATAGCAAGTGCAAAGGCCCTGAGGTGGGGACCAGCTGGGTGGGTTCTGGAAACAGGGTGGCTGAAGGGGAGAGATTAATGGGAAATGCTATGTGGGGCCTTGGGGGCTGTGACAAGGACTTGGGGGTTATTCTAAGAGCCAACAGGAACACTCGGGGGCTTTTTCACCAGAGGCGGGACATACTATACCTTGGGTTCTGACAGGATCCCTCTGACTGTGTGGAGAATGGATCATAGGGGTGATGGCAGAAGCAGGGAGACCAAGGGGGGAACCACTGCAGTGCTCCAGGTGAGCAGTGATGGGGCTGTGCCCAGTGGAGGCAGGGAGACAGAACGAGTTATTTAGGAGGTTCGATGTCGGATGAGAAGCAGAGCAGCGGGAGTGGCTCAGAAGCTCCTAGCTTGTTAAAGGGCCTGGATATGCATCCCCATGGGTGTTTCTGGATGCCCTGAGGGCCGCACCTCCCACCCCTTCCTGAGCTGTTCCACCCTTTCCATGGGTGCCCATAACTCAAGCACCTGCCAGGAGCCGGCCCAGGGCACGTGCCTGCAGGATTTTCTCAACGCTGCAGCCCTATCGGGCCCCTCACACTGGCTTCTTAAATAAAAGTCCAAAGAGGAAACGTCCCATGTTCCAAAGCCAGCTCTCAGAAGCACGGCTTTCTGCTGTCTGACAGGCCCGGGTTCGGATCCTGCCTCTACCATCACACCCAGCTGTGTGGCCTTGGGCAGGTCCTTCATGGCTCAGAACCTCGGCTCCTCATCTGTCAAGAGGGCACAACAGGTCCTCCCTCCGAAGGTTGGTGTGAATTCCAAAATAAGATAACCTGGGGAAGGTCCCTGGCACATAGCTGGAGCGTTCAAGAACTGTCAGTGAACACTATTAGCACAATGTTATTATCCGGGCACAGAAAAGCATTCACTTTAAAAGCTCCCCTCCCCAGCTGGAAGGGCTGGTTCGAGCTTCAAATCACCAGAGACACTGGAACTGACGCGGGCCCACAAATAGAGGCCAGTGCAAAGCTCCCAGGAGGACAAACCATGGGGATGTTACCATCACAATTGACAGCTGGCGAAAAACTGTGGTTTTCGAGGTGCTGGTGAGGACAGGGGAGGGCTTTGGACCTGCAGGAGCCCAGCGCCGAACCCCGCCCTCATGCAGATGCTGTGGGACCTGGGGCACGTTCCCGAGCTTCTCAGAGCCTCAGTCTCCCCATCGGCCAAGTGGGAACTCTAAGCCCCTGCCAAGGTTGCTGGGAGGCAGAACTATACCCTCTCTGCTCTGCTCTCCAGACACGGGCAGTGACAAGCCTGCGGGGACAGCATCCCGGCCCCTTTGAGAACCAAGGGCTACTCCGTGTCAGGCGCTTGCCACTAGTGTCTCGTCGATGCTCACACCGTCCCTTCATCTCCTTCTCGCTGCAGACGAGGACGTGGAGCCCCAGCACCGAGGCCGTACCAAGCGTGGCACCCTCCCCGTCAAGGTACCCCTCTCAGCCCTCAAAGACAGTCACAGGGACCTGTCATCCCACCCAGGAAGTGGGGTCAGATGGTGGCAGATTCACGGGCGTCTGTTGCATAATTAAGTGAGGGTGAAAAATGTTTGTCATTAAACAAGGGAACCAATACATCGTCAGCCCCAGCAACAGCTGGGATGGCTCAGGAAGGGGAGGCTGCCCTTCTAGCAGCCTGGAAGATTCTGCCTGGGCTGCGTCTACAGAGGTCCCAGCCCCCCCTGCCCCCCTCCCCGTGCCTTCCCCACACATCCCCAGCACCACCTCTGAACTGCATGGCCTTGGGTCTGACCCTTCTTCTCTCTGAGCGTTGGCTACCCAGCCAGCAGCAAAAGCAGGGTCCGTCCCAGTTCTGTCTCCCCAGTTCCCACCTCAGGGCCTTTGCACTTGCCATTCCCCCTGATGGAAGGGTGTTTTCCACACCTACATCTTCCCAGGGAGACCCCTTTTCCTCCTTCCGGACACAGCTCAGATGCCTCTCTTCCTAGAGTCCTCTCAACTGCCCTGTCACTGTCCTGTCACCCAGTTCTGTTTTCTCCAGAGCACTCACCATCCGAGATCATCTTGTTCATCTCCGTGTTGACTCATCTGTCGCCTGTCCTAGAGCTGGAATGTCAGCTCCAGAGGACAGGGAGCTTGTCGCCTTCACTGCTATGTCCACAATACCTAGTTCAGTGCCCGGCACATAATAGGTGCTCACTAGGTATTTGTCAAATAAACAAAGGCCCCCATGTCACTTTGTCTCCTTCTGTTTCACTCTCTAGTCCACAACTGTGGGGCCATTTTATAGATGAGAAAAACTGAGGTGGGTGAAGAGGGACACACCTCGCCCGGGACAGCCTCCACATCGAAAGTACTCCATGACAGCCATGGAGCCTCCTCTCATGATCCACGGTTCGGGGACTCTAAAGCCAGGCCGACCGGGTCAAATCTCCGCTCTGCCACTCCCTGGCTGGGCGGCCTTAGACCAGTGACTATTCCTCTCTGGACCTCAGTTTCCTCATCTGTGAAAAACGGGATGGTTATACTTAACTCCCAGGGTTATCGTTGCAAGGGTCAAATGAGTTAATACACAAAAAGTGTTGAGGCTAGTGGTATCCAATAAATGTCAGATACAGTGTCCCATAAAATATTTGTTGAATTAAGGAGGTGTGATAATTGTCCCATTTCACAGGCAGGGAAACTAAGACACGGGGAGGTGAAGCTAATTAGGCAATGGAATGGGTATCAAGTCCATGTTTTTCCAACTCTAAAGGCCGCCCTTTTGCAAAGAAGGTAACGCTAGCCAGAAGCTGGCCTCAGGCCTCCCAGATGATGGAAGACCAGTGCTGCCTGCCAGCCCCCATTTCCTGTAAGGAGCCCCTCCCCACCATTCCCAGTCCATGGGGTTTGAGGGGGGCTGACCCCACTTCCAGCTTCAAGGATAGTCACATGAACTTTGTCACCAAACCCAATGGTCACAGAACCTGGCCATGGGTCATAGAGTTTGGTTCAGAAATGGCTGCATAATCCAACCCAAGCCAATGAGATCCAGTCCTGGGACTTTCATAGGAATAATTGAGAAAGAGCACTCACTTTTTCTGGGTAGTAGCAGTAATATTAATAGTAGTAATAAAATAATAGCTAATATCATAGAGCATTAGGTGTGTCAGGTGCTGTTTAGAACTTCACATATATTAATTAACTCAATCTTCCAGAGAGACAGAGAAAACTGATGTTATCATTCAAACACCTGGATCCAGCTATGCCTGAAGCAAGTATACCCCTGGATTTTTTTTTTTTTTTTAACATGACCCAATAAATTCTCTTTTGCTTAAACCGGTTTGAGTTAGGTTTCTGTCCCTTAGAACCGAGAGAGCCCTGACTAATCCACCTGCCTTCCAGACATTATCTACGCTTCTGTCTCTCCATCATTACTGAAGCCAGGGTGGCACGCCCATTAACTGTTTTATGCCCATAGCTGACTCACAGGTTTCCGCTCTAGTACTTGGTCCATCCTGCCCATACGGAGGCTTGCAGGTCTGCCCCCTTTCCCACGCACCCCAAGCCGAAGAGTGGGTGTGCAGATGTGTATGCACACCCTCGTTCCAGGAAGGTGCTCTATGGGGTTTGCTTGGCCCCAGAACAGACCTCATTATTAGTGTGATGACTATTAATAAAGAGTCCCGGTTTCCGCGCCAGGCCGGCTGCTTTGCATACATGGTGATCTCACCCAGTCCTCCCGACAACCCTCCGAGGCAGGCTTGTCATCCCCATTTTAAAAATGAGGAAGGTGAGGATCCAAGAAGCCAGGCCTGAGTCACACAGATCCTGAGCAGCAGAGTCTGCCTTCTCAAACGCCAGCGCTGGGCCCCCTCCAGGACATGGGGTCTGCTTACCCTGCTGTTTGAGCTCCAGGTCAACTGGGTATATAACACAAATGTTGAATCTACACGAATGGAGAATACACACACGCAGGTATTGTAGAGGTGTGGGATCTCGATGTCTGCAGATGTGTGTAATATATGTGTAGACTCCATGCATGTGTATAGTGTATGTGTAAAACTGAGTGTCCATGTCTGTATGTGTAGCATCTACATGCGTGTTGAGTGTGAGTGTGTGTGTGTGTGTGTGTGCGTGCGTGCGTGTCTCACATGCGTGTAGAATCTCCTGGGTTCGTCCCGTACAG
The DNA here is from genome assembly GCF_003265705.2 of Callorhinus ursinus. NCBI lineage: Eukaryota > Metazoa > Chordata > Mammalia > Carnivora > Otariidae > Callorhinus > Callorhinus ursinus. Next base: position 8,327,683 of record NW_027397115.1, read on the forward strand.
CGGGAGGCAGTTGGGTGATCAGAGAAAATAGTGACCACGTCTTCCCAGCTCTATGGTTATTGCGCCAGGCCAGCCACTGTCCCCTCCCCTCTGGACTACTGCAGTTGCCTCCTCCCTGGCTTCCTTGCTTCTGCCCCTTCCCTGGACCCAGGGTCCATTCTCTGTCTTGGGCCAGAGGGATCCTATTAGAACCTAGATCAGATCAGGGCCTCCTGTGCTCAGAACCCTCCACGGTCCCAGGTCAGTTGGAGTAAAGCCAAAGTCCTCACAGGGGTACATAAAACTCTGCCTGGTCTGGCCCCTGTGATCTCCCTGACAGTAACAATCTCCCTCTTTGCACCTAGCCTCAGGACCTTTGCACTTGCAGTTCCTCTGCCTCAGATATGACTTCACTCAAGGGTCAGCTAAGTGTCACCACCCCAGAGAGATCACCCAGTTGCTCCAGCTTCTCATCCTGCTTTGATGGGCTCAAGATCATCCCCACGCAGCATTCTGTGCTGGGCTAGTGCTTGTCGGCCCATTGCCGGGCCTTCCACTAGGAGCTCACCTCCACCAGTGCAGAGACCTTGTCGTCCACCCCCCCCGGCCCCCATGACCACTTAGCACAGGAAGTCCTGGTGCCTGCTGCACAGGATGTCCTCAGCCAGTAGCCGATGGGCCACAAACCCAGCCAGGATTCAGGTCAGCCTTTGCCTTGTCAAATCTCCTTGCTGACCATACACAGGCCTCTCCCCACCACTGTCTTCTCTCCTCAGCCCCTCCCTGAGCCGGAGGCCTCCTGTCTGGCTCCCAGAAAAGGCTCAGATTCCCACACAAGGCCTCTCAGGTCTCTCCTAACCCTACAGTCCTGGCCTGACTATGGAGCGTTCTATTCCTTCAGGTCCATGGGGTCAGAGAGCGACAGCTCAACAGGCCTCCCCAGCTGACCTCCCCTTTTGGGGTCACCACCACCTTCCTAATGCTCACAACGGTCTCCACTCTGCCCACACAGGTGAGACAGGGAGAAGGCAAGGGGCAGGAAAGCAGCCCCCCTGCCCTGCCAGGCCCATGCACCAGAGTCCAGAACCCTCACGGATGGATACAATGGAAGATGCTGGGCCTGGTCTTTGGAGCTGACCTGAACCACCGGCTTACCCTACTCCATTTCCTGGCCGTTTAACAAACAGAAGCTTTCTCTGTTTGCATTTAACGGTTTATGTTTAAAAGGAGCAAAAAGGGAAGAGGCAGGAGCAACTCCCCCATCCTAGGGCATTTATCGATGCTGAGCCCAGGTGGGAAATTCTGCCTTCCAGGGCAGTCCCTCATGCTCTTCGGGAACCAGTGTTCTGGATAGCCGAATGTCTGGATAACAGAGGATGACCTCCTTAACCAGGGAGCTGAGAAGTGCAGCCTGTGGTTGACTCTGACCTGCTGAGAAGCTCTGTGAGGCCAACACTTGCTTTTTCTGTTTTTCAAGCTTTAAAAAAAAAATTTTTTTTTAAGTAATCTCTGCACCCAACGTGGGGCTCAAACTCACGACCCCGAGATCAAGAGTCACATGCTCTACTGACCGAGCCTGCCAGGCGCCCCAACACTTTCTTATTTTAACAGCTTTATGGAGATATAATTCACATACCACACAATTCACCCCTTTAAAAAAGTGTACAAGTCAATGGTTTTTTAATATCTTCACAGAGTGGTGCAACCATTACCACAATCCATTTCCCTCCCCAAAATACCCCACGTCCATTTACAGTCACTTCCCATTTCCCCTCACTCCTACCCCTGGTGACTACTGATCCACTTTAGATTTGCCTCTTCTGAACATTTCATATACATGGAAGCATACATTATCCAGCCATTCTTGTCTGCCTGCTTTCACTTAACAGAATGCTTTCAAGGCGCAGCCACACTGTGGCTGAATCAGTGCTTTACTCCTTTTTGTGGCTACGTAGTATTCCGTCGTACGGCGACACACGTTTTACCCTCCATCGGTTGATGGACACTTGGGTTGTTTTTGCCGTTTGGCTGTTATGACTAGTGTTGCCAAGAACATCCATGTGCACATGTTTGTTCAGACGTAGGTGTTCAATTCTGGGTACACGCTTGCAAGTGGCATTCTGGGTCATGTGGTAACCGTGTTGAACCTTCTGGGAAACGGCCGGACTGTTTTTTCCAAAGCGGCTGCGCCATTGTACCCTGCCACCAGCAGTGTGTGCGCCTTCCAGTCAGTCCACAGGCTCGCCAACGCTTGCCACTGTTCATCTTTTTGATTATAGCCATTCTAGACGGTGTGGGGTGGTAGGCCGGTGCTTTTTCTCAATTAGCCAGAAACATTTAAAAACTGGGAGAGCTGAGGGGTGCCTGGGTGGCGCAGTCGGTTAAGGGACCGACTCTTGGTTTCAGCTCAGGTCATGATCTCAGGGTCATGAGTTCGAGCCCCACATGGGGCTCCACGCTCAGCAGGGAGTCTGCTTCTCTCCCTCTCACTCTGCCCTTCCCTCCCACACTCTCTCACTCTCTCTCAAATCAATCAATCAATCAATCAATCAATCTTTAAGAAAAATTGGTAGAACTGATGTAAAGATCTGGATTTCTGGCTTCTCTTGGCAGTAGCTCCTGGTGCGAGTGGGGCCCATTCGCAGAGGGAGCCGGGTCACCACCATCCCCAGGCCACCGTAGTCCTCCTCCAGCTGCCCACCTCGTTGAGAGGGCCTTGGGCCTCTCTGCCAGTGAGGTCTGTAACACTCTCTGAGCCCAGCTGAGGTTTGCAAAGATGATGACCTGCCATCGTTTGGCCTTTCTGGAGTCATCTCCCCTCACGCCAACCAGGAGGTTAGCTGTGAGTGTGGGTCATGGTATTCCACCCAGACGGGCTGTATCCTCGTGATGACCCTGGAAGGATTCATTGTCCCTGTTTCCAGATGTGGAGATAGGCTCCCAGAGGAGAGGGGACATGACTGCCCTAGGTCACATGCTGGTGGGGACCAAGGCTGGGATCTGGGGTCAGAGGTCCGACCCCACAGCCCTGTGTTCTCCTGCGACATCACAAGCTCCCTCAAAGTCCTCTGGCCCTTCTCCCCACACCCAACACCTACCTTTACCTTTGCAGGGGAGGCCTTGGGGGAAGATCTCTTTCTTGAAAGAATTACATGAAAAAGCCTAGAAAGGCCACAGTGTTCCCAGCTCAGTGTCTCACCAGTTCTGATCTTACAGGTATGAGTAGTCTCGGTTTCATGTGTCAGGCCTTCGACTGACTGACCGTCCTCAGGGGTCCGTGGGCTCCGGGCGGCAGGGCCCTTCCCTGCACACTGACTTCCACGGGCCCGGTACAAAGCACCGGCGGACACAGACTCTGCTACGGGAATATCTGTTTGATAGGAATAAGTGAACCGATGATACCTTCTAAAAAGGAATTCCCCATTTTTTTGCTTCTTATTTTTCTACAGAGGTGTTTTGTTAAATATCTAACCAAACGTGGTTGAATTTCTATACCAGACAGCTTGGGTTCAAATCACGACTCCTTCGCGTATGAACTAGCTAGCCTCTCTGGGTCCCATTTTCCTCATCCAGAAAATGGGGAGAAGCACCATACCTATCTTGACTGTTAACACACCTAAGTGCTCAGGACGCCATTAGGTTTGGTAGCCACCATCACCAACACCATCGTCAGCATTTCTGTTTTCATCTGTGAACCAGGCCAGGGGCTTACAGGACCCAGGTCAAGGGAGGTTCGATGCTGGGGTGACTCAGGTTCCGGGCTGCATCACGGAGGGTTCACAGGAAGGGCCATGGTGAAATGACCAGGAACCGAGTGTTCCATGGCATGAGGGGAAGTGAATGAATGGCGGTTAGCATGAGCTGGAAAACGCACACTCACCTGAGTTGCTCAATCCATCTGGTGACGGCAAGGCCCCCTGTCCCCCTGGGGGAGTCGGGTGCGGGATCTGGGGCCAGAAGGGGCTCAGGGTGCAGTGTGGAGGTGCTGGGGAGTCTGACTGCATGAGGAAGGAGGCCCAAGCCTGAACACTGGAGGCTCTGGAGCGTGTAGTAAGACCCCCAAGGCCTCGAGGGGAAGGCCCTCAAGCCGCGGTGACACTGCGGGGTCTTTGAAGGAGTGAATGCTGCCTCTGCTGTTCATGGCTTCAGACCAGGGTGTTCCTCAGCCTCCCGCCTTCCTGGAACCCCTCTCCTTTCCTCTCAAGATGGGGAGCCTGGAGTCTCCCCCACCTCAGCGGCAGAGGTGGCTCATGCTTCTTACAGCTTCATTACCTGCTTTGGTTGCATCCTTTCTTTCCACCTTAGTCTCCCCTCTGGAGGCTGCCAGTCTCGTTCTGCACCTGCCACCCACACTGGGTCAGCAGAGTTCCTCTGTCCCTTTCCCCAAGGAATAACAACAACAGCAGTAATAGTAATAGCTCACGTTTGTTGAGCACTGACCATGCACCTGTTACTGTAATGGAAATAATTCATTTAATCTTCATAACACCCTGTGAAATAGGTGGTCCCATGACCATCCCCAGTTCACAGACGGGGAAACTGAGGCCCAGAGAGGCCAAGTTTGAGTGTCATGGAGAAGCTGGTAGGTGGTCTCTTGGGAGGCCTCCTGCCTGAGCCCTGCGGACATTGCCAGGCCACAGAATGTGTCTGACAGCCAGATGAGGATCTGTGTGTCCAACCTCCCTGGCAGTGAAAGTGACCTCTACTCAGGAGGCAGGTGGGAAATGTCGAGAGCAATTTGGAAACAACAGCTTATCTACAGGATTTGGCACATTGGTGCAATGCTCTTGGTTGTAAGGAATAAGAACCCAACCTAAAGAGGCTTTAAGAACAAGGAAACTTATTATCTCATGGACCCTTGGAAGCGATGGGGAATCAAGGACTGGTTAATTCAGCAGCTTAGTGACATCAGCAAAGACCAGGGTCTCGGGACTTAGGCTTTGCCCTCCAACTGGTTTTCTTCATTCACTCAAGTTGGCTGCCATTGCTCCAAACATCATGACCTCTCCCCCATCCAACACTAGAGAGAAAAGAGCCTGTTTCTTTTTTTTCCCCTTTAAGAACTTTCATATATAATTGCTTTTCTTTTTTTTTTTTTTTTAGAGGGAGAGAGACAGAGAGAGGGCACATGAGCAGGGGGAGGAGCAGAGGGAGAGGGACAAGCAGACTCCGTGATGAGTGCCAGCCCCACACCGGGCTCGATCTCACGACCCCAAGATCATGACCTGAGCCAAAATCAAGAGTCGGATGCTTAGCCGACTGAGCCACCCAGGCACCCCTAAATTTTTTTTAATGTTGGTATCACTGGAAACTCCACAAATGTTGTTTTATAAATACTCTTTTTTATTGTAGTGACAGCATTTAACATGAGATCTTTTTCACAGATTTTTAAGTGTGCGATACAATGTTGTTAACTATAGACATGATGTACAACAGATCTCTAGACCTTAATTCATCTTGCATAACCAAAACTTTATACCTGTTGAATAGCAACTCCCATTTCCCAATCCCCCAGCCCCTGTGAACCACCATTCTACTCTCTGCTTCTGTGAGTTCCACTATTTTAGATACTTCACATAAGTGGAATCGTACAGTAATTGTCCTTCTGTGACTGGCTTACTTCACTTAGCATAATGATCCAGCAATCCCGCTTCTGGGTATTTATCCAAAAGAATTGAAATCAGGATCTCTTCAAGAGATATCTGCACTCCCCTGTTCACAGCGGCTAAGATGTAGAAACAACCTAAGTGTCCATTGGCACATGAATGGATAAAGAAAATGTGGTCTTTACATACAATGGAGTATTTTTCCATCTTAAAAAGGAAGGAAATCCCACATTATGGTTAATGAAATAAGCCGCTGACTCTCTTGAAGAGCAAGGAACCCTTTCCCAGAAGCCCCCAGCAGATTCCCCAGAGGGTATCACGGGCCAGAATTTCGTTCCACGTGCAGCCTAAGCCAATCACCGGCAAGGGCAAAGGGGTCACTGTGATTGGCTTAAAACAACTGGAACTGGCCACGCCCCACCCCACCCCGTCCCCCGGAACTTGACGGAAGCCCATCTTCTCTGAGTCTATGGGATGGTGGGCAGGGGGGGCCTGAGCAAAATGCATTCAGTAGGAAGGAGGATTTGGGAGGAACGACCGAAACAAGGAGTAGCTAGCTCATTACAGGATCAGCACATCCACCTCGTGCTGTCTGGACCCTCGTGCTTCTGTCTTTGTTTCTGTGTTTTTGTTAACCTGATTCTCCCTCCCCTCATAAATTCTGCAAGCTCCCCTGTTCCTCCAATAAATTCCCCTCCCAGTTAAGCGGGCCAGATGTGATACCCACCCCCCGCCTCCAACATCATCCTCAGCCCGTTATCACCACCTTATGATTGCCGGTATATATCCAGCGCTTGCCACATGCCAGGTCTGGTGCAAAGTGCTTTCCTTAAACCAGCGGTGAGTTTACCCCCCAGGAGACATGTGGCAATGTCTGAAGACATCTGTGCTTGTCACAGCTCCAGGCATGGGTGCTACTTGCATCTAGTGGGTAAAGAAATGAGGGTTCTGCTCAACTATCCTACAGGGCACAGGACGGCCCCGCGACAAAGAATGATCGGCCCCACAAATGCCGATAGTGCGGGGACTGAGAAACCCTCTCCTAACCAATTCTGGAGGAAGAAATTCTGATTAGGGCACTTCACGGAGAAGTTCTGCTCCAGAATGCCCTTTATGTCCAGGTTTGAAAAACTTGCCTGACATTATCAAGCAAAGAATGGTCAAGAAGCATCCTCTGCGTGCCAAGGCCCATGCTGAGCAGCCATCGGGCTGAAGGCCTGGCCTTAAAATGAGCCCATTTTACCTCTTTTAGGTTATTCTATTTGCCCCCCTGCCTTGTTTCAGAAGTTGCTCAAGGCAGCTAGAACCAGTGATCATTACTCGCATCATCCAAGAGTGAGGAAAGAAAGAAGCACATCAGCTCCGTGGGTAAAGATTCAGAGCAGTTCCTCGAGAGGTAATTTCACACAGGGCCATGCAGAGAGGGCTAAGCAGTGAGATGGCAAGAGACAGATTGTGAAGAAAGCTCATGTCTTTGTCAGGAATTCTGGCAATTCAAGCAATGGAAACCTAACCCAAAAAAGCTTTAAAAGAGAGAATGAGAGAGAAAAATATCTTGGCTTCTATCACTAAGAAGTTCAGGGTTATTCTCCTTCAGGTACAGCTGGATCCAGGAGCAGCAATGATGTTTTTGGTACTTGAGCTGTGTCCATCTCTCAGCTCCACTTTGCCTTATATTGGCTGTATTTTCAGACACTCTTTGCTATTGTGATGACACAGAAGCCACTGTTGCTCCAGGCTGATATCACATTAGCTCAGCCATCTCAAGGCAACGACGTCTTCTCTTCTTTTCCAGAGAATTGGGTTCTGTTGGCTTTGATTGGATCCGTGTCCATCCGTGAACCAATCACTGTGGCCAGGGGCCTGGGAAGTTCTGATTGGCCAGGCCTGGGTCCTGAGTCTACCCCTGGGGATGGGGTCAGCTCACCTGATACACACAGACCAAGAAGGTAGAGATACCCCAAGGAAAATCGCAGCCTCTTCTCCAGCAGAGAGGGCAAATGGGTGCTGGGTGGGTCCAGAGCACTGCAAATGCAGCATCTAACAGTTCGCTCGCCAGATCTAACCAGGATCTGCTCGGGGCCTGGCATCGAGCCCAGAAATGAATCTGGCACCTTTCTGCCCTCTGGGAGGAGGGCAAGATATAAATAAGTGTAATTCAAAGCGCTGTGTGATATGTCCTGGGAGAAAGAAACAAACAAAAGGCTATCGACATTGGAGGCACGGCCTCTAAAGTCATCCCTGCGGTGGGATGAGAAAGGGCACCAGGTGGCAGGAATGGCATGAGCAAGGCTGAGGAGGTGGGCAGGGACAGGGCGTGCTGGAGGAGCCCAGGGTGGTCTGCTTCACTGGCCAGGAGGGGGGTGAGGCTGCAGAGGTCAGGGGAGATGGCTCAGGGCCAGGCTAACCCAGCCCAGGTGTTTGGACTTTATCCAGGTGCCAGGGAGCCATCAATGGTTCTAGAGCAGAAGAGAGACAGGGGCTAGAGTTGTGCCTTCTGAAAATGAACTCGACGGATGTGGAAGAGGAAACAGGGACAGGCTGGGAGGGCAACTGAGCAGCTGCTGCAGTTTTCCTGGGGCAGGTGCTGGGCATCTGGACCAGGACAAAGGCAGTGGCAAGGTGCAGGCCCAGGCAGCGGCTTTCCTTTTCCACCTCCAAAACACCCCAACTCAGCACCCCCTGCACTGAGCACAGCCCCTGCTCCCCAGGACTGCGCCTTCCCCCTCGTCCCCATTACAGAAAATGGTCCCACCAGCCTCCCAGTTATGAGACCAGAAACCCCGGAGTCGTCCCAGACTCCTCTCCTTCCCCTGACAGGGCCCCCAGCAGGCAACACTGTAACTCCCACTTTCAAAATACGCCCTAGGGGGCGCCTGGGTGGCTCAGTCGTTAAGCGTCTGCCTTCGGCTCAGGTCATGATCCCAGGGTCCTGGGATCGAGCCCCGCATCGGGCTCCCTGCTCAGCGGGAGGCCTGCTTCTCCCTCTCCTGCTCCCCCTGCCTGTGTTCCCTCTCTCTGTGTGTCTCTCTCTCTCTGTCAAATAAATAAAATCTTAAAAAAACAAAAAAAACAAAAAAAACAAAATACGCCCTGGATGCCATTTCTCGCCATGTCCGTGCCAGCACTCTGGGCCAGGTTGCTCATTCCTGATCCCCATCCCCACCCTCATTGCCACCCCCCCCAACCAGTGTATTCTCCCCAGTGCAGCCACAGGGATCCTCTAAAAGGACAATGCTTCTTTTGTGACATGAATTAAAAAGGCAGTTCCTGCACTGTCCTGCTCAGAGCCCTCCAGTGGGTCTTCATCACCTTTAAAAGGAACTCCAAGGTTCCCTGGCCTGGAGGCCTTTTCGTTGTCCCCCGGGGGCAGGGCACACAGTAGGTGCTCAATAAATGTGGGGAGAATGGAGGACCGGAAGACAGAGGCCTGAACCCTGGCAGTTGCTTGCGGACAGAACGGGGGTCTGTGGGCAGATGTCAAGTTACCCAGTTACGCTGAACGAGCCCCCAGAGGCCCGCTGGGCCCCGGGGAAGGGAACACAGAGACCCCCTCCCCCGCCCTACTGCCCACATTTACAGAGCAGCCCCGGAGCCTGCTGCACGCCCCCAGCCAGGCCAGGGTGTCAGGGGCAAAGGAGGAAGGAAGCGAGAGGACAGAGAAAGCTTGTTCTTTGCCTGGGCCCCAATCCCCTTCTCCAGCTCCTGGCTCTCCCCAGGAAGTCAGGGACACAGAGCCAATGAGCAGGTGGCAGGAAGCCGGACGCAGGAGCTTGGGGGACCACCACACTACCTAATCGGGCTCCAAGCCTCTACTTTCATTCTTTCTTAGAAAGATGGGATGGTCAGAAAGCCGCCTCCTCGACAAACATGTTGGACTTGACAAACACCTACCCACATGGTTCCTTGTGCCCGCGGCAGTACACTGCGGCTAGGGTTATCAGCCGGCTTTGCCCCTGGCCCTGAGAGTTCTAGTCGCTATTGTTGACAGAGGGGTGGGAATCCTGGGGGTGGTGCAATGGGGGTGGTCAGGTTCCAATACTGAGGGATGTCCTGAGAGAGCAGAGACCGTTGAAGCCTCTGGATAAGCCATGGCCAGTTGGGGAAACTGAGTCACGGATCCCTCGCAGGGGCATGAAACCACCAGCTCATAGCACCTGCCAGAGCCAACCTGTCTTCAAACCCTGGAGACTAAAGACAGGAGACATCCGGCCCAGGGAGGGCTAAGCAGATCTAGAAGGGAAGAACAACATGCAGAAAATGGAATGGCGACCCCAATTCCCAAAGCGGGCTGACTGGGCTCTCATGCTTCCACATTCCCCACCCCTGGACCACTCCCCAGGGAAGACTAATGAGACCCAGGTTCCACTTATTATGCGTCAGGCCCTGTTCCAGCATTTTACATGTATTACGGGGTTTCAGTCACTCAGTAAAAATTCACTGAGCACCGACCACGTGCAGGACACTAGTCTAGACCTTAGTACTGAGCAAACCCGGACTTCCTGCTTTCATGGAAGTTCCACAGCCAATAAATATAACATGGGGTGTGTTCGCAGGTGGCAAGGGTGTTGGAGAAAGAGAAAGCAGATATGGATAGGTTATCAGAGGCACACTTTAGAGGTCAGTATGAACGCTGGCCCCATTTTGTAGATGAGGAAAGTGGAACACAGAGAGACTCTGTGACTTGCTCAAGGTCACACAGCTTTTAAGTGGCAGAGACAGGATTTGGAGCCACGCCCTCTGGCTCCAGAGTCCCGGTTCCTGAGAAGAGGAGGATGCCAGGTCCTCTGTCTTTAGCGCAGACGCCCCCAGAGCATCGGGACAGGAAGGGACTTGGGGGAGGGGTGGGCAGGCAAGGTGAGGAGAATGCAAGCCGGCTCTGGCATTGGGCCCGCTCCCACACTTCCAGCCTTGGAAGGCATTTCTCCTTCCTGGGTCTCAGTTTTCACCTCTGCAAAATGGGGAGTTGGGCAATTCCTGCTGGAGTGCGGGCACCCTGAGGTCACGGCCGTGGGACTGCTTCGTGAAATGCACCATGGTAGCCCCGCCAACAGCGTTTATGCTTGCCCCCCAGTCCACTCTCCACCCACAGCCAGAGGCATCTCCACAAAACTCCACCAGACCTGGTCACTCCCGATGCAAGCCCTCCCTCCAGCTCCATCTTACTCCGAAGGACGGTCCCGTGGCGTCCCCCCATCGCTCGCTCTGCTGCAGCGGCCCTGCTCCCCAGCAGCTCCTGCTCAGCCCCCCGCCTTCTCCTGCCTCCTGGCTTTTGTGCAGGCTGGCTCCTCCATCCGAAAGCCCTTTCCTCGCTGGGCCTCAGCCGAAGCCAATGCTCTGCAGTCCCGTTGGCGTCAAGACCCTCCAGAGATAGACCCAGACAGGCCCACTCAACACACCGGAGCACGCAACCAAAACTCTACGGAGACGGGGCTAACACAGAGGCAGATACAAAAAACGGGCGGCTACACACGGGGAGACATACCCTGGCGGACGCAATAGACACCAAAAGCCACAAGGCTGCTCAGACACACCACCGCAGTGTGCAAGACGTGTGTGGGCCCATTCAGAGACAGTGTGAGCAACACACACCCCTCTGTGCGCGCACACACACACGCACACGCCTCCCTCGGGCGCCCGGAACAGCCCCACACCAAGTGTCCTGGGACAGGGACCGCCCGCAGCCAGCCATGGCAGCAAGGTGTCCTGGAGAACAATGGCCCCCTCCCCCACCCGCCGCACAGACACAAGGAGCCATTGTCAGCCCGGCTGGCCTGGCAGCTGTCCCTGCATGTGGGGGCGGAAGGCAGGAGGCTCCCCAGGCCCACTCGCTCCCACCTGCCCACCCAGGGACCCTGCCTCCTCCAGAGCCTCCTGCCTGGTCCTGCAGACCTCGAGGGGCTTAGCTCGCTGGCCCACCTTCTTTCCCCTTGGGGTGGATGAAAGCTCTTCCAGGCGCAGGATTACAAGGGGCAGGGCTTGGTGGTCCAAAGTGTGGAACGTAGATCCAAACCCACCTGTCGTGTGATGTTGAGCACGTGACTTCGCCTCTCCGGGCCTCGGTTTTCGTGACTGTAAAAGGAGACAATGCTACCTGCGACTTCACGGGGTGGGTAGGATGATACGTGGCAGAGCACACAAAATGCCGAGGCAAGCGGGCAGCCCGAGACCTGGGAGGCCTGGGCTCCAGGGCCAACCCTGTCACTTCCTTGCCATGAGGCCTCGAGCGCTGGACAGCCCCTCTCTGCACTGTGGTCTTCTCATCGTGGGAGGCGGATGACCACCGTCCCTCCCTCCGAGGACGCCCGTTCCGTGAAACCCTCACACAGGAGGCCCACGACAGGCCTGCACACAGTAGGCACTCAAACAGCACTGGCCATGATCATTATCTTATGTGGACTTACTTGTTTATTCATTTATCCCTTCTTTTCGTTCACGTGACCAATATTTTCTGCGTACCTCCTAGGTGCTGTGACTGGTGCTAAGTCACCCAGAACTTGCTCTGTTCCTCTAGGCCGCAGTGGGCCCCCACAGGTGTTTGTTGACCGACTGAGGGAGAGAAGGCAATTCAGTCACCGTCAGCATCGCCAGGGACCCCCGAGTGTCCTGGGTCAGGTCAGGTGGCCTAGGTCAGCCTCGCAGGGGCTTGTGACCTCGGATGAGAGCTCTTTGTCTGTAAAAACAGGCACAGGACCGCCGAGCCCTGCTCCACACGCAAGGCTGTGCTGAGGTCAAAGCCAGGCGGAAAGAGGGGAAGTGCCACTCCGTGAGTCACGATGATGCCGGGGCCCGGTTCCCTCACACCCTTAGGTCTCTATTCCCGTGGAGCTGCCCCCAGGCCGCTGTCCCACCTTCTAATCCCTGTTGCCACCCTGGGATCAGTTTCATCAATCAGGACACTCTCAGCACTGACTTCAGATTGTACATGTATTGATATGTCCGGTTTATTATCTCCCCCTAAACCAGGGTTTCTCAGGGCGCCTGGGTGGCTCAGTTGGTTGAGCGACTGCCTTTGGCTCAGGTCACGATTCTGGAGTCCCGGGATCGAGTCCCGCATCGGGCTCCCTGCTCAGCGAGGAGTCTGCTTCTCCCTCTGACCCTCTTCCCTCTCGTGCTCTCTCTCTCTCATTCTCTCTCTCTCAGATCAATAAATAAAATCTTTAAACCAGGGTTTCTCGATCTTGGACGTTGGGGCCAGATCATTCCTGGTCGTGAAGCGCCGTCCTGTGCCCTTCAGGAATCATCTAGCAGCTCCCCTGGCTTCGACCAATGAGATGCCCTCCCCCACGTCACTGTGACACCATGGATGCGTCTCAGCGGTGCCGAAGGTCCCTGGGGAAGGAAACAGTGCCCAGCTGAGAGGGGTTGGCCTCGATAACCAGCTCCAGGAGGGCAGGGACTTTGAGCTCTTTGGTTTCCTGCTATATTCTCCGGTGCATACAGTAGGCATTCAACACATACTTGTCAAGTGAATCTTGAACAGATGAATTCCATGGACATGTGCTGTTCCCCTTTCCTGGAATGCTTTTCCACTCCTTTGTCTGGTGAACTCCTATTCGTGCATCAAGATCCTAGTAGGCAGCATATATTAGGAAAGCGGGCTGAGCGGGGACTGGGGTGAAGAGGAGAGGACCTACTATGTGCCGCTCTGAATGCGGGCACCCCCAGCCCATTCCCGCCTTTCTCTGCCCTGCAGGGATGTGGCCCCAGTCTAGCTAGATCTTCTCATTTTTCTTTTTTTTTTAATTTTTTTATTGTTATGTTAATCACCATACATTACATCATTAGTTCTTGATGTAGTGTTCCATGATTCATTGTTTGTGCATAACACCCAGTGCTCCACGCAGAACGTGCCCTCTTTAATACCCGTCACCAGGCTAACCCATCCCCCCACCCCCCTCCCCTCCAGGAACCCCACATTTTTTTTCCTGAGATTAAGAATTCCTCATATCAGTGAGGTCATATGATACATGTCTTTCTCTGATTGACTTATTTCACTCAGCATAACACCCTCCAGTTCCAGCCACGTCGTTGCAAATGGCAAGATCTCATTCCTTTTGATGGCTGCATAATATTCCATTGTGTATATATACCACATCTTCTTTATCCGTTCATCTGTCGATGGGCATCTTGGCTCCTTCCACAGTTTGGCTATTGTGGACATTGCTGCTATAAACATTGGGGTGCACGTACCCCTTCGGATCCCTACATTTGTATCTTTGGGGTAAATACCCAGTAGTGCAATTGCTGGATCGTACGGTAGCTCTATTTTCAACTGTTTGAGGAACCTCCATACTGTTTTCCAGAGTGGGTGCACCAGCTTGCATTCCCACCAACAGTGTAGGAGGGTTCCCCTTTCTCCGCATCCCCGCCAACATCTGTCGTTCCCTGACTTGTTAATTTTAGCCATTCTGACTAGTGTGAGGTGGTATCTCATTGAGGTTTTGATTTGGATTTCCCTGATGCCGAGTGATGTTGAGCACTTTTTCATGTGTCTGTTGGCCATTTGGATGTCTTCTTTGGAAAAATGTCTGTTCGTGTCTTCTGCCCATTTCTTGATTGGATTATTTGTTCTTTGGGTGTTGAGTTTGATAAGTTCTAGAGGGGGGAGGGTCAGAGGGAGAAGCAGACTTCCTGCTGAGCAGGAAGCCCGATGCGGGACTCGATCCCGGGACTCCAGGATCATGACCTGAGCCGAAGGCAGTTGCTTAACCAACTGAGCCACCCAGGCGCCCCTAGATCTTCTCATTTTTCAAGTGAAGCTGGAGAAAATGGATTTTATGTGAAATCTCCTTGTCTTTCAAATGTTGGCAACTGAAACACATTTTTAAAAACATTTCAAAGGCCAAACCAAACATAACCCTGGACTGGATTTGGCCTGTGGGCAGCCTGTCAGCAAGGTCTGCTCTAGGCAGCATAATGGGTACGGTCACCTTCGAGTATGCTAAAGGGTTAGCAGACTGTCCTCCCGAGAGTCTCACTTGCATCCCCTTTGCTGTAGCAGTTGTGGGAGGGGCCCTCAGACAGCCAAGGCAACTCTGATGGGCAAAGAGGCAAAACCTCCAGCTCTAGGTGAGACCCACAGGCAAAGGCCCAGCCCACCCTAGACTAGACTTTGTGGCTCCCAAATTCCTAAATGCCAGGCCTAGGGAAGACCACACTCATGTCAGGCCTGTTCCTCCCCAGACTACTCAGCCTCTCTCAGAAGTAAAAGCAGGGAAACCAAGGCAGGGCGGGGCTTCGTGGGGACCTTGGCTGATAGTCTGTTGGGCAGGCTCCGAGGGAGCCAGGAGACAGACTTCTCTGGAAAGTCCCTCTTGTCCAGGAACTGGCTGGGTGCCGGGGAGAGAGGACACCCGAGTCCCCTGGTCTCTGAGGCTCCAGCAGCTAGCTCCTTGAGTGTCTGCCCTTCCTGGGACAGAATGTTCCAGAAACAGAAAATTGAAAAAGCCCCTCTATGGGAATCCTGAGCCCCCTTGATGGGAACTGTGAGACTGCTGGGCGGGGACATGAACCTGGTCCCAAGGATCAGTGTTGCCTGGAGACCCTCAATGCCGGAGCCAACTCCCCACTGCCCTCAGCCCTCTCAAGGGTCTGAAGGGCCCCATCAGCCATTTCCCTCAGCCTGATACTAACCAGCCAGCCCAGTTCACATCCATCATTCAGGAGGCCGAGAGCCCCACAGACAAGACTTCAAAGCCTCTTCCTGCTGTGTGAGCTGAGGCAGATCATTGGGCTGTCAGGACTTGGTTCTGTATCTGTAAAAGGCATCCTTCTATGGCAGGAAGTCAATGAGCACATGGCACAGGATTGGTGCCAGGAAGGGAGAAAAGGAAGTAATGTTTAGTGAGCAAGTACTCTGCTGGTGCCGAACCATCTATGTACATCTCTCTTCATCCTCCCCGTATAAACCTGCACTTGTTCAGTCAACAAACCTTTGGGGAGCTTCTACCATGTGTCAGGCTCCAAAGAGTACATGGAGAATAACATAGAACTGAACTCTGTGTCCTTGGAGCTCAGGGTCTGGAGGGTGGGGAGTAACAAACTTCCAAAATTATAATGTTAAGTTGTTGGGGGAAATCAAAGCCCGGTAAAAGGATAAAGAGTAAAAGCGGTTTAAAAGAGGAGGTCAGAGCAGGCCTCCTGGGGGCATTTAAACAGAGACCTGAATAGGGTAAAGGAGAGGTATCTGGGGGGAAGGGTGTTACAGAAAGAAGGAACAGCAAGTGCAAAGGCCCTGAGGCAGGGGTGTATTTAGCATGTTTGGTGGAATAACAAGGAACTCAGTTTAGCCAGAGGGGAGGGAACGAGCGAGAATAGAGGGAGATGAGGTTGTAAGGGGGAGTGGAGAGCAGATCACGTGGGGCCTGAGTAGGCCACAGGGAAGATCGGTTTTTCTTTTTCTGCCAAGTGAGGTGAGAGCCAACGGGAGGATCCTGAGTAGTGGAGGGCCATGACCTGCCCTGCTACTATTATCCCCATCTCAGAGATGAGGAAACTAAGGCTCAGAGAGGTGAAGTTACTTGCCCCAGGTCACAAACCCAGGGAATGGCAAAGGTGGAATTTCAGCCCTTCTCTGTGTGATACCCAGAGTCTTTCCATTTCCTTGACGGGCTCTGGTTCTGGCGCGAGTCAGGGGGCCAATCAGGTGAGGGGGGAGAAGTCCTCTTAGAGCCACTCTTTGCAGTCTCCTGCCTCTCTTCCCCACTTGTGCTTTCTCCCTCGCCCTCAGCCATCCCATAGCTGTCCGGGGCCTGGGTGAGCGCCTGACATTTAAGGCCATCCCTACCCATGTGCACACTGGATTTTCGGTGATGGACAAAAGAGCCATTCAAAGGATCCCAGCATGAATGGAGGGTGGCAGGCAAGGGCCCAGGGCCTGTGGAGTAGCTGTGGTTCTGCCTGTAATTTGCAGAGTGGCCAGGGCAAGTCCCTGGCCCCCAAAGTCACCCTGGCTTGAAGGACAATCACTTTCTTTTTCTTGTAAAAGGAAGAGAAATTGTCAGCTCTTGGGTTTCACTCTGAGCTTGCCGATGTCTTTCCAGTAACTGAAGAACAAGGGGCTGGGCCCCTGCCTGGAGGCTGCCTGCGGAGGCCTTGGGGGCTGTGGTCAATGCCACCTGGCCCG
The DNA here is from genome assembly GCF_003265705.2 of Callorhinus ursinus. Classification (NCBI taxonomy): domain Eukaryota; kingdom Metazoa; phylum Chordata; class Mammalia; order Carnivora; family Otariidae; genus Callorhinus; species Callorhinus ursinus. The sequence continues at coordinate 8,344,396 of NW_027397115.1, forward strand.
CTGGCTTCACCCTGCTCTCTGCACCCCTCCCGGCTCCTGAATAATTGCGGTATTTGGTTTCCCTTCAACACCAAATGCGAAACTGTGCTGGAGGTAAGACAGAAAGGAATCTGTGTGAATTGAATCTCTGAACTGTGGTTGAGGGAAGGTATTCTTAGGCGCCTGCCTGTGAGGGTGATGAACTTCTGGTGCTAAAAGCAGAATTGCTTTTCAGTAAATGTTATTACTCAAAAGGAAGTTGTCACCGCCGCCGCCACCTCAAGCCTCTCCCAACAGCCACACTGTCTGTCGGCGTGAGGGGTCTCTCGGGGGCTCCCAGGGAAGCTCTGGCTGCTCCCGCTGACTCCCCGGCCGGCTGCCGCTGAAGCGCAAATGCCCGCTGCCTGCCCGGGCGTTGTATCGCAAGGTGCCCCCTGTTTTCTGACTCAGCATTTCAGTTTCCAGGCTCACGTGGTCTCCGCGGGGCTAAGCCCAAACGGAGGGTGGGGTGAGGGGCCCAAGCCTGAGCAGTCAGTTGACTGGGCTTTGTTTTGTTTTGTTTTGTTTTGTTTTCTTCGTGGGTTTTTTGAGATCCATTGTCCATCTTGGCAACTCACCTCCCTTAATACCTGTTTCCTCTTCCCTAAAATGGGAGGTGCGGTGATGATACCCCAATGTACAGAGTCAAACACAGTAATTGACCACGGTAAGGTTATTATTAATAGTGTAAATGACTCTGGATTCAGATCATACGGACCAGGACTTCAGATCTCAGCTCCACCCTCGACGATGTGCATGATCTTGGACAAGTCCATCCGCCCCTCTGAGCCTCAGTCTCCTCCTATACAAAGTAGGGATAGGAGTAATGCCTCCTGAGCAAGACTGTAAATCAACGGGCACACCGTAGGTATGCAGCATCGGCCCCATGCCTTCTTCTCTTGATTGCCTGAGAGAGGCTAGCCCCTGGGTTGTTGCTCCACCTGAGCAGCCTGGCCCACAGGAACCAGCTGCCTTCTTCCTTCGCAGAGAAAAGTCCGTGACCGTGACAGTATGCACTCAAGTCCAGAGGGCAGATGAGAACCAACCAGGCCAACCTCAATGCAGCCTGTCCAGTAGCTACTCTGCAGGATGGTGGGTCACCATCCCACCCTAGAGCTATCAGAAGATGCCTTGTGATCGCTTCCTCCACCTGGCACAGCCCTGAAAGGTAGCAATCACATCGGCTGAGCAGCACCTGTGGGTGAGCACTGTGCTCCGAGTGCTTCCCGTCCCCGAGCCTCCGCAGCAACCCCTTGCGGGAGGGCCTCTCAGTGCTCAGCCTCTTGCAGGTGTGGAACCCGAGGCTCAGGTAGCTGAGAGGTCTGATAGGCTGAGATTTGAAGCCAGGCTGTCCCACTGAGAAGCCGCACGCTTAACCACCACACCACGTCTGATGTTTGAGTTTCTGGCGGCGCCCCCATGCCACCACAGACACAGTTAGATTCAGAAGTGCATGGGTGTAGGGGCGCCTGAGAGGCTCAGTCGGTTAAGTGTCTGACTCTTGATGTTTAGCTCAGGTCAGGATCTCGGGGTCTTGAGATCGAGCCCCGCATCGGGTTCCGCACGCACTCGGTGGCGAGTCTGCTTGAGATTCTTTCCCTCTTCCTCTCCCTCTGCCCCTCCCCACCTAAAATAAATAAATAAATCTTTTTTTTAAAAAAAAGAAGAAGTGTATGGGTATAAAAAATTGTATTTGTGTTCTTTATTGAATTTCTTATTTCGAGATTATTGTAGATTCACAGGCAGCCATAAGAAATAAACAGGGATCCCATGTACCCTCTCCTGGCTTCCGCCAAGGAGAACACTCTGCCCAAATTACAGAACGGTAGCACCAGGGTGTGGACGTGGCTCTAGCCAAGATGCAGAACATTTCCTCCACCCAAGGATCCCTCGTGCCGAGCTTTCATAGCCACACCCAGCTCCTGCTCCCGCCTCTGCCCCGGCTGCTGGCAACCACTTACCTATTCTCCATCTCTAGAGTGGTGTGAGTTCACGAACGACACGTGAAGGGCATCATGTGGTATGGAACCCTTTGGGATCGACTGTGCTCAGCATAATTCCCTGGAGATTTAACCACATTGTTGCATGATCAACCTTTGCCTCCTTTTGGTTCCTGAGTAGCATCCCACCGTACGGATGTACCGCCATTTCCGTAGCTATTCATTACGAAGGGTATGGGGGCGGCTTCTAGTTTTTGCTTATTAGGGATCGAACTGCCATGAACGCTTGTGTACATAAGTTTTCATTTCTACGTCCAGGGGTGCAATTGCTGACTCATATGGTAGATTTTAAGAAATTGCCTGTTTTCTAGAACACGGTACCATTTTACACTCCCACCAGGAATGCGGGAGTGACCCAGTTTCTCCAACCCTCACCAACACTTTGCATTCTTATCATTTTTTGGTGTTGTCGGTGGAATAGATGTGTAGTAGTATCTCACTGAGGTCTTCAGCTGCATTTCCCTGATGGCTACTGACACTGAATGCCTTTGCATGTGCTCACGGGCACCTGGGTATCCCCTGCCATGAAATGTCTTCTCCTGCCTTTTGCTCATGTTCTAATTGGATTTTTTTTTTTACTTACTGAGCTTTGAGAGTTGTGGATACCTCCTAGACACCAGTCCTCAGTCAGGTGGTTCAAAAATATTTTCCCCCAGCCCATAGCCTGTCTTTGCATCCTTCACAGGGTCTTTCACGGAGGAAAGGTTTTGATTTTGATGAGGTACCATTTATCAATTTTTCCTTTTATGAAGTGTGCTTTTGGCATTCAAGTCTAATAATTCCTTGCCTAGACTTAGATCCCCGAGATTGATTTTCTCCTACTTTAAATAAAATAAATAAATGTTTTATAGTTCTATGGGCTTTTTCTTATACTTTTATGTTTTACATTTAAGTCCATGATCCACTTTGAGTTAATTGTTGTATAAGGCATGAGGGGCCTTCATTGGGCCAAGATTCTTTTCTCTTTGCCAATGGATGTCCAATTTCTCCAGTACTGTTTATGGAAAAGGTTATCCTTTTTCCAGGGAATTGCTTTTGCATGTATTTGTGTGGGTCTATTTCTGTGCCCTCTATTCTATCCCATTGACTGTGTGTCTATCCCTCTGCCAATACCACACTGTCTTGATTGCCATGGCTGTGCAGTAAGTCTCAATGTTGGGTAGAATGAGTCCTCCCACTTAGTAGAAAATTGTAAATCTTATTTTAATTTATCAATAAGTGGTGTGGCAAAGCTCTGTTCCACAACTTGTTCATTTAAAAAGAGAATACTGAAGCAGAAGTGGCCAAAGGTCCACCCAGGACTCATGTTCTACCTCTAAAGTGCAGAGCTATAGGCAAGTAGCTGCCCAGCCAGGCGACTACGTTTTCCCAGTTGGCTTTGCACCTGGGTGGAACCATGTGACTAGTTCTGGCCAATGGAATGTGAGGGGACATGTTATGTATGTGTGTCACTCTGGGCTGATGGGTGCCTTCTCCAACCTCTCCTCTCTCTGGCTGGATGCTGATCCCCAGGGTAAACTTAGGAGCTACCAGATCAGCCCCCATCAGTCAAGATACCTGAGTAACTATGTGAAACAGAGCTCTTTCTCCCTGTGGCCATCCCAGTGACCAAAAATGTCTGCATTTATGAATGAAATGTTATAACACTCCTAAATTTTAAAGTTAAAGTAAGCAATACAACTTATAAAATGTCCATCCATGTACAACTTAAAACCATTTCATATACCCCTGGTACATTCACGTTTGGGAAATATATATATATAATTTTAAAGATTTATTTATTTATTCTTAGAGAGAGAACGTGCACACAAGCATGGTGCAGGTGGAGCGGGGTGGGGGGTGGCAGAGGGAGAGGGAGAGAGAATCTCGAGCAGACTGCCAGCTGAGTGCAGAGCCCCACGCTGGGCTTGATCTCATGACCCTGAGATCATGACCTGAGCCAAAATCAAGAGTCAGACACTCAACCGACTGAGCCACCCAGGCGCCCCAAGGGAAATATATATTCTAAACCCTGTGTTGGATGTTAGTTCACAGTCCTTGTACAACTAGAAAAACAGAGGCCCAGACAGGGAAGGGGTGTACCCAAGGTCACACAGCAAATCCAGGACAGAGCCCAAGTAATTCCACTAATTAAGTATAACTGATTTCCATGAAACTTTGATTCCTTCTTTTAAAGGACAGACAAGTCTGAGCGTGTCAACCCAGACTCCAAGTGGACGGTTATAAAAACAAATCATAATTAATAATTCCTTGTGAGGCAGGTCAGAGAGCTTCCGGGGCAGGGTGGCGCCTCCAAGCGCTGTTTTTGGGCAGAAGTAGTTTTAAGACTTCCTGCCTTTCAGAGGGGGTGGGGGAACAATTTAAAATAAGCCTAATAAACATGCCTTATGCAGCTATGCTCCCTGGAGTGAAGCTCTCACATCCAGAAGCCAAAAGCTCAGCCTTTATGATGTGTGGTTTGTCTGTGTGCTGAGGTTATAGGGAAAAAAAGACCACGAGGGATTTATGGGGAGAAACAACATCAGCAACAAGAATTCCTTGTGGAACTGAGTGGGTCAATTCTTTGCAGTTGTTGAACTGAGTGGGTCAAAAGGCATCAGAGAGAGTAACTGCAGAGGAGGAAGGACGGGGGCAGCCAAGGGCTCTGGTGTCGGACTTAGAGACCCCAGTACAAGCCTGTTCTGCTATCTGAACAGCTGTGAGTCCTCAGCCATCGACTTAGCCACTCTGTGCCTCAGTTTCCCCATCTATGAAATGGGAGTTATAAAAGTCCCTACCACCTAGGGGCTATTTGAAACTAAAGTGAGATAATGCAAGTAAAGGTCTTCTCACAGGGCCTGGCGCACAGTAGGCCCTCAACATAGGTTTGCCCTTGTAACATCATTACTGGAGAAATTACCCTTTGGGGAGGAAGAATTGAGACAATCATAGCCCTGTGTTCTGTGGTCCGCAGCCCCGCCTTCGTATTTTTAAACATACTGGTTCCTAGGACCCACCTCAGCAATCTTGCTGCAGTGGCCTGGGGGTGGGGGCGGGCACTGGCTCACCCCCCCCCCCCCGGCTGGCGTGAGAAGTGTGAGAACCCCCACCTCAGGCACAGCATCGTCTTGTGGTGGGGCTCAGTCCATTTACATCATAAGGTGACAAAACATTGGTCTGCTTTTTTCCATTTTTCACTCAGTGTGGTTTGTTTTTTAAGCTCTAACCATGGGGCTGTGAGATGTCTTAGTTCATTGCTTCCAGTTGCTAATTTTTGCATCCTCCATGGTTCCCTCAGCCCCTCCCCTGGCGCGGACCCTCACCTGCCCCCTCCCCCACCACCTTCCACGTAGGACCTCATGACAAACTCTCTCCTTGAATGCCCCTGACCCAAGGGAATTTCCCTGAGACTTCACACTATCAGTAAGGTTTAACCGGGCTCCAAAAACCGAATCTGAATCTCAGGGGTGGGGCTCTAGCCGCCGAAGGCTTTCAAATGCTCTCCAAGCGATTTTGAGGAGGAGTTATAAGGACTGAGACCCACTGGCTTAACCAAAATCTCCATGGCAGAGATAGCAAGAAGCTTCAAGGGAAAACAGAAATGCCAGGGAGCTGAAAGCATAACTTGAATCCCTCTGCCTGTACATTTCTGATAACAACCTGGCCCTTGGAGACACAGATGCAACAACCGGAGTTGAGGCCAAGAGAGTAGAACTCAGGACTTTGTGACACCAACCTGTATGTGCTTAACCTCCAAGACGTACCCCCTGCCTTCAAGTTGTTCCCTCCTCAGTGGGGCAGGCAGGGGTATAAGAGGGCAATTATATCCACTATGATAAAGGCAAATATTAAAGTGCATGGGAGCAATGGAGTGAAGTGGTTTGCTGATTTGGGGGGGGGGCAGGGTAAAAGATGGGTTTTGAAGGATCAGTAAGAGTCTGCTAGAAAAAGATCAGGGACTAGTAAACATCTGTAGCAGATGCTGTTGGTGCCCACCCACATTCCCTAGATGCTTATTCCTACTTGCTGCAAATAGCTCTGACTCTGCTTGAGAGATCTGGTCTGGCTGTGGCCATGTTCCTGGCCAGAAGTTCCAGAAAGTTGATGCCCCTGGAATTGGCCTTCAGTTGATGATGAATGGGGAGCTGGAGGACACATAGCCAGTTTCCTCACCCCTTGTTTGGAATAACTCTGGGGTGTATGTTCTACACTGGCTCCTAGAGCCCCCCAGTGGGTTTGAGCTTCAGTTGCCCACAGTGGCGACCAGATGGAAAACACGATTTATTTGCTTCTTCCCTGTTTCCCTTACCCACCTTGCTATTATGGGTGCTTCCTGGGATTACCTCCCAAATATACTCCTTGCTCTTGATCCTGTCTCAGGGTCTGTCTGGGGGAGAACTCCTTGCTCTTGATCCTGTCTCAGGGTCTGTCTGGGGGAGAACTCCTTGCTCTTGATCCTGTCTCAAGGTCTGTCAGGGGGAGAACGACCAAGGCATCATCCTTGGTAGAAAAGAAGCCTGTGTAAAGGCAGACAGGGGCAGGAAACCACGTGATATGGGCAGAAAATCACTAATAGCTCAGGGCATGGGGTGAAATTAGGCGGAGAGGCTGAAGAAGCCAGAGACATAGGCAGGAAGCAGCCGCGTGGGCCTCAGCTGCCACACCCAGGTCCCAGACTTCTTCCATGTTCTCTGCTCGGGCTGCAGGAACTGGGCTCCAGAGCACGCAGGACAACACGCTCATGGCGGAGGTTCCTCAAGGATGTCCTGGTGAGGTTGGCAGGCTTGAGGGTACCAAATTCTCCAGTCATTGCTGCAGTGACCCCCTAGCCTTTGAGTTTATTTGACTAAGATCCAGTTCTGCCCTGGACAAAGGCAACAGGGAAACTGACAAAAGGCCACTGTCTTTGATTGGCAGAGACAAGCCAGCTGGGTAAGAGCCACCCATCCAGTTTGGTTTCCAACTGGGAGTGCTAACTAGTCTTAGTTTCCTCCTCTGTGCAAGGGGGATTGTGATGGCAGCACCCTCACAGGACCATTGTAGCACCCAGCGAGGGCCCCTTCTCTCGTCCCCTGCCGTGGGGACAATCTGGGGGACAAGAAGAAACACTGACCCACGTTGTCTGCAGAGAACCCGGAGCCAATTTCACCTCGTAGCTGCCCACCACCTCCAAAACCACAGTCTTTCCAGAAGACTCTGGGGTTTGCCCAGGTAGGAACCATCTCTGTGCCTTGGCCACAGTGCCCGCACCACACCCCCATCATGCCCAGCTCCACGGTGGACCCCAAGGGCCCCAGGGCCCAACTTGACAGGTTAAGCCTCAAAGTTAAGTTGCAGTAACTCACTTGCCAGCTGACTCGCCAGCAACTTCCCGCCCTGGGCTGTAGAGGAACTAGGCAGGGGAGGGAGAACAAAGGCTTTTGTTTACCCAGCCTCAGAGAAAGGCAAGAAACAGTGACTCCTGCCCAATCCTGTGGAAGCCCCCAGAGCTGCCTGCTCAGGATTAGAGCCAGAGGAAGCGAGTCAGAACAGCCAAGTGGGAGACCCAGTGCCGGACTCCTCCCACAGAGCCCAAGAAATGTCCACCCATCCACCCATCCATTCCTCCATCCATCACCCATCCACCCATTATCCATCTCTCCATCCATCACCTATCCATCCACCCATCACCCATCTATTCATCCATCCATCCATCCATTCCACAAGCACATATTGAGCATTATGAGGGGCAAGCCCTGCGTTGGGCACTGGGAAAAGAGCTGCAAATAAAGTCCCTGCTCTCAAGGGGCTGATATTCCGGGAAGGGAGATGGACAGTAAACGTTATACATGTACTATAATGACAGAGACGGTGAGAAGTGCTAAGCAGAGAAATAAATCAAGATAGGAAGAGTTAATGCAGGGCTACTGTCAATGGAGCGGTCAAGGAAGGCAAGAGAGAAGTGATGGACCAGATCTGGTGGGGAAACAGCAAGTGCAAAGGCCCTGGGCAGGGACTGGGATTGGCATGTTGGAGCAATAGCCTAGAGGCCAGTCAAGGCTTCATGAAGAGAGGGAAGCGGGTGGAGGGGAATAGAGGGATAAATCTGGACAGGTAGTGGGAGCAGGGAGACCTAGCTCGAGCTCTGGCTCTGTGTAGTCAGGGAATGGCTCCTTTCCCTCTCTAGACCTCGGAGTTCCCATCTATATAATGAAGGCCTAGGTAGGATCATCTTTTCCCATCTGGGGCTCTGTCATCTAAAAAAGATGTCCTTCCTCTTGCCTTGAAAGCTAGAGGAACAGGATCTGGACTCTTCACCAAGGGTAAAGAACACAGGCTCTGGAGTCAGGTATTGAATCTCTTTGAGCCTCAGTGCTTCCAGTCATAAAATGGGAATAATGATAGCCTCTCACAGGCTCTTACCAGGAGTTGATGGGATGGTACAGGGAAAGTGTCTATTCTGGGCACCCTCCCTGGATGTTCTTATAATTTGGTAAGACAGTGGCGGTAAATTTTGCTGACCCTCCAGCTCAGAGACGAAGAGTGTGAGGCCCTCAGATGGCCCTCTGCAGTGCTGCCAGCCTTGGCTTACAGGGCGAGGCTGGCCCAAGCCTAGGGGCTGGGTCTCCACCGCTCAGTTCAAATCATAGGGAGATTGCTGGAGAGGAGTATGGATAAGGCCCTTCAAGCAGCTTGGAGGCCTCCATCCTGGACAGGCAGCTCAGCACCAGCACAAAGCTCTGCTTGGGGCAGGCAGCAGAGGTTCCCATCTGGCTCCACCATGTCTATGCTGTGGCCTTGGGCTGTCCTTTTCCCTCTCTAGGCCTCAATTTCCAAGTCAGAAGCATTGCTATCCCATTTGATGTGTTCCAACCTCAGGGCCTTTGCACTTGCTGAGTTGGCCACCTCTTTCCAAAGCCAGCTCCTTCTCCTCCTTTAGGACTCAGCTCAAATGTCACCTCAGAGAGGGTTTCTCTGACCACCCAATCCAACAAAACCCCATGTCCACATTCATTCTTTGTCTCTGTACCTGGTTTACCTAGCTTCAGAATACTCCTTAAAACTCTCTGAAATTAGCTTCTCATTTCTTTATTTACTTCTTTTTTGCCAGACTCCTCCCACAATAGTGTCAGCTCCACAAGGATAGAAATTGCAGAGATTGCCCATCTTACCCACTGCATCTCCAGCAACTTGCACATAGCAGGTGTTCAGGAAATATTTGGTGAATGAATAATGGGGATTTAATGATTCCTTTGTTTTTCTCTAAAAGTTTTCCCACTTAAAATTAATTTCAATTACATGACTAACACTTTAATTACACTCTCCAAATTTTTCTTTACTATGATAACTTACGGTTAAAATTCCCTTTGACCTCCATCCTGGATACTCCCCAGGGCGGCCATATAACAGGTTTGGTTTGCATCCTTCCAGACTTATTTCTGTGCATTTACACACCACTGTTATTGACATTGGGGGTGTCTGTGTGTAGGTATGCATGTGTGTGTGCACAAGTCTGTGTGTATGCGTGTGGACAAATGGTGGATCAGACAGGGCTCAGAGTAGGACTCAAAATAAACAACTCTGAGTAATTGGGATGGTTCAATTTTATGTGTCCCCCTAGCTAGGCTATGGTTGCTTGTCATAGTTTAGACTAGTGTTCAGTCAAAACACTAGTCTAAATGTTGCTGGGAAGGTGTTCTGTAGATGTAATTAACATTTACACTTAACTAACTTTAAATAAAGGAAATTACCAACAGTTATGTGGGTGAGCCTCATCCAAACATTTGACAGCCCCGAGAGCAAAAACTGAGGTTTCCTGGAGAAGGAATTCTGCCCCTAGAATCTAACCTAGAAATCCTGCCTGAGTTTGCAGCCTGCTGGCCCGCCCTACAAATTTCAGACTTGCCAGCTTCCACAATTGCACGAGCCAGTTCCTTAATTCCTGCTTTGATTTTGTTTCCCTGGAGAACCCTGGCTGATATCGTCATTTACACAGCGAAATAATCTATTAAAAGGAGTTTTGGGGGGAAAGGACAATCAATACAATAGACCAAAAGGGCAAAGACTTGAACATTTCACAAAAAGACTTAACAAATGACCAATAAACAGGCAAAGGTGCTTAATTAACATCATTAATTGTCAAAGAAATGCCAATTACAGCCACAGTGGGATACCACTATACACTCACTAGGATGGTTAAAGTGGAAAAGATGGAAAAATGCCAAGAGCCGATGATGACATGGAGCATCCAGAAGGAACTCCTATGCATGACCGGGAGAAATGCAAAATGGTAGAGGCCTTCAGAAACAGGCAGTTTCCGATAATGTGAGACATGCATTTACCATGTAACCCAGCAACAGGTTTATACCCAACAGTAATGCAGGCAGATGTTCACAAAAAGGCCAAGAATGTTCAGAGCAGCCCTATTCATAAATAGCCCCTAACTAGAAAATAATCACATACCCCTCAGTAGGAGAGTGCATGGATGAACTGAGTCACATCCGGACAATGGAATATTGCCCAGCAATGAGAATGAATGATCTGCAACTGTATGCAACAACATGAATGGATCTCAAAGACATTAACATGAAGAGATAGGAGCCAGACACAAACACATACAGCTTGATTCCACTTATGTTAAGTACTAGAAGTAGACCCACCACCCTTGGTTACCCTTGGGGAAGTCATGGCTGGAAGAAGGCACAAAGGGGCCTAGAATGTCCTGTTTCTTGATGTGGGGTTGGTCACACGGTTGTGCCCCCTTAGGAAGATCCGCCAAGTTATCACTTATGACCTGTGCGTTTTTCTGGATGTAGGTATGCTATACTTGAGGGAAAGTTCAAGTTAAAATAGGAGATTTGGGGAGGCCAGGAGGGTGGGAGAACCAGGTTTCAAGGTCAGCAGGGACAGTGCCCCAAATCATAAATTCTGGGTCAGGTAAGACATCTCTGCTCCCAATGGACTGTCCCTTTTTCCAAGTCTGGGTGGGCCTGCCTGATTGATGGAACCTGGGTCACATGATCAATCCCTAGATACAAGGGAGGTTGGGAAGAGTGAGCATCTAGCAGGTCTACCATCAGTGGTAGAGGAGGGCGGGCTCTGCCTCAAAAGACAGGGAGTCCTCAGACCACTGCAAGGTGCTTCACCCTTCCCTAATCAATGGATATTTAAGTTGTTTCCAACAACCATTTTGGCATATACTCGTTGTGCCTGATGTTTCTCTAAGGGAGATGCCAAATGATGGAACTGCTGAGTTCTAGAAAATATGACTTTACGGTTCTATTGGACGTTGTAGAATTGTCTTCTTGAGAGGCCCTTTGTACTCCTCCCAGCAGCGGTATGTGACTTGTGGCCATCTCCCCCACGGTCCCCTGAACGCTTTACATTATCTACTCTTTTATTTTTGTCAGCCTGAGAAGTGGAAAATGTTATCTAATAATTTTTTAAATTTGCATTTGCCTGATTACCATCAAGGTTGACCATCTTACATGTTTGCCATGTATATTTTGTTTTCTGTAAATTGCCTGTTCCCCTCCACCGCCCCATTATTCTAGTGGATTGGGTTTTTTTTTTTTTCTTATTGTTCAGCAGACGTTTTATGTATTATGGAAAGAAGTCATTTGTCTACATTTATGTTGCAAATATTTTTACCCAGGTTGTCATTTATCTTTTAACTTTGGAGTGACCACATGCTGTTCCCCTAGGCTGACAACTTGTCTGAGTCTGGGAAATAGACGTTGAGGGGGAGGGGTTGGGGATAAAGAGCAAAGGGGGTCTTTCTGCCCTTTCCCCGTTCTGTTCCCACTAGCCCTGAGAACATTTTGTAACATCTCTGCCAGTCATCCTTTCATTTCCTTGTTCTTGTCACCAATAGGAAATAGTATTAGAACCCTAGCCATAGGACTTCCTTTCACTTTATGACTTTTTTTTTCCTAACAAGAAGTTTATAGAACTGGGTGTAGAAAAGAACCATTCCCAGGGTCCTTAGCATTCTCAGTGTCCCTGGTGGGGAAGCGGCGAGGCTGAGCACCACTCACAGGTGTCATTAATTTATTGACCTTATGAATAAAAGAATTAGATTAATCTCAGGAATTTGCAAACTGTTTCAGAAGCTGCCAATAGTGGGCAAATGGGTAAATGGCGCCTAGGGCATGTGGTGAGCAAATGGCCTGGAGGTGAAACTGGGCAATGATTGAAATTATCCTTGAAAATCCTTTATGTTGCTCATAAATGGGCAAGAGAACATGGTTTGGTGAATAGAAATACAGGTGCAATGCACAAAGTCAAGGGTCGGCAAACTACAGCCCTTGGGCCAAATCTCACCCTCCACCTGTTTTTGTACGTAAATTTTATTGGCAAACTGCCACCCCCGTTAGTTTCATATTATCTGTGGCTGTTTTCCAGCTACCACAGCCGAGCTGAGCCATTGCAACAGAGACCACATGGCCCACAAAGCCTAAAACATGTATTATCTGGCCCTTTACAGAAAAAGTTTACCAACCCCTGAATTAAGTAACAAAAAAGCCATAGCCAAGTTAAATTTTTATAGTATTTTTAGATAGAGAGATTAAAAAACGATTAAAAAAATATTTGGCCAACCATGTATAGCTGAGTCTTCCTGACTTAAATGCTACTGCCTAGCTCAGTAATCTTAGCAAGTCACTCTATGCCTATCAACCTCAATTTTCTCATCTGCAAAATGGGGGCAATGACAGTACTGCCCTCACAGGGTTGTGTGAGTATTAAGTGAGTAAAGAAGATTCTTACAACAGTGCCTGGCACATAGTGAGTGCTCTATAACTATTTACTATTATTATCCTCATTGCTGCACACAGACAAGTCTAGATCGGTATTGTGACACTGGGACCTCCCATCTGTGTGACCGAGAGCACATGGCTTCCTTTCCCTGGGACTCACCCGCCCCCTCCGTAAGTGGGATCATAATGGTTCCCATCACCTGGAATTGCTGTGAGGGCTGCGCTCAGCATAGCATCTGGCACACGGTAGGCATTCAGTGCATGGTAGCTATTATTGCCACGGTTCCCACTATTCCGACTTCCTTTCTGACCCCAAAGCCTCTGCGCTGTCCGGAGCTCAGTTCTCCTCCCACTGTCAAAGGCAGGTCCTGACTCTGGACCCGCTGTGTACCAATACTGACTGTTCCACCCAGAGGCTGTTTATTTAACTGTCCTCTTAAGTAACTCCGCAGGCATCAAAGGGCTGTTTACAAACCCCACAATTAGCCTTCCTGGAATAACAAATAAACAGAAACCTAATTAGGCATGTTTCTCCTGGCTCAAGAGACAGTGATCTGAAGGCTTGGGCATAGCGGCCATCAGTTAAATAAACATTCGTGGGATGTGTGGATGAACGATGTGTGGAGGGATAGATGGATGTGTGGATGAATGTATGGGTGGATGGGTGAGTAGGTAGGTGGGTGGATGGATGGATGGATGGATGGATGAATAAATAAAAGGATAGAATGTGGGAGGGACAGAAAAATGGGTAGGCAGATGAATAGAAGGATAGGTGGTTGGAAGTGTGGATGGACAGATGGAAGGGTGAACGGAAGAGCTAGATGGAATAATGGACAGATGGGTGGATAGATGTCTGGCTGGTGGATGAGTGGGTGGATGGGTCTATGAGCAGATGGATGAATAAATGAATGGATGGCTGGGTGGGTGGCTGTTAGTGGGATGCTGGAGAGAGGCGGTGATGAGAACTGAAGTTCTAGGCTCTTTCTGGCCTCTGGGTCCTGCCCTGTTCTTCACTGAGATGCTAGGTCACCACCCAGTAGAAGGGACTCTGGCCTATGGCGTCAGAATAATCCTGGGTTTGAATTCAGGCTCCGCCACATCCTAGCTCTGTGAACTTGAGCAAATCCTGCTACTCTCTGGGCCACAGTCTCCTCCTCTGTAAAATGGATGTTGGTCACTGTTGCGCCACGGGGCTGCTCTGAAGCTGTTTGTGGATGGCCCAGAACGTGTGTTCTGAGGCTTCACCTGGACGGAGGAACATGAGGACCAGCCTGCGCTGGTGGCAGGAAGGGCCACTGACACAGAACCCCAGGGCTGGCATCCCTCCCCTGTTCCCCGGATTCCAGCCTCAGGGCCCCCACTCCGTTCTCCTGATCTGGCGGGTGAGTTTGCCATCCAGACTGCCTAGACTCAAATCCTTCTTCTGCTAACCAGCTGGAAATCTTGGGCTAGTTGCTAACCACTCCATGCCTCGGGGAAATGAAAGTCTCTACCTCAGAAGATGACTATGATGGTTGAATGAGTTAATATAATAAAGTGTGTAGGACAGTGCCTGACCCACAGTACACATGGTGACTCCATATTATTGGTGCATAATAGCTGTTATTAGTAGGGTAATAGTATTATGAGTATATTAGTATTAGTTCTCCCACTACCCCCTTTACCCTTCTGGCCCAGAGCAACCTCTAACGTTTCCCAGCAGGAGACAGCCCTCAGGCTGGGCTGGAAAGGAACAGAAGGGCTCCCGGCAAGAAGGCCACTGCCGGCCAAAGCGCAGTTTGGGCAAAGGGGCAGAGTGGGAAAGCTCCCTGGGAGCAGAGGGCTGGAGTGTCTCTGGCCAGAGGGAGGTGTGACTTCCAGTGGCAGAGGCTGGGCGGGGTGAGGTGAGTCAGTGCTTGGCCCAGCCAGGCCCTCACAGCGCTGTTTCCCATCAAGGGGCGGGCCGGGGCGGCTGCGGCTCTCTCTGGCCGGGGGTGAGGGTCTGAGTCAGCCCAAGTCAGGTAAGTGGAGGAGGACTTGGGGCTTTCCCATGGGCACCCTGGAAGCCCGTGTGAGCAGGTCAGGGCCACCTCCCATGGCAAGTAAGCAGAGGCCTCGGCACGAGATAGAGCCTGGGTGCTGCCTGCCTCCACAGTTGGCCCCGGGCCACAGGTCCAGAAAGAGGCCTGGGAGCCTCTCCTCTGCCTGAGACTGGGGGTGGGGCCCAGAAACCCAGCCGTGGTCCTTTCCTCAGGGAGGAAGCGAGCTCTGGAGTCCAAGAAAATCTGGGCAGCCAGGGAAAGCCTGCCCTGAACAGGGGGCATTTGAACCAAGGCCTGACGGAGGTGAGGAAGTGAGCAGTGGGTGACAGCCGGGGAAGAGTGTCCTCAGCACAGGGAATTTGCAGGCACAAAGGCCTGGAGGTGGAGGCCTGGAGTTTTAGAACAACAGCAAGGAGACTATCGTGCCTGGAGCCAAGACGAGGGAGATTAGGCGTTGGTGAGGGCTGGGGGAGTTACAGGGAATGGGCAGACAAAGCAGGGCCTTCTGGGCCATGGGGAGCACTTTGGTTTTTACTCTGGACGAGGTGGGGGCCCTGGCAACGTTCTGAGCCGGGGAAGAACAGGATCTGACTTAGGTTCTAATGAGATCCGTCCGGCTGTGTGTGGAGAATGGACTGGGGGGGGGGGGGGGGTAGGGCAGAAGCCAGGAAACCAGGGAGGAGGTGACTGCAATAGTCCAGCTGAGCGATGAAGGGGGGACTGGACCAGGGTAAGGGCAGCGGAGCTTGAGAGAAACAGGCAGGGTTCTAGGAATTCCTTCGGGCCTCAGTCAACAGGCCGTTCTGGGGAGCCTACTGTTTGTGAGCCCCGTGTGTGAACTATGGATACAGAGATCCTGAAGGCCAAGCCCTTGCTTACGGTTCAGGAAACAGGAGACAAATAGATGCAATTATGGTGTGTTCAGCGCTTGACCGACTCGGCCCCAGGCCCTGTCCACAGACTTTCTATGTGGTTACTCAATCTCGTGAAATAAGAACAATCACGAACACCCATTTTAAAGACGAGGAAGCCGAGACCCTCGTGGAGAGGTTACGCAACATGCCCAAAGTTAGGAGACTCTGCTCTGCTGGGAAGCAGCTGGTCTGGGTGTCGCACCTGGGTCCGAAGGGCTGCAGGGCTGGGCCCACCTGATTGCTCTGGTCACCTGCGGGGCCTCTGGAATCAGGAGGCCTTCCTGCAGAGGGGAGGCTTGGCCTGCGTTCCCAGGGATGGGCAGGATTCTGTCAGTGAGCAGAGAGGCCATTCCAGGCCTGGGCACGGCACAAACCCAGGCCAGGAGGTGAGACGGATCCTCTTAAGCCCGGGACTTCCACACCTCACTTAAAAGGCATCTTTAAAGACATGAGTACTTTTTATTAAGTAAACTTGATTTTTTTTTTTTTTTTTTGGCTTGGTTGGTTTTTTAAAAACAATTTACTGAGGTAAAATCCACGTAACGTCAAATCAACCATTTCAAAGTGAACAATTCAGAGGCATTTGGTACGTTCACGATGTGGTGCAACCACCACCTCTAACTAGTTGCGAAACATTTTCGTCACCCCAAAAGGAGACCCCGCACCCATCATGCAATTGCTCCCAGTCTGCTTTCTGCCTCCATGGAGTCATCTACTCTGGATGCTTCGTCCTTCTTATAGCGTGTGTCAGTAAAATGATTTTTATTTGTATTTATTTATTTTTTTATGGATTTTGTTTGTTTATTTATTTATTTGAGAGAGAGAGAGAGCAGGTGAGGGTCAGAGGGAGAAGCAGGCTCCCCGCTGAGCAGGGAGCCTGACGCGGGGCCCGATTCCGGGACTCCAGGATCATGACCGGAGCCGAAGGCAGACGCTTCACTGACTGAGCCACCCAGGCGCCCCAGTAAAATGATTTTTAAATGATTTGTATTACAACCAGAAAGGGAAAACAAGTATTCATTTCTACAGACGGAAAGTAACCTTAAAAACAATGATCACGAAACAGCATGATTAAATTCTAGCTGGATCCTGTGGCGGGCCGAGGGCTCTGGGTTGAGGTCTGCTCTGCCTCGTAAAGGCAGGTGAGCAAGCTCTGCGTAAGCGGCAAGGCCCACTAGCATCCATACAAGGCTCTCTCTGCCGGCTACTCAGAAGAATCAAAGAGAACTGCAAAGGGAAGGAAATCCTTGGGGCCCCCTGTTACCCAACTCATCTTGAACTGGGGCTTCTGACATTTCCGGGGTAGACATGGGCCGTGTGGGGTCCCCGAGGGTGAGTCTCCCCAGTGCCCCTGCAGGTGGATCAGAGGGGAGGGCCAATGATGGGGACCCTAATGGGAAGCCGGTGCCCCAGCCCAGACGTAATCCAAAGATCCAAGCTAATGAATGTTGCCCTCTTTCCAAAGCCTTTCGCATCCCTGAGGCGGCATAGGCAGCAGCCGGGTCGGTTTTTGGACTCTCGATGTATTTACTCACGGCTATGCCCATGCCATACTATGCCTTTGTCTGCACCAACAAGTCCTCCTCTTGGGTTTTCTTTTTCAGAACTGTCTTGCCCATTTTGGCAAATTTACTCCTTCCTGGGACTTTAGAACATACCCTTTGAGCAGAGAGGCCTAGCGATGACAGACCCTGAGTCACAAAGGGCTTCACGCTTCCTGGCCCATTTCCAGGATTCCCAGGGGCACAGGGCCACGTCGGGGTGGGTGCGAGGCAGGCAAGCTGGGAGGAGTTGCGGGGGTCTCTTCACCACCCTGAACACACCCATGTTGGTGGGTCCTGAAGGCGACGAGACATGTCTGCTTTTTAAATGCCCTCAAAAACAGCGTTCGCCAAACTCAATTTGCTTTTACAATTTTTCTTTAAACCTAGTTTTAAAGGAAACATTTTTGCCTCTGCTTTAAATGAGCAGCCGGTCTTAAGGGTGAGGTATTTGCTGCCCGGGCTCCGCCCATCTCCCCTCCCACAGACCAAATTCCAGCCGCGAAGCACCTGTCCTTCACCTGCGGGCTCCGCCCACCTGCGGCAGGCTGGAGGTGCTGGGAATGAACACTCCCGGGAGGCGCCCTCAACTCTGGACTGGCAGGAGAGGATGTCTACATTCCTGGGCTCCGTCTCCACCCTTTCCCCCACCCCCAGGGGGAAGAGCTCAGAGGTGCACGGTCTCCACCAGAGGTCCACAGCAGAGTGAGCCCTGGCTGCCCATGGTGGTCGCTTGCTCGATGACACTCGGCATTGACTGCCCTCCTCCCTCACGTCCCTCCTTCCCCACCGGTGTTTTCGGGGGTCACCTCCCAAATAAAGCATCTGACTTCAACGAATTCTCTTCGGGATCTGCTTCTAGGGGAACCCAACCCAAGGCACTTGCTGGAAATCCAAAGATATTCAGCAGATTAGACAAAGAAGTGAGACAAAGGCGGACACCACTGCTGCTGATGGCTTGGCACTGGCTCTGCTCTCTGTTTCTTAAAAAGAAAGAACAGGGTGTAGAAAGGTGGGAAAGACACACAGGCCTCACATGGAGACTTTCCTTCCCGCGGCAGAACGAGGAGGACGGGAAGGGAGCTGAGATGAGTCTCATGATGAGATGATGAGTTTCCACGCAGGGTGGCTGCACCCCACATGGCTACCTCCAGGCCCTTCCATGGTCCACGGCTCGGGAGGTCCTGGGAACAACAGGCCAGTTCCGAGGTTGGTGGAACACCCCCCCAAGCTGGGCAGCTGGCAGGACACAAGCCTGGAGGACCCAGTGGACCGCACCCAGCACTGGGCTGGGCACAGGGGCCAGATCGGGGCCAGGAGAAGGACCTGTGGTCCCACTCTGAAAGAGCCCAGAGGGCTATTAGCCTGACACAAGAGCTGATGGGCTCGACTCTGCTTGGAGTGCGTCTTGGGAAGGGAGAGCTCATGCACTCATTCGTTCATGCACTCATTCATTCACCAAATATTTATTGAGGACCTACTATGTGTGGGCACTGTGCCAGGCACTGCAGAGCTAGATGGCCAGGCCAAAATCCTTTATGGTACTGACCCTCTAGTCGGGGATACAGGCAAAAAACCAAGTGAACGCAGAAAACAATTCTGAAATGAGAGTCTTTGGTGCTACAAAGAAAAAACAGAATGATACAATAAAAAGTAGTTGGGGAGAAGGCTTTTGATGGTATGGCCTGGGAGGGTCGCTGAGGAGGGGTCATTTAAGCTCAGAACTGAATGTGGAGAAGCAGCCACTCATGCAAAGAGATAGAGAAAGGGGGTTCGAGAGAGGGAACAGCAAGTGCAAAGGCCCGGGGGTGGGAATGAGTTTGGTGTGTCGGAGGAACAGAAGCAGACTGATGTGCTGGAGTGAAAGGAAAGGAGGAAGAGTAATGGGAGGTCGGGTGAAGTGGTCACTGGGGCCAGGTAAGAGCAAAGAGCTGCCCGGCAAGTATTTGTGGGATCAATGAGTCACTCAGAGATGGCATCCATGGGCACTGGATGGGGAGCTAAGAGGGGAGATGAAGGTGTTGGGTTTGGGACGTTTTTTCCTCTTGCCGTCTTTGTCAGTGGGAGAGAAGGCCAAGGAGGATGACCTTGGTTTGCATGGGGCCGGCCCAGAATGCAGCTGCGAGGGGCTACTTCACTGGGGCAGATCCTGCTGATGTCAACCAGTCAAATCAGCAAACTCATCTTTGGCACCTCGTAACAGTGTCTACTTGACGAGGCACTATTTATCGGGAATCTATGCACCAGGGTCTGTGCAACCCCATCAGAAGCTACCAGATATATTCCTTCCCAGGAAGACACCCAGAAAAATAGAAAATTTCCCAAAAACATATAGAAAATTTCAATGCAATGTGGTACGGCAAGGGCCAGACAGAGGAAGGGTTATTCGAGTTGGCTTTTGAAGGATAAAGAGTAACCCGCTGGACAGAAATCATCACCAAAGGGATTCCTCTTGCGCATCACTGTATCCCAGCACCTAAGTGAGACACAGCCTGGCACGTGGTATGTGCTTACTCGATATTTGCTGGTGAAATGAATCGGAGCTGCCCACACTTCAGTTATTTAAGTAACTGCCTTCGTGATTTTTTTTAAAAGATTCATTCATTTTTTTTTATTTTTCTAAGATTTTATTTATTTGACAGAGAGAGAGAGACACAGCGAGAGAGGGAACACAAGCAGGGGGCGTGGGGGAGGGAGAAGCAGGCTTCCCGCGGAGCAGGGAGCCCGATGCGGGGCTCGATCCCAGGACCCTGGGATCATGACCTGAGCCGAAGGCAGACGCTTAGCGACTGAGCCACCCAGGTGCCCCTCATTTATTTATTTTAGGGAGAGAGAGCACGAGTGGGAGGGGCAGAGGGAGAGGGAGAGAGAATCTCAAGCAAACTCCACGCTGAGCGTGGAGCCTGACACAGGGCTCGAACTCACGACCCTGAGATCACAACCTGAGCCAAAACCAAGAGTCGAACACTTAACCAACTGTGCCACCCAGGCACCCCTGCCCTCATGATTTCTGTTCAGTCTGCCTTCCAATTCTGCCATTACTTCATATTTTTCTTCATGTTGACTTACTTTTTTATTTAAATACATTTACTTTAAAAGGAAACACTTTCTATTACCCCTAGACTTGAAAAAAAAAGAACACCTGCCACAAATCAAAGATAACCAGAAAAATCATCACAGTGAAAACAAGACAATGTTATTCCCCCATCTGTTAAGAGAACAAAAAGACAAGCCCATAGAGAGGAAATATTTGCAAATCACATATGTGACAGAGGCCTGAGTTGCATCTAAAATGTATAAAGAACTCTCCAAATCCATTAATAAGAAAAAAACATCTGATTTTTTAAATGGACAAAAAGTGTGAACAGACATGACACCAAAGAAACTAAACAAACAACAAAAAAGCACATAAAAGATGCCCAACATCGGGGCGCCTGGGTGGCTCAGTCGGTTAAGCATCTGCCTTTGGCTCAGGTCATGATCTTGGGGTCCTGGGATCGAGTCCCGCATCGGGCTCCCTGCTCAGTGGGGAGCCTGCTTCTCCCTCTGCCCTCCCCTCTGCTTGTGCACTCTTGCTCTGTGTGTCAAATAAACAAAATCTTTAAAAAAAAAAAAAAGATGCTCAACATCATTCATGATTAGGGAAATTCAAGTTAATAGTACAATGACATACCAGTATACACTTACTAGAATGGCTAAAATTAAAAACAAACAAACAAACAAAACCAAAAACCCTGACAATACCAAGTTCTGGTGAAGATGGGAAGCGACCGAACCTTTCCTACATTGCTGGTGGGAATGCAGTCTGTCACTCTGTCCAGGCGCCCTCGACAACAATGACATGGGGACTGACGTGTCCCTGGCCAGTGAGGAGAACACTCGAGTGTCGGAGGCAGCATGCCCGCAGGGCACAGCAGACATGAAAGCATGGACGTGTGAAGGCTCAGCTCCAAAAACACGGGGGCCCACATTTAGCTGGGGCAGTGAGGGAGTAGCTGGATTCAATTTTGTCTTTTTTGTCTCTGTGTCCCCTGGCACCCAGCACACAGCTGGTCCATGGTTAGCCCTCACTGACGAGTCACCCCTGTGGGCTTCTGCACCAGGTTTCTGTTCCCTCTGCAGGGGATACCCCCCCTTCTCCTACCTTGACCACCGACTTACTCCTCCACTCACCTCGGGTGCCTCCTCCGTCTCCTCCCTGTTCTTGAGGGACCCCTGCTCCGCGGTCACCATGCATGCTATATATTTTCTGCCTGGAATCTCTTCCCTTCCCGCCCGCCCCCCCGCAACCCATCCTCTGGGTCAGTCAGAACCTCTTGTGTGCAAGTGACGAAAACCAGCCCAACTGTTTTCAGCCAATAGCGGCTGATAAAACTAAAAAGCCCAAGGGTGTCCAATTTCAGGTGTGGCTGGCTCCAGGGGTTCAAACCCTAGCCGGCTCTGTGTTGATCTCTCTCTGGCAGCCTCTTTCCCCCTGCAATGTCCTCTGATGCCCCGGGCTGTCACTCCCTCACTCTCAATCCAATGGGAAAATTGCATCTCCTTCACAAAGAGTTCCTAGCAACCCAAATCCCAGGATCCAGTTTCACAGGACAAGCTCAGGTACAACTCCACCTCTGTGCTAATCGCTGGAGCCAGACCTGGTCACGGGCCCACTCCTGGAAACGGGGTCCTGGGGTACCCCACCCAAACCTCAGGGACTGAGATGTGGGAAAAGGAGGCTCTCCAGCAGGAGACTGGGATGCTTTACCTGAAAATGACCTGTTCATAAACTTCCCACCTCCTGCCGGCAAACCTTAGCTCATCCTGGCATGCTGTGTGACCTCAGGCTAACCCCTTCCCCTCTCTGGGCCTCATGCTCCTCCTCTGGAAAATGGGCAGGAGGCCGTATAAATATTCCAACATTCCAGAATTCTGGGACAGCTTCCAGAACTGGCGGCTGCTCCCCAAATCCCAGGAACCTTCCGGTACTTCTGGGGACGGAAGTGGAGTGTCAGCCTGAGCCATCCTGGGCCCCCTGGCCTGGGAACATGCTTAGAAGATGACAATTGGGCTCCCTTCGGCCCAAATTCCACTCCTGTGGTGGCCGTGCCAAGGAAAACAAGTCCAAGAACCAGGCATTAAAGGTGAGCATATTTGATGAGTTTTAAGATGACAAATTATTTACACAGGTGTGGGAACCATCCCCTGCACCCTGGTTTCTTTCCTCTCTCTTCCTCCCCTTTCCAAATTCTTTCCCCCAAGGGCGCTGACAGACGTGCCAAGGGAGGGGGGTGGCTGGTCATGGGGATCTGCCCAGAGAGAGCCCAGCAACCCAAGGCAGCAGGGGAGGGCCAGAGCAACAGCAGGGAGGCCTTGCTCTCCCTCACCCTCCCTCTTGCTCTCAAGCCCCGTGACCTGGGGAGATGCGAAGCTGAGGTCCTGGGAATGTCAAAACTACCTGAGCCCTTCTACAGAGTGATGCCCGGTTCATCCTTAGTTATGGGAGTTCGAGACCTACATTGGCTGTAGGGATTACTTAAAATCTTTTAAAAATTTTTTTTAATTAAAAAAAAAAACTAAAACAAAAAACAGAACGAGGGGGAGGGGAACAAAGCTCACAGGGTCACACAGCCAGTTAGTAGCTGACCTTGGAGGCAGTAAGGGGAGAAGTGGAGAAAGCGTTCCTTTCTTTCTTTTTTTTTTTTATTTTTTTTATTGTTATGTTAATCACCGTACATTACATCATTAGTTTTTGATGTAGTGTTCCATGATTCATTGTTTGTGCATAACACCCAGTGCTCCATGCAGAACGTGCCCTCTTTAATACCCATCACCAGGCTAACCCATCCCCCTACCCTCCTCCCCGAAAGCGTTCCTTTCTTAAGCACCTGCTTGTGTGCCTGACAGTGAGCTGAGCCCTGGGAATACACGGTGAATGAAGCAGACAAAAGCCCCTGGCCTGGTGGGGCTGAAAAGGAAACAAACAACGAAAATACTGAGTTGCCTTCACAGATGCTTTAAGAAAATAAAACAGGGTTTAAAAAAAATTAAAAATAAAAAAAAAAAAAATCCAAAAATAAATAAATAAAGTACCATTCAGTATTAAAAAAAACAACAGGGTGAGGGGTTGGGTTGGGGGGAGGGCACTCTAGGTTGAGGAGGTGACATTTGAGCTGAGGAAGATGAGCAGGAGCCAGCCGTGGGGAGACTGAGGGAAGAACATTCCAGGCAGATGGCATTGCACATGCAAAGGCCCTGAGGTTGGAAGTGGCTTGAGGGTTCAAGGAACAGTGAGGCCAGTGTGGCCAGAGCAAGGGGAGGGAGAGGAGATGGATCAGAGGTAGGCTCCAGGCTTTTTGCTTCGGACAAACCCGCAGAGTGGGTAGGGTCACTCTCTTTTTACTGAGGAGGAAACGGGCCCAGAGAAAGGCAACGGCTTGCTCAGGGCCACACAACACAGCCAGATGTCAGCTCCTTGCTTCGGCCCCATGCCCATGCTCCTGTGCTTCGGAGAGGCAAGGGAGCAGGGATAAGGAGGGCCCAGGACCTACAGGCTTCTCAGCTGCAGCTCAGCCCTCGGGAGGAGGGGCACCTGGGGGCAGGCCCTCGGCTCGACTGTGGGAAGAAAGTGGAGACTGGTTTGGGCTGCTGAGTAATGAGGGTACCACAGGCTCCCAGGCCTCAATGAGCTCTGCCTCAGTTTACCCACCTGTAAAAGAAAAATGGGTTTAATAACATGTCTGCCTCCAGTGCCAACTTCAGAGAGGTGCTCTGAGGGTTAATTACTGCCTGGCAATTCTGGAGCCTTGATGAAAGGTGAGGGGAAGTGGGCGCTATTAACCCGGGCAGGTAATTACTTACAGCCTGGGGGAGGACGAGAGGGGTCGCACCTGGTTCTGATTCAACCCCAGGCTCCTTTCCGGATGTGCAGGGGCCCGGCATGCCACAGGCATCTGCCTCTGACCCCCTCCTGCGCCGGCGGGGTGGGGGCTGTGAGCGGTCATGAGCCACACAGGCTGGAGTTCAATCACATCTCTGCCAATTCCCGATCCCCTGGCGGGAGACGCGTGCAATGCTACTCCCCTCTCAGGGCCTTGGCTCCTTCATCTGTACAATGGGGGTAAGAACCTGGCCTATCCCTCGGGGACTGTGTTCTCTCTCACACGTGCACAGATGTTGTGCCACCTGCCCATTTCACCTCCCCCGGCTTGCCTCGGTTGGAGCGAAAAAGTGACATGTCCAGCCCCAGTCACCCATGCTGTCAGCCATCCTGGCCCCCATGACCTGATGGGAAAGGGTGAGGAGCTTTTCTAGAAATAAACAAATGATATTTTAAAACACCCTTGGAGATACTGATTAGGCCTCATGTTGCCCTCCCCACAGGGGGCCCCCAAATCAGGTTCTAAGTGCCTCCAGCCCCTGAAGCCCACCCCTTCTCCCTTCCCTCTTTGGTGGCTCCTGGGTCTTGATCTCTGCCCCCACACCACACACACGTACACGCATGCACACATACACGCACACACACTCACACATGCATACGCATGTGCGGCCCACCTCTTGGTCCAGCTATAAACACAGAGCCTATTCCTCGGTGACCCTGCATGTTTCTTCTCTTACAGGGGTCAGCCCTGGGCTGGGGAGGGGGAGTGAGGACAGATACTGAAGCTGGAGCCCCCTCTCCCTCCTTTTAATCCCTCCAAGAGGCAGCATCATGCCCATGTCACAGGCGGGGACCCTGAGGCCCTGAGCCAGCAAGAGGCAAGGGGGGCTCACGCTCGGGACTGACCCAGGTCCTCGGCTTCCCTGTGGCCACCTGACCCAAAGCCCTCTGGGCTTCGCCCCCCGCTTAAGGGAGGGAATCAGAGTCCTAGCTGTGGCCTCAGCACAGGGGCCTGCCCTCTGCGGTGATCCTGGGCCTGAGGCCCCTGGATGGGAAGAGGCCAGGTCCTTGCTAGAAGCTGGGATGGCAGCTGCCCCTGCAGGTACAAGTTGGGCCCCCGGGAGCATCACATTTACAAAGAGCCTCAGGTCCAGAGAGCTAGTCCAGGGCTAAGGGCCTGCACCCACCCTACCAAGCTCCCCTTGTACCCTTCACCCCACTCCCCATCCTCCAGCCACACTGGAGGCCTAGCCGAACCCCAAGCGCCCTGATTCCGGTCGCCTAGCCTTTGCACCTGGAATACTGGCCCTTTAGACCTTCACACACTGGCTTCTTCTCTTCGTTCAGGTCTCTGGTCAGACGTCACCTCCTCAGAGGGGCCTCCCCAGCCTCTGTCCTTCACACTCTCGGCTTTACTTCCTTCCGATCCCTGACCATTCTGACAGACTCTCCTGATTTGCTCAACTGCAATACAAACTCCAGGAGAACAGAAGGGCTCTTCTCTGTTTTAGCACTGTTGGATCTCCAGGAGCTGGTGGAGCGCCTGGAACACAGTGGTGTTCAATAAACGTTTGCTGAGGTCATGAAGACGTTTTTAAAAGACAAGAATAGGGGCGCCTGGGTGGCTCAGTCGGTTAAGCGTCTGCCTTCAGCTCAGGTCACGATCCCAGGGTCCTGGGATCGAGCCCCACGTCGGGCTCCCTGCTCAGTGCGGAGCCTGCTTCTCCCTCTTCTTCCCACTCCTGCTCTCTCACGCTCTCTCTGTCTCTCTCAAATAAATAAATAAATAAAATCTTAAAAAAATAAAAAATAAAATAAAAGCTAAGAATAATTCGTATCATGAGAGGAGAGGTGGAAGCTCCAGGGGAGATGTCGCCCTAAGGACTGACTGAGCCCTCCAGGGTCTTAGCGTGTCACCAGGCGCATGATCACAACAACAGTCCTGATACTGATCAGGCGCTAACTGTGCCAGGCCCGGTACACAGACCTCACCCAGCCCTCGCGGCGACCCCCTGAGGCCAGTCCTATGATCACCCCCCCCCCCCCCCGCCCCACTCTCAAGAACGTAGCTTAGACAGGTAAAGGGACTCCCTCCGGGCCACCACGAACATCACACCCTAGCCCTCCCCACCCCACGAATCCTGGCATAGCCCAGAGAGGTTGTGTGTCCTGTCCGACCCCCCCAGCGGGGCAGCAGCCTGGAGAGATAACCCCCGGCTCCCTGGCAGCGGCCCGCAGGGAGGGAGGGCAGGCTTGGCGGCTGTCCTGCCCCAGGAACGCTGGGCAGCCAGGAGGTTCTCTCTGCAGACTTACTGTACATGATTCAGCGCCAGCCCCAGTTGTGAAATCTGGGAATCTTGTGGGCAAGGCCAGGCCCGGGGGACGGCTGTCTGGGAAAAAGAGGCCGGGAAGGGGTTAAGGGGGGCGGCGGGCCCTTCCCCGGGGAGGCACAGGGCCAGGCCCGGCAGAGAGCATGCCATTAGCACGGGGCTGGCCACCTCCTGCGGCCAGTCCCTGACATCACAGCTGCGTCAGCACAGCCTGCCCCAGCCCCCCCCACTTCCTTCCCTCCCTCAGCCTGCGTCCCCAGCCTCACTGTCCTCTCTGGATAAAAACGGACAGCACCCAACCTTCCCTCCTGGGAGGGAGGGCCGGACAGGGAGAGGGAGTTGTCAAACATTACCGGGCATAGGGAGGCACTTAAGGGATAGGTGGGGTGGGTTTGAGCCCAACCCTAAGCCTATGAGCCGGACCGAGCGGGCAGGAGGGCGCCGTATCCACTGCAGAGAAGAGGGGGAGGGCTCGCGGGGGCCGGGGGGGCTTGCCCACGTTCACCCAGTCGCAGGGTCACAGTCCCTTGCAAAGCTCACGTGACCGTGTCAGTGCTCCTCGGCTTTTCACTGAAAGCACGTGCGCCTCTCGCCACCCCGCTGGGTTGCAGCGAATGTCCGGAGGCTGGAACGTTCTTGCTCATCTCGTTTATTTTGTTAAGTTTGATTAAACCGAATGGGCATTTGCTTGACTAGAGGGACAACAGAAAGATTTCAGAGGGACCCTTCATAGAGCCACGGCGGTGGCTTACGGTACTGAATTATATAAAGTCTATATTTGAAACTTTTAAAAAGTCACTGAGCGCCTTCCCTGCCCCAGGCACTGTTGACACAAATGAGACTCACTCAATCCTCAAGAAAACGCCACGAGGGCAGCGGTGTTATCACTCCACCTCACAGAGGGGGAAACTGAGGCACAGGGCGGTAAGTGACAGGCCTGAGGCCACGCGGCTGGTAAATGGCAGTAATAATAATAGGAATAGCAGCCGCCAACACTGATGAGGCGCTAACTCCGTGTGCTGTTTATCTCACCTCCCGGGTTTCTCTTATCAATCTAGGAGGTAAATACTCTATTCTCCCCTTTCACAGAGGAGGAAACCAAGGGGTCGATTTGCCCAGATAGCACAGCTACTAAGCGGTAGGGTGGGGATTTGAACCCCAGCCTTCCGCCTCTGTCCCCACCTAGGCACAGAGCTGGATACACAGTGAGTGCTTAGGTAACTCTCGAGCAACCCGGTTGGAGATGCCCGGGGCTGCCAAGGGCATCCCTCCCCCAAGATATCCCTGGCATCGGCTCAGGACCATCCTGTGTGGGCCTGCACGGCTGGTTAAAGATGTGAGGTCACATCTTCTCCGGGATACCACGACTCCCGCTGCCACAGCCCCCGAAATCATAGATACCATCGTTGGAACCACGGGTGAGAGGATTCATTATCCTCCGCACTTTACAGGGCAGAAAAACCGAGGCCCGGAAACTTGCTCAAAGTCACACAGCAGATGTGCGGGCTACAGCCCTGTTTTTACCTCCTGCACCTGCCCTTAGCTGGCGGAGGTCCTGGAGTGTGTTTGAGGAGGAAGGAGCTGAGACTGGCCATCCCCTGCCCCTCCTTGGGAATAGGACTTCCTCTCTCCCTCCCATTTTCCTAATGAGACTGAGCTGCACATGAGCTAGGTCACAAAGAGGAGCAAGAAGGGCATTCCTGGCAGCACGCACAGCATGGGAAAGGAGAGACAGCTCATGGAGCAGCGGAGGCAGAATATCTAGCTAGGCTGGGGTGGAAAGATTGAGGGACTGGGAGTGGGGAGCGATGAGGCCAGGGTCAAGTGAGGGTCCCTGCCCTCACGTCCTCCCACCCTCCCTCCCTCCCTGTGCTCCAATCATACCAGCCTCCTCCCTACCTCAGGGCCTTTGCACTGGCTGTTCCTACTGCCTGGAAATCTCTTCCCCTGATGGCACCCTCCCTCACCTCCTACAGATTGTTGCCCAGATGCCACCTGCTCAGTGAGGCTGTCCCTGACCCATTTATTTAAATCCCAAGCATGCCCCATCTCCTTTTCCAGCTTTCTTTCTTTCATTTGATTATTTATCTTTCTTTGATTATTTCAAATATAATATACAAGTTATTTCTCTTCTTTATTGTTTGCTGACCCCAAAGAAGTGAGAACTCCATGGGGACAGAGACCTTTGACTGTCCCATGTCTTGCTATGTCCCAGTGCCTGACATTAGGAAGTGCTCAATAAGTACTGGTTGAATGAATGGATTCTTTTTTCCCTCAGAGTAATTTAGTGAGGGCTTAGCTGGACCAGAGCTTACAACCTTCGCTTCAGAATCCAGATAGAGAAGTGACTTGCCCAAGGTCATCCAATTCACAAGAGACAGGTCAATAGGGCCCCAAAGTCTATGATTTTTTTCATCCATTCTAGGCTGCCCCTCTGGCATTTAGGCACCGCCCCCCCATCCGCCACATTACCACGACTGGGCCTCTCCTTGGCTCCCACTTAATCTGGAGGCTCAGAGAGGTAAAGTGACCTGCCCAAGTTCACACAGCAGCTAAAGGTGTGAATTCAGGTCTTTCCACCTCTGTGTTTTGGCTACTTTCTGCTTTCCAGTCTCTCTCCCCTCCTCCTTCCCTCTGGAAATATGAGGCCTGCTGTGTGCAGCCTTGACATACAATACACCACATCCCCAGGCTTGGCTCCACCACCACCCTGGCTGGGTCGAAAGCACAGCGCCTGGTCCCACATGCCTCAGGGATGAGCTACAGAGAGTGTGACCAGGCCCAGCTGACACATCTCAGAGCAGATGTGGGTCTGCCTCCCACGGGTCCAGCTGGCCCGAGCCAAGCCTCAGCCCATCCCCCACCCCCAGGGTGTGGTGCTGGGCCTTGTGGGGCAGGGGGGAGAAGAGAACAGTGGCCCCGAGGCGTCACATGAGGCACAGATGAGGGGGCTCAGGGCTGGAGCCAGGGCCAAGGCCCTGGTGGTGTGGAGGAACGAGAGACTGGCTCCGGGGTTGAAAACACAAGGTCAACAGGGGCCAGGCATGGATTTTAAATAAGTAAAGCAGGCCAGGGTCCGACAATAAATAACTACTATTCCTTGACCTCAGTTTTAGAGAGACAAGAGGGAGTGGTGGGGACTGGGGCACATGCCCTGTCTCAGCTGAGTTTGGCCCCCCAGAAATGAGGACCGCGCGCAATCGGATCTTCAGATCCTCTGATTTTCCAAGGGGAGTTAGAAACAGGTTCTTACAAAACATCTACAGATTTTTTTAACGTTGGCTCCATTCATTAAAAAATTCTGTGTGGGCCAAATGAAGCCCACCCCGGGGGCCAGGTTCAGTCCCCTGGGCCCGGCCTGCCTCACAGAGTAGCCAGAGAAGCACCCGATCACAGCCCAATCCTGAGTCAGGATCTGAGGGTCGGACTGCGGCCAGGACCTGGCTCCAGCTTCTTGGAGGGACTTCGGAGAAGGTTCTTGTCGTCTGGCCCCTTCCTTCATGCCAGGGGGGATGAGCCTCCCTCTCCCGCCCCAACCCGCCCACTCCAGCTGGCTGTTGGGGGAAGGGGGCCCCGGCGGGACTGAGGTCTCCTTTCCCACATGGGACACAGCTGTGGATGTGTTTGCCAGGCGGATCCTAATTTCTCTCTCCCGTCCCCCATGTCCCTGCAACACCAGGAAGGAGGTGATTCCTTCTGTGCTCTGGATCAGCCCCCAAAGCCCTGCCTTCGGCAGCCTGCTTATGGCGCTGCTCCACCCTTGTGCTCCAAGCTGCATGCTTCCACAGGCATCCCCGAATCTTTATCACATCCCTCAGTGACCAATTTCCAGGTGAGGAAACTGAGGCTCAGGGAGGGGAAATGTCTGGCCCAGGGCCCTGCACCAAGCATGCAGAGGGGTGCACTCAAACTCAGGCCTCACACACTTGACCATGGGAGCTTCACCCCATCTCTTCCTGCTAGAACTCAGCCCGGGCTCAGCTCGGCCCCTGTGCTTCCTCCTGGGTTATCTGACCAGCATCCAGGCCAGGCGCTGGATATTCAGAAATGAACAAGTAGGGTTTGTCTCAAGACCCCTCACAGTGTTTGTTGAATGAATATTTCATTCAGTCCCTGGGAGTCTCATTTTCCTGAAAGTCGTGGGCCCCCGTCCACGGCCGGCCTGTGTGTCTCAGCCCCGGCATCTCATTTCTCTGACCACAGGTCTGCATGCCTCCCCGATGCCTGCTCCTGCAAGGCCCCCAGGACACTTCCCAATCAGTGCACCCAAAGTGAACTCAGCAGCATCCCCCAACGGCTCTCCTGCCCCCACCTCCTCATAGGAAGGCCCACCCATCTGCCCAACGGCCAAAGCCAGACCCCAAGCATCATCCAAAATGCCCCCCCCACCACACTCTCAACCCAAATGGTCCCCAGGGAGTATCAGCCT
The DNA here is from genome assembly GCF_003265705.2 of Callorhinus ursinus. Classification (NCBI taxonomy): domain Eukaryota; kingdom Metazoa; phylum Chordata; class Mammalia; order Carnivora; family Otariidae; genus Callorhinus; species Callorhinus ursinus. Next base: position 8,375,226 of record NW_027397115.1, read on the forward strand.
CAATGGCCTTCAGATCCGTCTGCCACTCACCTCCCGGGTGACAACACCTGCCTCCTCACTGGTCACTCTAGGTTGGCACTCTCTCACCCCCCAATCCAGCTACCAGATGCAGCTCCCATCACCCATCACCTTCAGAAGGAAACCCAAACACCGTGGTCAGCCTTAAAACCCCAGCTTGGTCTAGCAACCTCTCCCCTGTGCCCTAGCCATTCCAACCAGCCTGCACCATGTCTCCAATATGCTGTGTACTCTCTCATCAAGTCTTTGCACGGGCTCTTCCTTCTGCCTGGAGTGCTTTTCCCTCCCCCACCCCATCTCTTGTCTGCTTGTTCCAAAAATGCCCTTCAGGATTTGGCTTAAGTGTCATGGGCTTCATAAACCTTGCCTGATCCCCTAAGCCTGGTTTAGGTTTCCCTTGGGGTCTGACAGCCCTTCCCTCCCAGGGTCCCCGTCCCCCTCCCCCGTGTGTGAGCCAGACTCCAGCTGCAGGAACCAGAAACCCCTCTAGGTGTGGAATCCAGGGGCGCCTGGGTGGCTCAGTCGTTTAAGTGTCCAGCTCTTGGTTTCGGCTCAGGTCGTGATCTCAGAATTGTGAGATCGAGTCCCGCATCAGGCTCTGCGCTCAACGGGGAGTCAGCTTAAGATTCTCTCTCTCCTTTTGCCCTTCCCCCCACTCGCACTTGCTCTCTTTCTCTCTCTCTCAAATAGACAAATAAATCTTAAAAAAAAAAAAAAAGATGGAATCCAGGGTGCTAACAAAGCCACCAGAAGGGCTGGCGGGGCTCCAGAACGACATGGCAGAGCTGGCCCTGCGGGCGGCCACCAGCTCAGCCAGTCAGGGTGGCGGGGAGTCAGGAGGCAACCACGGGAACTGCTGGTTTTGAGAATACACCACTGAGCAGTGATCCAAAGATCAGGAGGTCACTAACACCATCTCTAGACTCCTCCACACTGGTAACCAGGCAGGGTATGTTGCTGCAAGAAAATGCCACCCATGACCGTGTTCGCCCGCAGAGAGACAGCCAAGGTGAAACCAAGATGGCCCGAATTTCACCAGATTCCTGAAATTCACAGGAGAGCATCTGGCGGGCGGGACCCAAGGAGCATGCAGAATCGGCCTGTAAAGGAGGCTGCAAAATGAGGCCTGCAGCTTTCCAGTCTCTGCAGCCTCCAGCCAGAAGGCCATGCCCACGTAAATGGCCAATGGGCCCTCAAGGTGATGTGTCAGGACTCCCCACTGCAGCCCGGGCACCGTGTTGAGTGTATCCCCTGTTCACTTGTCGGTCTTTCCTCCCAGACGGTGAGCACTTTTAAGGGACACGATGGTGCCTCCGATACCCCTGGCTCGCCAGCATTTTTTTTGAGCAGTTACTATGTGCTGAACACTGAGCTATGTGCTTTTTATACTGATTCACTTTTTACAACCCAATAGGGTGGGGATTATGGCTGTCCCTATTTTATACATGAAGAGGAGGCCCAGAGATGTGAAGTGACTTTCCTAAGATTACTCAGTAATTATTGGAGATGAAATGAAAAATGAGATCTGACTTCGAGCTCCAAACACTTGCCTCTATGAAAGGCAGATTTGTCTTCTTGCAGGCATCCAGGAAAGTCACAGAAATGCTGTGCAATGAACAAATGAAGGCACAAGTGACCCCTCCACTGGGACACCTGCTGTCCCCACCCCAGCTGGCTTCATCCCTCTGGGTCGGGTTTCCTCTCCAAGGTCAGGGCTCATGGACTGCACTGCACCGAGACACCTCACCTAGGGTCTAGAGGTGGCTGCTAGGCTTGAGGACCGCTGCCTTCTTCAAATTTCCAGCAATATTTTGGGTCTATGTACAATTTTCTAGAGCTAGGGTTTGTTGTTTTCAAAACTTTCAAACTCCAAAACCTTGATAAACTGCTGCACTGGGGAGAGATACGGGGATCTTTCTGCCATTCTGACCTCAGTTCAGACCTTATGACATTGCATGCATTCACTCATGCATGCACCCACTCTCCCATCCACCCATCCATCCCTTCTTCCATCCACTCACTCAGCCATCCACACATCAATTCATCCATACATCCACTCACTCATCTACTCATCCATCCATACAATCCATCCATCCATCCACTATCCCATCCATCCATCTGTCCACTCACTCAACCACCCACTCACTCATCCATGCATTCAACCATCCATCCATCCATCCATCCATCCATCCATCCATCCATCCATCAACCCACCCGTCCATTCATTCATGGAATCACCAATCCATCTATTCATTTATCCCTTTATGTGTTTACTCACCTAGCCATCTATTAACTTATCCATCCTTTCATCTATTAATTTATTTACTCATTTAATTATATGTTTATCTATTCATTCACCATCAATAATTCACAGATTCAGCCATGAAATCAACCACACCAGCCGTGTCATAACTTACCATCCATCATCCATTTATTTATTCAACCATCCATCCATCATCCATCTATCCATTTATCCACTGATTTCTTTATTCATCCATCCTTCCCTCCATCCCTCCATCCATCTACCCGTCCATTACTTCAATTGTTTATCATTTCATTCATCGATTCATCTACCTTCCATTTATCTGTCTCTTCGTCCATTTTGCCCACCCATGTATTCAGCCATCAAATCATCCATTCCACCATCTACCCACCCATCAAATCATCACCCATCCTTCCACCCATTAAATTCTCCATCCACTCATTCTGTTTCCTGTACCAGAACCAAGAGATGAATCACAGCTGGTCCCTCCCAAGAGAAGCTCACAGTCTAGCGATGGGAACAGATAGTTACAACTCAAGGTGGAAAATCTTAAGAGGTCAAAGGGAGCTCTAGGCAAGTGCCCCCAGAGGAAACGACTCAGGTCCATTTGGGATTCAGAAGTCTCCTTGGGGGAGGTGGCATCCAAACCAGGATTCATAGAGACAGGAAAACAGTGGACAGGAAAGACAGAAACACAGAGAACAAGTTCTCTTAGATATCTCAAAGGGTGACTCAGAGCACCTATCTACCAAGATGTTCACTGAGCTTAAGACATTAAAGACCCTGATAAGTCCTGCAGCAAACATTAACATTGTTAAACTCAGTAATTCCCAGACTCATTGGACCATGGAACTCTGTCCCCACATCACTCCTGTTAATATCTCAGAGAATCTGTGTCCTTCAGAACCCCAGTTGAGAAATGCTGGCCTGGTCAAAACTCCTTGTTTTCATAAACAAGAAAACAAAATTCCACAAAACAGTCTCTGCCCTCAAAAATTGTTCCATCTGGAGGTAAGATGCAATATTTGTGCCCAGGACTCTTTTTTAATCCCCAGAGCTGAGCACAGTGCCCGGCACACAGTAGGTGTTCAATAAGCATTTGTCAAAAGAATGTTGTTGAAGGAGTCATTCCAAAACGACCCCTGGTTCTCAAGCTCTCCCTGTTCCCCAGTGACTCCTGTGTGACCTCGGCCAACTCCACAGACCCCAGCCTCAGTTTTTCAGTCTAGGAATGAGCAATGACATCTTCTTGGGCAGGACCGACAAAGGAAGCTCATGCGCACGCTTGGCATCTGCTGCAGGCTCTGTCCCACGGTGTAGTTCTGTCCAGCCTGCTACTTTCTCACCCCAGCTGGCTGAGTTTCCAGCCAACGATGGAGGTGAGACCTAGAGGCCTCTGGGCCTCGTTGAGCCTTTGTGGCGGAGGCTGGTACCTGGAAACCGCCTGAGTAATCCCATGGCGTCCCTGCCCAGCCTGATGGGGCATGAACTGGAAATTCCCTATAATATTCGCTAATTAAATGATTCCTCCCCCCTCCTCCGCCTCCTTTTACAGCGGCCTCCTGCTCTCCCTTACTCAGCTCCCAGAGCACCTCCAGAAACCTCTGCAAAGGAGTCCAACTGGTTTGGGGAGGACCGGCTGGCCACCTCCCCTTCCTGCCACCTACCTGCCTGCCCACTGCCGCTACTGGGGCCCAGGACGTGGGGCCTGCTGGGAGGTGTGGGCTGTGCAGTTCTAGAACACTGCGCCGGATGCCCACGCCAGATAAAGGGGCCAGTTAAGTGCCTCCTCAGCCCAAGCCCAACCCTTGTGCAATCCACATCTTTGTTCCACAGAGACAGCCACAGGGATGAGCGGATGTGCTTATCTGATGGGGCCATGAAGCTTCCAGATCATTCCAGGGACTGTTTTTGATAGTCAGTCCTTGGGCTCCTCACTGCCATGCAACTGTGCCTGCCCTTTCCCCACTTGGACACATCCCCATCCTCCTGCCAGTTAGCCAGTCAACACTTATTAGGCATTTCCTCTGTGCCCAGCCCTGTGCTGGGTGCTGGGGACATAGAGACAAGCAAGTCTCTCCCCCTGTGGACCTCCAGGCGAGCGGGGCAGACACCAAAAAAAAAAAAAAAAAAAATGGTTGCAACAACATGGGTGAACCCCATAATCATTATGCTGAGGGAAAGAAGCACAACAAAGGTTAAATATGCTATATGTTTCCACTTACAGAAAATTCTAGAGAACACAGACGGACCTGCAACAACCGAAAGCCTACTGTGGTTGCCTGGCGATGGGAGTGGGGAGGTGGGGTCTAGGAGGAATGAATGATAAAAGGACACAAGGAAACCTGTGGAGGGGACAGATCTGTTCCGCCACCTTGGCTGTGCTGGTGGTTTCTTGAGTGCGTACATGTGTCAAAACGCATCAAAATGCACACTAGGATATGTGCCAGTTATTGTATGTCTGTCCCTGTTATACAAAGATAATTGTGAGGTGGTGTGATCAGTGCAGCAATGGGAAACCTCAGGAAGGGCATGGGAGGACTGGGAAGGCAATCAGGGAAGGCTTCCTGGAGAAGGAGACTATTGAGCAAAATTCTGAAGATGAAAATGAGTTACATAAGGAAAGAAGAGAGTGGTGTTAAGTTCCAGATGGCCTGAGCTCAAATCCTGACTCCTCTGCTTTCAGGCTGTACAACTCTGGGCAAGAGACTGTACCTCTCTGAGACTCAGCTCCCTCATCTGTAAAATGGACCCCACAATAGTATTTATCCCATAGGGCTGATGGGGGATTTAAATTATGGAAAGCACTTAGCCTGGTATCCAGCGGTCACAGCATCAACACTGCAAGAAGGGGCAGTGATGTGAACAACAGTGAGGGAGTCAGAATGGCTTCATCAGAGAGGGAGGGAGAGGCTGCAGGGGCCAGGGCTGTAGGATGCCTGGGCCATGGTGAGGGCTGGAGCTGTCTCCAGAGGCCTGGGATGTCAAGAAAGAACTGAAAACAGGGGAGTTTCATGATCAAGGCTGTTCTTCTATCAAGGTCACATTAATTAATTCATTGATTGATTGATTGAATTTACAGTGGGGAAACTGAGGCTCCAACAGAGGATTAGACCGAGATCCTGTGAAATCACAGAGCTTGAAGGGGAGTGGTTTCTCATTCATCTAAACCTCTCTGCGACCCGGTGAGCAGATGAAGGACTGCTATCTGGGTCTGCTTGCATGCCTTCAGTGATGGGAAACTCACTATCTCAACTGTTGGGCAGTTCTATCTGTAGGGCTTAATTAAGAGGCCTCTCAAATTGGCCACAGCTCCTCCCCCTGGCCCTGCCCAGACACCAACTGCTCCCTTGGCCAGAGTCACACTGAGAGGAGCCCAGTGGACGGGGGAGGAAGTGGAAGGAGATATGAGCGATGACAGAGGCGTCCCGGGTGCTACCACCAACGCCCCACCACGAGGCTCAGGGACATACCCTCTCCTCCTCTGTGCTTCGCTTTCCCTATGTGCAACCCGGAGACTTTCCTGCTCCACAGTCTCCTTCCAGCTCTCAGAAGTAGATCTGGCTCTGCCAGGGCGCCTGGTGGGGGCCAGGGCGGGCACAGGGGTTCACCAGTCCTGCCCATCCACTCCCATATGGGGGTCAGGGTCGACTTCAGGGCAGGCGGGCCAGGCTCTGTCTGGGGATAAAGGCAGGCGCCCCAGGGTGCAGCCAGCTTAATAACAGGCTGCAGGAGCCAGGGGGTTTGAACCCGGGAGAAGAGGTTCAAACACAAATTGAGCAGCCCACGTTCCTGTCTGTGGGTCTAAAAGCTGATCGTTCCCACACCCAGCGGGCCTGGCCCCTACTCTCTTCAAACCCATTCACCCCGGGGGTGCCCCATCTGTATGTCTGCCAGGTGCCAAACTTCTCGTACTCAGAATAAGATCCACACTCCTGACCCTGGCCCATGAGTTCTGGCTCTGCCCATACATGACCCTGCCTCCTACCCGCTCTCTTCAGTCACTCTTCTACCTAGGGCCCCCCTAATGCTCTGCGAACATGCCAGGCCGGTGCTGCCTCAGGGCCTTTGCACTTGCTGTTGCTCCCGCCCAGAACTCTCTTCCTCCAGATCTTGCCATGGCTGCTCATCCCTTAGGCCTCAGCTCTCAGGTTACCTCCTCAGAGGGGCCCTCCCTGCCCTCACCCTGTTGCTCCCTCTGTCTTCATCCTGCCTTGTTTTCCTCCCCAAAAGGCTTCATTGGGATTTCTTGTCCCCCTGGTTTGGCATCTGTCTCTCCGTGGATTTGGAGCCTTAGATGGCAGAGCCTAGGGCTGGCCCAGCACTGGGTCTGACGTCACGAGCACAGCTTGGCGCCCACCTATTAGTGTCAGGTAAACGAACAAGGGAAATGGGTGTTGGAGATTTTGACCCAGTCTGGGGGCCGTCAGTGCTTCATCTACATGGACCCTCTCACCTCCTCATGGACGGGCTGGAGGGAGGCCCAGACTGGTTCCCTGTGCCCCTGTACACACCCGCACATGTGAGTGTGCGCACACGCATGCACGCACGCACACACACCACCAGCACCGTCTACCCTGTCCTCCACATCAGCCCTTGGCACCCAAACGTCTCAACTTTCCCTCCTTTAACCAGGCGCCAGCTGGCCCAAGGCCAACTCCTCTCCCCCGACCTGCTTGCCCGCCCCGGGCACCAGACTCATAAAGGATGAGGAAGGGCCTGGGGTGGGCTGGCTGGGTGCCATGTGAACGCAGCCCCTGGGGCCCTCACCTCCCCCTGTGTTTCCAGACACCTGTGTAATGAGTGTCATTACTGGGGACCCGCCAGGCAGGCCCTGGCTTGCCCCCCGCCACCCAGGCTGCGATCATTGCTGGGGATGGGGTGCAGGGAGTGTGGGGGGCAAAGGGGTGGTGGGGATGTCTCTGCCATCCCTGGCCCCAAAGCTCAGCCCTGGGTTTCTGGATCAGCACAGAGCTTCCCAACTTCCATACAGACTCCCAAGCCTCAGGTCCCTATCATAGTCCAAGCTGGGCTCGGAAGGGGACGAGGGAGGGGAAACACTTCAGTACCTACTGTGCACCTACTTGGTGCTAAGAGCTGGTATTGTCACTTCCCACATCAGACACCATCTTGTCCACTCACCTGCCATCTGCCGGCCTACAGTCTCTCTCCCTTATTTGAGCCCAAGCATGGGGAACGCTTCCTGAGCACCTACTGTGCCCCCGACTCCGTGCTAAACACATCACAGGTATCAACTCATGTGTCCTTACAGCAGCCCTATGAGGTGGGTACTATAACTAGTCCATGTTACAGATAAGGCTCAGAGAGGTAAAGTAACTTGCCCAAGGTCACATGGTTGATGAGCGGTGGGAGAGGAGCTACCCCAGGCCATCGGGCTCCCGAGTCGTGTTCTTAACATAAATACCACCTCTCCCCTCAGAGCAAGGTTTTCGTCACTGCTGTGTCCCCAGCACTGAGCCTAGTGCCTGGCACATAGTAGGTGCTCAAAAAATAGTGAATGAATGACTGAATGAGTGAATGAAAGAATGATCTCACAGAGCTCTGACAATATCTTTCCAGGTGATATTTGCAGAGGAGGAAACCAAGGCCCAGGAGAGTGAGGAGGGGAGACAGGTGCCCATCTTGGTGTCCATAGGGTCCAGCCCAGGCCCGGCACACAGGAGGCCTTCAGAATGAAACCCCAGCTCCTCCCCCTCGGCTCCGAGGCCTCCCAGGATCGGGATCCGTAGCACATCCCCCATCACCTCTCCCTTCTACGTGCTGTTCCCTCTACCCAGACCACTCTTCCAGCACCTTGCCCCCCACCCTCGGCTTAGAGGGCACTCCTCTGCCCGGAAGCTTGCAGCACTTTGGGCTGCAGGGCCCCATTCTGCTGACCCATGAGCCCTCTAGTCCTCAACCCGTGGTCTCACTTCCCTCTCCTTTGGGGCGGTTGTCCTGCACTGGCCATCCGGCCACCCTGGGTTTCATCCCCACCCTGCCGCTGACCTCCTGGGTGAACTTGGCCTGGGCCATAGTTAGCTCATCTGTCAGACGGGTAGAAAATTTGAATGTCAGAGTATGTGAAGGCTTGCTGTCCGTCACATTGGGTCACATCAGTGCCCTCCCGACTCAGATCCTGCCAGTGGCACTCAGCCCACAAATAGGGATTTGATCTCAGCCCTGTTGACCTCTCCAGCATCATCTCCTGTCACTCGCCGCCACCCCTCACCTCCCCACCCCCCCGCCCCGGTTCTGTTCAACCACCTGGCCTCCTACATTTCCTGGAATATTCCAAGCCCAAACCCACCCCGGGGCCTTTGCCCTTGTTGTTCCCCCTGCTGAAAATCCCTTCCCCTGGGGTCCATTCCTTCTCCTCCTTTAGATGTCTCTCCACACTACCTCCTCAGAGAAACCCTCTCTGATCCACGCAGCTCCAAAACATCCCTACTTATCTCTGCCGTGGCCTTCTCCCTGCCTGAAACTCTCTTATCTGTTCATGGGTTTGCTTGCTAATCTCCTGTGTCCTCCACGGGAATGCAGGCAGAGACCTTGTTCGCCACTCTGTTCCCTGGAGTCTGGTATACAGTAGGTGCTCAAGCAATGGTTGTAACATGAAGGGAAGATCATCAAAGTGCTGCCCTTCCCCTGCCTACCCCCACCCCCAGCCCGAAGTTCAGGGACTGGGAACCAGGTGGCTCCCTCTGAGCCCCAGAGCCTGTCTGGTTCCCAGCCCCATAAAAACCACCACTCTCACTTTGCCCTTGGGCAGCAAAGAGCGAAGGAGGCAGGCGCGGGGCCCAGAGACTGACCCCAACATGGCTTCCGAGACCCAGGCCCGGAGAAGATGCGGACCGTGACCATCAGTGTTCATGGGGCACTTTCTGCAGGCCCAGGAGCTGTTGGAACACTACAGACAGCGCTCACGGCCACGCTGCAATGTCAGGATCACCACAGTGACCCTTTGCCAGTGAAGAAACCGAGGCGTAGCAGGGTGCAGCTGCATGCTCCAGCCGAGCAGCCAGGGAAAGGCACAGTCAGAATTCGAACCCAGCTCTGCTGGGCACCAAAGTCCGTGTGTGCGCTCACCCACCCTTGTCAGCCCACGGATATCGCCTGAGCGCTATATGCCAGGCACTGGTTCTGAGCACTGGTCCTTGAAGCCGACTAGTACTGAGACCGCAGGCACAGTACTCAGCCCCTCTGGGCCTGTTTCCCCAGCTGTGGAATAGACCGCGTGGCCCCTCCCTGTCGAATTGTTGAGGAATTGGAAGGAGGTCACCTGAGGTCAAAAAAAGCTGCTGGGATTCAGTGCGGCCCGCGTGGTTGCATGCCCTTGCTCCCCTCTGAGCCTCAGTTTCCCCATGTGGCATTCGTTGTTTCATTAGGGTTGTCGTAAGACTAGGATGAGATATTTGCCCAGTGCCTAGAACACCGTAAGCGCTTAATAAGTGTTTACAGTTATTTACTCCAGTTCTCTGGGCCTTGCTTTCCCCATCTGTAACCCCAGAGGGCAGCCCTGATCACCCACGACCTCTTCTAGGTCACTGGGGCAGAAGCCCGGGGGTCCTGGGGTGGCCCCACCGGGGAGAGGAGGTCCTGGGGTGGGGGAGGGCGGCAGGGTGGCTGGGATCAGGGAGCTGAAGGAGGCCGGGTTGACTCACCGGCCAGCCGGGCTTGAGGGCTGGGCCGCGGCCCCCCACGCGCCCCTCTGGGCCCGGCCCCGAGCCCAAAAGTGCTGTGTCATGCTCTGTCATGTGGCTCCGGGTCATTAATACCCGAGTTCTGGGAAGCTTGGGCCGAGTTCCCGGAAGGGGTCAGTCAGTTCAGTAAACAGATTGGCTGCTTGGTCGTCAGAGCTGAGCCGGGCGGGCCTGCAGCTCAGGAGGCCGGAGGTGGGGCCTGGTGGCCACAGGGGACACAGGAACTGCCCCCATCCCTGTGCAGGGCAGGCACCTCCCAGGGCAGCCTGGCCCAGGCTCTGCAGACGAAAGGGGAAACTGAGGCTCAGAGCGGGCAAGGCACTTGCCAGAGGCCACACAGTGAGTCCAGAGTTCAAACCCAGATCTCTGGACTCGTCATCCAGTGCTCTCGGCGTCTGTCTGACTGAAGGGCAGGAGGCTCTGCATCCTCCTTACCCCCAAATCCTAACCTAGACCCTGAGGCCAGTTGACTGGATGAAGTCAGGAACACAAGGAAGGCCATCTGGGAAGGAAGCAAGTTTGGAAGGATATCGGGCTGTCCCCTGGGGTAGGTCCTAGAGTAATAACACTTAGCATTTCTTGAGCACCTACTCTATCCTCAGGCACATGAGTGCCACTGAGGGCACTACTCTAAATGTCTGACATTAAGTCGCTCACTCACTTATTTATTTATTTAAAGATTTTATTTATTTATTTGACAGAGAGAGACACTGCAAGAGAGGGAACACAAGCAGGGGGAGTGGGAGAGGGAGAAGCAGGCTTCCCACGGAGCAGGGAGCCCGATGCGGGGCTCGATCCCAGGACCCCGGGATCACAACCTGAGCCGAAGGCAGACACTTAACGACTGAGCCACCCAGGCGCCCCTAAGTCACTCATTTAATAGGCAGCCACCTTCACACAAATAATCCCAGCCATCATTTTTTTAAAGCACCTACTAAGTGCCACACACTGAGCTGGGTGATTGATATGCACCACCACTGATCTTCGCATGGACCCCATCCAGGTACACACTGTCCTCACCCCCATTTATCAGACAAGGAAACAGAGGCCTGGGAAGGCAGGCAGCTGTGTCATCTGGTGGCAAGAGAGGGGGCTCCAGAGTCAAGTGGCCCTGGGGATGCAGGCCCTGGCTCCACCCCTTCTATTTGTGTGATGTCACGGAAGTGACTCTACCGCTCAGAGCCTCAGTTTACCCCTCTGATAGGGATGACTCTGGTCCTCAGGTCACAGGGAGCTAGACCTGGCGGGAGCACATGAGGGTCATTACAGAGCAGAGGTTAGAACATGGACTTGGGGCTCAGGCGGGTCTGGGTTCCAATCCTACTGTGTGACCTCAGGTAGGGAGCATAACGCCTCTGGGCCTCCATGTCCTCTGCAAGATGGGCATCATAACACCTCCCCAATGCTGCCGGTGGGAGGAAGAGCTGGGCATTCCGCAGGCACTCAACATAGGTGACTTATTCTGATATTTCACCTCAGATGATTCCGCTGGGGTGAGGGGAAGCAGCCCTAGGCCATGGATAGAAGGACAAGGCATCCACACTCTCTGCCACCCTTCTGGACCCACGAGCAATTTAAACAGAGGAGGTCAGCTCCTCATTCTTCTTCACACTCTCCGCTCTTGGGCCTGGCTGTGCTCCTGACAGGTCTCAGCTTTGCCCTTTGGTTCCTGTAGTGCCTCTTGCCATGGCTAGCCCCAGCCCCGGTTCCCTTGGTCCAGGCCCCCACCCCATGATTCCCACCTTCACACCTGCACACACAGGGCCCTCCACCTGGCATGCCCTCACTTACCCTAACCCATCTGCCTGGTCTATAGTTCACCCATCCTTTGCCACTGGGGTTAAAAACCGCCTCCTCCAGGGAGCCTGCCCTGATCCTCCCTGCTGAAAGCACACTCTCTCGGATTCTCTCTAAACCTCCCTTATCCCTTTCTATCATTATACGTCAGCTATTTTTGCACACGTCACCTCAAATTTTGGCTGCTGTGAGGTGGAAAATTTGCAAGGGAGATTTGGAAAATAAATGTTTTTGCCTCTAAAACACTTAAAGAAACCTGCTCAATCGAAATGAATAAATCTTTCATTAATCCACTCAAACTTCACAATTCAGCATTAAATGCCTAACACAGTATTTACGAAAATTTTCGTGCCGTTTGAAAACAAACTGCAAACGAGAATGTTCCTTGTTGGGCAAACACTCCCTGGTGTACGTGGGGATTGCCAAGAACCCAAAGTCAGTGGTAAAATAAATGAGCTGCTTGTTGCCAAACAATTTCGGAAGTGAAATTATTAATATTATTGAAGTCCTTTTGTGATTTTTTCCAGTCCTGCTTTTGGTCTGGCCTCTCCGCGTATTTCCTGGTAACACACACCCATTATCCCCTTCCCTCCTGGTTCCATCACTTCTTATCTCCCTCCTCCTCCTCGAAAACAGTCTTCCATAGTCCCACCTCCACACCCTTGCTCACACTCCCCCACCTCCTGGAATGCCCTCTCCTCTTTTTGAGTCGGCAGCTGACCCTTCTTCAGAGTGGAGTCCAGGCCCCACCTCCGTCCCTGAGGGCTCACAGCCCCGCCCGACCCAGGGGAGGCCGCCCTCCTCGGCAGCAGCTACCCCTCCGGTTCTCCTCCGGGGCGCCCCTCATCTGCAAGATGAGAGAGCTGGAGGGGGACAGGGATGTCAAACGCATGGCCCTCAGGGCAAATCTCTCTATTCGTAGATTTCCCCAACATTGAAAACTCCAGAAAAGTCAATCCAGATTTATAGCTTCTGGTGGAAAACTGGAAATCCTGGCCTTTCCACATGGCGCCGTTGGGCTGAAACTGAGCCGTGCCCACCCTTGAGACAGGCCTGCCCCTCTTTCCAGCCACGTCACCATCGGCACTGCTTGCCTGGTCCTGGAGTTTGCAATCCTTGCACTGGAGCAGGGGTCCCAAGGCTTCCTTCAGTCTCAGAATCCCTTCTTGAAACACCCTAGGTGGACGGACTCTCTCTCCCTCTCGCTCTCCAGGGGGCAGTTCAACAAATCCTGCTCACCTCACCTTCAAAACAGGCTCAGAATCCAAGGGCTTCTCCTCTCTTCCGTCCCTCCACTCCCTCGCCCTCCCTGGAATGCCTACAGCCTGCTCTCCTCATTCTAAGCTAGAGGAATCCTGTTAGACCAATAGTTCCCAACTGGGGGCGATTTTGCACCCCAGGGCACATTTGACAATGTCTGCGGGTATTTTTAGTTGTCACAACTGGGTGGAGGGAGAAGCGCCACTGGCTTCCAGTGGGGAGAGGCCAGAGATGCTGCTCGGCCTCCTGCAATGCCCAGGACAGCCCCCACAACACAGAACCAGCTGGCTGACTGTCCAGAGTGCCCAGGCAGGGAAAGCCTGGGTCGGAGCCTAAGTCAGACCCTGCCCCTCCTAAGTCACAACCCTCCAGGGGCTCCCACTTCACTTGCAATAAAATCCAAACTCCTCCTCCCGGGCCCCCACAGCCCTGAGTGATCTGGGCCCTGCTGGCCTCCCCCCTGCTCACTGGGCCAGATCGCTCTTCTTATCTTTCCCCAACAATGCAAAATTTTTCCCACCTCAGGGCATTTGCATCTGCTCTTCCCACCATCTGGAACACTCTGCCCCAGATGTCTGCAGGACTGGTCCCCTCACTTTCCTCCAGCCTCCTGTTCCTTCTGTGACGGGCCATGTGACACTGCAACGCCTATACTTCTCGTCCCCCTTCGCCCCCTTCACTGATCTCACCATCCGATAAGCTCTTTCACTCATTTGTCTCTTGATCGTCTCCCCTGCTAAAATATAAGTGCCACAAAGGCAGGGAGTTTGCTTGTTTTGTTCCCTTATGCGCTTGGCACCTGACAGATGCTCAATAAAGATCTACCGAGGGGCCGGGCCTGGGTCTCCCAGGCCCCCCATGCATTCGAATGTTAGAATTGCAGGGGCTTGGTCGACCAAGAGCCAGGATTCCTTTGTCCTAGAGGGAAGAATTCTCTGTTTCCAGGACTCCATGACCTTGAGCATCCACCGAGGTTCTGTTCCAGGCTGGTGCACTGCTGAGGGTCACCCAGGTCCTGGCTTGGAGAGAGAAAGGCCAGAGGGCAAGACAAAAGTGGAGGCAGGGACTAGGCCAGAAGGTTGGAAGGCTGAGGCCGCCGGTGGGGGTGATGGATGATGGGCCCCAGCTTGCGAGACATCCCAGGGCTTCCCAGCATTGGAGATCCTAGTACCCCTCACAGAACATGACCTGCGCCTGGCCGTGCAGGGGTCGGAAATTCTGGAGAACTCACACGGAAGCTCAGAAAACAAAGGTAGACAATTTGGCCCAGTAAAAAGCCACATAAGGTGAATTCATCCAGAATTGGGGCCAAAATTTCAAAATAAAGATCCACCTTAAAGAAATTTGACGAGGACCCTATTTTGCAATGTCTAAAAAAAAGGTGAAAAATATATTGATTTTCCCTTCTCCTCACATATAACTATGCAAATTCTTAGGATGAACAAAGTCAATCAAGTGTTGCTGTATTTAAATATATTTAAACAAAATTGCACGACAGCAGAGTGCAATATCCTTTTCATTGCATTTGACCAACCCTAAATAATCACAGAGAGAGGCATCTCTGCAAAATTATTCAGTCTGCCCTGTGACTGCCACTGGGCCCTGGTCACTGTCCCTAGAACTGGCCCGCCCACTGCAGCCTCTGGAAAGTAGAGGAAGCTGTGGCCCCACCCACCCCAGAATGGACTCCTGCGCCCCACCCCCAACATTTCCAACTTCTGATTCATAAAAGCGGCATGGATGCGCCTGATTGGTGCACACCAGTCACATGGCCTTACTCAAGCTTGGAGAGGCAGCCCTCAGCCCCTCCTTCTCCCTGGCCAGGGTCCTGCCTTCCCCCTGAGCCCCCCTTCTTTAGCCCCTCACTGGCTCCTAATGTGGTCCTCCTGAGCCCATTGTCGGTGGGAGAGATGACTGAAAGCGCGATCCCCAGCCCCACGGTGACCAGGGGCACCCAGCGGGCTGTGGGAGAGCAGGGACACACTCACCATCCAGAAAGATGAGGTGAAGAAGAGGGGAGAGTGTTCCAGGCAGAGGGAGCTGCTTGGCAAAGGTGTGGAGGGAGAAGGAACTCCAGCCACAGCTGGAGTGTGTGTGGGCAGGGCTGACTCTTCTAGAACCTTCTAAACCAGACGTGTCCACAGAGTTGGGTTGTTTGTTGTTTTTAATTTGATTCGTTGGCCAACATTTAAAAATCAGGACTTTTCACATGCGACCTCAGATTTCTGGCTTCTCTTGATAAATTGAAAGATCTGGGCCGAGTGCCGGCCAAGAGGCAGCTGTCCCCTGAGAAGGGCCTATTCTCTCCAGTTCATGGCAGTCGCCACCCAGCCCACCTCACTCAACATGTCACCTCCTGACCCCCAGATGTCTGAGTTTCTGACTCCCTGTTCTAAAGCTATAGCCAAGGAGGAATCGGGCCCAGAGAGTTTAAACAACACTTCCAGGGTCACACAGCACAGGGATCAGGGCTACGGCCCCGGGACTCAAGACCCCCAGCCCCGCCCAGCACACTGAGCGTCTACCCCCCAGAAGCCCCCCGGACCCCACCTCAGTCCTCCAGGAGTGGCTGACCCTGGCCCCGAGCCCCCGAGGCCCAGGAGGCCGTGCTGTGGGTGCGGGGCAGCAAACTGGGGAAGGCCCTATCCTGTTTAGGTTTTGTGGTCTCGTGAGTAACTGAGTGGAAAAAAACAAGCTTGAAAAGATAACAGTTACAACGAAATTAAATCAAATCAGGCTCGTGACTCATTTATGGAGCCGTAAAAACAGAAAACAAAAACAAGCTGGCTCTGGAGAAGGGAGGCCAGGATGAGGAGGGGAGAAGTCGGGGAGGGAAAAACTAAACCAGCAGCAGCGGTGGTGGCCTCCTGGGACTGTGCGTTACCCCAACCATGAGGCCCAGCGCCGGCCCCAGAGTGGCCCGGGCCCGGGGGGCTCCGGAGCCGGGACACCTGAGGTCCAGGGAAGGGGCCGCAGACCTGAGATGCCGGCCGGATGGCTGGTCTTGTCCTCCCAAACACCCCCATGAGCTGGAAACCATGAGCGCGCCGTTCTACAGACAAGGAAACTGTCACTCAGAGGGACCGAGGGACAAGCCTCGGATCACACGGCCAGGAAGTGGGAGGATGAGATTCAAACCTGGTCTCAAAGCCTCTCCGAGAGTCAGTCTTGCCATCTGGAAAACAGGCGCCTGAGTCCCAGGCCTGTTCTGGGAGCTGCCCTGGACGCCTCAGGAGCCCCAAAGGCGAGCCGCCAAGCACGGCTGCCCCTCTCTAGTCTCGCTGTCCCATTTGTGCAATAGCAGGGTCACATCAGGCCACGTCGAAGGAAGGCCCAGGAGCCCGGTGGGTCTGACCCAGGGGAGCTTCAAAGCATGGCTCTGCCCATTTCCCGTCAGCCTCTGCCCCCCCCGCCGGAGGGGGGGGATGTAAGAAGAGCTAGAGGTAGAGCCTGGGGGAGCCCGCCCCACAGCCCTGTGACTCCCCAGAGGTTGCCCTGACCCAGGGACGAGATGGTGTCGGCAGCGGGGAGCTGGGCCGGGCGGACAAAGCAGGAGCACAGGGCTGGTGAGAGCAGGATTTAAGGCAGCTGGGAGTGAAGGGGCACTGGGAAGCCACTGCCGAGAAGCACACCGTTCACCACGCTGGGGAGGGAGGGCTTAGCATGGCCCGGCCTGGTGCTGAGCGCTTGACATTTGTTCATTCATTCATTCAGCCACTCTGCCAAGTCTTCAGTGAGCACCTTCTTGAGCCAGGTGCCATGCTGGGGGATAGGAACATAACAATGATCATGAGGGACAGAAATGGAGCTGCCGTCCTTGGGGCGGTAAACAAAGAAGCAAAACCATGATGTCTCAGGTAGTGATAAAAGCTACAGAGACGAACTAAGAGAGGAAGGGGGTGTCTGGGGTCAGAGGAAGCCTCGATGAGCTGTGACGTTTGCGCAGAGACCTAAGGGAGGAGTGAGAGCAAGACACCTTTGGGAAGGTATAGCAGGCCCTGAGAATGGGAAGGTCAAAGGCCCTGGGGTAGGACATGCCTGGCACATTTGAGGGATAGCAAGTGGGTCGGTGTGGCAGGGATGGGGTGAATCCTCCCAACAGCCAGCAGCGCGGGTACTTCCACTATCTCCCCTTACAGAAGAGGAAATTGAGGCTCAGAGAGGGGGAAGTGACTTGCCCGGAGTCACAACATCAGGAAATGGCAGCTCAGGGAGCAGAGTACAAGTCAGGCTGTGCGCGGAGGGGGAGGTTTATGTGACAAGGCTGCGTGGCCCAGGGGTGACTCCCAGGCAGCCTGTGTCACCTGCCCGTGTCATAACCACGGATGTGGTGACTGTGTACCCCAACAAACTTACACCCTATCCTCACCAGCCTGACACTCCTGCTTTCTCTGCCCAACCCCGAGAGCCTCAGCCCTGCACTCACCCTGCCTTCCAGGCCCTCTGAGGTCTAGAGGGCACTGGGTAGCCGAGAACCCAGGAAACTCATTCATGCTAAATTTTGAGTGACTGCTAACAATCCCTGGTTTAGCCCTATGCCTGGGTTGACCTTTAACCAGGTCATAGAAGTTTTGCAGCCTCGGTTTCCCCATCTGTCAAATAATGGGTCCACTTAGGTGGTCTCCACCAGGAGTTGAAGATTCTTGGGTGCACAGAGGGACAGGGCTTCCTGAAGTCACACAGCCAGGGAGGAACGGAACCAAGATGACCCCAGCCTACTGACTGCAGGGCACCGCTTTCTCCTGGAGCTCAGCCCGCTGTCCTGTCTTCACCAACCTCTCCTCTGCCACCACCCTGAACCCCCTCACTGCTCACAGTCCCAGGCCTTTGCACATGCTATCCCCTTCTTGGGAGTACCTTTCCCCTGGGAAATCTCCTCCACTCACAAAGAACAAATAGAGCAGGATCAGGGTGCAGAGAGAGACAGTATAAAGGAGGTGGAAGATATTGATGCTGGCAAGGGAAGGGGGCTCAGAGAAGGCTGCTCTGAGGGGTGGCATCCATGCTGAGACCTGAAGGGGGAGCGAGTCATGTGAATAGGTTTCCAAGCACAGGGAATAACATGTGCAAAGGCCCGGGGTAGAAAGGTCTGAGGCTTATTAGAGGAACAGCAAGGAGGCCATTGGGTTGGGAAGGAGTAGCAGGGGGAGGGTGGGAGGAGATGAAGTCATCAGAGAGGTACAGCGTTTGCTGGGGGAGGGGATTACACAGGGCCTTGAGGACCACGGGGGTGACTTTGGCTTTTACTCTGAGCAAGGCGGGAGCCCTGGGAGGTCTCTGAGCAGGGGAGGGACAGGATCTGACTTAGGTCTAAGGGGATCATCCCCTCTGGCTGTGTGTGGAGAACAAACTGTACGCATGAGGCCCCCAGGCTCGTGGCCTGGGCCAGCGCAGGGCAGTGAAGATGGGGGGGGGGGGTTGCAATGCAATAGCTTGTGGTGAGCAATCAGATGTGGGAGCAAGTGAGAACAAAGGGTCAAGGCTGACTGCCAGGTTTGGGGGTACACCTGGAGGATGGAGGAGCCAGTAACTGAGACGGGAATAGTTTTGGGAGAGGATCAGGGGTTTTTGTGGGTGAGACTCTGGTCTGGAGTCAGGGGAGATGTCCAGGTTGGAGAGATGCGTTTGAAAGTCTCCAGCCTTTAGGTGAGGACAAGGGCTGTGTCTTTGGCACCTGTGCCGTCCCTCACCTTCCCTCCCCCCAGCACCAGGCTGGCCTGGCGGAGGCGTCAGGGAGCATCTCGGGGACCCTCGAATGAATCCACAAGCACGTGTATTGAGTACCTGCCGTGCTTGGGGCCAAGCCGAGCTCTTCCTTTCACAGACTCATTTCTTTCTCGCAACATCCTAAAGGGGTAGATCCCACCGGAGCCCTATGTACAGAGCTGAGAGTGAAGGAATTTGCCCAAGGTGTCCCCAGCATTGGGGAAATAAACTATTGAATTAATTAATTTGGGAAGGCTGCCCTCAAAGAGGTACAGCAGGCAACGGGCGGGGCTGTCAGGGGAGAGCCCCCTCCATGCTTAGCAGCCACTGATCATGATGCTGGGGCTGGGGGAAGCCAGAGGTACCTGAGTCACCGACATCTCAACCCCCAAGCCAGGCGTCTGCTGCAGTGGGTCAAATACACAAGACAGGGAGAGAGACACACAGTCAAAGAGAGACAGGACAAAGACAGGGACACAGGGATCCAGGGAGACACAAAGAGAGACGGAACTCGGGAGGGGCTGACTCCTTTCCCAAACCTCCCTCCCCCAGGACTCCATCACTGACCCCATCATCCTCTCCATCACTACCATCCCCCTCCGGGGAAAGACTGAGCCTTCCCGCAGACAGTACTGGGCTGGAATCCTGGCTCAGGGGCTGCCCACCAGGTGACGTTAGACAGGTGACTCCCTCTCCCCATCTGTGAGGCAAGGCTGATGCTACTTGCACGGCGCCCTTGGCTGCCAGATGAGGTGGAGCGGGGGGGGGGGGGGGGGGGGGGGGGAGCTGGTATCTGGAACCAACAAGCACCCAAGAATGCTAGGTGCCCCCCACCCGGGGCTGAGGGGGGTAGTGAGGACACACTTTCTGAGGTCAGGGCCTGTGTTCCCCAAGGGGTCATTATTCATGTCTTCGTTCTTTCACCAAAGATTTATTGAGCCCCTACTGTGTGCCAGGTGCTGTGATGGGCCCAGGGGACACAGGTAAGTGAAAAAGGCAAACAAAAGCCCCTCCCCTGGTGGAGCTGATGTTCTAGAGGGAGAGACAGACAAGCAACCGACAATTGATGCACATGCACCAGGTAGAGAGAGGGGCAGTGGCGGGAAGAAATCAGGGCACATGGGGAAGAAACGCCTCCCGGAAGGGGGCTCCTTATCACATACTTGCTGAGTATGGGGCACTTTCACTGGATTTATCACACAGAATGTCCCTAGCAATCCAGGAGACAGCTCCTCTTCTTGTCCCCATTTCCCAGGTGAGGAAATAGACTCAGAGAGGTGAAGTGACTTGCCCAAGGTCACTTCTTGAAAGGGGCAGAGCCAGAATTTGAATGGGCCCCAAAGTCCTGGGCACAACCAGAAGCATATCATCCAAGGTGGGATGAGTCAATAGCACTCCAGCGAGATACCAGGGCAGGGGCTTGAATGCGGGACTGTCAGGCAGAGAACGAGGCTTGTGCCAGAGGCCTCAGCAGACAGCAGGCTAAGGACCGAGGGATCTAGGTCCTTGGGCTCCCTGGCAGGGCCCCAGCTCCAGCACCCACCAGCAAGGCCCTAGTTAGGGTGACAACCACACCCAGGCTCAGCCTCTGGCCCGCGCCGCCTGCTGGGAACACACAGTCCTCAGGACTAGGAGGCTCAAAATAGAAAGCTCGGAACCTGGGTCAGAGCCTGGAATGCCTGGGCAGGCAGGCCGGGACTCCTGGATCAGCCCGTGTACTGCCTGGCCCCGGGGCTGGCAGGGCGACAGAATCATCAGGATTCACTGCTAGGGCCTCGGTCCCATCTGCTCCGCTCCTGAAAGTTTCGGAGGTGCCAGCTCCAGGATCTCACGAACCCAAACTCATCTCCTGTCCTGGCTCAATCTCAGACTAGCTGTGTGGCCTTGGGCCGGTCACCTACCCCGAGGGACCTCCGTGTCCTTATCTGCCAAGAACTCGTAGAGTTGTTTGTTCGGTCATTCAGCAAATGTTTGTTGAGCACGGATTACGTTCTGGGCACTGTGCTGGGCGCTGGAGCTACAACAGAGAACAAAGCAGACAAAACTCTTTTTTTTTTTTTTTTTTTTTTACTTTTAAGATTTATTTATTTATTTGAGAGAGAAAGAGAGAGAGAGAGAGGCGCGAGCAGGGGGAGGGGCAGAGGCAGAGGGAGAGAGAGAATCTCCAGCGGACTCCCGGCGGAGCACGGAGCCTGACCAGGGCTCGAGCTCCACGACCACAAGATCATGACCTGAGCCGAAATCAAGAGTCGGACGCTTCACCAACTGAGCCACCCGGGCGCCCCGACGCAGACAAAAATCTCATGTCCTTGTGGATAAGTAAAATCCACAGGTGTCAGATGGTGATGAGCATCCCAGGGGAACATAAAGCAGGAAAGGGGGGGGGGGAAATACGGGGGGGGGGAAAGAGGGGGGGGGGGGGGGGGGGCTCCATATGAAGATGACACTTGAGCAGAAACCTGAAGAAAGGGACAGAAGGGGGCCCTGTGGACACTTGGGTGAAGAGTGTTCCGGACAGAGGGAACAGCCCGTGCAAAGGCCATGAGGCGGCACGAGCTTGGCCTGTTGCGGAGACCCCGAGGAAGTCAGTACAGCTGGAAGGAGGAGTGGCGGGGGAGGAGGAAGAGGAGGTCAGACGATGGGGGGCCTTGTGAGTCAAGGGAAGAACGTGAGGACTGATTCTCCAAGCACTCGGGGTGCAATTCAGCAGGAGAACAACACGGCTGAGCCACAGTTTTAAAGGACCCCTCTGGCTGAATGTGAGGAGGGAATTTCTGGGGGGGGGGGGGCGCCTCGATGGAAGCTTCTGTGCCACGGTGGACAGGAGGCAATGGTGGCAGTGGAAGCAGACGGAAAGACTTGGAGGGCCCGGAGGGCCTCAGGAGGCCCAGCAGGAAGTTGGTGGTCAGGCAGCCCAGCCCGGGAGGCTGACTGGTTTGTCCAGCCTGAAGCCTACGGCGCCCCCACCCCCACCCTGTATGGGCCTGTGGCAGCCCCAGGGCTGGGAAACGTGCCTGGAATGTCAGCCATGAGGCCCAGGGGTCGGACAGTGCCCGTGGGACCCGCCAGTGGCCGGGCGAGCACCCCGGCCACAGCCCTGCCCACACATGGAATCTCTTGGGCCCACTGACCGGGGTAAGTGGTAATTACAGGCCCTGGAGCAGAGGGGGAGGGGACCACAAGCCAGAGCCTCCCCCACAGCCACTCCCATTTACTGAGCACCTATTTCATGCTGAGCCCTCACCACACACCATCCCATCCCCTTGGCACCCCAATCCTGTGCCGCTGGGACCTCCACGTGACCCATCCTGCAGATGAGGAAGCAGACCTGCTGACAGTCCCATAGTAGGCGTCGAGATTAGTACCCAGGACCCCAAACCGCGCTGCCAACAAACTGCTCCAGAGACCGGGGAGAGTCAGGAGAAAGCTCTAGAATGTGAATCCCCTGGGGCTTTCTCTGGGCCTCAGCCCCCTCATCTGTCATTCATTCATTCATTCATTCCCAAGTGTTTACTGGGACCTGCTCTGCACAGGCACCGTGCTGGGAGCGCGATGTAGAGCAATGAACAACACAGACAAAACTCCCCACCCGAGTGATGGTGACATTCCAGGGGAAGAAACCAGTCAAGAAGTCAGATAAGCAAGCAGAGCAATTTTCTAGAGTAGGCTCTAAGTCCTAGGAAGAAGATGAAACAGCATGAGCCGATGGAAGGGAGGGCTAGCCAGGGACGGCCTCTCTGAGGGGTGACTTTGGGACCAAGGCCCGACTCACCTCATGGGGAGAGCTGGGGGGAGAGTGTTCTCCAGTCCAGAGGGGACAGCGAGTGCAAAGGCCCCGAGGCAGCAGCATAACTGGCATGTTCAGCCATAGGCAGGGGGCCAGTGAGGCTGCAGCTGAGCAGGGAAGGGGAGAGAATGGGTGGGCTGGGGTAGGAGGAGGGAATGAAGTTAGAAAGGGCTTCCGGGCAGGGGAGGTGATCCCCCAGAGCTTTGTGGGCTGCTGTGAGGACTCGGGCTTCCACTCTGAGTGCACTGGGAACCATGACGTTTCTGCGCAGGGGAGGGACAGGGTCTGTGTTGGGTTCTAAGGGAATCCCTCTGGTTTAGGAGGGCAAGAGCGGAGGCAGGGAGATGAAGAGAAGGCTGCGAGGGTCCCAGTGGGAGAAGGCAGTGCTGGCCCAGGGTGGGCCAGTGGAGGTGGACGCTTGGACGCTTGGAAGAGCTCACTGACGGCCCGGCCATGGGGCAGAAGAGGGATACCCGGGTCTGGAGCTGGGCAGCCAAGTGGCTGGGGCTGCCATCACCATAGTGGAGTAGATCCCAGGTTTGTGGTGGGGGCAGGGGGCTCTTCTGGGCATGAGGTCCCACTCGGGGTAGAAGAGGGGCACCTAGTCCCCCGCATCCCTGCCTCAAGCACAGTATCAGTGAAGGGGGTCCCATGGTCAGATGGCCCCAGAATCTATGAACCCAGAAATGCGGTGCTGTCGACCTGTGAGAGCCCTGCAGACACAGCTCCCATGACCAGCTCAACCTCAGCCCGGAGTGAGCAAACTCACTGCTCTTTGCTCTGCTCTGAGCATCCCGCCAGGCTCCCTAGAATTCTAGAGGGTAGGGGGTCGGGAGCGGAACAAGGTTGTATGTCCTTTCCACCCGTGTGCCTCCCCCGCCAGCCAAACGGGGCTGAGGAGGACTCATGGCCAGCTCTTCCCTCCACATCTGCATCCAGCCTGTTGCCTTTTGCCCTCTTCCCTGCCTACCCTACCACTGGACTCCGGCTGCTTGCCCCCCGCCTGCTCCCGAAGCCTTCAGAGATGGCACCCAGCATCCCTCGTGGGACTTACAGCTGGGAACTTGGCTCCGGTCCCCGTGACGCCAAACTCCCCGTGCATCTCATCATCACTTGGTTCTCCGATTCGAAGTTCCTGTTTCACAGATGGAGGAACTGAGGTTCTAAGAGAAGGGGCAGGTTCCCAAGGTCACAGACAAGGCAGGGGCAGCGCCAGGATTTAAACTCAGGTCTAATTCCAAAGCTCTTAACCCCCACACGGTACCGATGCTGGCTTAGGTGGGCAAAGACAAGGCTTGGAGTACAAGCATTTTATTTGGGAGGTGATTCCAGAAACGCCAGCGGGGAATGAGGAAGTGAGACAGGAAGGGAGGTGAAAAGGTCGCCTCTGTGGGCTCAGCATCCAGGAACCTCTGTGAGAAGGAGCAGAACACGTGTCTGCATTGCCCCAGCGCATCTACGTGCCCACTACCCCCTCCCCCGGCTAGGGTCTCTCACGTCTGCCCCACACTCTGCAGCCTGAGTGACTCAGGACCACAGCCACAAGTGTGCCCCCCCAGGTAGACACGGAGAGGACCTGGGACTGTGACCTTCCCAGAGGTGTCTTCCGTCCCTCTCTCTTCCCACGCTGCTTCTGACCCAAGAACAGAAGGCTGAGAAACCAGAGCTGGTACAGATGGGAAAACTGAGGACCAGAGGGGCCACCCACATGCCACGGGCTGCTCGGTGGGAGAGTGGCCGAACGGACCTCCCTTCTGGGCCACCTGCCTTCTGGAACAGTACTGGCCCCGGGTCATAGACAATGACCCGCAGGACGCGGCTGAGCTGTGTGACTGCGGGCCGGCCGCTCCTCTTCTCAGAGCCTGTGTCCTCCTCTGAAGAAAGGGACCATTAAGACAGTACGACAACAAAAAACTACCTCCCAAGATTTTTGTGGGGATTCGCTGGGACACTAGATCTAAAGGGCTTAGAACAGCACATGGCAAACAGCAGGTGCTCACATAAATGTTGGTGTTTAGAGGAGGCCATGCCCGGCGCACAGAAGGCGCGCAGCGAGGGTGCGCCTCTTTGTCATTAGAGTTGTCATCGTGGCTTAGGGCCCGTTCCATAACAGCCCGAGCCCAGGCGGTCCCCCAACAGGGACACGATGCTGGCTGAGTGACCTCCCCAATTTCCTGGGTCCCCCAGCCTCTTGCTTCAGGCTGCTGAACTTGGGAGAAACAGAGGAGGAGGAGGAAGGGGCCGGGGCCTAGGCCAGGCCTGCTAGCGCTAACTGCGGGCAGTGACCCCGCCGGAGAGGCCCCTATTCACCCGTCCACCCATCCGCCGGAGCCGCCTGCCCATTCCACGCAGGGGACGCCTCGTCTTGCACAAGACAGGAAGAGGGAGGCCCGGGGTGGTGGCGGGTGACGCCAGGACCCCATGTCCACCCGCTGCAGACAGGATGGGCAAGGGAGGCCCCAGCCAGGCTTCCTGTGTGCTGAGTGCACTGGGCAGAAAGGAGAAGTGGTGTCCGGGGTCACAGGGAGATCCGGGCAGTGCCTCCTGCTCCCCGGCCCAACTGTTCCACCCGATGTCCCTGATGCAGGGGCCCAGAGTTGAAATCCCACCTCTGCCATCTCCCAGCTGCGTGACTTTGGACAACGCAGCTCAGGGCCTCTGAGTCCAGGCCCTGCTGGAGAACAGGGAGGCCGTTCCTCCAAGCCTCCCAGCCCCTTGGGGGTATGTCACCACCGTGCCCATTTGACTGATGAAGAACCCAAAGCCACAGGCTGTTTTCAGGCAGCATGTATTATACTTGAAGATGTAGGGGCACGATGGGAGAGGATAGCTCTGAGGACCCAGTGCATGCTGGAGGCACAGTGATGAAGCCAATGTGCTCTCCTATCCGAAGTCCTGGGCCCCCAGCAGCCATTTACTAATCAATTATGACTCTCTCTCCAAGGAGTCCAGAACCCTGCTCAAGATAGCTCTCCAGCCACTGTCCGATCAAGCACCTGAGACCCGAGGAAGTAAGGAGAGTACGTCTGCTTGCTCCATCCCAGCACCAGGCTGGATCAGAGAAACGCTCCCAAGAAAGAGGCTGCCTTCTGGCAAGCTACCTTCGGATAGTTCTTCTAGAATCAGGGACCCCGAAACAAATCGACTCCTGCCCGCCCAGACTCTCAAGGCCCCCGCCTTGGGGACAAACCTGATCTGAAGAAGGCATCTCCCCAGCAGGGTTGCCAAGTGGTATACGAAGAGCCCATAAGGCAGAAGCGGCATACTGGGGGGACCACAGTGGCAGAGTACCTAAGTAACTGAGAAGAGGCTGGGTCCAGGCTGGGGCGGGGAGGGAGCCAGGAGGGGGACAGGCCAGGTCCCCGGCACGCTGCGGGCTCCACCAGCGGCTCCAGGGAAAATCCAGTGACCCGGAGCCCAAGCGGGGGGGGGGGGGGGGGATGGTGTGAAAGGAAAAATGAAACTGAATGCAGAGCCCTGGGCCTCCCGCCAGCCCCTGGCCATCCAGCTCTGGTTCACGGCCCCCACCCTGGTCCAAGCCACCGTCGCCGCTCACCTGGAAACCCGCAGTTGTTTCCAAGCCGCTCTCCCTGCTTCACCCTCGTCCCCAACACAACCTCCCCACGTGGCAGCCGGAGGGATCAAAAGTGTAACCCTGACCAAGTCACTGCCCTGATTCAACAGCCCCCCACCCCCGTGACCTCCCCTCACATTTAGGATAAAATCCACATGACCATGCCTGGCCCCAGCCCCGGATACCTGGCCCCTGCCCCCGCCAACGCCACCTCTTTCTCTTCCCATCACTCACCTCCCCAGAAATATAAACGTCTTCCTGTTCCGAAAATGAGTCCACCCCGATTCCCACCTCCAGACCTTGGCTTGCTGTTCCCTCCACCTGTAACAGTTCCCCCCTCTTTTCCCTTGGTGGCTGTGTCTCAATTAGTCAGGTCTCCATAAATGCCACCTCCTCTCAGAGCTCCCCCCCCAGCCCCTGCCAGGGGGGTTCCCCTGTTACCCACCCCCTCACTGGACCCCTCTGCTTATGTCTCTATAGCATGTATCCGTGTCCGGAAGGACCTCCTTATTTGTACGTTTGTCTCTCTCTCTCACCGGAATGCCAGCTCCACAAGGGCAAGCATCATATCCACCCTGGTCACTATTATGGCCCGAGCACCTGGCACACAGCAGGTGCTCAAAAGATGTTTGTGGAAAGAGACTGAGAGGAAACGGCTTCAATCGTGTAGTGTAGGGGGTTCTCACTGGGATCTGCCGAGGCCATATTCGCAGTCCTTCCCCGGGAATGAGAGGTCGGTCCCCCTGGGGTGCCAGGCCCCAGCCTGCTGGCAAGAATTCTGAGACCAGTGGGAAAGATGATTGATTCGTGATGTCTGCCACAGGGCAGGCAGGATGGTGGGGCGTCTGCAGGCACGTACGTCTGGTTTGCTCATCGCTGTCTTCGCAACACCGGGACAAGGCCTGGCACACAGCGGGTGCTCAATAAATATTTGTTGAAGGTCAAATACATGGGTTCTTTATCTAATTGGCTACTCCCTTCAGGAAGAAAACACCTTTAGTGCATTCAACCAACAACCATTGGCCAGCCCTTCAGTGAGGCCCACCGTGTGCTAATCCTGAGAACAGGCAAGGGAGAGGTTCTGATTCTCTAGTTGGAAGGAAGAGATGAAGGACGCCCAGCTAATGAGGCTCGATCACAAGGTCACCCAGCTGGGTTCAGCTGACCAGAAAGTTCTTCAAGATCCCAGTCTGTCATGCCTCCCCAGGGCATCCCTAGCCCCCTCCCTAGGGTTCAGGGGATGAGGACAGGCAGCCTCTACTTCCCTTTTGGGGCATGCCACAGGGCTGTGGTTCAACGGAAGCAGGGCCCCTGCCCATCCCAGGCGCGAGCCTCTGAGGGCCTCACCCTCCCCATTCCCAACCCAGACTCTTCCCAGCTGACTATGGGGCGTCGGTTCTCCGTTCCTCTTTTCTCTGGGCAGGAGGAAGTGGGTGGGGTCATGGGAAGATCCGGAGACTCAGTTTCCTCGTCTGACAAGTGGGTTCAACTCCTGGCACCTTCAAAAGCTGGTCTTCAGAAGTGGTGGAGATTCAAAGAGACCATTCATGAAAGATGCTGAGCCAGGGCATGCCAGGTAGTCAGGTGAGAAGGCAGAGGCAGGCAGAGATGCCTCATGACCCCATCTCCCTGCTCAGACCTTCCCAAGGCTCTCCGTTGCTCTCTGCATAAGACCAGCCTGCTCTCCCGCTGTGGAGCCTGTCCAGCCCAGGCCTCAGCCTTCCCTACTCCCCACTCACCCCTCACCTCACAGCTCCAGCTACAGGGTCTTTTAGGTTCACCTACTCCTCTGTTCTGTCCCACCACCAGGGCCTTCACACTCGCTGTGCCCACTTGCTGGAACATTTGTTCCTTCCTTTCTCATCTACTTGGCCTCTGTCACCCTTCAGTTCTCAGCTCGGCAGCTTCTAGGAAGTCTTTCTGACCTCCCCAATCACATCAGCCCTCCTGCCCGTTGCAGGCCCTCGCCGCTCTGTACTTCTCAGTCACAAACTGCCATTTCTGAGAGTGATTTGGCTAATGTCCATCCCCCAGAGTGGACTAGGAGCAGCTTGTGGGCAGGGGTCGTCGCCTCCCCAGCACCTGGCACAGAGTAGGTGCTCCATTAACATTTGCTGAATGAATGAATGATAAACACAGAATGAATAGTGCAATGGACACATCATGCCCCCAGACACTCCCTCTCACATCCTGCTCTGGCCTTGTGCCCTGGGCCACCCCTTACCTGCCCAGACCCCCTCCCCCAGGATGGCTGCTTCAGCTAACCCTGCTCCTCGTCCCCAGAGCACGACCTCCCTCGCCTCTCACAGCCTCATTTTCCTGGATGGAAACCAGAGACGTGGACCTTGATCATGGGCTGGGTTCCCCCGAGCCTGGTATTCTAAGGATGGGTCTTGGGGTCACCCTGGAGAAGAGGTCAAGGCCAGGAAGCCCCCATTCCCGATATCAACTAGAATAGCAGCCCCCCCCCCAATTATGTTATACTCAGGGCAGTCACAACTTAGGTACTTTGACAGGAATTCGGTTATACATGCTCGGGAAAAAATAAAAAGACAGCCTCAGAGAGAAAAGAGCCGACTGATGGTGGATATGCCAGGAGGGGGAGGTATGGGTTAGCGGTTCCCCCACAGTCTCAGTCTGCTCAGATGCAACCCTGTTTCCACATCGTGGCCCCCGGAACACAAGCTAGGGCTCCCCTGGGCGGGACCCAACACAGGAGGGATTGGTGGGCTGAATTTATGGAAACCGTACATCCGCCTCAGTTGGGGAGGGCTGTGTCCTTCCTGTGGAATCCCCAAGGGGAACTTGGCCGTGGTCAATTTCCACCTTACAAGCCAGCTTTAGAGCCTGCACTTGGGAGACGTGGGCCACTGCACTGGGATCTTCTGTTGAACAATGGGTACCACCTCTCAGAAAAAAAGAAAAAATTCAAACCATCGGACAAGATGTCCCCACAGGGAGCACTGAAGGTGGGCTGAAAATTCCTACAGTCCATTCCTGCCCAGTGTCACCTCCGGGCTCCTGAAGGCCCTGTTGCCCTCTGTTCTCAACAAGGTGGAGGTTCAGAGATCCTCTCCCCACTGCCTGGGACCCTCCCCTGCCCCGAGGTCCAGGCAGCACCCCGGACCCTCAGCCAGGAGTCACCTCCAGACCCAGACATAGTCTCCACGGCCATCCCTGGGAGGTTATCTTGCCAAGACTGTTGCCAAGCACAGTGTTTTGTGCACCACCTGTGTGCCAGGCCCTGTGCTGAATAAGACTCTAGCTCCTTGCTAGTGCTCACCTTCAGGGTGGGCACATGACACTGAGCAAATGAGCACATAAATAGGGGACGACAAGTGCACAGCAGAAAAATGAATGAGGGCCGGGATGGAGAACGAGGGAAGGGCTGCAGTAGGGGCTGGTCTGGGAGGCCTCTGGGCAGAGCACAGGCCCAAGTGAGGAGAGGGAGCAGGTCACGGGAAGACCCAGGAGAACAGTGTTCCAAGCAGAGGGAACAACAAGGGCAAAGGTGGGGAAAGTGCGGGGGGGAACCGTGGGGTGTTGTTTAAGAAGGAGTGAATGTCAGCACGGCCAGAGGAAGGCTGGAGGGGCGGGGAGGAGAGGGGCCCAACCTGCAGAGTCCCCTGAGATGGGGAGGACTTGGCTTTCCTGGAGGCAGGTGGGAGCCACGGGAGGGCTCTGAGCAGGGCAGCAGTGTGAATGACTGAGGGTCCGGGAGGACCCCTCAAGGGGTAAGAATGGCGGCAGAGGAGGGGAGGCAGGTCAGATTCTGGACACGGGTGGAAGGTAAGGCCGATGGGGTTGGGGAGAGCAGAGTGGAAAACAACTCCAGGGTCCGAGACCTGCTGGGTGGGATGGCAGCACCATTCTCTGAGCCGGGGAGCGGAGGGGGACATGGCGGTTAAGTGACACCCACGTCTCTGGAGGAGGAAGAGGCTGGGCTCAGGCAGTCCGGGAACAGGGGACCCCATGCGGCTGGCTCACCAGGCACGGGCAGATGAAAGCAGCAGAGAGCTCCACCTCACCTCCAGGGCCACTTGTGAGGCCCAAGGAGGACCAGGCAGGGAGGAGGAGGAGAACCAGAGAGCTGGCACCTGGAGGCCTGGGAAGACGGTGTTCACCACCAAGAGAACAAGCCAGAGAAGGTTCGGCACATCCAGGCCTACCGGCGCGGTCTAGAGGGGAAATGAATGTCAGCAAGGGCTGGAACCGGTGGCCGGCCTGGCTGCGGCCCCATCACCCTCAGAGCCATATTTCTTTGGGGGCAACCACAGAGGCTGAGTCCTGATTGATCTAAGTCAGCCATGGGAACTCCTCTCTGGCTTAAAGGTGGACATGTGACTCCACTGTCACCCTGTCACAGGGAAGTCTACTGGGACATTTAGGAAATATTTTCCTGCTTGATAAAAGAGTG
This sequence comes from Callorhinus ursinus, assembly GCF_003265705.2. Taxonomy (NCBI): domain Eukaryota; kingdom Metazoa; phylum Chordata; class Mammalia; order Carnivora; family Otariidae; genus Callorhinus; species Callorhinus ursinus. Next base: position 8,405,751 of record NW_027397115.1, read on the forward strand.
AGTTTCTGGATGAGAAAAATCCCTTTTCTGCCCACCCCCTTCCCTTCCTAATTAAGATGTGGTTATGTGGGATGTGACATCTGGTGCCACAGCAGCCACTGGGGCCCATGAGGAAAAGAACAGTGAAGAGATACCAACCTAGAACCCAGATAGCGGATCCCAGAACAGCCCCATATCCCGACTTCTTGTTCTAAGATTTAATTCAATGTCTTCACTGTTCCAGGCGTGGAAGATGAGCCTAATTGGGACAAAAGGAAACTGGGAATGAACCCTGAGACAGGGAAGAAAATAGAGAGGGGGTGGGAATGAGGAGGCTGAAAAAGGGTCTCTCATTTATTTATTTTTGAGATTTTATTTATTCATTTGACAGAGGGGGAGAGAGAGAGCGAACACAAGCAGGGGGAGCTGCAGGCAGACGGAGAGGGAGAAGCAGGCTCCCTGCCGGGAAGGGAGCCCAACGCAGAGTTCGATCCGGGGACTCTGGGATCATGACCTGAGACGAAGGCAGATGCTTAACCGACTGAGCCACCCAGGTGCCCCTAAAAAAGGAATCTTTTAGAGAGGATTTCATTTGGGGCAGCAAACTCCTGGGGGAAAAAACAGTGTGGCCTTACAGACGCTCAAATCTTCACCTATAAGTCTAGGATGCCGTGGACAGTCACACCTAATGTACAGATGGGGAGACTGAGGCCAGAGGAAGTCAGTAGTGGCCCAAGGCCACACAGCAGAGGCAGACTGGCTCGTGCATCCAGCTGTGCCGACCACCTCCCATGAAGTTCCTTGGGCCCTTCTGAGCCTTGGCTGCTCATCTGCCAATAGGGATGTGAACGGCAGGTGGCCGTCCCAAGGTGTTGTGAGTCTCAGGGATCCCTGAGGCACTCAGCAAACTGGCTGAGAAGTGGTGAGCACTCAGAACCATCGAGGCACAGGGCCTGGGTGCATGGCAGGCTCCACAGGGGTGAGTTCCTGTGTCTGCAAACAGCAGATGCTCCATGAAGGGTGCGCCTCCTCTATGGCAGGCACATTGCCAATCCTGGGCATAACATTGACTCCTGTAATCTCCAAGAGGCCTCATCCACTCCCCAGCTCCTGGCTCCCCAGGCCCCATGTTCAGTGAGCCACCGTTAGGGAGCACTAACTCCCCACTGTGACCTCACTGCGTTCCCTCCACCTCTGCTTGCATGCCTCTTGGGACAGGCAGCTCACTATTCCTCAGAGAGTCCAGGGGCCTCCCCTGACAAAATTCTTTGTCTCTGTGTGGCCCTAGGCAAGTGCCGAAGGCCTCTCCGGGCCTCCCTTTCCATGTGTGTAAAAGGGCATTCACGACAGTCCCGCCTCCGAGGCTGGTGGTGAGGATCCAGGAAGGCCCGAGCTGCAGTGTGTGGTCTACTGTCCCGGAGCAGCATGAAGTCTGGTGATTAGCCATTATTGCTCCCCGCGGCTGACCCTGCTTCCTGCCTCCCACCTCCCGCCGGAGCCCTGGGTCTGTCAGGTTTGGGAGTCAAGGTGTCAGGAGTGTCCCTAGGTCCTGACCCAGGAGCTAGAGGAGAGGAAAGGAGTGCTGAGGCTCCCGGCCCACAGCCTAGCCCTGCGGCCCCTGGCTCCGACTCCCACCCCACCCGGGGCCACCACCGTCTCTGAGGACCCATTGTTCCTTTCTGGCTCCACTCCAGGGTCCTGGCCCTGCCCAGGCTCCCACTTCCCTCTAGTACCCCACCATCCCCAGGGCTCAGGCCTCCCTACAAGAAGGTGCCAGGTATGGCAGCAACTGAGCCATGGGAACGCAAGTTCGAATCCCTGCTCTGCCACGTCCCATCTGTGTGACCTTAGCACTTCACCTCCCTGTGCCTCGGTTTCCTCATTTGTGAAATGGGGTGACAGGACCTCACAGAGCTGTACTGAGCATTCTATGAGTTTGGGGGTGGCAAAGTGCCCGGCATGTAGGAAGCCTCAGGGGACACTAGTCCCACGTCCTCTGCTCCCCCAGGCCTAGAGGGCAGAGCCAGGAAGAGCAGATGCAGGGGTGGGGAGGGTGCCACTGGCCATGAAGCTGGGGTGCCATGAGCAGGGCACTGGATGAGGAGTCCAAGGCCAGGGCCCTGGCTCCGACCCTGCTGTGTGACCTCTGGCAGGCTGCAGACATCTCTGGGCCCCAGAACGAGGGAAAGAAGAGGCTGGGATCTTCTGCTCTCCGTAGGAAGCGGGGGAAGGGGCGGGGGGCTTGGAGCCAAGTTTTCTTTTCATTTTTTTCTTTTTAGCACAAAGGGCTTGAATGAAAACCAGCTGAAGGGACAGAGAATCCTATTGTGAAGGCACCTGAGATTCCTGGGCAAGCGGAAGGGGCAGCATTCGGGGTGTTGGGCTGGGCAAACAGAAGCCAGGGTATCAGCCAGAGACAGGCAGGGGGCAGCTTGGTTGGGGGTCTCCTACCCCTCCCTCAGGGTGCTAGCCTGGGCGTCCAGGGCCCTCCCTCGGGCATCTCCTGCTCAGCCACAGTTTCTATGTGCAGACATGGGTAGATCATCTTGCCCCTGTTTCGCCATCTGGAAAATGGGTACAGTAACAGTACTGTCCCTCTAGGTAGGAGCAGGTATGTTGTTACAGTCTCAGCGCAGGCTCCTCCGTCCGACAGGCTTGGGTCTGATAGTGGCTTTGCCACTCACTTGCGTGACTTGGGGTAAGCCACTTTAACCTCTCTGAGCCTCAGGTTCCCCAGCTGGGAGACGGAAACACTAACAATACTAGCCTGCTGGGCAGACGAACCGAAATGACTCAACATGGAGCCTGGAGCACGGCAAATAGTAACAGTTATTACTGTTGCTTTTCTTCTTATTGTCACATGAGCTCGACCTGCTGAGGCCCCCTCAGAAGAAAGCAAGCCCTCTTTCTTCTGAGTACTCATTCATCTCAACAATTCCATCATGTATTTCCTGGGCACCTACTATGGGCCAGTCTTGGTGAAGCCAACATTCTGGGAGAAGAAAGATGTTAAAGTCAGGACTTGTGTGTGAAAGGCTTGCTCAGCAATACCATCCACCCAAAACCTGGCCACCCATGGCGGCTCCGCACTGGATTCTTGCTGGGCTCTGGGGACGCAGCCCTCATCTGGGTGAGGGTGGGAGACTAGCACGTGGAAGAGGCAACAGCCCGTGATGGAGGGTGCCCCAGGTGGCCTCAGGAGCCAGAGGAGGTCAAGGTGGGCTTCCTGTAGGAAGCGATTATGAATAACAATATGTATTGAGTATTATTATGGGCCAGGCACTGTTCTTTTCACAACAACCCTTCACAGGAGGTTTTCTTCTCACACACTCATTCTGTGGGTAAGAGTCTGAGACCAGGGAGGTCAAGTAGCCTGCCGGAGGTCACACAGCAAAGACACGATGGAGCTGAAATTCAAACCCCATAGTCTGAGTCCCTGCACTGCTCCCCAGACAGTGCTCTCCAACCTCCACAGGCCCCTGCCCATCTCCCCCGGCCGAAATCATCTGAAGCTTCATCCTCCTACCTTCCAGGGGTCCTGAAGGCCGGAGCCCTTCACATAGGGAGGAAGGGGTGGGGGTAGCCGACAGGTGTCAGGTGTCCCGAGCACAAACTCCTCAGAGGCAGAGCCTGGCCCTTGTCATCCCAGTAAACGGAAGGAGGGGACAGACATTTTTTGAGGCCTCCCTGCACCCCCGCTCACTTGATTCTCATAAGAACTCCCAAGGAGGTCAGCACTGGGTAATCCTCACTTCCAGAGGAGATGCTTGAGGCAAGGAGGCTCGGGGGCCCATTTGATTCCAGACCCTGCTGAAGAAATGAAGGGGGCAGCCGCCAAAGTGACTCACGGAGCCTCAGTTTGACCCTTTGTGAAATGGGGATGACCCAGGTCCCACCTCTCGGGACTTCGGGGAGGAGCGAGGTGCAAACGGACCTGTTCCCCAGGGGCCTGGCCGGCTGTTCTCACCGCCACTATTATTGTTATGGTGGTGCCACACCCCGGCAGGCCTGTGAACCCCTGCAGTTCTTCCTGTAACGAAACCCGCCTGCCCGTGAGACCTCAGCGAGGGGCCCTGATCGCTCACTTAATTATAATCTTTGGGGAAAGGAGAACACCCCCCCTTGAGCTGCTGGAGAAGCCACTGGCGTGGCTGCAGCCTGTGGGGGGTAACCTGATGCCCCTCGGCCAACCCGGCTCCCAGGTCTTTGTCTCGGTCCTGCCCAGATTACTCTATTTTTCCAACCCCAAACCAGGGCTGGCATGAACTCAATGCTCAGCATTGTCCTGGGACCAGGCCCTCCCAGGGCCCCCGGGGCCAGGCCTCATCCTTCCTCCAGCTGGGGATCCGGCCCCCAGGAGGCGTCTCCCGGGAAATCAGAAACCCAGCAGGGCCAGCTGGGGCAGCCTCCCGTGTACCGGGTCCTAGGCTGCTTGCCTGTCACCTCATCAAACCTTTACCACTTCGCTGCAGGGAGGGGCCCGCTGTGTGCCCATTTTCCAGAGGGAGAGACTGAGGCCCGGGGAGTCAGATGCCCACCCTGGTTGATGTAGGTAGAATTGGCAGAGCCCAGGCCAGGCTGAATCAGGATGCCTCCCCCGAACCGAGTCTGGGTACCCCAGACCTGTAGCTGGAACCACACATCAGGGGATTTCCAGGGCAGTTATGTCCCTTCGGCGGGAGGTCCTCCAGGGATCTTCACAGCGTAGAGATGGAAGAAAGCTGGATCATGAGGCAGAAGGCAACACGGCTAAGGGCTCAGATTTCCACAGCAGCTGCTCCAGGTTCAAGTCCAGCTCTGGGCCCTGCCTTGCACAAAGCCTTGCTCCTCTCTGAACCCCTGTCTGAAGCTATAAAACTAGGTGGGGAGGGGAATCAGGCCATCGGCTGGGTGAAACACTTAGCAGGTACTAAGTGCTCCATTAACAGGAGCTTACAAACCAGAGCTTGAAAATGGCAAAAGTTATTGGCAGGCACGCAGCAGCTGGGAAAAGAGAACCCAGACAGCAGGAGAGCCCTCCTGCCCCGTGTCACCCACATCCGGGGCCAGAGCTGAACACTGAGCAGCACCATGGGCTACCATGGATGCCCACCCACCACTCCAGGTGGGGCAAACTGGTGACACACTCTCCTTTGCTCCCTCTAGATCACCACCTTCCCCAGCCTAATCTGTGCCTCGGAGGCTGACCTGGAGGGATGCCACCAACCCTGCCCTGAGCTTCCTGTGGGGTTCCCTGAATGGAGGAGATGGGAGGGCTGGGGGAGCCTGACAGCCCCCTCCGTGCTGTGCCCCCAGCCCCCAGGCTGGAGCTGTCCTTCTTGAAGTTCTCAGCTCCTGCCAGGGGGGGGCCTCTCCCTGCACCCCATCCCTGCAAACATCTGCTCCCCACTGATGCTGGCCCCACTCTGCACCTTTCCTTTGTTGGTTCCCTTAACCCTGCCCACACCTTCGAAAAGAGTCACTTTATTCAATTTTCCCTGAGGTATCTGGTTTGAGAGGTCTGTTTCCTGCCACACCCCGACGACGACAGATCCGAAATCAATAAGGTAAAATGTTAGGATTTGACTGAGCAGCTGATGGGGACCTGAGGCTCCTTATAACCATCTCCTGTGACGTTCCAGGTGGTTGTGGGCCTTCCTAAAAGAAGAATGAGCGGAGGAGACAAAGTAGGTTCGGCAGCCAGGAGGCTCAACCAGGATCCTGGGTGAGGGCCCTGAGGTCAGTGGAGGTCAAGGGGTCCATCCCCCAGTCTGGCCACTTCTCCATCCCGGGTCCCTTATCCTACCTTTCCCCTTGGCTCAGCACCTCCCTGCAGGAAATGGGAACCACATGCAGGAGATCATTGCAGAGGGGCCCCCAAGCAGGACCACTGCACCCCCACAAGGGAGGTTCTGGCTCCTACTCAGGCCCCAGCCAGAGAACGGGCAACACTGAGGAAATCTGGCTCCAATGGGACCTCGCAGTAGGGGGGGGGCTGGGGGGTGGGGACACCCTGGAGAACACCCACTCCCCCAGGTTCCCTTCTAGTCCAACCTCATTTCCCCCAACTGATCAGGCTCCTGCCCAGCCCTTCTTGCAGAGAAGAGTTTGGGGGGGTTTCTGTTGTTGTTTTGGGGGTTTCGTGGGTTTTTTTTTCTACATCTACATACACGATTACTCAGTCTGTAACTTGTCACACATGCCTAAATGGAATCATTTTGTGTGCACTGTTTTCATTTGGCATCTGGCCTTCTTTTTTCTCTTTTCCTTTCTGCAAAAGCCTTCTCTCTCCCCGTGTTGACAGTTGAGAATGGGTTTTTACATATTTTTCTGTAAGCATGAAAATCCCATACAGACTATGCCTGGACAAGGGATCTCTTTATCTGTCATTTCTTTTACAAATCAGGACCACATTGTACACCCTTTCCAGCATCTTGCTTTTCTCATGTAAGAATCTCCGCACAAACAGGAATTCGCCTTGATTGTTCACAGCAGCGGTCTTCACAATTGCCAAAAGGTGCAAACAACCTAAATGCCCATCAACAGATTAATGGATAAACATAATGTGGCCTATCCACACAATAGAACATTATTTGGCCATAAAAAGGAATGAAGTACTGACTAATACATGCTAATTAAAAGAAGCCAGACCGGAAAGGTCATATATTGTATGATCCCATTTATAGGAAATATCCGAAATAGATAAACCCAATAGACACAGGAAGCAGACTAGTGGCCATGGGGGGCGGGCGGCTGGGGCAGCCGGGTGAGGCGTGGCGTGTTTAGTGGGTACAGGGTCTATTTAGAGGTTGATGAAAATGTTTTGGAACTAAATAGAGGTGGTGGTTACACTGCAAATGTACTCATATCGCCAAATGGCCCACTTCAAAGTGGTTAACTACTTAATGACTAATTAAAATGGTTACTTTTTCATTATGTGAATTTCACGTCAATTTTTTTAAAACTATGAAAAATATAAATGTATATATTCTCCTCCTTTTTAAAACAAAGGTAGAAGACTATGTACACTGTACCCTACTTTGAACTCTTTCAACTAAAAATAAATCCTAGAGAAAAAGATGCCTCTGTAATAAAGATTGTTTAAAAACATACAAAGAAGCTGAGCCACACAAGTCACCTGGAAAAACTGTGAACCATTCTTTTCAATAGCTGCATAATAGTCCATGGTGTGGACAGACCAGAATGGTGTCACCCATTTCCCCAAGATGATGCATGGTGAGTTTTCATTTTGGCTTTTTTGGGGGGTGGGGGGAGAAGGGGGGAGTCTCTTTTCACATGTAGGCACTAAGCACTTTACAAACAGGGTTTTATTTTGCCCTTACTCAATCCCATATTTTCTCCCATTTTTCAGATGGGAAAACCAAGGCCCAGAGAGGAAAAGGTCAGGAAGTGACTGAGCCAGAACTCCAAAGCCAGGCCTGTCTGACCCCAGAGCCACATAGCCCTGGGCCCACTCCTTGCTGGGAACACAGCAGGGAGCCACAGTGACCCAGGCGCCTGCCCTGGGGGAGCTGACATTTTAGTGGGAGACAAGACAGGAAATAAGATGAACCAGGAACCTACGTGGCCTATTCCAGGGAGTCAAGATTATAGGGAGAAATAAAGGCAGGAAGGGAGAAAAGGGGTAGCAGGGAGATTAGATTTTTAAATACAGCAGTCAGGGAGGACATCCTGGGAAAGGGACATTTGGGCAAAGATCCAAAAGAGGTGAGGGAGGGAGTCCTGTAGCTTTCATCCATTTGGGAGAACAGTGTTCAGAGCAGAGGGAACAGCAAGGGCAAAGACCCAGAGGCAGGGAGCTACAAGGAGCTGGGTGTTGCCGGGGCAGGAAGGAAAGAGGCAAGGTCAGACCACAGAGGGCTCGTAGCCCAGCCACCTCTGAGTAACACGAGGCCATGAAAGGGTTTGGAGCATCAGACTGGGGACTAGATTTCGGTTTTGGAAAAGCTCCCTCTGGCTCTCCAGGAAGGGTGGGGGAAGAGGAGAGCAGTCAGTGGGGGCCCAGGCAGGGAGCCGCTGTCATGGAGATGGAGAGAAGCTGTCTGATGGTGGAGGGCTGGTCTGGGGGAGAGGGAGAGGCCCTGCCCCCCTCCCCTCCACTGCGCACCCTTGAATTTAGTCCCCCTTGGAGGAAGCCAACTCTCAATCTCCAGAAAGGACCAAGAGGGGAAGGAGAACTTTGCTAATTCACAGGCCTGGGCTTCCCAACTTCCTTCCAGGGGAAACCTGAGCTCAAATAATGGGGTAGGGAGCCTCATGGAGGCTGAGAGCAAACAAATAAAGTAATACAACGGTGATAAATGATAAAAAGTTGGTTAACAGAGTGACCTCACTTGGGGGGGGGGGTGTCATCAGGGAAGGTTTCCTGAAAGAGGTGGTGTTTGAGCCAGAATCAGAATCAGAAATAGGAATTTAACCAGGCCAAGGACAGAAGGAAGAACATCTCCAACGGAAGGAATAGCACCTGCCAAAGCCCTGAGACTAGAGGCAGCCTAGTGAGTTCGAGCCTCTAACAGGAGGCCCGGCCAGGCAGAAAGGGCCCTGTGTGCCAAGCCCAGGGCAGACAGTGGCCTAAGCCAGGAACACACCCATTCCAGGCCCACACATGGTCAGCTTCTGGCAAGAACTGTTTCTGCTGCCAGGGAGGTTGCAGCGGTGAAGTTCCCCCACCCATAAACTTCGCTGAGCTTCACCGCAAGCCAATAAAATAATAAGCATATTTGGAAGAGAAATAAAGGAAGTCCCAGAAATTGTTAACACTCTTTGTAGAGACAAGGAAATCGGGGCACAGAGAGCAGAGAGGTTATAACTTGGAGGAGGCACGCCGCGAGAAGGTTGCTAAGAGCTTCCAGCCTCCCCAGCTCGCTTCCCGCTCTCACGGGACCAACTTTGTCACACCTGGAGGGGTCCTCATGGGGTAGATGGCAGCTACGGAGGCGGAAAAGTGTCCTGCAGCTGGAGCCAGCCCGGGGCCCATGGAGGCGAGGGCAGGGGATGACAGAGGGGAGGACGGACACACAGAGGAGAGACAGACAGAGAGGGATGGCGAAACAAAAAGGGACAGAGAAGAGAAAGAGACAGAGACGGAGGAGAGAGAGACAAAGAGAGGGACAAGAGCGACACAGCGGGAGGGACACACAGCAGGGCCTGGTCCGGGGCAGGCGGCTCCCAGAGCCCCTGAGTCTTGAGCTCTCCATTGCTGGAATTTCAAGAACTGTGCAAAGACTCCAATGCCTGACTTTAAAGCACTAGTGCTCACTCATTCACCAAGCACTCATTGAGCACCTACTGCATACCGCACACCAACACTGTTCCAGGCCCCGGGGCACAGCCCCCAGACCCAGCCGGCCCTCCTGGGACTGACACCCTGAGTGGACAGGGGCAGTTGCCCAGTGAGCAGACCCATGAACATGTTTCTTCAAACAGCGATAGAGGGCTTGGCGGCTGGAGACAGGGAGCTTGCACGCAGGTGTGGCAGGAGGCCCACTCCTGCAGGTGGGCAGGCAGGTTGCTGGGGGTCGGGCTGACCCCACGAGAGGAGGGGAGAAACCGCCTGCTTAGGGGGCAGTACAGCAGTCAAAGAGCAGGAGACCTTCATGGGGCAGCAAGGAGGCCAGTGCCCTGGAACCGAGGCAGTGACGAGGCTAGGGGCAGGTGAGCTCAGGAGGTGATGGGGTCAGTCATGCCGGGCCTTGTAGGGCCTCTCAGTGGGGGGCCTGGTCTGACTTCGTTCTAAGGGCTCCTCTGGCTGTGTGTGGAGAACTGGCAGAGGGGCTCTGGGTGGAAGCCAGGGAGCCCAGGGAGGAGGTGACCCAGTGGTCACGGCAGGAGACAACGGGGCTGGACCAGGGGAGGTGGGAGATGGGAAGGAGCCCAGAAGCTCTGCTCTGGAGACAGTGAGGGGTCTTCAGGTGGAACCAGCACCCACTTTTAAGACCTTCATTCTCAAGCACTCCATGAACCCCGCCCCCATTCTTCTGACCCAGTGAGCTGTGCCCCTGGCCCCTCTGTAGCCCAGACTCCAGAGACCTCACACATTCTCAATGGCCCCGAAAAGAGACTTCCCAAATCTGGATGCTTCCTTCTGCTGAAGAGTCTGCAGGGGGAAAAGAACAGAGGGAGGGAGGGGAGGGGAGGGAAAAGAAGGGGGCGAGGAAGAGGCGCCCTCCTCCAGCCACAGACACAGGCACGCCCCCCATTCACCTTCCCCAAACCACAGCACGATTCGTAAAAGAAAGGCACTCCCCTGGAGGTGTTCGCGAACACTAGAGTGGTGATCACTTTGCAGTAGATAAGTGTATCAACTCAACAGGTCGTACACCTTAAATACCACAATGTTATATGCCGATTATATCTCAAGAAAGCTGGAAAAGACAAAGAAAGCCACTCCACAGTGGACAAGGGCCCCAGGGTCCATTGCCTCTTTAGGAAACTTTGGGAGTAAGTGATTCATTCTGACCAGAAATGATAATAATATCAGTCACTGCTCCTGCATACCAGCAACATGCCAAAGGCTTCCCAGATATTATTTCTATTTTTATAAATTGTCATTGTGTATTTGGATTACAAAATTAAGAGACTCATTGTAAAAAAAAAAGAGAGAGAGAGAGAGAGAAGAGAGAGGAGGGGAGAGGGATGTGGAAAAGGGAAGGAGAGGAATTCTAACATTGCAGAAACATGTAACTCAGGCTTTTTCAGTCACGCTGGCCTTCTCTTTGCCCCTCGAACACTCCAGGCCCACGCCTGCCTCAGGGCCTTTGCACTTGCTGTTCCTTCTGCCTGGAATGCTCTTACCTCAGAGAGCCAGCCCCACAGCTCCCTCCCTGCTCACAGAGACGCCTTCCCTGACCAAGCAGCAGCCCCTCTGTCATGCCCATGATTGTTCTTCACAGAACTTCACGCTCCCTGACACTATACTGGTTTACAGTCTGTCGGGCACCACTAGATTGTCAGCTCCGCGATGGCAGGCATTTTCATCTGCTTTGTTCGCCGCTGTATCCTCAGTGTTCTGAACAACTCCTGGCACACAGTAGGTATTCAGTAGTGAATGAAGAAACTAATAAGTACCAGCATGAATAAAATGTCTCCTGGGGGGAGCTAGACCAGGGAGGCCACAGCTGAGGTCTTCCACGTGTCTGGCATACAGCAGGTATGTGCAGAATGAACGGATGGATGGGGGGGGGGGCATCAGGAACCAAGAGGTACTGAAGCAAAGGAAGAAAGAGGGGGAACTCTGTATCCAGGAGCCCTGAGTGCCTGTCCTGTCCTCAGCCCACCCCATACGTGAGCTCCCTTCATCCTCATAACAACACCGTGAGGTAGGATTTAAGCCCATTTTCCAAAGGAGGAGACGGAGGCTGAGTGGAGAGAAATGTTTTTTCCCAGGTCCCACAGCCAGGAAGGGGCAGGGCTGGCATTGAAAATCAGTCATGTCTGCCTCCAAAGGCAGGCCTCCAAGCTGAGTGCACCTGGCCCATTCACGCTGTCCACAGCAGCTGAGCACCTACTGTGCGCCAGGCACGGGGCTGAACCAGCTGGTGGGAATGTGAGCTCGGGGCTGCCAGGTTTTCAGCCCTTGTAAGATAGTCTGGGTGTCCACGTGTTCATAGGAGATCTCTTGCTCTTCAATACTAGAAGCAAATCAAAATTCTAGAAGACACTGTGCAAGCTAAAGAAAGCATATCTGAGGGCTCCTAGGCTTGGGATTTCAGGAACATGGACGTCACTGAGGGTGGTGCAGGCAAAAAAGACTTCCTGGAGGAGGTGAAACTAGGCTGCTTTGGGCCTGAGGAGGCTGGGACGGGCCTGAGAGGAGGGGCCAGGCTTGCGCTGCCTCAGGCCACACTGGGGGTCAGGGCAGGCTCCTGTCCAGGACTCCCTGAAGAGGTCCAGCAGGTGAGACCAGACTGACACCAGGAACATCTCACGGGCTGCCTGCCCGCTCCCTGCACCCATGCTTCCTTTCCACCCTCCTTTGCCCCTCTGGGATCTGCGCTGCCTAGGGCATGTTTCCCAGAAAACTCTGTCCCTGCAAATTTCCCATGGGGCCAGCTGGAGGGAGGTACTGAGAATGGCCCAGCATGGTGGCCGGGGAAACTGGTAAGGGCGAATGCCCGAGCTCTTTCATCTGTCAGTCATTAGAGACAACGGAACCTCAAGCAGAAAATGTCTGAGATCCAAAACACGAATGTACTGGCTTCCAAGGAAATCATGACATTTAAGTGAGGTATCTTTGAAATGTAATACTATGTCAACAAGTCAGCTGTGAGGTAACATTTGGGGTTTTTTTCTTTCTTTCTTCTTTTTTCAGTTGTGTTTAAGTTTTATTAATGATGTAGGTGCGTTTAATGTTTGGTATGATTGAGGGTGGGTTTGAAACTTACTTCATCACTTACTGGCTGGGAGACTTTGGGCAATATGCTTACCTTCTCTGTGCCTTTATGTGCCTCATCGGTAAAATGGGGTGAAGGGGAGTAACCAGGACCCGGGGCCAGTGTAAAGATGATGCCCATTAAGCAGACAGAACTCAACCATCATGAGCACTCAGTAAGTGGTAGCTATAATTATGGTTATCAATATGGTGACACACCACTATTTCAACTCACATTATAAAACATAACAGATCCTGGAGACACCAGGATGAACTCATGTTTGGCTAAATACAGGTACAGGTGGATACATAAAAAAATATTTATAGACCGGTGCATATACATGGGTTAATATGCACACATAACTTTCTTCGCTCTGTCAGCTAAGAAGGCCTAAAAGAAATGCCACCCCACTAGTCATGGGCACACCCGGCCCCAGAGCTTGGTTTCTAATACCATTCTCCCGTAGAAGAAGCCACTGCTCCACATGGAGAAATGGCTGATTCTAAGACTGGCGCAGGAAAACATACAAGATGAGCCCGGAGCATCCTGTGGTGCCAGAGATAAGAAAGTGCTCAAAACAAAAGCCAAACAAAACACTAACCAAAAACACCAACATTGACGGGAGCACTCCAAGGGGCAACTGAAAGAGTTCCCAGTGGTCAAAGCTGGAACAACCTGAGCAACAAAATACAGTAGTGCTGAATTATAACCCAACGTATAAATAAAATAAATATCCTTGAGTCCCTACTGATACAAGCAAAACTGAATCGCAGAGTGACTTCCTTCCAAAGAGGATACTATAAAAAGGGGAAAACAGAGTAACTTTTACCATGGAGGAAACTAACAAACACTACCTGAGCCAGGTGACCAAGGTCAACACCCACAGTGATACATCATGTTGATAGGACGTACCCTTGATATGATATGATAAAAATGGCACTTTCCTCCTGAGAACTTCCTCCCCGGACCATAAGAAAAACATCAGTGTATTCCAACAGAGCAGCAGCTTACCAAAAATCTGACCAGCACTCCTCAAAACTGTCAAGGTCATGGAAAACAAGGCAAGTCTGAGAAACTGTCACAGCCAAGAGGAGGCTAAAGGAACATGCTAACTAAATGCAATGTGGAATCTTGAGTGGGATCCTGTACCAGACAAAGGATGTCAGTAAAACCTGAGGACATCTGAATAAACTGCGGACTTTGTTCACCGTAACGCCTCGACACCAGTGCCTTCATTGTAACAAACGCACTGCACTAATGCTAAAGAGTTAACCATGGCAGACACTGGGTGTAGGGTGCCATCTTCTCCATTTTTCTGCAAATCTAAAACTGTTCTAAAAAATAAAGTCTACTCTTCGAAACTCATTTCTTTTTCCAGTCTGCCTATTCCACCCCGTGCTCTTAGAGCCCGTGGAATGGCTTTCTCCGCACCTGGCCGCCACCTCTTCGGCATCAGCACCTTCATTGTGCGGCCGTCCATTCTGAGTCCCCGACCTCAGGTTTCCAGGTCACAGCGTGCTCATCCGCAGGCTGATGGGAAGTGGCGCTCTGTGAAAATCGTTGTGTGTGGAAATTGTGTCTTGAGCCAAAGGGTCTATTCTCCTGACATGGGAGTAGTTCCCGGGTTATTCATCCTGTAGATGCTTGTCGTTTACGTCAATAGCCAGCATTGCCACTGGGGGGGTTAACCCTCGGGGATCATTACTAATTCTAAGTGAAATTCTTCCTTCCCTGCAACTTTATGATCTCCAGGCACCTAACAAGGCACTGAGCATAATTTGAATAAGTTACTTCCCCCGCTGTGCCTCAGTTTCCCCATCTGCCTTCCTCTGCCCCTGCTTCTAGGCAGCGGTCCATAGGAGAGATGGTCTGAAGGCTCCACCAGGATGGCCTCCGAAGCAGAGGGTAGATTATCTGGGTCAAAATGCCAGTGGTGACACCAAGAAATTCTTCAGGAGAGTGAGGGGGCGGGCCCCACATCTCCAGACCCCTGTCCCAGGGCTCCTCCCTGGCCCGGAGGGCAGCTGACTCTGTCTGGGAGGAAAGAACAAAGGTGAAGCGCATGGCAAGACACCCATTTCTCAGAAAGTCTGGGGCCTGGGTTCAAGTCCCGCATCTGCCTCTGAGTCATAGTGTCACCTTTGGCCACTCACTTCCCCTCGTCTGGACCTCAGGTTCCTCATCTGGGAGTCAGGGGGTTGGACCAGCTGATCTCCCAAGCCTTCCCCAGTTGACACGGTGCTGTCGAAATCAGGGCTGGTGATGTTACGCGCCCCCCCGCCCCCCTCAACCCCCCAACAAAAGAACCGAAGGCCAGACGCCGTGGCCACAGTCGCAACTAACAAACACATTTGCATCTTACACACTGTGTTTGCACCTCACCGATGGCAGTGACCTGTTCCCTTTGTATTTCTTTACACAAGAAAGTAGGCAGGGGAGGGGCGTGCAGGTGCTTTTCTTTCAGGAGCCTGATCCAAAGTGCCCAAGCTCTGGGCTGGAAGTGAATCACCATGAGTTTGCACTTCGTATATTGTAGTCATTCAGAACTCTGGTCTTTGTTTATAATTATCACCGTTGGAATGAAATTCCAAGTCCTCACCTCTGCCTCCCTCCCTTTCCAATCCTCTCCTTCTCCCTCACCCTGCGCCCTCCGTGGTGGCGGCCCTGTGAACCCACCTCACTTGTTCCTACCTCAGGGCCTTGGCCTCTGCCGTTCCCTGCACCTTCAATACCCTTCTTTTAGGCCGCAGCTGCTTCTCGGGGAGGCCCTCTCCAGCCCCCCTCCTTAAAGAAGTGCCCAGTTACTCTCTATCACACCTCCCTGCTTCATTTCCTTTTTCCTTCTAAGCCTTTACCATGGTCAGAAATGATGCCGTTTTCTTCCTTGTTCCCTTGTTCACTGTCCCTCTGTCCAAAGGCAGAGATTTTGTCTGTTTTGTTCTGTGACGGGCCCCTAACACTCTACCCAGGACCTGACACATAGTAGGGTCTCAGGAAATCTGGTGAAATGAAGGAGCGGACAAAGACTCACAAATCCTCAGCAGCTGCCCTACTCTGTAGCTACAACAGCTGGGGTTATTGAGCACCTACTATGTGCTGGCGGTGGTGCTACTGTTTCATCCCTGGGGCGGGTAGTTTTATGGTCTCCATTTTGCAGATAAGACCAAGTTTTCAGACTTCAGAGCCTCAAAGGATAGAGCAGCTTTGAGCCCAGTCTGAGAACTCCAGGTCTGGGCTCCTTCCACCCTGCCAGGTTCCTCAGTGACAGAGAAGCAGGGAGGGGGGCCCCGCCCCCACGCACCCGCACCCCTCATCTAAGGCAGAACCTTCTGAACACCTCCCTGTCCCCGCCGCCTGGTGGAGCCCCTGGGGCCAGGCTGGGAACCGGGTGTGCAGGTAGTCCGCCTGTGTGCCAGGGAGTTCTAAGAACAGGCTCGGAGAGCAAAGGGTCTGAACCGGCCCAGTGTGAGGGTGATGTGGGCCCACTTGTCCCAAGAAATTCTCAGTGTTCACTGGGGCATAGAGGGTACCAGCAGGCACTGGGGCTCGGGTCCCCACCTGCCTTCCCCTGGGGGTAGGGCCACCCCCCAAGGCTCTGGCCTAGCTAGCTGTTGCTCAGTTTCATGCTCTCAGCCCGAAAAAGGTCAAATCATTCCACACGCCTTCTCCAAGCAGCCCAGGCCTGGAGCTAGGGGATGCCAGGCACCGAGCTAACTGGGGCTCCCAGGACCTACCCCCAAGAGGCCCCCAGCCAGGGTGGGCAGGGAGGTGGCAGGTAAACAATAACCCAAAGGCAGCCTGTAAGTCTTGAGTGCAGACCCCTCCCCTCTTTAAATACTTGCTAGTTGTGTGTCCTTGGGCAAGTCTCTTCACCTCTCTGGACCTTCATTTCCTTCCTAGGAGATAATCCTGCCTCCAACTCCGGGAGAGACCCCAGCATAGTGGCTGGCAGGTGGGTGTTGCCGCTGATTCGATGGAGGCCCCCCACATTCAGGGCCTGCCCCAGGAACAGCAGACAGGAGAGAGAAGAGAGGGGAGGACAGGTTCCCCCTCCAGCTGGGGAAGCCCCCCAGTCCACCTCCCACCACCAGAGGAAGTACCTGCCCAGCAGGGCCTGGAACAGTGCGTGGGAGTTTGGCACAGAGATGCAGAGGGAAGGGCACTCCCGGCAGAAGGCACAGCTGGGGCAAAGGGAGGGCATTCTGCCCAGTGAGCCTCCTTCTCTCCCTTGGGCCCCCGCTCAAAACCACCTTCTCAGATGGGCCCTCCAGGTCGCTTGATCTGAAGGAGCCCCTGTACCCTGCACACTGCCCCCTCAAAGCAGCAGGCTCATTTTCCTCCTTAAACTTACAATAATCTTACCCATATGCTTATTATTTGTCTCCGCAGCCAAGTTCCCCAAGGGCAGGGACATTGTCTGTCCCAGAGTCTAGCACAGTACCTGGCAGGCAGCAGGCGCCTAACAAGGCACTGAGCATGATTTGAATAAGTTACTTCCCCCCACCGTGCCTCAGTTTCCCCATCTGTGAAACGAGCACCACAATGACACCCACCTCATAGGGTTGTTAAGAATTAAATAAGTTAATATTTGCAGAGCCTCTAGAATAGCTCCTGGCCTACAGTAGGTAACCTGTATTTTTTATTTTTAAATATATATTTACATATATATATATATTTTTTATCATATAGATAAAAACCACGATGAACAAATCAAGAGAATTACAGATGCAGAAATCACGAAGTCACCCTATTACAGATCACCCAGGTGTATCATCTGTTACACTACACCTCATGTTTACATTTCATTTCCTATTTTACTTTTCCCCAACTTTTCCTTTTGACAAATTTCAAAATCAGAGAAAGTTCAAAAGAAAAACCCAGCACAACGCATGTCTCAATTCACTAGTTGTTGACTTTTAGCTTCATGAGCTTTCCCTCTCGCTAGATAGAACAAGATGAATATTTATACTCTCATTCCCTTTTCTTGTTTCTTCTTTCTGACCGATGTGGGAGCAAGCTGAAGGCACCAAGGTAATTTATTCCTAAATTCTTCAGCTGCTGTGATTTTTTTAAAAAATCTCTCCCCCAGTGGATGTATGAATTCTCTGGAACCGATTGTAACTGATTCCCTGATTTTATAAATCTACAATTCTATAAATCTGCTAATCCATGAATCCTTGAACCTGGAAATATTGGTTCTAGAAACCAGCACCTGCTGGTTTTTGGAGTCCCCACATGTCGCTAATCTGGGATTTCCGGCGCCCTGCCCCCATGGTTCAGTAAATCTGCAAGGCCACAAGCCTTACTGCTCTCAGTTAGATCCCACTGTCTGGCGCCTCTGAGCCCTGATTCCCACTTCCCAGAAGTGATGCCCAACAGGGAGCAAGGGGAAAACCCAGCCGCCCAAATCCCGACACAGAGCCAAGCCCCAAGGATGCCAAGAGGCACAGGGCCCTAGTCACAGGCCCAGGGGTGAGCCCCTGGCCTGGCCGCATCCAGTGGCCCCGAAGGGCCTTTTGGGTGCCCAGGCCTTCCTCAGGCCAGCGGGGTGAGGGGCAGACGGGCGGGCGGCCCCACCCCCGCTCTACTCGTGGAGCAATCCTCTGAGTCACCCCCACCTCATGACTCGCCTCCCGCCACCACTGAGGCCTGTAATTATGGCCGCCGCCTCCCCCGAGCTGGGCCTTATCGGTCCATCGGGGCAGGCCAAGGAGGGGGACGCCCGGAGGTCCCCCACAGACGCGGCGGTCCTGGAGCTCAGTGGCACGCGATCTGGGCATGCTTCTGCCATCAGTGGCAGCTAGCCACAAGCCCAGAGGTTGGCTTTCAGTTCCCAGAACCCCCACCATTCTTTCTCTGAATGGCCTCGGCTTGCACCATTCAAGCCATTTTGCTGCTAGAGTGTGCACTGATCACTCACAAGACGTTTCAAACGCGGCTAGGGAACCCACTCTGTAGGTCCCCGAGGGGCCAAGGAAGATCCAGTGGAGAGCTGCGTATGGCCTAAGCGGGAGAGCTTGCAGTGGGTGCTAGAGAAAGGAGGGAAGAAGGGACGTCGGTAGAGCGATGGGCGCCAGGGACTGGCGCTGGAGGGGAGGAGATGGTAGGCAGGTGGTAAACCTGCCCTTTACCTCTGTACTTCCTCCCCTTGTCAGCCACCCTTGACCCAGGACGAAAGAACTCTGGTTCCCCATTCTACAGATGAAGAGACTGAGGGGCTTCAGAGAAACCCGGGACCAACTCCCATCCTCCGGGGTATGACACTGGCGATTGTGCTGATGCTGGGGGCGGGGGGCGGGGGGGGCTTTCCCTCCACCCTAAGTAGAGTGTGGAGACACCAGCAAAGGCCGTCTAGCTGCAACCAAACATCCTGAGTTCAAATCCCAACTGAACCCCTCTGTGCCTCAGTTTCCCTGACTGTCAACTGAAGACAATAACAACGCCAGCCTTACCTGGCTATAGTGAGACACCTTCTTGAGGGCACACTGTAGGCTCTTTCCTGCCTCCTCTTGACATTGGCAGAGCCTTCCTGATAGGAGCTGATGGGAGGCAGGGAGGCAGGGAGGCCAAGATGGGCCTCAAATCAGAGAGGCTGACTCTGTGCCGCCAATCGCCTTCTCCACATACACAGGCCCCTGGGAAGCTGCAGGCTGCCCCTCCCTCCAGGGCAGGGTCCCTAGGATTAGTGCCCCCAATCCTGCACCTCATCTCAAGGGCCTGCAGCAAGGTCGGCTGCTTTGCAATTATTAATAATTTCCTCCCTCCATCCCTCCCCCAGACCGGCTCAACCAGTCTCCCCACAGGCAACAGAGCAGGCCTGACATTTGAACCAACTATTATTCTCTCACTGCTGAGAGAAGCAAGGAGGTCTGCGTCTTAATGCTGGCAGAGGGGTGGGGGGAGCCGCATGGGCCATCTCCAGGTTCCCCCCTTGATGCTGAGTTCCTGGGCACAGCAGTCAAGCTCCCCAGGACAATAGGTTCATTGCTCCTTTCCAGAACACCAGGTGAGAGAGACAGATGAAGCCCCTGCCCAGGGGCAGACTGGAAAACCCTCCTGAACAGAGGCAGCAGTGGGAGATGGTTAAGAGTCAAACTCGGGGTCTGCACTCATGTCCTGGCTCTGCCCTTTCCTCACTGTGTGGCCTTAAACAAGTCACCTCATCTCTCTGAACCTCCACTGTCTCACCTGCAAAACGGGGTGATGAATTCTCACACTGCAGGGTCAGTGAGATTTCAAAAGCCTCAGAGCCATACCCACCAAAACACATGGGAAACAGGTCTAGGGGGCCAGGATCTGGTCACACTCTGCCCTCGGAGCCCAGAGGGGCTGGGCCACAGTGCTAACCAGAGCTCTACCTGCGACAGCCCAGAGGGGCCTTGAAGCACCAAGACCTTGGAATCCAGTCCAGTCTCCAGCCGTGTCTGAAACCCGCTGGGGGGGACAGGCCAGGATCTGTATGCCCCGAGTACTCCCTGGCAGTTACGGAGTGTGCCTGCAGCACCCAGCTCACCAGAAAGGTCCTGTGCTGCCCGAGGCACCCATGCTGGCTGCAGGGGCAGAGGGTAGCTCAGACCAGGGGGTCCTAGGGCCATGGGGAACCACTGAAGGCCTCTGAGCAGGGGCAGGACCTGAGCTGGGAAGGTCAGAGGTTGAAGTCTAACATTCAGAGCCTTGCCAGCTATCCCTTGGCCTTTGTGAAATATTAGAACGGCCAAGAGCTCAAGCTGCCTGGTTCAAATCCAGGCTCCAATCCCTACAGCTGTGGGACCATGAGCACGTGACTGTTTTCTGCACCTCAGTTTGCATCTGTAAAATGGGGGTGATAATAGCCTAGAATTCTGGGGAGTTTAAATGCAGCAATGACTTTAAAGCACTGAACACAGTACTTGGCACATAGTAGGTACTCAATCAATTGAAGTGATAGTCGGTTCTGCATCCACCAAGGTGTTTCGCTCTTCCTGCTGTCCCTTCTGCCTGGTAGGCCCATCTCCACACTTTTCATTTGAACTCCTATGCATCCCTTAAAGTCCCACATAACTGGTCTCATCACTGACCCCTCACATGTGCGCACGCACGCGCACGCGCGCACACACACACACACACACACACACACACACACACACGGGAAGTCCTCTCCTCTGGGCTCCCTGACACCGCACATGGGCACCTCCTCCCACAACCTGACCACACTGCAGGCAGATGAGCTGGTGCCTGTGGGGTTCACCGTTAGATCATCAGTGCCTGGCATGGAGGTGTGTGGGTAAAAGGTTCTCTCTCGCTCTTGCTCTCTCTCTTTTCCCTCTTGTATAATTTCAACCCAAGACAGACACCCCCCCCCCAACCCCAGAAACATCCCTGCAGTTTCCAGTCAAACTTTGAAAATTTCCTCAGGCCATCACCAGAGTGAAGGATGGCACCAACCCCAAAATGCAGAATTCAGGATTGAAAATCCTTCCATTAAATGTGTTATACAGATTATTTGGGGGGGGTGGGGTAGGAATGCCATGTGGCAGGGTAAGACATGTGGGGCAGCACACAGTGTGTCCTATCTGGAACAGCCTTCAAGATAAGTTGTCAAGTAAAACAGAAATAAAATGAGGAGCAGAATGGAATATAGACCAGTAGGCTATCATTTGTGTGTGAAGGAAGGACGGGGGAAAGGACAATGTATGTATTTGTTTGTATGTACGTATATTAGCTCTAGGGGTGGAAATCAGTTAATGGTGGCTACTTCTGGGGAGGAAAAGTTGGAGGCTGGGAGTCAGGGAGGGCGGACACTTTTCACTCCCTATCCTTTTGTACTTTTTGGATTTTAGACCATTTGCTCACAGTAGCTACTCAAAAATAAGTACATAAACAAAGTATAGGGCTTTGGAAGTCACATACTCCAACGCCAGACCCAATCTGATACAGCAACCCTCCTCGGCACCCTGACAGGTGATGCCTCCTTGAATGCTCCTAGGGACGGGGAGCTCAGTAACTCACCAGATAGCTAATCCATCTTGGGATAACTTGGAAGGGTGAGGTTGGGCTCAAAGAGACAAGGCAGAAATGTGCTTCTGGGGCTGCAAGCAGGTGCCCCTCTCTTGCCCCTGACAGTGGGCACAAATGTGAGTTCCTGCCTAGGGATCTGCTTCTAGGGCCTACCTGTCCCCAGGCCCAGGCGGGAGGTGGGCAGGGTGGCAGGGTGTGCTCTGTTGTGACTCAGGCCCCACGGGCGCCCGAGGCACAGCCAGCTTCCCAGGACACAGGGCTGTGACTCAGGGCCACAGCAGGGCCAACCCAGGTGGCAGTTGGCGGGCCACCAGCACACCCGCGCCCTTCCCAGCCTCGAATCCCAGCAGGGCCTCTGTCCCAGGCACACACCACCTGGCTCACCGCTGCCCCCCTTGGCAGACAGTAGGATGAGGAGATTAAGGCTCTGGCACCAGACAGCCTGGGTTTAAATCCTGCCTCTGCCATTCACTGACTTGAGCCTCAGTTTCCCCATCTGTATAGAGGGGAACCACACTGCCCTGCCTCCTCATAGGGCTGTTACAAAGATGATCTGCGTTAACTGGGAAAAGCATCTGGATCAACCCCAGCATGGAGTCTGCACTCAGTAAATGTCAGCCATTACTCCTGTGGGGGCCCAGCCTGATGTGGGGTCACTGACACCAAAGCCTCAGCGGGAAGCTTGGGTGCCCCAGCTCACCCTGCATGGCCTGGCCAGCAGGCCCCGGAGGAGCAGGTCTCCAGGGGCACCTGGTTTCAGAAAGATCTACCAGGCAGCCCCCAAGGAAGGCCTGGGTCCCCCTGACAGATTGTCAGCCCCACGAGGACACAGCTTTCCTCTGTTTATGAGCTGTGTCCCCAAGCCTGGAACAGTGCCCAGCACAGTCAGGGTGGGCTTCACGGGTATGCAACCCGCGCCATCCCACAAGAGTCCCACGCTTAGAAGCTGCCATGTTTGGTTTAATCTTGAAGCTCTTATTTTGAACAAGGGGCGCTGTATTTCATTTTGCACCCAAATTCTACGGTCACTCCTGTACATGGTTGACACCGAGGATGTATTTTTGAATGAACGACCAAATAAATGTCACCTGTGGCAGCTTTTCTCATTTTACCCCGCAGGCCATGGACTCCAAGTCTCCTTTTACAGAGGAAGAAACTAAGGTTCATGGAGGTGAACAGACTCACCCCAAATCACCCAGAATTTGGACCCAGGCCTGTCAGGCCCTGAAGCTCCAGTGCCTCTGGCCTCCTCAGGGGTAGCTGGGGCCGCCTCTCTGTGCCAGGCGAAGCCACAGCCCCACGGATGGGGATCTCAGGGCAGCGAGGCCGAAGAGCAAGCTCTGCCCGCCCCACCAGAGCCACTCTGCTGCCCTCTTCTCAGCTGGGGAAACTGAGGCCCAGCTCAGCGTAGGAGCTGCCCGCTTGGCAAGGGTGCCTGCCCGGGAGGCGGCCTGGCCCGGTGCCCGGTCAGGGGGCGGGGGCCTCTGTGAATCGCTCCTCAGTCCCCGCCGACCACAAGCGGGTTGGGTGAAAGACGGCTGCTCCCCGCCCGCTTCCCCGCCAACGTGGGCCCGAACAATGGGCCTTTGTGCCTGACGTGGGCGGGTTGTCAAGGTGCGCGGCCCTGGCCCTGAGCCCTGGCCTCAGCCTTCACGCGGGCAAGGGCCCGGGCCAGGGGGTCTGCGGGGGCCGGGAAATCCAGCGGATGAGGGAGTGAGGCCTACCTGAGACACTCACGGCACAGGAAACCAAGGCACAGAGAAGGAACACCCGGCACCCAGGGCCACACAGCACACGGACACCAGAGACAGGTCGGGAACCAGGACGCCAGCTTCCCTCTCACTGTGGCCTGTGGTCCCCACCCCGCAGCAAGGAGCCTGGACATCCCTGCTGCTAAAACCTTCCCTTGGGGGGTCAGCAGAGCCACAGTGCCCTTCCTCTCTCTTCTCACCACCCCCATGCCCCCTTTCCAAAGGGGCTCAGTCAGAAGCGCCCCCACCCACCCCATCTCCAGGAGGCCCCCCAAGATTGCATCCACAGCTTTGTTAGGAAAACGTCGCCCCCTCACAAGGCCCCACCTACCCACTCTAGAGCTCTTTCCCTTTTCTAGATCATAAGCCCAGCAGGAACCTCCTGGTCAGGCAGGCCCCGCCACGAGCCCCATATTATAGGAGAAGACCGAGGCTCTGGCAGGAGCTGGGCTCACCCAGCTCACCCACCCGGGACGCAGCCGTGGTGTGTAGTGAGACTCCACAGATTTCTGATGACCCCGGGGAGGAAGAGGGGGGCTAAAGGCCAGGCCATGCCCTCCCGGCACCCACCTTCTGAAGGAAGGAAAGAGAAGGCAGTAACGACAGCAATGATAAGGCATAGCTCTCTGTTCTGGATCGTGTAATAAATGCTTTATGTATGGGATCTCACTGCATTGTCACAAATCCACCAGGAGGCAGGTAGTATAGTTATCCCCCTTTTACAGATGAGGAGAGGAAAGGATGAGGCTGCCTAAAGTCAGCCAGCTAATAAACGGATTCAAACCCTGCCTAGTCCACGAATGTCCCTACTCGCCCAACCCTCACAACCACCCTGCCATACCGGGTGAATGATCCCAAAGTACAGATCAGAAAACCGAGGCTGTGACAACAAAATCAAGTGCCCAAGGTCACCCAGCCAGAAAGTGGGACGAGGGATTCAACCATGGGCTTCTGGCCCCCAGCGTCCCAGTCCTGGGTCTTATTTCCTTCCTCCTCCCCCCACAATCAGGTTCCCTAAATGTCCCTCAAATCCATCTGTACCAGCGGCCGCTCGACCTCATCTCCCACCAGATGGATGCAATAGCTCCCCAACGCCCATCCTCGCTGGCCTGACCCAACACATAGGAGATGATCATGAAAATCCAGAAAAAGAATCCCAGAGGAACAAGCTACATACGCATGCACAGGAGCTGGGAGATCACTGCAGTTTGTTTACATGACAGATCCTACACTGGGAACAAATAGATGCATCCAAGCTGCTACACCACCAGGCATGGAGCTCTGGAACAGGACTTGGAATGGAAAAAAAAAGCAAGTTGCAGAAGCAAATGTACAAGAGACACCATCTGTACCATCACACCCACAACAGAATCAGGGCCCCCGAACCCTCAGGGATGTGTGTGTGTGTGTGTGTGTGTGTGTGTGCGCGCGCGTGTGTGTAAAAGTATAAAGTAGTGGCACAACGACTTTGGGAAACTGGCCACAGCTATAAAAACTAAATACGCAAATACCGCATCATTTTGCAATTCTCTTCTAGAACAGAGACTAAAAGAAGTGTGTTCTTATGCCCACCAAAAGATATGCACAAGAACATTCCCAGCAGCACTACTCAAAATACCGGAAACTGGAAGGAATGTCCATCTCCGTACACAGGTGATTAAGGGAACTGTGGTCTGTTTAAACAGTGGACTACAACATAGCAGGGAAAAGGAAATGAACCATGGACGCAAAACATTGAGAGAACTCATGGGCCTAATATTGAGTGAAAGTGCCAGATACCACACAGCACATACGGAATGATTCCACGCATCTGAAGTTCAAGAACAGCAAGACCAAATACTAGAATCGGTCTATAACTGGATGCAGGTGGTGATCCCATGAGCTATCAGAGTGTATAAGTAAGATTTTTTTTGCGTTTGACGGTGTGTACTGAATACCTCCAGCGAACAAACAACAGAAGAACCAAGACACGCATGGGATCCTGAACACCAAATCCGGGGTTGCAGCAACTTTTAGGAGAGAGACGACTGGGGAGGGGTTTCTGAGGTTGCCAACGATACTGGGGTGTTTTCTTTGTAAGCTGAGTGACGGCTGCGCAGAAGCTTATTTTATTACCCTTCTTACTTTTTTGATTGTCTAAAATATTTCATTGAAAACCAAACCAAAAACAAAAACCATTTCTGTGGCTTCTCCTGCTCTAGAACGTACAATGGCTCCCCACTGCCTACAAGCTAAGGCCCACCCTCCTTCTGCATGCCATTCAAGGTCTCATCCCGGGCCTCAACCTGTCTTTCCAGCCTCCTCCCTCACCCCTCCCCACCAGCCAAGCTGGTCTCCTCACTCTTCCCTAACACGCCTTAAACATTCCCGTCTCCACGCCTTTCCTCCCACCTGGAATGCCCTCCCCATTCCTGCCTACTTGCTCTGTGCCAGGCATTATGCCGACTGCTTCCGGCTATTAACTCCTGAAATCAGGGGCTGAGCCACGGTGAGACTGGGGCATGGCTTTCAGCCCCAAATAACCTCCATTGTCACCCCCAAAGACCACCCCAAATAATCCAAGTACAAAGAGTGGTCCTGCTGTGCCCAGTTTCAAGACAAATCCTCCCAAACTCCAATCATTCCCTGATATAGAGAGATTCTGGCCCACTACTGGATTTTAGCATTTTACAAAGGGGGAAGAGAGGATCAGAGAGAGCAAGTGACTTGTTTGAAACACTCAGCAAAGACTGTCCTGTTCCCGAGATCTTTTCCTCCTCTGAAAGCTTCCAATCTGCCTGGCCCCCAAGCTTGTTCCTGCCTCAGGGCCTTTGCCCTTGCTATTCCCTCTTCTGGAGTGTCCTTCTCCTGGAACTTTCTATGCCCAGATCCTTTTCATCAGTCTGGTCCCTGAATTAAGGTCAGAGCAGCCTTCCCAGACCCTTACCCCCGGGGCAAAGTAACTCCACCCCTATCTTTCTCTATTATATAACCATATTTTATTTTAGTCAGATAACTTAGCACTCTCTAAAATTGTCCTGCATATTTGTTCACTCATGTCTGCATTATCTGCCATATGCATACCCCTGTGATCTCAGTGGCATGAAGCAGGGCTTTTGTCTATCTCGTACGCTATTGCATCCCAGGGCCTGATGTAGCAGGTGCTCTGTAAATGAGTTGGAAGAACACAAATCACAAACTGACTCTGCCTACCCAGGGTCCCGCAGCGAGGATATGATGGAAGAAGGCCCTCCGTGGCCATCTGGGGCTAGAATCTTTGCTCTTCATCATTCTGCTCTCCCCAGGTCCAAGGCTGCACTGGGTCCAAAGAAATAGGAAAGAGAGGCAACCACGGGCCAGGCTGTCGGTCCTGGCAGGCCCCCACCACAGCCCACCACACAGACAGAAAGGGCCCCACGTCCCACTGGAAAAGTGCATTTTTTGCCATTAATATTTCTGAGCTTGTGTAATGGTATGGTTTTGCCCTCATGGTACTGCTCCTTTTCAGCCTGCATTTTCCTCTTTGTATTCTAGCTTCATTTTTCCAGGCTTTTAGCATTTTCACAGATGCTTATAAAGCTCATATGGCCTCACGAGAGAGAAAAACAGAGAGTCAGAGACAGCGAGAGACAGGGAGACAGAGTCCAAAACAGAAGGAGAGCCAGATGGGGACCAAGAGAGACAGAGGGAGTGGTGATGGTGGAGACAGCGAGATCCAACTCCCACATCTTACCTAATGTGCATCTCCCGAACAATGACAGCATTTAGTGAGCACTTACTATGCGCAACACTTCTCTGTGAGTGAGCACATCTGATTCTCACAAGCACCCCGGGGAGGTGAGGGCTACTTTTGTTCCTATTTAAAGATGAGGAAATTGAGGCAGGGAGGTCACCCAGCTCAGCCCCAGTCACACAGCCAGTGGGTGGGGAAGCCAGGTTTGGCCTCAGATCTGCCCCAGAGCCAAGGCTAGACCATTTCGTCCAGGAACAGGTCTTGGGGTCTCTGGGTTTGTTTTAGGGCATTTCTCCAAATTGTCTGTGCCAGCCAAATGGAGGTCCTGACTCAACAGAGCTGGGGTGGGGCCCAAGACTCTGCATTTCTAACCGCCTCCCAGGCTGGCCCCAAGCAGAGTGTCTTAACCGGGTTTAGAGGAGTCTGTTACTATGTTACTATGAGGGTCCCACCGGCAGCCACTCACACCACCAGCCATACCCACAGGCCCCTTTGGTTCAATTTTCTCTGCTCAGCACTTCCTGTCGATCCGTCCTGATTCCTGGGAATTCCCCGTAAGCTGGCTGCTCCCGCACACAAAGACAGCTGCACAAAGATGTTCATTGTGGCGTTGTTTATAGGAAAGACAACTTGGAGCCACCTAAATGTGCACCAAGAAGGGACAGTTACACACACCGGGATCTGTGTAGCCATTACTGATGATGGCAGAGCAAAGCTCAAAATACACATGACCCCTGACCCAGCAGTTCGACTTCTAGGAATATATGCTACAGACTTGCACATGGACACAAAGACGCTTGCACAAGGCTCTCTGTTGCAATTTCGAGTGGCGAAAGCCTGTAAGTACCTCAATGGCCATCAATAAGAACTGGGTCATTAAATCCTGGTCGTTTCCACAAGGGACTACTTTTTTAAAAAAGGAAGGGCATTCCTTACGCACTGATGTGGACCATCTCCAAGATCTACTGTTAAGTGAAAAAACAAGGCCCAGAAACATGGGTACTGTCGTCTAATATATATCTGTAGGAACAGAAAAAGAAAGAAAATCTATGTTTTTGTTTGTATATGCGTAGAACCTTTCTGGAAAGCCAAACAAAACGTCCCAGGAGAGACTGAGGGGACGGGGGCAGGAGGAAGACAGACTTTTAACTGTAGGCTTCTGGTACCTGTGCATTTGGTGCCCTGTGAAGGTATTATCTGTAGACAAACATTGATAAAAGTTAAAATCTGTTAAATGATGGAAGAGTGCTACATTTTTGAATGTGGGAAAATGCTTTGATAAATTATTAAGGGGAAAAGGAGGTGACCCAACTTATATACTATAATATTTCCATGCAGGTAGATAGGTATAGAGAGAAATGTCTGGGAAGACGGTCATCAGATTGTTAACAACCAGGGTTGCTCTTATTTATATGCTACCTGAGTTCATTCATTGAATTCTCAAGACAGTGGGAGGGAGGTGGACAGACTGGTATACTATCCTCATTTCACGGACAGAGAAACTGAGGCCCAAGAGGGGAAGTCTTCTGCCCAAGGTCTCACAGCTCAAGGAGGAGAGCTGGGATGTGAGCCACAACCATGGGACTACAGAGCCCTCTCAATTCAAATGGGACGATTTATACTTTTTCTTTGAATTTTTCAGCATCGTTGGAAGTTGAAACAATGAACCCAAGTCTGTCTGTCTCTCTCTCCTTCTCTCTCCCTCCCTCCAACCCCCTCCTTCTAAACAAAGTTGTTAAGAAAAGACCCTTAGGTTGGGGCGCCTGGGTGGCTCAGTCATTAAGCGTCTGCCTTTGGCTCAGGTCATGATCCCAGGGTCCTGGGATCGAGCCCCGCATCGGGCTCCCTGCTCCGCGGGGAAGCCTGCTTCTCCCTCTCCCACTCCCCCTGCTGTGTTCCCTCTCTCGCTGTCTCTCTCTCTGTCAAATAAATAAATAAAATCTTTAAAAAAAAAAAAAAGAAAGAAAGAAAAGACCCTTAGGATACCTCACGCCCCCAATTCAGCAGCCCCCTCCCCCGCCTTTCTCCCCCCCCCCCCGGTACCTGCCCTTGAGCTCCAGGTATGGAGAACCATGAGGGCAGCTTTAAGAAAGAGTGCATTACATATCAAGCAAGGGCAGAGAGAATGTTCCAGATAAGAGGAGACCAAAAAGACTTGCCACCAAAGGCAGAGCCTGATCCGTGACTGGAATCTGGACCGGGAAAAAACAAAGAGCAAAAAAGCCTCAACCGTTAGGGACACTTTGGAACAATCTCAGTAATTTGGACACGGGCTGGATATTGGGTGACAGGAACGGGTCAAAGCTAAATCTCTCAGGTATGATAACGGCATTGGGGCTGTACGCTGTGCCAGAGAATGCCCTGTCCTTCAGGGATGCTCCCTGAAGTGTTTAGGGTAAAGTGTCAGGACGTCTGCAACTTACAAACGGTCCCGCAGAAATCACGCAGAGGGAGGGAGGCCGAGAACGCGCACCGGGCCAAGGGCCGACAGGTGGAGAAGGTGGGTGGAAGGACTACCGCGGTTCGTGGCAAGGTTTTTGCACTTTTCTGTAAGTTTGAAAATCTCTAAAATAAAAAGCTGGGGGAGATCAGTGGTCGTCAGCAGCTGGTGGTGGGGAAGGGGATTTACTACAAATGGGCACAGGGAACTTTCTGGAGTGAGGGGAGTACTCTGTATCTTGTTCTTGGTAGTGGTTATGTAACTGTTTATGTTTGTAAAACTTCACAGAACTGTACACCAAAAAAGGGTGAATTTTACTGTATGTAAATTATACTTCCAACAAGGTGATAAAAAAAAAAAAACCATAACAGTTGTGGGACACGAGGAGCCAGTAGGGCCCCACTCCCCCATGGTATCCAGGAGCACAGTGGGTCCTGCCTTGAGCCAGCCTTGCCTGAGCCTGTCCCACGGTAGACTCTGGGGCCGGGGTGGGGGGTTCAGCAATGCAGAGGGGCCGGCCCTCCAGGTCCTGGGACCCACAGCCCAGCCTCCGGGAGTGTCCAGGCACCACATGAGAGCTTCCTCCCAAACCTCCTTGGCCTGAGTCCAGGGTCTCAGGTTCCCCAGGGCCAACAGAGACATACTGAAAAACCTCTTTGTGTGGCCTGGAGAAAGTGGGTCTGGGTGCCCCTCAGGAGGTGTTCTCAGCCTCACCAGAGCCAGAGAGTCAGCAGGAACGACCATGTGTCATCACTCTGTCCACCCCATCACCACCAGTATAACCAGAAATACAAGGACCCAGAGGAGGAAAGCAAGTTGCCCAAAGTCACACAGCAAGTTAGACAGCTCTGTCTGGGATGGACCATTCCTAAACTAAAGCTTTGAGCCTGAGACTGTCACCTCCAAACTTGCCCCCCCCCCCCCCCCCGCCGATCTCTCAGACAGGAAGACCAAGGCCCAAGTCTGTATCAGAGTGCAGATGAGCAATGGCTCAGGACCCCTGGCCCCTGTGGTCCTATTTGGTGTGGTTCCCACAGGCTTATGGTGGGGAGCAGGGGAGTCCTGACCACCGTCCACTGTCATCTTCACTGTCCCTTCCTAAGCCTCCTCTGCTCCCACCCCATAGGGGCAGAGGGAGGGTAGGGAGGAGGAAGGGGTCCCACGCCTGCCCCCCACTGCCCCAGGGAGCGCCCACATGGCAAAGAGCCACAGATTCTGCCCAGCCCATGAAACTCACCTCACCCAGAACCTGTTTCAACTCCTCCAGCTCTCCTTGGCAGCCGTGGAAGCCTCATTAAGTGAGGCCAGCACCTCCCACACACCACCCGAAGAAGGGGAGGGGGCGCACGCCAACAGTGGAGTCCTATAGAACCTTCCCCAGAGACCCCCAAGCCCTGGGGAGGGCAGAGGCGGCACAGTGCCCTGCCAGGCCTGGGGAGTGGGGGCCTCGCTGCAAGACAGCCCTGCCACCTTCCCCCTGGGCAGGCCCACATGGGCCCCACAGAGTTGTTTAACCTCCTTAATTAACCGGCAGTGATTAAGAGGCCACCTTGGAAGGCCCCCAGGGCTTCAAGGAAGGCTGGGGGCTGGGAACTGGGGGCAGGGCCCCCCATCCAGGGCAGGCTCAGAGGCTCCCCCCAAGTGGAAAGGGGAAGGAGACCCTATCCCACACCAGAGGGCTAGGGGCAAAACAGCCCATCCTCCTCAAATTGGCTGTGTGATGCTGGGAAAGTGGCCTCATCTCTCTGTGCCTCGGTTTCCACTGGGAGGGAGGGCAGGGTGGCAGCGAGACTGGATTAATGACTGTTTGTGAAAAGGTCGGGGAGATGCTGCTGATAACAGGCCCGGCTATTATTCCGAGAAGGCATCGAGGAGTGTCTGAGCCCATAATTACCAAGAGGATGAAAACAGTAAGGAGCGAGGAGGCCTCGCCCGGCCCTGCCCGGTGCCCCCACGCCCACCCTCCCACCCAGGGCAGGGAGACCCAGGGAAAAGAGGTCTCAGACCCCAGCCTGGGCCCTGAGCCTTCTACTCCTCCTCTCAGCACCCAGATTTTTCCAACCATTTCCATCCATCCTTCACTCATTCATTCCTTCCACACATGTTTATGGAGCACCTATTATATGCCAGGCAGTACAGCAGTGAACAAAACAAACATGGTCCCTGCCCACAAGAGCTCAGCCCACTAGAGGAGGTAGATAGATGATAAAAAAAATAAATAAAACTCCAGCAAGGGAGCAAAATACGAAAAGAAAAGGAAAGAAAAGGAAAAGAAGAGAAGAGAAAAAAGAAAAAGAAAAAGAAAGGAAAAGAAAAGGTGATGTGATGGGTAACATGACGGGGGAGAATTGAGCTCAAATGATCAAGAAACCCTGCTCTAAGGAGGTGACATTAGAGCTGAAAACCAAGGGGTAAGATGGAGTCGCCGTGGAAAGAGAGTTCCAGGCAGGGGAGCTGCATGTGCAAAGGGGGCCCTGAGGTGGGAAACGTGTTGGAGGAGACCGGAGCAGAGAGCGAGAAAGGGAGAATGTGGGAGGGGAGGTCAGAGAAGCGCGCAGGGTGGGGAGCAGATCAGGCATGGCCTTGGGGGGAGTGAGGAGCCTGGACTGCATCCTCAGGACCGGGGGCAGCCTTGGGGGTATTCTGAGCAGGGAAGGGACAAGGGTAAGATCCTCTCCCCGGCGCGCGGTATGCAGGGCCCGCTCAGTGCATACCTGAAGGTTGAATTAAAATTCAAATGGCTGAAGATCCTAACGAGGATCACCATGCCTATTTGTAGAACACTTTCCTACCTGAGGTTCAAATCCTGGCCTCACCACTTCCTGCCTCTGTGACCCTGGGCCTCAGTTTCCTCTCCTGTGAAATGACAAAGACCACAGTCTTCCTTTGAAAGGGGGTGGGGCATTCCCAATCAAATGACAGCGATGATATAAGTCCCATAAACTCCTGGAACGAGGGTTTTCCCGAGCACCTGTTATGTGGAGTGGAGACCTGTAGGCAGCACCTGCCATGGGAATTCTGAAGGGAACTCGCCGCTGCTCCGGAGGTCTCTGGAGCATCATCGCCTGAGTTCTGCCCCTCAGGAGCCGTGTGCCGTGGGCAAATGTCTCGGCCTCTTTGAGCCTGTTTCCTCATCTGTAAAATAGGGTGATTAGTAATACCTACCTCATGAATTGTTGTGAGGATTAAATTAGTTCATATATCTTTTTTAAAAGATTTTACTTATTTACTTGAGAGAGAGCAAGCATGAGCGGGGGAGCAGAGGAAGAGGGAGAAGCAGGCTCCCCGCGGAGCAGGGAGGCTGACACGGGGCTCGATCGCAGGACCCCGGGATCATGACCTGAGGTGAAGGCAGACGATTAACCAACTGAGCC
Organism: Callorhinus ursinus; assembly: GCF_003265705.2. NCBI lineage: Eukaryota > Metazoa > Chordata > Mammalia > Carnivora > Otariidae > Callorhinus > Callorhinus ursinus. The sequence goes on from NW_027397115.1 coordinate 8,438,375, forward strand.
ACCCAGGAACCACATTAGCCAGATATTTAAGACAAGTAGACAAGGCCTGCTCCAGAGTAAGCTTGATTCCTGGTCATTTTTTTACGATTCATTTCCTAAATTCTTTAAGCTCCCCACCTGCTTGCCCCCCCCACCCCCCGCCGCCCCCGCCAACACCCAACACTGAATTTCTCAGCTCGGGCACTGCCCAATACGTCCCGTCCCACCTCTCGGCTCTCTTTCTTCCCAGCAACCAGAGGGATCCTTTCAACCACATTTCTCCTCGGCGCAGCACTGCGGTGGCTGCCCACTGTCCCCAGGCCAGCATCCCCACGAGGGGACTGCACTGTCCCAAGCCCCCTCTTGTCCACCCTCACCCCCCACTCTGCCCTCTAGCTGGAGCCACGGCCAGTCCTCTGAATGTTCTGTCCATCTTACCTCAGGCCCTCTGCACATGCTGTTCTTTTGCCCAGAATGTCCTTCCTCCCACTCTTCTGCCTGAGCTGGATCCTCCTCCTATGGGAAGTCATCCAGGGATCCCTAGGGCTGCTCACTTAGCGCCCTGGGCTTCCTCCATGACAGCACCTGTTGAAGAGATGGATGTGTCAGAGTCCCCAGCTAGACTGGGAGCATGTTGGGGGCAGGAACAAGGTCTGAGGCATCCCTCTCCTGCAAGACCTGGGGGAGGTCTGGGGAGGGGAGGTGACAAAGAGGATGAATGTTTAAGTTGGGTTGAGGTGGCAAAGTGGAGTCAAGTCGAGCTGAGTGGAGTTAAATCAAGTTTAGATGGGGTGGGTTGAGGACAGGAGGTGAGCTAGGCTGGGTTGAGCATGACACTGAGTGGGACTGACTCGAGCTGAATTGACGTGGGTGGGACTGAGGTGAGTTGAGGTGAATTAAGCTGAGCTGAACAGAGGTGAACAACTAGTTGAGATAAGGTGAGTTGAGTTGAGTTAGGTTGACTTGAGTTCAGTTTGCATCCTTCACTGGATTGCACTAAACTGAACTGAGGGGCACAGAGCTGTTGTAAACTGAGTGAGCTACACCGAGCTGAGGTACGCCGAACTGAGCGAGCTGAGTTTGGTTGAGTTGAGTTGACTTGAGGAGTTGAGTCAAATCAAGGTCAGGTGGGTTTAAGCTGAGTTGAGTTAAACTAATGTTTCTCAACTGGTCGTTGTTGCTGCTGTTCACCCCCCTCCCAAGGAGCATTCTTAGACACCTGTTTCCTAACTAGCCCCCCTAAGAAATTTTAATGCCACAGATACACTGCATATGTGTTTATGGCTTGTGTGTGTGTGTGCTTTATACATAAACAAGTGTTTTCCCCTCCACGAGAATCAATTTCCAATATGGCCCCCCACACCCACTCCACTGCCCCTGAAGATGCATCAGTTAGGCTGAGCTGAGGCGAGCAGAGGTGGGCCTCTCCCAAGGTGAGCTGTCGGGTCTTCCTGGAGGAAGGGGCCTCTGCCTGGGCGGAGGCCAGGCCACCCCGAGTTCCCATTCCCCTTGCACCCTGCACAGGTCCCTTCAGCCCCATTTCCTCACCTGTGCAACGGAGATAGAACAACAGAAGGAACAACAAACATATAGGCCCTGCAGCAGGTATGAGTTCAGCGTGTTGAGTTTAGCTGAGGGAGGCGCATGTGGCTGCAGGAGTGAGGAGGTGAAGGACAGAGGAGGTGAGGTCCTCATGGGACATGAGGGGGAGTTTGGGTTTTATCCTGAGGGCAATGAGGAGACACGGAGGATTCCGAGCAGGAAGCCACATGACCTGCGTGGAACCGAGGCCTCTGGACCGAGCCAGAGTGGACGCCCCACAGGACAGCGCCTCTGATTGGCTGAGCCGAGTCACGTGTCAAGAGAGGCTGGAAACCGCGTCTCGTCGTCTCACCCTCCTTTGTGGGAGATGGAAACTGCTCGTAGGGCAGGGAATTCTCCAAGCATCAGAAGAAGATTCAGATTCGGCACAGAAAAGAATGGTCCAAAGTACCCAATATTAACAAAAAAAAAAAAAAGGAAGAAGAAAAGAAAAAGAAATAGGCAGAGTGCTACAGAGCCGATTGGGTGGAAAGAGAAAGGCCCAGGGCGGGCCCGGTAGAGGCTACCCCCTGCCCCAAGAGCAAAGCCACCCGCCAAGTCCCCAGCCTAGGACAGGGGCCCTGGGAACACACTGCTGGATCCCAGAAGCTCGTGCCAAGAGTCGCTGCCTTCACTGCTTGCTTTAGTCATTAAAAAGCTGTTACCTCAGTGTCTCCATGGTGGACCTAAGGGGCCCTGAGTGGGATATCTCCCCAGCAATGCATACGCCCAAAGGCCTCCCCCACCCCTCCCCCACCCTTAAAAAAAGACAGTCTCTAGAGCCAAGCAGACTGGGGGGGGGGGGTCCCACCACGGGCCAGTGGTTTGACCTCCCTGAGCCTCAGTTTCCTTATTGTGAAAGTGGCAGAACCACACCTACTGTGTGCAGGCACCAGAATGGGTACGTTAGACCTCCGGTCCTAATCCCCACAGCAAGCCGGGGCTGCAAAGCCAGGACTCGGACCCAGCCAACACTCCAACCCTGCTTTTAACCATGAATCCATAAGGCCATGGAAGGCTGATCACTGTTTTTTGAGTGCCTACTCTCTGCCAGCCACTGTGCTAAGTACTTGCATGGATTCATATGCTTCGGCCTCATGATAAACCCTGCAAAGTTAAAGCATCTCCATCTCTGTGTGAGGAAATCAAGGTTGTGGTGAGGAGGCCTCCTCCAAAATATGGAGGTGTGGAAAAGTGAGATTTTCACCCAGGCCTGAGGCTGAAATTCTAGTATTTCCACTATGCTGATAGGAAGAATAAAAATGATAGCTGTCATGTACTGAGCATTAGCTGTTTTCCCCGCCCTGCACTGGACATTTTATCTGCATCATCTCACTTAGTCCTAAGCACACTCTGGGGGGGGGGGGGGGCGGGGGGGGGGCTGCTATGATTAGCTCGTTTTCCAAACAAGGAAACCGAGAGGCAGAGAGAGAGGTGAAATTGACCAATTCACATAACGGGAAAGGGGCAAAGCTGAGATTCAAGCCCAGGTGAGCTGGCCCCAGAGCCCATGCCCTCCATCTCCCCTCTGCATACCTGGTTCCAGACACACCTCCTCCATGAAGGCTTCTCCAAGACTCCCGCCCACCTCTGCCACCCCTGCCCCCATAAGTGCATGCCCCCTTAGCACTCAGGTGGGTTCTTCCACGTATTTGTCCACCATGGGCTGTGAGTGCCATCTTCCCTAGACTTTTACCTTTGACACCCCCCCATCTCCCCACCGGCACGGCCCTCCCACAGGGGACCCTGGACCAGCCAGAGCCCCACCTGCTCCATGATGATTAATTAAGCCCCCAACTGTGACCTGTGTCCCTGGTCCAGGCCTCGTGCCTGGTGACCTCAGCTGGGTGTGGTGAGGGTAGGAGGAATGCAGAAGAAGCAGAGACATTCTGTGGGATGATGGGGTCCCCCCACTGCCTGCCTGCTCCCTGAGAGAAGCTTTGGCAATCACAGAAGGCAGTGGGTTTACCAAGAAAAGGAGGAAGAAAACACAGGCAGAGGGCAAGAAGCTCATGGGTGAATCAACGCCCAGTGGGCGGGTAGAGGCTGGAGAGTGGGCTCCACGGAGTTGCTGGCCTAAAGGAGGTCAATGGCCCAGGAGGACCAAAGGCAGAAGGACCCCAGCAGAGAGAGGAGGGGTGCACATGTTTTGAGCACCCATGTGCCAACCGTTATCCACTCAGACCCAGATAGTGTAGGATATGGATACCTACACTATCCACATCTCCATTTAGTGTAGCAAAACACTGAAGATCAGAAAAGTAAAGTGACTCACCCAAAGTCACACAGCATCTAAGTGGTAGAGCAGGGTTTTAAATCAAAGTCTATGGCTCAGAAAAGGAGTTAAGAGTACAGTCTTTATAGTCAGACCTGGATTCCACCTGGGCCTCCCCACTTGTAACCATGTGCCCTTGGGCATGTTACAACTCCTCTCTGGGCCTCCATTTCTCCCCATATGCGCGATGGATATGACAACATGCCAACCTCATGGATTGTCAGGTGGCATCTATGAGCCAGCACAGAGTCTGTCTCAAATCAGAGAGGGGTACTGGAAGGCTGCTAGTGTGGTCTCTAGTTGAATGCCCCCACTCCTGGGGAGCTCAGTCCCTCACAAAATAGATTTTTCAGCCATAAAACTTCTCCTTATTTTGAACTAAATAAAACCTGCCTTTTCCTGGGATCATCCCAAGGTGGCCATGGAGAACTCCCTGCCTTCTGCTCCTCCTCTATGAAATGGAATGAGGCCACCAAACTTGCAGAGAGGGTACAGTCACTTGACATTTATTGTGTTCCCAAGCAGTGGTCTCAGCACTAGGGACAACAGAAGTAAATAAGACCAACAAAGTATCTGATATCATGGGGCTGATGCTCTACAGAGAGGAGACAGACATTAAACATATAATCCCCTAAGAAATATAAACCACTAAATAATCATTTACTTGGAAAATCTAAATACCAGAAGCATCCAAACAACAGAGAACATTTAGAGTTTATTTTTCTGTTCATCCATTTTGAAAATGACATCATTGTATAAATCAGATAATGTTCCTTCTTAGCTCAAAACCCCTCCATGGCTCCCACTGTCTTTGGGATCAAGTCTAGATGCCCTAATACAGCCTACCCGGCTCTGTGTGATGTGGCCAGCCCCCTCTGGCCTCAGCACTCTGTCCACTCTACTTGAGCCACATGGGTCTCCTCACTGTTCCTCCAACATGACAAGCTCTTTTGGTTCTCAGGGCTGCCGCGCATGCCATTCCCTTCACCTGAGGCTCTTCCTCTCACTCTCCAACCGGCCAAGTCCTCAACACCCTCCACCCCAGGTACACATATGTGGGCCCAGTCTTGCCTATCAGCCTGGCTCACTTGGCCTCCTTCCCCTGGCCCCTGCAAAAATCCACGCAAAACGGAAAGAAAAATAGCCAAGAAGGAGTGTGAGTCATTTGTTTACAGGCTAATTAATTACTAAGCTCGAAAACCTGATTTCCATTCTTCCTTTTTTTTCCCCCTCTCTGCCCTTTGAGAATGTTTGGAATCTACATTGTTTCCCAATGCAAAAGTATGTCAAGTTTATTTTTAGCAAACGCACATGATGGCTGGGACTGTTATTCATCCCCCCCGCCCGCCCCCCCCCCGCATCAGTGGGGAGCCGGCCACAGAGCCCGCGCGGGCTGCTTAATGCTCTTCAGATGTGGATCCTGCAAGGCCAGCAGGTCTGTGACAGCCCTTGTGGCCCTGGGGTCAGTGGGACCCTACCTGCCTCCAATGCCGAGGGACTAGGGCTAGGGGTTCCAGGCTGCAGTTTCTCCTCCTGACCAGAGGTGGTGCTGTGGGGGTGGGGAGCAATTTGTCCTCTGCTGGCTGAGCAAATGCCTTTTCTCTGGACTAGCAAGTGGTGAACTTGAGTATTCCAGCGACCTTGTCCCGCCACTTCTTGCCTTTACAAGGGCAGTGGGAGAAGCCCAGTTGATTCACCTTTGGTTCAAGCAGGGCAGAAAAGTTCTCATGCTCTATCTGGCTGTACTGTGCCTTCTCTGCTCACTCCCTGCCCTCATCTCCACTCCCACCCTCCTCACTCCCTCCCCCACCCCTGCCCACCCCTCCCGGATGGGGAGTAGCGGCAGCCTGTTTTGGGAGCCTCTGCCAAGGGCTTCCTTCCAAGATGGCTGCCTCTAGTCCCTGTCCTGGGATGGGGGCCAACAGCTACCCCAAGGAGATAAGAAAGGACCCGTCTCCAACAGACACTGTTTCCCAGCAATAAAGGTGACAATACGGCTGACATGGAAGACCGTCACCCCCAGAGGGCAGGACTCTGCCAATCGTGGTCTCTCTGTGTCCCCACTGCCTGGTATACAGTGGGTGCTCGGTAAAGACTTGTTAAAGGTCTTTTAACAAGTGGTGACCGGAGTTCCAGCCTCACTGTGCAATATCGGTTAAGTCACTTGCCTTTTCTGAGAGTCAGTTTCCCATCTTACAAACAGGTAACTGACCTCTTACCCTAGAGCAGGGGTTGCGAACTCAGCTGCCTACAGGAGCCAGGCAGGGACACAAAAGTGAAGCAGGTGGGGGGCAAATGTGGCCATTTCCTTCCTGTGGAGACAGCCTTTCCACTCCAGCACACAGTTCTTGTGAGCCCAGGGTTCCCGGATCTTCCCATCTCTCAAGAGAAGCCAGAAATCTGGATGTTTGTATACAATGTCCCAATTTTTCAGTGTTGGCCACTCATTTGACTTTCAGCAAAAGCACTGCACAGGCCAAACCCAATGCACCTCAAGGCTGACCCAGTCCACGGACCACCAGTTTGAGTCCTTGGCGATTTGTGTTTGTGGCTCACTAGGCCTTGAACAGACCCATCACACCCCAGCCTGGGACAGGGGGTTGGGATGGAGAAGGCAGCACAAGCCTCACCCCATGTGGGAGTAGCGATTATCCCAGCTTATGGGAGGGCCAGGCCGGACTCGTTGGTGCTGGGGCTGTGAGCATCGCCTGCAGAGCTTTGCCTTCCACTTAATTAAGGAAGCTGATAATAATCTTAGGTGGAGTGTGGAGATAGGTCGAGAATGAGTTAGCAAACTGTGGCCGGCTGATTGTATCTATTGTAAAAAGCCCAGATATAATATCAGATTAGTACATTTTGTGTGCCTATTATAACACCGTGTCATTATGGGATGTGTTATAATTAAGGCCTGAGTGGGCCCCCTTCTCTCCCTGACTTTGCAGGTCCAGGCACTGAGTCTCCTCTTAACCCCCTCCTGGCCGTGACTGGCCCTGTAAATGGGGCATGTGAGGCAAACGCAGATCTGCCAGCCACTGGCCCACCCCGCAGGGTGCCAGGCCCGGTGCTAGGCCCTGGGGACAGCAGTGCCACTGAGGCAGACAAGTTCCTGTCCTCAGAGAGCTCAGAGTCTGGGCAGAGGAAGGTGGATAATTATGGAAGCAAAACAGCACTCATGGCGAGTGCCATCATGGAGCTAGGTAGAGGGTTTGGGGGGGAGTTGGGCCAGCAGGGAGCCCCCTCCAGCTGCAACCTGCATGCTCCGGGCACCATCCTCAAGCCACCAGCCAGAGGAAGGGGGCTGGTGAGGTTTGCTGAGACATGATCTGGGCTGCTGTGGCCCCTCGTGCCCACCATTCACAGATTCAGCCACTCTCTTGGAGCACCTACTAGGTGCCAGGCCCAGGCTGAGTGCCAGTGGAGCCTGGTGAACAAAACAGACAACTGTCCCTGCCCGAGTAAGAGGACAATCAAAGGAAGAAGACAGACGTTAAACAAATAAGCAAATGTATAATAATGACAAGTCAGGAAGAAGGATTGAGGGGATGAAGGTGACAGTGGAGGGTGACATTTTAACAGGGTAGCCATGGAAGGCCTCTCCTAGGTGGTGACACTGAGATGAGACCTGAATAAAGTCAGAGATCCAGCTGCATGAAGGAAATGGGGAAGAGCATTCCAGGCAGACGGAGCAGCAAGTGCAAAGGCCCTGGGGTGTGTTAGAGGACTAGCAAGGAGGCCACTGTGGCTGGAGCAAAGTGAGCAAGGGAGAAAGAATGGTGGGGATGAGGTCGGGAAGGCAATGGGGCCAGACGAGGCAGGGTCATGTGGCCCTTGTAAGGACTTCAGCATGTGCTCTGAGATGGGAGCCATGGAGGGTTCTAAGCAGAGACAAAATCTGACTTAGGATCCATTTGGCTCGAACAGGATCCCTTTGACTACATGTGGAGAATGCACTGAGTTAAGGTAGGAGCAGCAAGATCAGAGGGGAAGTGCTTTGAATCCCGTGTGCAAGTGGAAGGGGGGAACCTGGTTGGCTTCTGGGTGTATTTTAAAAGTAGAACGGACAAGATTTCTGACCAATCATTAGATGTGGGGCAAGACATGAACAAGTCACCCCAAGGCTTGGGCCTGAGCACCCGAAAGGACAGAACTCCCATTTCCTGAGAGTGGGGGGTTATGGGTGGACTGGTGGCTGGGTCTATTCTCTGTCCACTCCCCGAAAGCCCCATGCTGACCCCCACCCCAGCGTCTCCCGGGGTCAGGGTTGTGAAGGGAGAGAGTGAGGAGTCGGCCCCACCCAGGCCTCTGGGCAGGAAAGGGGCACCCAGGGCCTGGCCGCAGGATGACACAACACTTAATAATTTCTCCGCTGAGTTTTGCAATGGGCACCCTTTATCGGCTAGTGAAGGGAGTGGAGTTTTGCAATCGCCCCAGTGGGTGATCATGGCTGGTGCCAGGCCAGAGGGATATCAGGCCAGGCCACAGGCATCTTCTTCTTGACCCACAAGGATTGAGTCCCAAACAGGCCATCCAGGGCTGAGCCATCATGGTGGCACAGAGGGCTGGGAGTGAACACTGGCCTCAGACCCACTGGGTTAAAATCTAGCTGCTCTACTCAGCTGGTGACACTGGGCAAGTCACTTCCCCTTCTGAACCTCAGCTCTTCCTCTGAATAAAGGGGAGCAATTAAAGGAATTATTTTTAAATCACTTTAATACTGTTATCCAACATACTTTTTAACAAGTACTGAGCACTTACTCTGTATCTGGCCCTGTGCTGAGCACTTTCTGTACATCATCCCATTCAATCCTCATATCAACTGGGGCACCTGGGTGGCTCAGTGGGTTGAGCATCCGACTCTTGGTTTCGGCTCAGGTCATGATCTTGGGGTTGTGAGATCTTGCCTCGTGTCGGGCTCGGTGCTCAGCAGGGCGTCTGCCTCAAGGATCCTCTCTCCCTCTCCCTCTGCCCCTCCTCCTGATTGTGCTCTCTCTCTCTCCCAAATAAATGAATAAATCTTTTTTAAAAACCCTTATATCAACCTTTAAACTGTTACTTTCCTATTTTACAAGGTGAAAAATGAGGCTCAGAGAGAGGGAGTGACTGCCCCAGGTCACCCAGCCTGTCAGGTGTGGAGCAGGGACTCAGACCCTGGCCTGCCTGACTTCAAAACCCAGTTCTGTCATTAGGAAGTCACTGGGGCTCCCTGAGGCTGTTTCCTCATCTGTAAAATGGGCATTACAAACTAAATGGAATTAAACAGTGCTTCCCTCGTGGGGTTGGTGTTTGGCACCTGGGAAGCCCTTAGAACATGGCAGCCATTATGATTATTATTATCCCCAAGATTGTAGTTACTGGTCAGCACTACCCCTAGGGGTGCCTGACAGCCAGGAAATCCCCCCCTCCCCTCACTGCCCAACCCAGCTATGTGGGGCGCAGACAGGACAGGGGCTTTGGAATCACACCCGTGGCCGGGATCCCTCCTGCCTTCCTGCTGTGACTCTGGGCCCATCACTGGGGTGACAATTCCCAACACTCCAGGCCATTTACAGGCCAAAGAAGACCACTGGCCAATGACAATCCCCGTGTGTTGGGGACCCCAGGACAGTCCTGTGAAGGAGGGTCATTTATCTTGTCCAGCAGAGGACACAAGGCTCAGGCTGGACACAAGATTGCCCCGGACATCAAGCCAATGAGAAGGGGACAAGGATGTTGCTTCCGCCAGGACAAGTCCTCCAACCACTCAAGGTGCTGATGGCAAAAGCCTTCCTGCCCAAGTCTCTCTCTCTCTCTTTCTCCCCTCTTTACCTCCCTGTCTCTCTTCTTCCCTGTGTCTCTCAGACCAACCCTCGAAGTGTGGCTCCCTTTGTCTCTCTGCTGTGTCTCTGTCTCTCCCTCAGTGTCTCTCCATCTCTCCAGCAAGTCTGTCTCTCCCCTACACGCTCACCCTCTGGGCCCGCCCACCTCCTCTCCCTTACTGGCCATAAACATCTACTGAGGGAAGGTGTCTGGCCACCTAATTTGCTTGAACACTCACCCAACCCCACCTCCCTTCTCACACCACCACCCAAGGGCTCCCCAGGGAGGGAGGGCAGGTAGGGGATCCACATGAAAGAGGCCGCCCGTTCAGGGGTCTGCAGCTCACGGCCAGACCTGGCCCCAGATGGATTCCCGCTTCCCCCCCCCCCCCCCCCCCCCCCCCCCCCCGCCGGCAAGGGCAAACTCCGCCCACCACCCTGGGGGTGAATGCTAATTGGCTCAAGTCAAATATGGCCCTCTCTCTCCCCTTGCAGTGATTGGCTGAGGCGAGATCTGGAATGCTTCTGTGGCCAGTGAGATGGGGAAGTCTGCCAAGGGACTTCTGGGAATAGTTGCTTCATTCTCAAGAGAGCACATGAGGGCCTTTTCCTGCCTGGGCCATGGCTGTGTGACAGAGATGGCAGGAGCTTTGGCACCATCATGGAGCTGTGAGGAGCTGGGCTGGGAGGAGATGGGAAGCACCTGGGGCCTCAATGATGCCCAGCCCCCCCTAACCTCCAGCTCACCCAGGCATTCCTCATTCAGTCATTCAGCAGGTATTTATTGAGCACCTACTATGTGGCAAGCCCTGTTAACAGGCACTGGGGATGCAGCAGAGAACAGAGCCAATATGATCTCTGCCTTGCATTCTGGGGTAGGGGACAGACCCCAATCGAATAAACATCTGAGAAAGTGTAGAAATATGGCCATAATGAGGGCTGCCAAGAAAGATCCATGAAGATGAGACCAGAAGGGGGGGTCAAGAAAAGCTTCCCTGAGGAGGTGTCTTAGGTCGGGATGCCCAGAAGCAGAGCCCGAAACAGAGACTGGAATGCATGTGATTCACTAAGGAATGCTTTGGGGAGAAAAAGAGAGAGTGAAACAGGACATGTGGTAAGCACAAAGCTAGGATATGGTCTCAACCGAAGTCTAGCTTTAGCCTAATCTCATGGGGAGTTCTGGAGCATGAAGAGTGCTACAGAGAGGATCCCACCTTGAAATAAGGGGGCTGGGCTTTGTTTCTCTAGTTTAATCAGTCATTGGTTGTTTCCGTCCACCTCTTTGTCTGGGGGTAAGAGGACCACATAGGTGGGGCATCTCCTGTTCAGTGAGAGCTCCAGAAAGCAGCTCTAGCTAGGCACCCATAGCTGCCAACATTGCATGGCAGCTGAGAGATGACTGCAGGGTCCAGTGTAAGGGTATCTGGGTGGGTCATCACAGTGCCCACTTCAGGAGGTCCCTGATCTGAGGTCTGGGCACTACCTAGGTGAGGAGCAGTGAGGAAAGCATTTCAGTAGGGGACGCAGCATGTGCAAAGGCCCTGAGGCAGGCAGGAGCCAGATTTACTAAAAGGAAACCAAGGTAACTCTCTAGCAGAGTGAATGAGAGTGAGAGTAACAGATTAGGAGACACGGGTCGGCCATTATGCAGCAACAGCAGGGGGTGATGAGGAGGCTAATCCTTATTCTGAGGGCAGCAGGAGTCATGGGAGACTGTTGAGCAAGGGAGGATGGTGATCCAGCTTACGTTTTTTAAGGCTCCATCTGGCAGCACGCAAAGAATAGACCTAGGGCTGAGACTGGGAGCAGAGATCATTTGGAGGCTATTGTAATCACTCAGGTGAATCACCCAAGCTTGAATGGTGGTGGGGGTAGAAAGCACAGAGAGGTGGGGACAGGGTGAGGCTCTCTAGGAGGTGAGAGTAATGGTAGTTATTTTTCACTTCCTACGAGTAAGGCGCTATTCCAAGCACTTCACAGAGAGGATCTGACTTAAGCACATCCCTTTTAAGTAGAAACTCTTATTGCCCCTGCTTCACAATAAGGAAACTGAAACATGGTAGGATCAATGCCCTAAAAATGGCTCACACCCTCATGTGCCAGTACTTTCTGTCCCACCTCGATGGGCCCAGGACACTTGTAAATCTCAGGCATCCAGGGGACCTTGGGGCAGGACTCCCCCCCCCCCCGCCACAACCCCCGGTTGGGAACACGTGAGAATCTAGCCATATGTCACCAATCACTTCTCATTTCAGCCTCCTTGAGAAGTCGGCGTAATTATTACATCCATATGTAATAATTGTCTGAGTCACAGACCCCATTTCTACCGAGTTCTTCACTCTTTCCTATGGGGCAAGACACCACCCCGTGTGACCCCCACAACCCAGAGAGAGGCAGGAACTTCCCTGAGGCCACTCAGCATGTCCCTGGTGCAGGTGCCTGCAGCTGAGGTGAGGCCACCAGGCCCTGTGCTGTTATCTGTAGCCAGAGGCAAGAGGCCCAGCGGGATACCTGGGGCCCCTGATACAGTGGCCTGTGGTCCCAGCCCCCATGAGGCAGGCAGGCCATGCCCAGCCTAGAGATAATCAAGACCAGATTCTGGCCAGTGATTCATTACAACACCATGGCCAGGGCCGCCCTGTGGAGTCTCAAGACTCAGAGGCAGGATTTCCTGGGGTTGGGGCTGGGGCTGGAAGAGGGACGGGGAATGGAGAAGGGAGACCCAGGGGTCAGCGGGGTCCCTTTCCAGGAGGAATCCACACAGCAAAAAAAGAAGAAAAAAAAAAAGTGTCCAGGCTGCTTCTTGGTGGTCAGTGGCTTGCTTGTGGAATACCTGCTGTGTGTCAGGTCCTGTGGGACACAGTGGTGACCAAGCAGACCTGGCACCTGTCCTCAGGGAGCCTCACTTGCACGGAGGAAGCAGGTATCAAGTAAGGAATACCATTAAGAGAATGGGTAGTGCTGAGCATTGGAAGGAGAGATGTGGGGCGCTGCTTGGGAGTGTACCAGGGAGGCCTCCCCAATGAGGTGACTTAGAGCTAATGCCTGAAGGATGTGTAGGGAGAGCTCTGAGAAGAGGTGAAGGAAGAGGAGGCTAGAAGGGGATACAGCATATGCAAAGGTCCTGAGGTGGGCCAAGTACGGAATGTTGAGGGTAAGAGAGCGGAAAGGGAGGGCCACAGTGATGAGGCAGGAGCATGAACAGATGGGCAGGTGGGTGGTGAGGAGACGAGGCCAAGGTGAGGAGCTCAGATTATAGTTTATGCCATGGGAGCCATAAAAGGCTTTAGGCAGGAGCTGTGGCAGATGTGATCAGACTGGAGTCCAGTGGATCTGCTGTACAGGATAGCATGGACGGACCTGAGCAACTACAGGTCCTAGAACCTGAGGATCCAGGCCTCCTGGGTCGCCTTACTTCCAATACACAGGGCTCTAATAGCCCGCAGGCAGAGGCCCGGCTGGGCCAATCCCAGGTACCCTGTGGCCCCTGGCTGTCTGCCCCCACCTGGACCTCCTAGGGAACATTCCAGACAGCGATTATCTCAGTTCTGAGCACTAATTAGCCCGGTTTCACCTCAGGCCTCCCCAGGGCTGCTCTGAGAGGGCCCCCTGGGGAGGCAGCCTCCAGGTACAAGGTCCCAAGGGAGGACTGGAGGGCCAAGAAGCAAGGGGCCCTGGGGCGCCTGGGTGGCTCAGTTGTTATGCACCTGCCTTCGGCTCAGGTCATGTCCCAGGGTCCTGGGATCGAGCCCCGCATCGGGCTCCCTGCTCTGCGGGAAGCCTGCTTCTCCCTCTCCCACTCCCCCTGCTTGTGTTCCCTCTCTCGCTGTGTCTCTCTCTGTCAAATAAATAAATAAAATCTTTAAAAACAAAAAAAAAAAGAAGAAGTAAGGGGCCCTGAGCCGCTTCCTCGGACTAGTCAGGCCTGCAGCTACGCCCCAGAGGTGTGGAAAATGCCCTGCTGGGGATGTGGCTTCAGCAGCCGGGGCCCCTGGCCCCCACCCCCCTTCCCCGGCACTCTGCACCTTGGCCAGCCCCAGGCACCTGGCCAGGGCGCCCAGCCCCCACCCCGCCCAGATCCAGACCTGGGGAGCTCCCCTGCCTCCTTCCTCCTCACTGATTTCTTCGCTTCTCTCAGCCCGAATCTGGCTCCGTGCGTGTGCGCGTGTGCATGTATCTCCGTGCGTGTGCGCGTGTGCATGTATCTCCGTGCGTGTGCGCGTGTGCATGTATCTCCGTGCGTGTGCGCGTGTGCATGTATGTATATGCGTCCTTCTCCTCCACTCTCTCCTGCCCTCTCTCTTCCTGTCTCCCTGTCTTTCCTTCTTTTCTCTCTCTCTCTTTCCTTTTTCACTTCCTAGCTGTCTCTCTCTGTCTCCCTCCCTCTCTCTCTCTGTGTCTCCCTGTTTCTCTGTCTCCTTGTCCCCCAACCCTGGCCCAGGGCCAGTCATTCTCCCCTTTCCCCTGGTCTCCAGCTTGAAGCTTGGTTGGAGGGGTGGGGGGCTGCTCTTCTGGTCCCAGCCCCTTGGGGGCACCAGGTGGGTGTGAGTGTCCCTGGGCAGCCTCCAGGCAGAGGAGTGAGGATGGTGCCTGCACACACGGCTCCAACCCTGCCGGTTTTTCCAGCTCAGCCCCACCCTGGACTGGGCCGCCCCCTCCCCGGGGACCCACCCTCCCTGGGCCCAGTGGGGTTGCTAGAAGGTGAGGCCCAACCAGGAGTGTCCCAGGAAATGGAAGCCGAAGCAGGATCAAGTTGCCTGGGCCCTCCGTGCTGGCTAGGCCCAGGCTAGAAGCTTTACAGCCCATCTACCTGAGGGGAAACTGAGGCTTAGAGAGGGGCTTCAGGTCACACAGCTAGTTAGGGTCCGAATTCCAACCCCCGCCTCAGGGAGGGATTCAGACATAACCAAGGGTATCCTTCCTGCTCCTGGTCCCCCAAGTCCTTTCCCAGAGGCCACCCCTGGCCTATTTCTTGTGTGTCCTTCCAGAACTATCCATGCATATCCATAGTCCTCTTCTTTTATGAATGTTTTAACACAGGGGCTGAAACAACAAGCACAATTCTGCACCTGCTTTTTCACTGAACCATATCTTGGAGATCTTTGCCTTATCAGGATCTTCTTCTTCCTTATTTCTAATGCCTGCTGGGTCCTCCAGGGAGTGGGCCAGCAGCAACGTACTTAACCAGCTCCACCAATGGACATCCCGGTTGTTTCCAGTCTGGTTCCCTCCCCCCCCCCAAAAAAGAAAATGTCACAGCAGCCCCCATCCCCCACAGCACACACACAGGCACGCACATGTATACACCAGGCTGCTGACCTGTAGGATCTAGTCATCCTGGAAGGTGCAGTGAGGCTTACCTAGAAATGAGCTCAAAATCCTGGAGAGGGGCTTGTTAAAACTGCAGATTTCTGGGTCTGCTCCAAAGCACCTTAAGTGGAAGCTTAGGTGCTGGGACCCTGCAATCTGCATTTTTAGCAAACACTCCTGGAGCGGAGGGACTCACATATCCAGGGACTGTGACTGTCCGGCTGGGTTTTCATGCTCTGTTCCTGGCTCATTGGACTCTTGGGGCGATGCCCTGCCCCCTCTCAGCTGCTCCCTTATGTTCTATTCATGCGGTGTGGCTCTAGAAAAACTTGGTGGGGGGATGGGTAGGAAAGGGTCTACACAGTGAAATAAAAGCCACAACAGGGACGCCTGGGTGGCTCAGTCGTTAAACGTCTGCCTTCGGCTCAGGTCATGATCCCAGGGTCCTGGGATCGAGCCCCGCATCGGGCTCCCTGCTCAGCGGGGAGCCTGCTTCTCTCTCTCTCCCCCCCCCCGACTCTCCGCTCTCTCTCTGTCAAATAAATAAATAAAATCTTTAAAAAAATAAAAAAGAAATAAAATAAAAGCCACAAAAATACAGGATGTTTATTTATTTTATAAATAAAAACAAAGCAGAAAAACCGAAAGGGAAACAGATGCAAAGAGGGGCAACAGGACACGCCTATGACTCCACAGGCCTTGATGTTAATAGGCAGCAAGGCTGAACTTGAGCCCAGGTCTCTTGACTCTTAGGCCAGGAGTTTTCTGTTGCATTCCACCCGCCTGAGTCCAGTCTCCTGTCACCTAGCCATTGCTTACCCATGCACCCACCCACTCGTCCCTCCTCCACCTGTTCCTTGCTCATGCCATCACCCAGCCCACGCCTACCAGTCCAAGTCCATCCACCCATTTGTCCATCCATCTCTCTCTGTTTCGCCAACCACCCATCCTCCATCCTCCATCCTACCATGTGCCAGGTGCTGTTCCAAGTGCTAGCAACAACGACAGACCTGTTCCTGCCCCAGGAGCTCAGCGCCCCTGGGAGACACTGACATTAGACAGATAATCACACACATATAGACTCCAAACGGGGGTCCTGGCTGTGCACGGGAATGGAGGGGAGAGATGGGAGATCAGGGAAGGCCCCCCCGAGGACCCTCTCATCTGAGAATTAAGTAGTGGGTAGGCATGAACCTGGTAAGAAGGGAAAGGAAAGAGTCAAAGGTGCACTGGCAAGTTGGAGGGATGGGGGAGACCGAGAGAAGGTACAGGTGGGAGGCAAGGAGGCTGGGCTGTAGGTGTGAGCAGGGGCACACTGGACATGGTGAGGATGTCTGGCTGGAGCCCCAGCTCTGGAGGGGTAGGGAGGCGGTGAGGGGATCAGAGGGGCCAAGACAGAAGCCCCAGGGCAGAAACCACCAAGGCAGGGAGTGGATTTCCGCGGAGTCCACACTGGAGACGGGCTGGGAAGCAAGGAAGCTCCACTCGGGGCCGGGTCCTGCTTCCTGCCTCTCTCCCCAGGACGACCAGCCCCAGCCTGTCCTCCCAGTCTGAACGCTGGCTCCCTGGCTCCCTGCCAGCCCTGGCCCGGCCTCCTCCTCCCACTCACCTGCCGATCCTGTCCCACTGCGAGGGGGGGGGGGGGACGGGGGGGCTCCTTCCCTGCCCCCAGCTCGTCCAGG
Organism: Callorhinus ursinus; assembly: GCF_003265705.2. Classification (NCBI taxonomy): domain Eukaryota; kingdom Metazoa; phylum Chordata; class Mammalia; order Carnivora; family Otariidae; genus Callorhinus; species Callorhinus ursinus. The sequence continues at coordinate 8,454,997 of NW_027397115.1, forward strand.
GGCACCAAGCCCTCCACGGGGGGAGGCGGGGTCTACCAGACAGGACCCCTCAGACATCACCCATTAAAGCTTAGCAGGTCACTCCATCCACAGCCTCAGCATACTCTCTCCCGTAACAGGATGTTTATTGAGTATCTCCTGGGCACCAGACCCCGGGCTCAGCACTTTCCACCAGTTCTGTCTCTGTGCTCCCTCTTCTCCCTGGCTGTCACCCCCTGCGAACCCTCAGAGGCAGTCAAATCATATCCCTCCTGTGCTCAGAACCCCCCTGCCCACGACCCACATCCACACACCACCCTCCAGCCCCCTCACGCGCCCTGGCCTCCCTGCCGCTCCCTGAACAGAGAAGCGTGGTCCCACCTCAGGGTCTCACACTTGCCAGTCCCTCTTTCCCCAGACACCCCCAAGGCCCTCTCCCCTTCCTCTTCCACGTCTCTGCTTCAGTATCACCCTCTCTCAGCGGGCGCTCCCCCAGTGCCATCCCACCGGCCCCTCCCGAGGGCCCTGGGACAGCCACAGTATCACTGTTCTCTTCCGGAAAACGTGGGGCTTAGTCCCTGCTGACACCAAACACTCTGTGCTTTTACAAGTTTCACAAGAAACTCCCATCGACCCCAACCCCCCTTGACAGACCCCTCGATGATGCAGACCTGGGCGCTGTTGTCATCATTTTTGCCATTTTTTCCTCTTGTTTCCATCAGTTCTTTTACGAACCATTTCCTTCCTGGGCACCAAGCATGTGGCCATCCTGGGGTATCATGGGCGCCCGCTTGCAGACGGGACTGATGCGCAGAGACTCAGAAACGAGGAGCCAGAGATGGGCCAGAAAACAGGCAGCAGTGAAAGGCCACAAGAAGAAGTGCTCCGTGGGGGCGCATGGGGTGGGCTGGGTGGCTGAAAACACAGCAGCTCCTCTGGACCCAGGTTATGCTTCCATGGAAAGTTTAACATTTTAAAAAGTGTAACAGAGGGGCACCTGATCTCAGGGTTGTGAGTTCGAGCCCCATGTCAGGCATAGAGATTACTTAAAAATTAAAATGGAATCTTTTAAAATAATCATAAAATAATAAAAAAGAAAAAGTATAAATAAATAAATAAAAGGACAATAAAAATAAATAAATAAAAAGGACAGCATTAAGGCATAGGTGACTACTGCAAGTTGGCACCCTCAAATCATAAAACCATGAATAAAGGGGCTGTCCCCAGGGTGTGTTGTCCAAGACAACCCAGCCTGATTGGAAATGTTTTAAGAAAATGGAGGTGTGTATTACTAGCGTTGTTTTTTTTTTAATATTTTATTTATTTATTTGAGATAGAGAGAGAGAGCACGAGTTGGGGGGGAGGGTGGGGGGGACAGGCACACACAGAGGGAGAGGGAGAAGCAGGCTCTCCACTGAGCAGGGAGATTCCAGGACCTTGGGATCATGACCTGAGCGGAAGGCAGACACTTAACCGACTGAGCCGCCCAGGTGCCCCACCAGCATTGTTTTAAAATCAAAATTTAACTGTGCAAAAGGCAAAAAGGCAGGCCAGCCTGGGGATCAAAGAGCAGCTTGTACCTACGAAGCAACTACTGTGTGCTCCAGGGGCACACGCTAAGGCCTGCCAAGTCCCTATTTCCCCAAGTTTCAGCTTTGCTCAGCCAACAATGGTAGCTGGGTACCAGGAGATCTGGGTTCTTCTCATCTCCCTATGGCCTGGCACAGAGCACTTCTTCCCACTTCCCAGATGGAAGAACTGAGGCCCGCAAGGTTAAAGAATGTTCCTGAACATCCAAACACAACCAAGGTGAAAGTACTGAGCAACCTCGCCAGATGCCACAGTCCTGCCCAGGACCAGCCACATGAAATGCCAAGACCCTCGCCCTGAAATCGTGAAGAATTTCAAGGCTCAGCAGCAGAGCATTAAACCACGTGCGGGCCCCTTCTGAGCATGAGTGCCGTGTGTGTCACCATCCAGGAAACCCGCCCCAGACCTGCCTTAGCTCACCAAGAACTTTTTCAAAACCCAGAATGGAAATTAAGAGTGTTTTCTAAGTAACCTCCAGGAAGTCTGAAAGCTCCTTTCTCCAGAAGTTTCCATCCCATGCTAGCTAGCATTGTTTTAAATCAAAATTTAGCTGTCTTAACATGTAGGTGTTTGCGAGGCCTGAGGGCAACAGAGGCTCCCCCCTTCCCACACGTAGCAATAATAAACAACAAGAGCAGTTGCCCTTTTTGAGTACTTAAGACGTGAAGGCATCATGTCAAGTTTTGAGCACACTGTCCACCAATGCTATTAGGCACATGCTCTTGTGGGCAGGCTCTAGAAGTGGAAACTGAGGCACACAGTGGGGAGCCACTCACCCCAGGTCACATAGGCAGATGAAGGAAGAACCAAGATTCACACCCAAGGGTGTGGAGCCCCAGAGCCCACACACCGGCCAGGAAGGAAGGCAAAGGACAACAGGAGGCAGGCAAGGTTGGCAGGGCGGCCCCGGAGCGGGGAGCAAGGCTCTGGGGATGCGATCTGCTGCCCAGGCCGTCCTCTGTCCCACTGCCTGATCACCCCACTTGGAATCTCGAGCTCTGGGCTGGAAGGGCCTTCATCAGGTGGTGGTTTCGCCATCCCCACCAGGCCCCGGGGAAGCCTCTGGGAGCCAAACAGGGCTGTCCAGCCCAGTGAGTCCAGGCCAGAGCACTGGGTAAGGAGCACTCCCCAGGGTCACCCAGGCCCAAGTTCACATCCTGCCTCTGCGACCCACCAGCTGTGTGACCCCAGGCAGGGTAATCCCCCTTTCTTAGCCCTTTTGTCCTTTGTGGTGTTTCCTTTAGAACCTCAGGTATGAAGGCCCGAGTTATCCAGCTCCTCAATTCCTTTCTTTTTTTTTTTTTTTTTTTTTTTAAGATTTTACTTATTTATTTGAGGCGGGGGGGCAGAGGGAGAGGGAGAAGCAGCCTCCCCGTTGAGCAGGGAGCCGAACTCGGGGCTCCATCCCAGGACTCAGGGGATCATGACCTGAGATGAAAGCAAACGCTTAACACCCTGAGCCACCCAGGTGCCCCTCCAGCGCCTCAATTCCGAACACGCTGTCCTCATTTGCCATGCCAGCCCCCTCCCCGGTTTTATTTATTCCTTTCAACCCCATTTCCCCTCCCTGTCCACCTCATTCCCCTGTGTTGGATGTGCATCTTCAATTTTTTTTTTCTTTTTTCACTCTGATTTTGAGTTTAACATATGTCAAGTACAGAAAGGGAATCTGTCTTGGTCAGTTTTTATCTCAATGAATATTCACTTACATGTATATAAATCCATATCACCACCACCCAGGACAAGACAGAACCTTTGCAGCAGCCACATGCAGCAAAGGTTCTTCCACATGCCCCTTCCCGAGCAGTGGAACTCCTCTACCCACAGAAGGAACCACTGTTGTGACTTCTAGATTCATCTGAGCTGGCCCGGAACTTCCTATCAGAGCAGTCACACCGTACGTGGTCTTTTGTGTCTGGCTTCTGTCCCTCGGCGTAATGCTCTCGATTCGCCCATCGTGTGCGGGAATCCATAGCTCGCTCCACGGCCCTGCTGAGTAGTATTCCATTTATAGATGTCCTACAATTTGTTGATCTTCTCATGTGCTGAAAGACATTTGGGCTATTTCCAGCTTGGGGCTATTATAAATAAAACTGCCGTGAATATGCTTGCAGGTCTTTTTTGTGGACATATATTTTCATTTCTCTCGGGTTTATTGGAGGTCAGATGTTTTGATTCGCTTTTCAACTGTCGCACAACTTCTGAACTTACAGAAAAATTACAGGAGTTATAAGGAACTCCGGGATATCCTTTGCCCAGATTATTTACATTCTGTCCCACTTCATCATTTCTCCCTCTATTTATGTTTCTCTCTTGTCCTGAATGATGGAGAGTCAGTTGTAGACGTGATGTCCTTTGATCCCTGAACCCTCCGGCATGGATCTCCCAACCCCCCCTCCCCCACTACACACACACAGTACACAAACTCACGACACTTATCATCGATATGACACCACCATCAAACCCACATGCCACGTTCAACATTCCACGATTGTCCCCCAAAAGGTCTTTACAATTTCCTTCTGGTCCAGGACCACACCTCACTTCCTTCGGTTGTATTAGGCTCTTTCAACAGCTCCTCAGTCTTTCATGGACTTTCTTGTCTTTGGCACTTTTGAGGATGACAGGCCAGCCTCTTTGTAGTTTGCCCTTCACTCTGGATTTGCCTGATGCTTCCACATCGCTAGCTTCAGGTCATGCATCTTTGCATGGACCTCCTAGAAGTGATACTGTATTCTGGTGTGCCAAGTCAGGTGGCACACAGTTGTGATTTGTCCCGCTGCTGGAAAATGGGGAAAATAAAAGCTCCCACCTCACCAAGCTGTTATTACAAGGATTCAATGAGACACAGCCCGGATTTGTACTTACTATCTCTCCTGCATCTGGAGGGAGGGCCAGGCATGGGGTAAAGAACAAACAGGGGGCTGGCCCCATCCAGACCTGTCCCCTGGGCCCCAATCCTCATGAGCTCTGCCTCCTAGAACTTGCAACCAGGATGCCAAGAGAGACAGGAATGCATAGGAGCCAGAACTCTAGGGAGACCAGGCTGGAGGCCCCCTGATGCTAGCTCAGCCTGATCCCCTAAGTAAGTGATGGGGACCTGAGGCCCTGAGAGTGCAGAGGGCTTCCCCAATGTCACAGCGCAAGCCACTCAGCTCTGCCCAGCTGTTGGATCCTCCACACCAGGGATTTTCAACTGAGGGTGACTTTGCATCCCCAGGGGACACTTGACAATGTCTGGAGACATATTTGGTTGTCACATCTAGGGGCTGCGGGGTGCTACTGACACCGGGTGCATAAAGGCAGGGAACCTGCAATGCACAACAGTGTCCCGAGACAAAGACTGATCCTGTCCCGGGGCGCCTGAGTGGTACAGTCGGTCAGGCATCCGACTCTTGGTTTCAGCTCAGGTCATAATCTTGAGGTCATGAGATTGAGCCCCGCTGAGTGCAGAGTCTCCTTGAGACTCTCTCTCCTTCCTCCGCTGCCAACCCCCATATAAAGACATCCTAAAAAAACAAAGAATGATCCCGTCCTAAATGCCAGTGGTGTCGAGATGGAGAAGACCTGGTTCACACTACACTAATGATAGCAGGCAGTGGTGAGCCCCTGGCCAACTATCGTAGATTTTATTTATTTATTTATCAGAGAGAGAGCAAGAGAGAGAGAGTGAGCATGAGCAGGGGTGAGGAGGCAGAGACAGGCAGAGAAGCAGGCTCCCTGCTGAGCAAGGAGCCCGATGCGGGACTCGATCCCAGGACCCTGGGATCATGACCTGAGCCAAAGGCAGGTGCTTCACTGACGGAGCCACCCAGGCGCCCCAAAGCCAACTTTATCCCAGAGCTCAACTGGCAGCAGAGAAAAGGCTGCTTGGACCTTCGGCAGCACCTTAAAAAGGAGAGCCCTTCTTGTAAAAAGTACAAGTCTGTTTTTGTTCTGAGTCCGCAAGGGTTCCCATCAGCACTGCTGGAGAAGGTCTGAGGCTGTCCCAACCTCTGGGGAGCTGAGCAACAGGGCTTACAGGGGTGTCAGGATCCCTGGCCTGAAAAATGCAGGGAGTGGGGGATCTTAAACCATCCCCTGCAGCCAGATTGCTGGGTGAGGGTGGTTACACGCTGCGGTCCCATCATCTTTTCTGGGTTCTGGTTTTACAGAATCTGAGGTTCCACATGCTTCCAATTCCAGGTAGAGATAACAAAGCCTGGGATGTAGCAGATTCTCAATAAATGATTTGTTGGAAAAAAAATGAACTGTGAGGATAATTGATATTATTATGCATGTACTATGTGCCAGGCAGTATTCGAGCATTGTGCATGCATCATCATTTAATCTCACCACACCCTGGGCGACAGGTTCTGTTGTCACCATCCCCATGTTGCAGAAGAGGGAACACGAGCACAGAAAAGTGAAGTTACTTGCCTGAAGTCACAAGCTGTGAAGATGAACATGAATGAATGAATGAGTGATGAAGGACCAAACACCAGTTCCCAACTACATTAGCATTTTTCCTTCAAATATTACTGAATCAAAAGCCTGGTCACAACTCTTCTTGGGACCTAAGAACCCCAGCCAAAGCCCCCAGACCCCCTGGTCCTGTCCGGGCCAGCCCCCTCCCTCTCACTTAGCAGGACTGTGTCCCTAAACCTAAGCCTGAGGTAGAAACTTATGCCACAAAAGCCTGGGGACCCTAATGTGAGGGGACCCTTTTGTTATCAAGGGCTTCCTTTACACCAAGTAGTTAAGTGTCTAACTCTTGGTTTTGGCTCAGGTCATGGAGCCCCATGTCAGGCTCTGTGCTCAGTGGGGAGTCTGCTTGAGTTTCTCTCTCCCTCTTCCTGTGCCCCATCCCCCCCTGCTTGCTCTCTCTCTCTCTCTCTCTCAAATAAATAAATCTTTGAACAAAATAAAAGTGAGGCAAAAAAATTAAAAATAAAATAACAAAAAAGAGGGGCACCTGGGTGGCTCAGTTGGTTAAGTGACTGCCTTCAGCTCAGGTCATGATCCTGGAGTCCCGGGATCGAGTCCCGCATCGGGCTCCCTGCTCAGCAGGGCGTCTGCTTCTCCCTCTGACCTTCTTCCCTCTCGTGCTCCCTCTCTCTCATTCTGTCTCTCTCAAATAAATAAATAAAATCTTAAAAAAAAAAGAATGAGGCAGCTCTACAGTACCAATATGAGCAACCTCCAAGATACATTGTTGAATGAAAAAAGCAAAGTATAGACCAGTATGGACAGTGCTACAGTGTGTGATGTAGTGACCATCACGTGCGGGTCTGTACCTGCATATGCGCGCACAGACCACCGGCGACAAGAAAAGCCCTTGGGAAGGGAAGGGAATGTGAGGGCCATGGGGGAGGAAGACTGACTTTTCACTGTAAACACTTTCATACCTTTTGAATTTCAGACAATGAGTAGGTATTATATATTCAAATTAAATAAAAAATTAAAATCAAAATGCGTAAATTCCATGGGGTAGTTGAACTCAGATCATACACAAGAAACGTGGCACCGTTTGGGGGCCAGAGCAGAGTGAGGAGGGCATCCCACTGGGGTGGGAGGGAGTGGGCAGGGCAGGGAGTGAGGTGCAGAAAAAGGAAGTTGGTTACATAAGGGGATTGATGAGATAAGTACATAAATTAAGAATAATGTAAGCTGGGGCGTCTGGGTGGCTCAGTTGGTTAAGAGTCTGCCTTCAGCTCAGGTCATGATCTCAGGGTCCTGGGATCGAGCCCCGCATCGGGCTCCCTGCTCAGCGGGGAGTCTGCTTCTCCCTCTGCCCCTCCCCCCACCCCGCATATGTTCGTGCTCTCTCTCTCTCTCTCTCGCTCGCTTTCCCTCTAAAATAAATAAATAAATAAAAATTAAGAAAAATGAAAGCTAATATTCTTCTCACTGTCGGGAAAGATAGTTCCAAACACGGAAAGGGAGAAAATTAGAAAAACTCTGTCGTGCTGGATTAGAAGCAGAATTATCCATGTCAGCTCATAGTTTTCTACACAGGTGATACAGAGAAGACAGATAACCAGATACAGAAATGACACAGATAGAAGTTTATGTCCATGTACATACAGACACACAGTCTTAGAGAGGGTTTGGGAGCAGTGACACTCTGGCAGTGATGAGGACACTCTGTGCTGAGACCATTCCCCACTGGAAGGAGCCAGGGCTCCTTGGAGAAATGCTGATTCCAGGGCTGGGCAGGGAAGGCACCAGATGAGGTGGAGCACCTGCAGCACTGCATGCCAGAAAGTAAGGAAGTACTCAGAGAATGAGGGGGACATGTCAGAAGGGCACAGAAGCCAGCTAGAAGGGGCTCCCAACCTACCCCCAACACTTATTATTGCAAAGGGTGGGAGTAACTTTACAGATGGGAAGTCTGGCAGATCTCTCTTCAATCAAGTAATGAAAGTGAACACCATCATTGTCATCACAAGGGGGAAAAACCATAACCACATGAGGTGATGGATGTTTACTAAACTTACTGCGGTGATCATTTCATAACATATACACCTATCAAGTCATGACGTTGTACTCCTTCAACTTATATGATGTTATATGTCAATTATATTTCGATAAAACTGGGGGGGGGGAGAACACCACTGATGATGTGACAAAGAGAATAGCACAGCATCAGGTCTGTGATTTACCTGCCAAGGATGCATAACCTGAGCCTAACCACGAGGAAACAACAGACCCAAATTGAGGGACATGCCACAAAATAGCTGGCCTTTCTCAAAAATGTCAAGGTCACGAACGTCAAGGAAAGACTGAGGAGCTGTTCTAGATCAAAGGAGACTAAAGAGACATGGCGACTAAATGTAACGTGTGATTTAAACTGGACCCTTTTACCGAACATGGTTAGGGCAGCTGGTGAAAGTTGAATGGGTCCAAGGAGATGGCAGTAATGTGCCATGTTAATTTCCTGATTTTGATATTTATATTGTGGTTATATAGAAAATGGCCCTGTTTGTAGGAAATATATATATATCAAGGTATTAAGGAGTGATAAGGCAACAGATCAGCAATTTATTTTTTTAATTTTAGAGAGGGAGAGATGGGGAGAGAGAATTCCAAGCAGACTCCCCGCTGAGCACAGAGCCCAGAGCGGGGCATGATCTCACAACTCTGAGATCATGACCTGAGTCAAAATCGAGAGTTGGATGCTTAACCTACTGAGCCACCCAGGCACCACTATTCTTAAATAATTCAGGGGGGGAAGTGTTCTTTGCACTGTTTTTGTAACATTTCTATACATGTGACATCTTTTTCAAAACAAAAATGCTAGAGACTGAATGTTTGTGTCCTCCAAATTCATATGTTGAAATAACCTAATGTGAGGGTTAGTTCATGAATAGATTTGTGCCCTTATAAAAGGGACCCCAGGGAGCTCCCTCACCCCTTCACCACGTGAGGACACAGCATCTATGAATCAGAAAGCAGGTCCTCACCAGACACCAAATCTGCTACCGATTGATCTTGGATTTCTCAGCCTTCAGAACTGTGAGAGATAAAATTCTGTTGGTTATAAGCCACCCAGCTTATGCACTGTGTTACAGTGGCCCAAACTGACTAAGAAAAAAATTTTAAATCAAAAAAAAAAGTAAGAAATAGAATAAAACCTAGGGTTAAATAGCACTAACAGGAATTAAAATACGTCCTCACAGCATTCCCTATGACTCAGCAAGCATTCCTAGGTATACGCCCAACTGAAATGTGCGCCTATGTTCACCAAAAGACATGTATTCTAGAATGTTCATCACAGCCCAATTCTAAAGAGCCAAAAGCTAGAAACAACCTAAGTGTCTCTCAGTAATAAAATGGGTAAACATATTGTAGTACATCCATGCAGTAGGATTCTAGTCAGTGACAAAAAGGAACAAATCCTGATACGTGCAATTTGGACGAATGTTACAGTTACAACACTGAGTAAAAGAAATCAGACACAAATGAATGTATATCCTGTGATTCCATCTATATAAAGTGCAGAAACAGGCAACCCTAGGGCTGCCTGGGTAGCTCAGTCAGTTAAGCATCCGACTTTTGATTTTGGCTCAGGTCATAATCTCATGGCTGTGGGATCGAGCCTCGCGTCCAGCTCTGTGCTGGGTGTGGAGCCTGCTTAGGATTCTCTCTCTGCCCCTCTCTCTCTCCATCTATAAAAAAGAAACAGGCAAAACTAATGTTTGCTGTCAGTAATCAAGATAATGATTCCTCCTTTCTCTACTTAGGTGGTGATGGGAGTGTCTCTAACTAGAAGGGGCACAAGGGGTTTCTGGGGACCACCATTCTGGTGGAATGGTCTGTTTCTTGATCTCGGTGCTGGTTCCGCCCATGGGTCTATGCAGGGAAAACCCACCAAGCCATCTGCCTATATTGTGTGCACTCTCCTGTGTGTGCATATTTCAGTGAAGAGACATAAAACAATAAGATGCACGTATATAAGGACAGATATCAACCACAGTGGAGTGGGGGCTACAAGAAATGGATGTGGGGAGCTGAGATGCAGAGGGGAAATAAAACAGAAATGCAATGCATGCTTTGCAAGGACTGGTAGCCACCGCATCTTCAGAACTGAAAGGCGGGATTAAGCTAATGCTCTGCACCTGAGTTTCAAGACGAAAGGAAGGAAAGGGTCCCCATTATCTGTATGTCCCTCGCCAGCCCCCAGGAGCATCAGCAAGGCATGCTCGATGACCAGCCCCGTTTAGCACGAGGACTGAGGCCTGGCTTGAGTCAAAGAGTCCAGGCAAGTCCCAACTCCTGCCCCAGGGTACTCTTTTCCAGGGCCTACTGATCCCCACCCACCAGTTTCCCTGAGGAGCTTTCCTCCTCCCTGACCTCCTCCGTCCTCACCAGGGCTCCAGGTCTAGGGCCTGTGAGGCAGGGATCTGGTGACAGCTATAAAAATAAAAGCTCCCCCCAGCCTGGCTCCCTGGCCTACAGACTCACCCCATAGAGATCCCAGCTGCGCTGGCCCCAGGCAGGCTAGCAAAGGTGCCTCCCAGGCCTGGCAGGCTGAGGGCTCAGGGGAGCAGGTGGTGGTGGCAGCATGAGGCGGAAGGGTTATTCAGGGTGGTGTGGGGTGTCGGCTCCCAGCACAGCTGCCACATGCTCTGTGAGCTCTGCAGCGGGGACTGACCCTCTCCATTTCCATACTGAGGACCTCCTCGGTGGTTTGCATATGGAGGGTGTGGGGTCACGATTTGTCCTTGCTGGGGTCAGCAGAGGAGATTCTGTCCATTCCATACAGGTTGATTCCACCTGGGCAAATGTATCAGTTAGAAGTAGCTTCAGCTGCCAGTAGCAAGGAGCCAGAAGCACAGAGACCTCTGTAAGATTTTTTTATTTCTATTTTTCATATCATATAAATAAGTCCAGAGTAAGGCAGGCAAAGACTGGCGTGGCTGTTGCACTACCATCAAGAACCCAAGTGCCTTTTATCTTCCGGTTTCATAACCCTCAGTAGGTGGCTTCCATGCTTCAGTGTTTGCCACATGATTCAAGATGGCCCCTGAAGCTCCAGCCATCCTATCTGAGTTCCAGGCAGAAAGTAGGAAGAAGTTGGGGGCGGCGGGTGGAGAGGGTGCAGAGGAAGGAGGCAAAAGGAAACGTACCTCACAGCTGAATCAGCACCCCCTAAAGAGCTTTCCTGGAAACCTCACCTACAACTTCTCTTTATATTCATTAGTCATCCCTAGCTGCAAGAGATTCTGGGAAATGCAGTCTTTTATCACTTGCCCCCCACAATAGAGGGTCCCATTGCTAAGGAAGAAGGAAGGAAGCAACTATCAAATAGACAATGTTAGCTACAATGAAGAAAAAAATACACATGAAGTGAAAATTCTGCAAAGAAAGAACTGGCATACACAACTCTACCATTGCCCTGCATGAATTTACCTGTCAAATCTTTACAAAACACCACGAGGAACTTTATCACCTTCTTAGCACAGAGCTGGGAACTGAGGGACACCAAGATGCAGTCACTTGCCCCAAATCACACGGCCAGGAAATGGGGGATTCAGAACTAGAATGCAGGCAGCCAAATTCCAGCGCTGGAGCTCTTAACCAAAACGGTAATGAGATTGTTAATAATAATAATACTCACTGGTGCTGGCACTGCTCTAGGTATGTTGCACGGACTCACGCGTGTAATCCTCACAACGACCTTATGAGGCAGGTACTATCATTCCGTTTTACGAACACAGAAACTGAGGCGAAGAGAGGTAAAGTGACTTGTCCAAGGCCACATAGCAAGTGTCAATGGGGTTTATTTCCGGGCAGTGGAATCATAGGTGTTTCCCGTCTCCTTCTTTCATTGATGCTCTGCATTCTCCAATCCTCCCACCAGGATCGTGCATTGCTTGGGAAATCAGATAAAAAGAAAACACTTCTCCTGGGGTCCAGCCTCCTGCCTACTCCCCAACACACCCACCCCCGAGGCCTCAGGGAGGCTGGGCCCTACTTCCCTCGCCAGCCTGGCCTTCCTCCCCCCTGGTGCCCTCTCCTCCGCAGTCACAGCTTCCCAAGGAACTCTCCTCCTCTTGGCTCCCCGCCTCTGCTCCTCTGGTACCCCTCCCGGCATGCCCTCCCCTCATTCCTGCCTGGCAAACAGCTCACTGCGGCTCCAGGCCCTGGGTCAGAGGCTGCTCACCCACGAGATCTCCTGGGCCCCGGCAGGCAGCCTCCCTGTGCCCTTCACCCACTGCACTTTGCCTCCTCCTGAGGCCAAGCGGCCTGTTCTGTCCCATCAACAAACTCGTCAAGGGCTTTCCAGGTGCCAGGCCCTGCCAGGGACACCCACTGATTCCTCCTCAAAACCACCTCCGTCAGCCTCACGCTGGCCTCCACAGTTCTGCATGAAGGACCCTGCCGTCCCTCTGTTCTCCTCTCGCCATGTCATCCCTGGCAGCCTCAACCTTAGCCACGCCAGCTCCTCGCTCTTTCCCTAAAACACTGAGCTCTGTCCTGTCCCAGGGCCTTTGCATTTGCTGCTCCTTCTGCCTGGAATGCTCTCTCAACACCCTCCCCTTGTCACCCTCTACCACACACACACCCCCCTTCATTTTCCTCTTTCTCCCATGCCAGAATGTCAACTCCAGGAGCCCAGAGCCCATCCTGGGCCCACAGTAGGTGCTTGCTTGATCCTGACTAAATACGTGAATATATTCAGGCCCAGAGAAGTCAAGTATCTTGCCCAGAGTCATCCAGCAAGTAAGGGACAAAGCACAGAGCTTTATTTTTTTTTTTTTTTGGCCCGAGCATCTTACCCCTCAAACGCTGTAAAATCGAGGTTTGCCCATCTGTCCCCCCAGAGTGCAGTGATAAGCAGACGAGATAGCTAAGTCTGGGGCTCACACAGGCACGGCTTCTAATATCTATTCTGTTTTCTGGGTAAGTAGTGTTCCCTCTCAGAGCCTCAGGTCCCCACTCTGTACAACAGGACTCCTAACTAACTCTTGGTCTCAGAGGACACCCAGGAGGGGCTCGAACTCTGACAGGTGGGGGCCCCAGAAGCTCTAGTCTCCCTAGCAGCCCCCAGCCTCCCTCACTCCCCCCCTGCACATGGCCACAGCCAATACAAGGCTGAAAACCTCCAAGGAGTGGCAGCCAAATGGACAGCTGGAGCTGCTGGGACTCCTTCAGGGGTCCCCCAGCAGGTCAGCCAGGCCAGGAAAGGAGCAGGGAGAGGAGGGCAGGAAAACAGAGCAAATGAGAAATTTGGGGCCATGGGCAGAGACAGGAAGAGAAGGCTTCTCAGGTTCAAAGGTAAGACATGAATTCAACTCTCCCGCAAGTCACTCATCAGCTGTTGGGCCAGTGACTTCGTCTCTCTGTGCCTCAGTTTCCCCAACTGAGGAAGTGGAAAGATAAACAGCACTCAAGTCATTGGGTTATTGTAAGAATAAAAGCCACATAAAACATGGTAACACCCAGCACAGCGTGCGCATGCCCAATAAACCAAGGCCTGTCTCCCTCACACCTCACCTGGCTCAGGTGTCTGCTCGAACACCACCTCCTAGGGGAGGCCTTCCTGGACCTCCCAGCCCCTCCCTGCCCCACTTCCCTTCCTTCGGAGCCCTTGTCCCCACCTGTCATTACTTCATTCTAGTTTTTGGGCACTTAGGGTCTGCCTCTCTCCCTAAATTGTCCCCTCTGTCTTGGTCACCACGTCCCCAGCACAGAGCATCGGGCCTGGCACCTAGCAGGTGCTCAGCAAATGCTTGCCAAATAAATGGGAAAAGTAACTGGACAAATAAATGTCTCAGAAACAAGGACAAAACCATCCCAGGCACTCTGGGGGAGGAGGACACCTTTAAGTGTTTCCACGGGGGAGTCCCCCTTCTCTTTCCTACCCCGACTCCCACCATTCCCAGTTGTGCCACCTTGGACAGGTCCCTTCCCCTCTCTGAGCCTGTCTGCTTGGCAGGAAAATGCCCCTAACAAAAGCCGCAGCCTTCAAGAGGGGGCTGGGCTGATTCCACTGGCAAGCACCCAGCAGTGTTTCCAGCTTTCACTCTGGACGCCCACTTTTCTCCTCGGTAGAAATCACCAGGCCATGGGACAACTGCCTAAGATTAGGAGGTATGAATGTGTTTTGTCAACTCTCGCAAACACTGGTTGGGGTTCCCAGCTAGCCTCAGTGGTCAACCCCACTAAATGGGTCTGTGGTTAACGTGACCAGCCTTCTTGGGCAGACAGAAGGATCCAGCAAGTCCATCTGAACCAAGGCCTCGGAGTGGCGCTTTGCCCATCGTAAGCACTGAACTCACACACGCTGTTGTTACTATTCCTCAAGGCTCTTCTCTGGCCTCCTGCCCCCCCACCCCCACCCCAGTGCTCCTTCGCCCAGCCTACTCTCTTTTCTCCTGACTTGTGAATGGCTTCCTCCCTCCTCCCTGCAAGCCTTTAGCCCTCCTAGCCTTGTGATCATGGGGTGGCTGTTCCCCTACCTATGACATCTCCCAGAGTCGTTTGGGCACAGCTCTGTCCACAGTGCTCCCACACCAGGCCACCCAGACCACCAGCAGAGCCCTCAACCTGTTAACTTTTTCCCAGCTTTCTTCAGATGGGCTCAGGGTCAAATCCCCTTTCTTTTGCTTCCAAATTGTGAAACTGTGTGCAAGTCACTTAACTCTGGCATTTAGGGTACCTGAACTTGGGGCCAGGCAAGGAGTCATCCAGGGAGGGCCCAGGATTGAGGGCAGGAGCTAGGATCACAAAACAGGTTCTCGACCCCAAGCTTTCCCCAGAGACCTGGGGGTCAGACCTAACTTTGGAACTGGCTTCACCCCATTCCTTGAGCGCTAACCTCACTTTTGGGGGCCGCAGTTTACTCTTATAAAATGGGTACACCACCTTCCCTGGAGTGCTTCCGTAGATTAAATCCGGATGTGAGCGTGTAAAGGGCTGTACTCAACGCTGGCTCGCAAGACAGGGCTCAAGAAAAGGAGGTTTGGGGGTCACTGTGTGGCTCGGCTGCTTCCCTCTCACCTCCTCTGGGTGTAGCGGCAGCCACCCGGCCAACTCTGAGTGACAAAGAGGAGAGCGGGGATTGGGAAGATTCATTCCTAAATCATGACCTCCCCCCCCCACCCCACCCCCCCGGAAAGACAGCCCCAGTGCCACAAACAAAAGATGCTAGGGTTTGGGGGGGGGGCGCTGGGGAAGTAGTTTGCCTTGACGCTCAGCTCCATGATGTGGGAATTGTCTGTCTCTGTCCCCGATACCCGGGGCTCCCACAGAGAAAGCACACCCAGGCCTCCAGAGGGAAAAGGGGGGGGGAGCCTTTCCTCTTCTAAAACCACCACACCAGCAGCTGCTCCCAAGACCCCAGGCTGCCCCAGGCCCTTGGCAAACCAATCTATGAAGCTCCCATCTGACCCCACCCCTGAATTCCAAACCACCATCGTACCCCTAGGGATGTGACAAAAGGCTGCTCCACAGTTCTAAAACCCAGCCTTATAATAGTACCCACCTGTGCAAAGGTTGTTGGGAGGCTTACATGAGATGGGTTAGGTCCAGGACTTACTGGACACCCGACCCCTGGCAGGTACCCGCCACACTCTGGCTGCACTGAAGACTGGTTGCCAAATGCCAGGAACCTCCCAGCAAAAAATAATAACAAGAGCAAACGCTTATATAATACCTCCTGTGTGCCAGGCACCGCGGGACGCCGAACGTGTATCCACGCTAACCCCTCCGTGTCCATCCTCAGCTCTCAGGAATGCTGTCCAGGCCTGGAATGGCCGTGGGGGTGCAGTGCAGGGGGGCGGGAGGGTATCAGGAGGCAGGGAAGCAGAAGCCTCACCAGGGGTCCCTTCTGTCCCAGGGTATCAGAGACAGCAGTCCCAAGTTCAAACCAGGCCCTGCCATCATGAACAAGCAGGTGAGGCTGGACCTTGGTGTCCACACTTGGGCTAAGGAGTTACAAGTGGTAAACCTCCCACCCCTCCACCCCCCCCCAACCCCCGGGGAAGAAAAGGGAATGGAAATGCAGGAACCCTTCCCCCACCTCCCTCCACCTGGCCCAGCTTCTCCCCTCTGGCAGGCCAGGGACACACAAACACAAACTCGCCCACACACCCAGGCTCCTCTTAAAATAAATATATACACACACAAAGCATTTTTTAAACAGCCCGCCCAACTACACTTACCAAAAAGAATCTGCCCCAACTTGGGCTCAGCAGGACCAAGACCCATACCCCCTCCTCCTACATAATCTGGCCTGCTGGCCCAATCCCCAAACACTGTACAGAGGTCCCAGACTGCAGGCCCCTCTAAAGCCAAGCCTGGCACTCAGGCCGCCCTACACCTCTCCCCAAGCAGGGTTCCCAGTCACTCCTCCCCAGCACCCAGGGGCGCTGAGTCACTCTGAGAACCTGACCCAGCACACCTCTGCCTGCCCCCTACAAGCCTGGCACCCCCATCTCCAAGCACAGACCCTGGAGGGAGTAGCAGAGGAGAGGGGAAAAAAAAAAAAGAAAGAAACAGCTGTTAACACCCCACCCAACCACCAAAAAAGCCAAAAATAATAGAACCCTCCAACACACAACCCCCCCCCCCACACCAGGAAAGCAATATAAAATCATATAAACCAAAAATAAAGAAAAAAAATCAAAAGCCAACTACTGCCCCCAAAAGGCTTTTAACCATTCTCAAAAAAAAAAAAAGTTTATTAAAAGTGTTCTTAATGCTTGAAACGGAAAAGATTTCCAAATATACAGACGCCTCTTTTCTCATAGAAATAGATAATTTTTTATAATACAAAAAAAAAAAAGACCAAAAAACAACAACAACACAACAGCAACAGCAACAACCCCGTAGGAACATCTTTAAGCGATTACTCAGGGCCCGGCTGACAGTTACACGTGGGTTGCGTCAGTCCCGTGTACACACGCGTTCAGCCATGTTTAAACCGATTGCATCAACTTCGAAACCGGCCCGCCCGCCGGCGCCTGCACAGGAGGCAGAGGGAGACGCAGAGAGTTTATCATTCATCTGTACACATAGACATTTCTTCTTTAAATAACACCACGGGCGGGCGCCCCATTTGCATGTGCGGTTGGTTTGGACAAAAATATAGATATAGATATATATAATAAAATATTAAAATTACCGACGAGCTCCCCGCGCTGCCAAGTGCCCCAGTGCCAAAGTTTTGCCGGCGCCACCAGGGGCGGGGGCGGGAGCGCGGGCGCTTCCCGGAGTCTCCGCGGCCGCGGCGCGCCCAGCAGCGCGGAGGCCGGCCGGCAGGGGGACGCGCGCGGGGGCCGCGCTAGCAGTGGCCGGAGGAGGCGAGCAGGGGCTCGGGCAGCTGCTTGAACAAGTTCCGCAGGGTGCTGAGCTCGCGCGACAGCTGCTCCACCTTCTTCTGGAGCCGCTCGTTCTCGGCCGTGAGCTCCAGGACCTTGTGCTGCGTCTCCAGGTTACGCATCTTGGCCTTGTCGCGGCTCTTGCGCACCGCGATGTTGTTGCGCTCGCGCCGGATCTTGTACTCGTCGCTGTGCTTGTCCACCGTCTTCTTGGCCTTGCTCTTGACCTGCGAGGGCGCCGGCGCCGCCCCCGCATAGCAGGCGGCCGGGGGCGCCTTGGCGTCGGCGGGGCTCGGCGTGCCGGGCGGGCTGGACGACGAGGACGTGGACAGGCTTCCGCTGCTGCCGCTCGGCACCGCCTGGTAGCCGAGGTAGGCGCGCAGCGCGTACGGGAAGCCAGCCGCCATGCCTGCGGCACCGCCGCCCGGCGCTCCGGCCTCCTCCTTCCGCTTGCAGTCCGCGGGCTCGAAGCCCGGCTCCGCCTTGAGCTCGGCGGGCTGCGGCGGCGGCGGCGGGGGCGGCGGGTGCAGGGGCGCGAAGCAGCCGGGGTGCAGCGCGCCCTTAGCGGCCCCCAGGCGCCCCAGGCTCACGTAGCCGTACTCCGACGCCTTCTTGCAGTTCTTGCCCCCGTAGTCGTCGGAGAAGAGGTCGGAGAGGAAGTCGTGGTGCTGCCCGGAGGAGGCGGGCGCGGGGGCGGGCGCGGGCGGAGCCGCTTCAAAGGTGTCCGTGGCTGTGGCCGGCGCCGGGGCCTGCGGCGCGCCCAGCGGCTCCAGGTACGGGCTGAAGTCGATGGCGCGCTCGTGGTCGCCGATGCTACCCAGCTCGCCGGCGGGGGGGCGCGGCCCGGGTCTGGCCGCGGGGGGCGCCGCGGGGGCCGCCTTGCCGGCGTACGCAGCAGCCAAGCAGTCCGCCTCGTAGTAGAAGTTGGCCACTTCCATGGATTTAAAGGCAGGCGGCGGCGGCAGGGGCAGACATGCTGGGTCCCAGGCCACCAGGCGTTGCATGAACGCGGGTGCCCGGGGAGGGGGCCTGGGGCTGCCCGCTCCGGCCGGCCCGCAGGTGGCGCGGCCTCCTGGCTCCGGACTGTCGCCGCTGTGTCGCTGCTGCTGCTGCCGCTGCCGCCGGGGTGGCCGCTACTAGTGCGGGGGCTGACGGCTGGACCCTCGCGTGGGTCCTCTTCCCGGTCCCGTGCGCGGCTCTGACTCGCTAAAGTTTCTCCTGAGCCCGGTTATTTATAAAGGCGGCCCATGGCAACGGCTGCGTCACGCTGGCAGCCGCCCCGGCCCCTCCCGCCGCCGCCGGGACGCGGTGTGGCGGCCCGAGACCCCCGGGAGGGCGTCGGCGGGGCACGGCGGCCAGACCCGAGACCAGGAGTGCGCCCTCGGGGGTCCGCGGGTCGCGGGGGGCGGCCTTACGCCCCCTGCCCACCCCCACCCGGCGGCCCCGGGATTGGGAGCGAGAAGGGGAGGCGCGACCCCGCCCCCGGACCGCCCCCTCTGGGCTGGAGGCTGTACTGGAAGGGGGTGGAATCCGGGGAGGGGGCAACGCGA
Organism: Callorhinus ursinus; assembly: GCF_003265705.2. Classification (NCBI taxonomy): domain Eukaryota; kingdom Metazoa; phylum Chordata; class Mammalia; order Carnivora; family Otariidae; genus Callorhinus; species Callorhinus ursinus. Next base: position 8,473,925 of record NW_027397115.1, read on the forward strand.
TCGCCTTCCCCCACCCAAAACACGGCCGCCGCCCGCCCCCTGCTGGAGGAGGCGGTGGCTTCAGGATCGGCGGCGCCCAGCCCGGACGCCCCACAGAGTAGGCGCTCCCCGTGCCGGAGACCCCAGTCCTCGGCTCTGGCTCCTGGAGAGGTGACCGGTCTCCACGGCCCTTCTCCGGGCGCGGCTCCGCCCCCAAACTTGCCCCCATCCCCAGCTCTCGGAAGGAGGGGATTCCACGCTGGTGGAGACTCCGCTCGTAAAGCCACGTCCAATACAAGGACCCCAGTCGGCGGGGGAGGGATGGAGGTCAGTTCAAGGGAGCACTCCACCCGGGCCTCTGGGGCGGCGACTGCGCTCCTCCTCTAGCCCCGCCCACCGGACCTGCCCGCCCCCTTAGACCACACCTGGGTCTTCTCTGGCCCCACCCGACCCTGACCTGGGCCCAGGGAGGTGGAAGGGGGCGGGGGTGCTAGACTCTACCACATTATGCGACCTTGGGCGAGTCACTTTACTTCTCCAAGCTCCAGCCATGAAGGTGCCGTTACAGTTACCATTAACTGTAATACTGTCTCCACCAGACTCCCAAACGTAAGGCTTCATTTTTAAGTCCACTCTGGGAGGCACCACAGAAAGAAACCATCCCCTACACAGGGTACAAAGAACCCCGGGGGGGGGGGGGGGCCGGCGGGCATAAGACACCCAAGGTCACACGGCTTCATGTCCCCCACCAGTCTCAAAAGAAGAGTTCTTGTCAGCGCACCCTAAGACCTATTCGCCAACCTGAGGCCAAAACCCTTTTTCTGAGGCTGGGGTGGGGATGTCACTGAGATAGTGGGGATAACGCTGAGAGCTATGCAGGAGAGAGAGGGACTTCCCCCATTGTTACCAAGTCCCCGCTTTGTACTGAGGGTGGGGCTGGACCCAGGGTTCCCTTTTCCGCCGCGGCAGGAGGATGTTTCTGCTACTCCTGGTACACAGATGGGAAAACAGGCCATGGCCCATCCTGGATTGGAACAGTGGGCTGTGTAGGCTCAAGGGGCCCCTTGCCCTCTCCAGCCCCGGTCCCAGGCCATTTGGGCAGATCCTTGGGCCCACCCCTCTGCCACTCCTGGTCCAGGCCGCCCAGGCAGGAGCTCCCAGCCTGCCTGGGGATAACCCCCGGCCCACTGACCCCGGCCCTGGCCCTGGCGGGCAGGCAGGCATTGCTCAACCTTCAGTGTTATCTGCTGAGCTGGGGTGACCTCCGCCCCAGAGAGCTGGAGAAATGACATCTCCAAGCGCCCTTGGGGGTGGAGGGGAGCAGGGAAGAACAGGATGAAACACTGACCCGGCCTGCTGGCTTTCCGGGCCTTCCCAGCAGCCACTGGGCCATGGAGAGATCTGAGGCCCCAGGGCCACTCAGCCAGGCCTTCCAAGCTGCAAAGTAGGACGCTCAGAGCTCAGCAAAGTGGGACACTCACACCACCTCCAAGAGGCCCTCCTGGCCCCACCTGCGAGTGAATTTCCTTACCAGCCTGTCACCAGCTACCATTACCCTACTTGTCCAGTCTACCTCAGTCTCCCCCCACCCTCCCCAAAAAACTGCCCGTTCTACGAGGGCTGGCCCACAAATACTGGGCGTCCTCGGCTGGGCATGATCAAAAGTTACCAGTGGTGAATGCATCTGCTGTTCCCTCTGGACCAAGAACACTGGTCCCCTAGCTCTGCCCAAGGCAACTCCTCAGGGCTCAGCCCAAAGGTGACCTCCAAGAAGCCCTCCCTAACCTCCCCGTTGGAAGTCCCAGATCCTCAGTCGCTTCTTTCACGTTCCCGTATTCTCTTTACAATCAAAATTACCTCCCCTATGCATGTGGTTTTCTGTCCCCGCTGCCCCCTCCCCATGTCACCCCCACCAGGGCAGGGATTCTTGTTTTGTTCATTGCTGTGCCCCAGTGCCTAGAACAGTGCCTGACACAGGGAAGATGCTCAATGTATGGAGGAGGCGGAGAAAGTGAGGTCACCCCAGGCAGGATGGCATCCCTCTCTGAGCCTCAGCAGCCCGCCCCCCAACCACATGCAAGCATGCACGTGCACGCGCCCCCCCCACATGCAAGCATGCACGTGCGCGTGCGCCCCCCACACGCAAGCATGCACGTGCGCGCGCCCCCCCACCTGCAAGCATGCACGTGCGCCCCCCACATGCAAGCATGCACGTGCGCGTGCGCCCCCACATGCAAGCATGCACGTGCGCGCGCCCCCCCACATGCAAGCATGCACGTGCGCGCGCCCCCCCACATGCAAGCATGCACGTGCGCACGCCCCCCCACATGCTAGCATGCACATGCACACACACACACACCTATCAGGGTTCTGAGGAGATTGCAGTGAGACCTGGGGGGTCTGAAGCGAATTAGAGGATTTGCTGTGTGTCCTCAAGCACGTCTTCCACCCTCTCTGAACCACATTTTAAGCTCTCCACGTGTATTAACTCATTTAATCCTCTTGATAACTTGTAGGAAACAGATCCCATTATCTCCACTTGACAAATGAGGAAACTGAGGCCAAGGTCACATTTAAGGGGTGGAAAGGACTAGTCTTTCCAGGCTCACCTTCCCCCTTTGGGCTTGTAATAAGTCATAACGGGTCTGGGTTATGTGAACCCCATTTTCTGAATGGAAGAACTGAGTTCCAGAGGACGGTGCCCCGGGGTCACACAGTGAGTCGAGGGGCAACCCGATCCTGGTGACCAGCCCCCAAGGACTAGACTCACCCCATCAGGGTCTTGTTCTGCTGGCCCCAGGATGGACTTCACCCACCAGACACTGAGCCTTTTGCTTCCCTGCTCAAGATTCCCCACGCTGGCCTGACGGAGAAATCTGCCGCCACCCCAGGTGCCCCCAGAGGCTGCGTGCTTGGGTGACGTAAGCCCTTGTGTTTACAAGCCTCATTGCTCAACAGGCCCTGCCTACTGCCGCACCAAGAACGCTCAGCCTCCCCTCCAACGAGGGTCTGACGGGCCCGCAACGACTAGGGCTCAGAGGCTACCAGCACGCCCCGTGGTCCTGCACCAGGGAGAGCCCAGAAGCCGGGTTCCACCTGACACCACCCACAATGCCCCCTACCGGCTACCGTCCCCCCCTAGGTGTCTGTCAGAGCCTGGGGTGAGGAAGGGTCTCAAACAAGGCAGCCAGGAGTCAAATCCAACCCGCAGATGTGTTCAGTGTGACCCCCTGGCATTTTGCTTTGTTGTGTGTGTGGTTTTTTTCCCTAATGAACTTATTGCCAACATTTAAAAATCAGGAGACTTCACATCAAAATTCCAATTTTCAGCTTCTCTTTTAAAACCAGAATCCGTGGGCTGGGCCTCTGTGGCTGTAAGTGTGGGCAGGAACCAGGCGGGGGCTGTGGAGGAACAGGCTCTTTCCTACCCGGATGCACACCGTCCTCTGCCCCCAAACTGCTTTCAAAAAATCCCTTCTCCCAGCCTCTGCAGCTTCTCCTTGGCCCCATTTTCAGGAGCAGAAAACCGAGGCAACTTGCCCAAAGGGGGTCCCAATGTCGTTCCTTTGATGGAGAATGGTCAAAGGTGTTCGCAGGAGGTAGAAATCAGCCTGCAGGTAGAAACAAAAGGCTGAAAGAGGAACCATCAGAGATGGTCCATGGAGCCGGTCTCTAGTGGATCTGGAATGGGGGGCCTGCAGGGGGCGGGCTTTGGTTCCTGTTCTGTACCCTCCTGGCTGGGACACTCCAGTGTGTCCTCTAGACCTCAGGCCCTGGTCTACAGAACGGGATAATAATACCCCTCTGTCTTGGGGCATTCTGAGCCAGCAGTTCCCCTCCCACTGGCCCACTGTGACACATGGGAATGCATCCCCTTAGTCCCCCCAGAGGGCCTGACCCTGGTAAGTCATGGAAGCCTCACAAAGTAGGCTAATGGGAAACAGGTCCAGAGAGGGTTAGGACCTTCCCCTAGATCACAGGGAACCAGTAAAAGAGCCAGACTGAAAAGCCAGGTCCCTGATTCCAAGATTTTCCCCACTACGCCTCCTCTTTAAAGCTTCACTTTCCCCATCTACCAACTGGGGCTGAAATTAGATCCCTGAGAGCTGCCAAGCCAAATATCCTGGGATCCAGGGTTTTGGAGTCCTGGGAGATGCTCAGGGCTGGCTCATGAAACTTGTCTGTTCATATGCTGCCACCATGTGGTGGGCTCTGGGAATGCAAGAGTGATTTAAGTGAATCCTCTTGCTTTGGGATGCAGAGGTGGGCACTATGGCTATGAGAGATATTCACAGGACAGGAGAGGCTACTGAAAGAAATAAAAATGTCCAACGAACCAATGTCTACAGACAAAAGGTGCTCATTTTCACTTAGTCATTCATCAAATAGTTTTTGGCATCTATGGTGGCTCATGCTATAGAAACATATTCACGAACAAGACAGAGTGATGCCTGTTGACATTCTCCTTGGAGAAGACAAACAAGAAACAAGATAAATGAGTAACGTGTACATTGTGTTAGATCCCGGTAAACACCCTGGAGAAAAATATAGCAGAGGAGGGGAATGAGGAATGCGGGAGAGGGGGTGGGGGGCTGGCGTGGATTTTTGACTTTAGAGTGGTCAGAGGAAGGGGGAATGGTAGGTGCAAAGGTCCTCACGTAGGAGCATGCCTGGCCCATGCAGTTGCTGTGGGTGGAGTAGGTGGACAGTAGGAGGAAATTATTTCAGAAATCATAAGGGCCAGGGGTGCCTGGATGGCTCAGTCGGTTAAGCGTCTGACTTCGGTTCAGGTCATGATCTTGGGTCCCGGGTCATGATCTTGGAGCCCATGCATTGGGCTCCCCGCTCAGCAGGAGTCTGCTTGTCCCTCTCCCTCTGCCCCTCCCCCTACCTGTGGTCTCTATCTCTCAAATAAATAAATATTTTTTAAAAAAAAAGAAACCAAGAAATAGTCGGGGCCATATCCCCCAGGGCTTTGTGGGGCACTGAATAGACTTTGGCTTTTACTCCACGTTAGCTGGGAGCCATGGAGAGTTCTGAGCAGAAGAGGAACAGGATCTGACTTGGGTTCTAACGGAATCCCTCTGGCTGCAAGTCGAGGAGGGTGGACGCTACTAGCAGCCAAGAGGAAGCGAGGAGCCCAGGGAGAAGGTAACCGCAGTCCATGCAAGCAGCTGATGGGAGACTCCAGCAGCAGGGTGGCCGTGGAGGTGGTGAGAGAAGGGGTCAGATTCTGAATCTGTTTTGAAAGTAGAACTTTCAGGATTTGCTGATAGATCCAGTTACAAGACAGCCACACTTCATATGGACCGCTCCGTAGCCATTTAAAGGGATAAGGTATGTGACTACCAGAAGCACCAGCCCCCAAAAGAAAGAAGTAGATAAATCAGGTGATGTCAAAATTAAAAACTTCTGTGCAGCCAAGGGAAAAATCAATAGAGTGGAAAGTCAGCCCTAAGGAATGGGAGAAAATACTTGTAAATCATGTATCTGATACGTTAATATCCAGAATATGTAAGGAACTCCCACAACTCAACAACAGAGAAACAACACAATTAAAAATAGGGAAAGGACTTGAATAGACATTTCTCCAAAGAAGGTATGTGAATGGCTAATAAGCACGTGAAAAGATGCTCAGTCACTGATCGTTAGGGAGATACAAATCCAAACCACCATGAGAGACCACCCCACACCCACTAGGATGGCTACTCTCAAGAAAAATAGGAAATAAGTGTTGGTGAAGATACAGAGAAAATGTTGGTGGGAATGCAAACTGGTGCAGCCACTGTTGGGAAACAGTATGGCAGTTCCTCAAAAAATTAAAAATATGAACTACCATATGATCCGGTAATTCCACTTCTAGCTGTATACCCAAAAGAACTGAAAGCAGGGTTTTGACGTTATACATTCACACCCATGCTCACAGCAGCATTATTCACAAGGGCCAAAAATGTGGAAGCAACCCAAGTGTCCATCGATGTATAAATGGATAAACAAAATATGGTCTATACATACGACAATTATTCAGCCTTTAAAGGGAAGGAAATTCAGATATACCACAACATGGATGAGCCTTGAGGATGCGATACTAAGTGAAATAAACCACGCTCAAAAGGACAATTACCATATGATTCCACTTAGATGAGGTCCCAAGAGCAGTCAAATTCACAAAGACAGAAAGTAACATGGTGGATGCCAGGGGTCAGGGGAGAAGGGAGTGGGGAGCTGTTTAATGGGGACAGAGTTTCCATCTGGGATGATGAGAAGCTTCTGGAGATGGATGGTGGTGATGGCTGTAGTACAGTATGAATATACGTAATGAACTGTACATTTACAAATAAGATGGAAAAAATAATTAAGATGGTAAATTTCACGTTATCTGAATTTTACAATTTAAAAAAAAGGAGGGGGGGCTGCCTGGGTGGCTCAGTGGTTAAGCAACTGCCTTCAGCTCAGGTCATGATCCCAGGGTCCTGGGATCGAGTCCCACATCGGGCTCCCCCTGCTCTGCGGGGAGTCTGCTTCTCCCTCTGCCTCTGCCTGCCACTCCCCCTGCTTGTGCTCTCTCTCTCTCTCTCTCTCTCTTTGTCAAATAAATAAATAAAATCTTTAAAAGAAAAAAAAAAGGACAAGGCAGATCTTCATATGTCAACACGGAGAGGTGCCCATGGTGCGGGAAGGCAAACACTCTTACAAACTTCTAGTGGCCGTGTGAAGTGGTAGAACCTCTAGTTGTAGTTTGGCCCAGAAACATCATTGGGCCCAGAAATGCTGGGCATTTATACTACAAAGATACAGCTGCACAAAGAAAAATGGACATGGCAATAGCAGGAGCCTGTGGACAGCATCAGTGGCTACCATCACCGGGGAATACTATGCCGCTGCTGAGCATGAGGGATGAAGAAGAGGCTGAGGGAGGGGATCCAGACCCACACCGTCCCATAGAACTTTCTGGGATGATGGCAATGTTCGACATCTGTGCTGTGTCATATGGGACCTACTAGCCACCCATGGCCAGTAAGCAATTGAGGCTAGTGTGATGGAGGAAATGAATTTTGTATTTTATTCCATTTAAGTTAAATGTAAACAGCCTCCTGTGCTTAGTGGGTACCGTACGGAACAACACACATCTGGAGCCAAGATCTAACATTAAGAGGAAAAAGCCAAGTGCAGGCCGGAATGTGTGGTGTGCAAACCCCCACAGAACTGAGAGGAGATGCAGGACTTCACTCATGTGTGTGTTTCAGAAGGTTTCTCCCAATGAAAGGGCCCCAAGAAACCGGCGACCAGGGGCAGCCTAGGGCCCGGGGTGCTCTGAATATGTTGTGTGATAACACACCCCAGAACTTAGTGGCCTAATACAACTGCCATTTGGTTTGCTCCCAATCCTGTGGATCAGAAATCTGGGCAACTTGTCTCTGCCCAGTGCTGGCTGCTGGCTGGAACGTCCGAGGTGACTCCTTTACCCCCGTGTGTGACATCTCAGCTAGACGGCCCGATGGGTTGATGGCCAGCCGGAGCATATGTCCGCCGGCTTCGTCCTCGGTCCCGCGGTTCCCCACTATGTCGTTTCTCCCTCCCCACGTGGTCCTCCCAGCGCAGTAGCCACACCTCTCGTACGGCAGCTGGCTTCCCCGGAGCGCAGACATGAAAAATGCTCGGCCTTCTTTAGGCTTAAGTCCAAAACCGACACCACCATTCATCCTATTGGCGGGAGCCACTAAAGTGAGTCTTCCACGGGAAGAGGGCTGGGGACTGACGTGGGAAGTGGGAGGAGGACCTACATTTTTTTTTTTTCTAACTTTAAAACGTTCACGACGGATATGTGTTACCTTATTATCTGTTTGAGTTTAGAAAGTCATACATTGCCTGGTCCTGTCTCCACACTTTTGCTTGTGCTGTTCCCTCTACTTCAACACCCTTCCCTTCCACCTGCAGCTGAGACGATGCCTGGAGAAACTTGCCCTGAGCGCCCAAGTCAAATGACTCCCTGTTTCCTCTGCACTCCCCACAGTTTGTGCCTCTAGAATCCCATTCTGCCCCTACTGGAGTTAGTTTCGGGTAATCGGCCTCTCCCAGCAGCCCCTTAAGGTCAGCCTAATCTAGGTCACGTACACACACACACAGTGAAATGATGTAGGTGCTCAGTGATTTGGGGGCCCAACCACTTGCCTGACCCACAATCTCCTCACCCCACTAGGCCTTTGCAGGCATCTGTGGGTGCACTATCCAAAATCGCCGCCAGGTGGCAGGAGAGCCCAGCCTCCAACCTCCCCAGTGCCTGTCTAAGGGGGGAAAGCCCCCACAGGTTGGAAAGCTGAGAGGTCACAGAGGCCAGGACAGGGGGCCCCAAGGCCAGCTTTGAAGATAAATTGCCCATCCTTGTTGCCCATTCCCCTCCCCAACTTCAAAATTTGCCTCCCCCTCAAGCAAACTGACTTTAATCAGAGGCAAACCAGCTACTGGTAGATGCAAACAAGCTGGAACCACCTACGAAATCTTGCACGGAGCAAAAGACACCAGACACAAAAGAATATGCCCTGCATGCTTCCTTGTATATGAAAATTTAGAAAAATAGGCAAAATTCATCTATGGCAGGAAACAGCAGAACAGTGGCTGCCTCAAACTGGGGGATGGGCAGGCTCAAATGGGGAAACATGAGGGTACTTTCTGGGGTGATGGTAATGTTCTGTATTAGTTTCCTAGGGCTGCCATGATAAAACGCCACCACGAACTACGTGGGTTAAAACAACGTGTTCCAAGTCTGAAGTCTGAAATCAGGGCCACGCTCCTTCCAAAGGCTCTGGGGAAGAATCCTTCCTTGCCTCTTCCAACTAATGGTGGTTACCAGCAATTCTTGGCATTCCTGGGCTTGACACTGCATCCCTCCAATCTCTGTGTCTGTCTCTGCATGGCCTTCTTCCCCCTATGTGTGCCCGTGTCCAAATCTCCTTCTCCTTTCTCTCATAAAGACGCCAGTCGTTAGATTTAGGGTCCACCCTAATCCTGGATGATCTTATCTTAACTCGGTTACATCTGCAAGACCCTATTTCCAAATCAGGTCACATTCACAATTACCAAGAGTCAGGACTTGAACATTTCTCTCTGAGGGACTCGATTCAAACCCACTTAATGTTCTCTATCTTGGAAAGAGTTTGGGCAACACAGGTAGATGCACTTACCAAAAATAATCAAAAGTACACCTAAGATTTGTGCATTTCACTGCATATGTTTTCAAGACAGAAACAAAGATTGAACTCTAGCTGATGATAGGCACGCTGAAGTGTTTAGGGGTGAGGTGTGCTGGGGTCTGCACTCACAGTATTTAGTTGTCCTGGCTTTCTTAATTGGGAACGATTCCTCGGTCTTTCTTATTCATGACCTTGACACTTTTGAAGAGGACAGACTGGTTGTTTTGCAGAATGTCCCTCCCATGGCTCTGTCTGAAGTTACTCATGGTTAGACTCAGGCTCTGCACCTTTGTCAGGAACCGCCCAAGTGGTGGTATGTTTGTCCTCCTCAGTGCTTGCCATCGGGAGACACCCAAGAGCCATTGACCCCTTACTAGTGATGTCAATATTGATCACGTGGTCAAGATGATGTCAGCCAGGTCTCACCACTGTGAAGTTACTGTATTTTCTCTTTATAATGAGAAGTAGCTTGTGGGGAGATATTTTTAAACCACCTAACTATTTTGTTAATCCTCCAAAGTTCACTAACTTTTCACAGTCTGATTTTCACGTTTTAACATCACATATGATGTCTGCCTCAGTCTATTGCTACGTAATAAATGACCCCAAAACATAGCAGATTAAGGCAATAATCATTCATTTTTTCATCTGGAGTTTGACTGGAAGGTTCTGGCTTGGGCTGTCTCAGGAGGTCAGGATGTCAGCTGGGGCTGCCATTATCTGAAAGCTCAAAGGTGCTGGGGCATCGGCAGCCAGGAGGAATATAATGTGAGCCGTACATGAGAACCACATGCTTAACTTTTAGTTCTCCAGCAGGCACAGTTTAAAAAGTAGAAAGAGATAGGGGCAAAATTCATTTTTGTAATATACTGTATTTAATTCAATGGAACTCAAATCGCATTTCAACACGTTCTCAATATGAAAAATTATTGATGTATCTGACATCTCTTTTTCAGTGTGTATTTCTCACAGCACGTTCCGATTTGGACTGGCCATAGCCAGCACTAAACAGCCATGGGTGGCTAGTGACTTGTGTGGGACAGCTCAGCACAGAGGCACCTGCTTCCAAGATGACTCGCTCACAGGGCTGTTAAGGGATTCCTCGGTCCCCCAACACGTGGCCCTGTTTGTCCGGATGCCTGAGTGTCCCCATGACACGGAAGCTGTCTTCCCCTAGAGAGAGTTATGGCAGAGAATGGCAAGGAGAAAGGAAATACCTGCCTTTTACTGACCTTGTTCTCTGACACAGCATAGATTCTGCCATATTCTACCCATCCGAATGGGATCACTGAGTCCAGCCCCCACGCAAGGGAAAGTGAATGAGAGTCCACCTCTTGACAAGAATGGAGATAAGACAGTAAGTCAAAGAATTGGTGGGCATATCTTAAAATCACCATACTCCCACTTTATTTGTTTATTCATTTATATCAGGAGAGACCCGTGGATTTTATGTTAGCCGAGGGGTAATAAATCCATCACTACCGTTACTTATTTTGATGCTCAAAGTGACCCAGATTCGGCCAGTCTAAGTCACCTTTTACTGGCTCCTGGGTCTTTCCACCATGTCCCCATCATTCTCTGGGCATTCCCTTATTTCTGGGACAAGATGTTCCAGGCTCCATTTCTACTTGTCTTAACCCAGCCCTGGTTCCTTTTACAGGAGAATGGTATTTTGAAACCAGAATCTGGGTGCTGTCCAGCTTTTTGATTTTTACCAACCTCACAGGCGTAAAGGGATATTTCCTGGTTGTTTTCATTCGCATATCCTATTACTAATGAGTTTGAGCCTGCTTCATTTGCTGGTAGTTTTCCTCTTCTGTCAATTGCTCTCCACATCCATTGTCCCTTTTCCTTGGGGGATGCTGTCTTTTCCGCTGTTGTCTATTTGCAAGTTTCCTGTATATTCTAAGCATGGCAATTTTAGACACTGCAATGTCTTCACACTCTTGACACCTGCCTATTTACTCTGTCCGTGGTATCCTTTGGCCAGAATTCCTTAATTTTGATATTATCAGGGTAATGCAAAAAAAAAAATGTTTTTTGCCTTTTATACATTTGTGGGGTTTTTTTGTTGTGGTAAAATACAGATAACATAAAATTTACCATTTTAGTGGTTTTTAAGGGTACAATTCAGTGACATTAACTATAATCACAGAGTTGTGCAACCATCACCACCATCCATCTCTGGAACTTTCTCATCTCCCCAAATGGAAACTCTGTCGTCCTCCTGCCCCAGCCTCTGGAAACCTCTATTCCACTTTCTGTCTCTATGGACGTGATGCTCTGGGTACCTCAAATAAGTGGAACTGTACAATATTTGTCCTTTTGTGTCTGGCTTGCTTCCCCTGGATAATGCCTTCAAGGTTCATCCATGTTGTAGCCTGTGTCAGAATTCCACTTCTTTTTAAGGCTAAATAATATCCTATCATTCAGATAAACCACATTTTGTGCATCCATCCACCTGTCAACGGATATCTGCATTGTTTTCGCCTTCTGGTTGTGGTGAATGATGCTGCTGGGAACAGGTGTATGAGAATCTGAGTTCATTTTCAATTCTTTTAGGGATAAACCTAGAAGTGGAATTGCGGATCATATGGTAATTCTATGTTTTCACTTTCCCAGGAAGCGCCAAACTGCTTTCCACACAAGCTGTCCTGTTTTGCATTCCCACCAGCACTGAGCAAGTTTCCAGTGTCCCCACATGCTCACCGGAACAGGTTATTTTCCATTCTGTTTTTTTATGAGAGCCATCCTATGCGGTGCGAAGTGGTATCCCCTTGTATCTCCCTAATGACACTGAGCATCATTTCATGTGTACACTGGCCATCTGAAGGGTTTTTGTTTTTTTTTTTTTTTAGAGGGGGGGAAGATGTCTATTCAGGTTCCTTGACCGTTTCTGAATCAGGTTCTTTATGCTTGTGCTTTTGAAACTGACTTAATTTAAAAAGTCCTTTCTCACCTCTAGGCATAGAGTGACCTTCTGACTATTCTTTTACTAATGGGAGAGTGCTTTTTTGGAGTAAAATATATATAATATTTATCATTTTAACCATTTGTAAGTGTACAATGCAGTGGTATTAATTACATTCACAGTATCTTGTACCCATCACCACTGTCAATACCCAAAATTTTCCATCGTTCCCAACATAAACTCTGTCCCTATTAAACAATAACTCCCAGTCCTCCCCCTCCCCAGCTTCTAGCAGTCACCATCCTACTTTCTGTCCATATGAATCTGCCTATCATTGTTCTTCCGTGTCTGGTTTATTTCCCTTAGCATAACACTTTCAGGATCTCTCCACCTTGTAGCATGTGTCAAAATCTCTTTCCCTTTTTTTTTTTTTTTTTAAGATTTTATTTAGAGAGAGAGAAAGAGAGCACGTGCACATGCATGCAGGGGGAGCGAGAGAGGGAGAGAGGGAGAATTTCAAGCAGACTCTGCACTAAGCACAGAGCCTGACGCGGGGCTCAATCCCACGACCCATGAGATCACAACCTGAACCGAAACCAAGAGTCAGATGCCTAACCAAAGGAGCCACCCAGGCGCCCCCAGATTAGTTATTGGAGGAACATCGAGTACCTATGATGTGGTTGATTGAGAATCTCATCCAGGCACCAAAATACACCAAGCCCTGAGTCCTGCCCTCACGGGGCTGACACTCTAGTGGCCGGGCAGGTGGGGGGACACAACAGACAAACATGCGTATGGGATAATTTCAGGTATTGATAATACTATAAAGGAAAATAAAGCAGAAGTTGGATCTGTGTGGGTGGCAGCATTATTAGAGGGTGTCTCTGAGGAGGTCTGAGCAGAGGCCAGAAGGAGCGGCATCCTGTGTATATAGAATGCACGTAAAATAGCAGTGGAAGATCCTGACACATAGTAAATGCTCAACTAATGGTGGTTCACAGTTCTATCCCAGAGATATGTTTCCAGTTTTGCTGAGTGGCACAAGCCCTGGGCTACTGTAACATTTCCTCCTCCCTTGCTCCCTCCAGCTTAGAGGGGGCAAGGACTTCTGATGCAAATTTCTGAGCTTTTTCACACCCTCTTTTTTGACTTTTGGGCTCCTCCACCATCCCTGTCACCAGTTCCCCGTTGGAAAGTCTCTCTGTTTAAATGCACAGTGGTTTCCTTTCCTGCCACAAGGAAGGGATCTGAGAGCAAACTGGAAGGTAAGCCGCGTGGTAGGCTTTTGCAGCCCTTTCCCCCTTCTTGAAGCTAAAACCGGGTGGGCTTAGATAGGAGAGGCAGCTGGGGGCTGGGGACCAGGGCTGCTTTTGTCCTAGCTCTGCATTTTGTCAGCTCTGCAAACTTCATCAAGTCACGTCCCCTCCCTGAAGCCTATTTTCTCACCTGTCCTGTGGGAGAAAGGATTGCACTCATTGATACACGGTGTTCTGAGGACTGGATAGGGTGGCACGGACAGCCGCAACCTTAAGAAAGAATAGTAAAGAGGAGACTTCCCCTACAGGCCGAAAAAGGCACATGCCAGTATAATAAAAACAGTGGGGTGCTGGCCCACAGAGACGCAAGCCAACGAGGGAACGCAGGGGGGCTGGAGCCGACCACAGTTGTCTAAGAACCTCAGTGCATGGAACCACAGCCTGCCGGGGAAAGGAGAGATGGTCCAGGAGATGCTGTTGGGAAACTGGCCCCGAACAAAACTGCAAACAAAGGCAGACTCTTCACGTGGATTAAAGTCTTAATACAAAGGGAGAAACCATGAAATTAGTCAAGTTATAGACACATGGTGGAATATTGCTCAGCCATAAAAAAGGAATGAGCTTTGGGGGTGCCTGGGTGGCTCAGTCATTTGAGCCCTATACACTCGGAGGGGCATCTGCTTGAGATTCTCTCCCTCTGCCCCTCCCCCCACATGCTCACGTGCTCTCTCTCTGTCCCAAATAAATAAATATTAAAAAAAAACTAATCTAATGAATGAATTCTCTCATCAAATCCTCATGAGACATCCATAAGGTGGACCCATGGGTCCATATGTTATAGAAGAAACTGAGGCTCAGAAAAAGTCCCAACTCGGCCCACGCTCACCTAGCTAGTAAGTAGTGAAGCTGGAATTCGAACCCAGGCCGCCTCCTCACCTTGGTGCCTTCCTTCCAAATCTCTCCTTGCTCTGTGGCTTCCCACACTACGCTCACAGCCACCCTGAATCTCTCTGGTTCTGGAAATTCCCAGTGCCTCGCCAAGCTGGGCTGCAGTTTCATTTTGTGCCAGGAGGTGTCACCAGAGAATCCTTGGTGGCCACAGTCCGCTGTCAGCGCCCCAGAGCATTAATGTGCCATCGTTTATCTCATTACCTTTAAGGAGAGTTCCAAGTTTCTCCTCCACAGACCAAGGTGCAGCTATATCCTAGCACCTGTGGTCATGAGCTCTGAGGTGAGAATTTCTCTGGGAATGGATTTCTAGAAATGGAGTTGCAAAGATCAGTGAAAATCTTTAAATTGCACAGACTCCATGAACTTGCTCAGCCTGGTTTACAGCTGAGGAGGGTGGGGCCCACAGAGGGCACATGGGTTACCCAGGAGCCTTCGGCAAGTTAGTACAAGGGCCAGGTCTGAAACTGGCTCTTCTGGCCACAGATTTTTCCACTACACTTGGTCAGATGCTCCCACCTCAGCACAAGGGCAGTCTGTACACTTTTATACGTGTACGGACCTGTGTCTGACCGTTCCTTCTGTCATTCAATCATCTGTTCACTCACTTAACAACTGCACTGGTGAGATACCAGATCCACACTGTTCAAGAATGGCTCAAATAACAAGTGTTTCCTAGACAAGAAAATCATTTATCTTCCTCTCTTACATTAATCTGAAGGAAAGCAGTCCAGGGTTGGATGGTGGCTTTATGGTATCAGGGACCCAGACTCTTTCTTTCTTCTTTTTTTTTTTTTTAAAGATTTTATTTATTTGTTTGTTTGTTTAGAGAGCACAAGTGGGGGGAAGGGCAGAGGGAGAGGGAGGATCTCAAGCAGACTCCACGCTGAGCACAGAGCCCAACGTGGGGCTCCATCTCACAACCCTGAGATCATGACCTGAGCCGAAATCAAGAGTCAGATGCTCAACCAACTGAGCCACCCAGGCGCCCCGGGACCCAGACTCTTTCTATCTTATAACTCATCCATCTTCGACTGGCAGCTTCCATCTCATGGCCCAATGTGGCTACTCTAACATTGCCATCACATCTACATTCCTGCCAGTGGGAAGTGGAGAAAAGGAAGCAGAAGTCAATCTCTTTAAGGGCACAAACCAGAATGTCTTGTGCCGCTTCCGCTCTTATTCGATTCGCCAGAATTAGTCACATGTCCTATACTGCTGCAAGAGAGGCTGGAACAGCAGTCTGTTGCTAATATAGCTGGGCAGCTGTGTTATCTGCTAAAACTCGGGGTTTATAACCAATGAATATATTGTCCACCCTCTGCCACCCATATTTTTGTGAGCACCTACCACGTGTAAGAGAAGTCGCAGCAGACTAGAAATAGCCCAGACTTTGGAATTTGATTCATCTTGGGTTGAATCGCAATTCTGCCTTTCCCAGCTGTGTGTCATGACCTCTCTGAGCCTTAGTGTCCTCATTTATAACATGCAGATAAGAGAAGAAGTATGCTCATGCCACGTGAGAGCACTGGGCCCAGCATATAGTTGGCACCAAAGGAACGGCAGCTGCTTTTCCAATGAACTAGACCCTGAGCTGGGGTCCTAGGGGCCAGAGGTGACTCAGCAGAGGCCCTGCCCTTGATTCCAGTGGAGAGACATTCCCGGGCAGCCTCCTGTAAATAAAAGCCCAGAGACTGGTGAGCACATAATCCCAATGCGTCAATTGTGCATGAGTCAGAAGCAGTTATGCCCACAAGTCATAAAGTAGCAGCCGGACCCAAGATAACTGGCATCCTTCCAATCCCACACCCCCAACCCTGTTTTACAGAAATGCAAACAGAGCTGAGGGAAGAGCTGTGACCACAGCGTGACTCCACAGTTTTATTTTATCAGTCTCCTCCTAATAGGACACGTGGGTTAGTTCCAGTTCGGAGCGATCGTAAACAGCCTTGGCTGGGCCTCCCTACGCCTATAGGCGTGGGGGTTTTCCAGGATAGCTGGAGAGAAATAGAATTGCTGGGGTGAACTGGAAGCCCACAGGGTGCTCCGATGGCAGCAAAGGGAGGTGTCTCTCCCCAGTTTACTTGCAGATCAGAGTTTCTCAACCTCAGCACTATTGACATTTTGGTCGGAGAATTCTCTGTCCTGTGCATGGTAGGACATTTAGCAGCGTCCCTAGCTTCTCTACCCATGAGATGACAATAGCATATTACCACCCCCAAGTTGTGACAACCACAAATGTCTCAAGACATTGTCAAATGTCCCATAGGGGTCAAAAGCATCCCCAGTTGAAAACCACTACTTGAGATATACAGAGCCTACAAGTAGGAAGTCTAAGCACAGAGGCTTTAAGCAGATGTATGGATGTTCATGATTTTCTTCTCTTTGGGCAGGCACACATTTTTTCCCTTTGGAAGGGGTACAATGACCTTGGTAGTCACTAAAGATTTCAGGTCATATGGGTGCAATTAGTGGTATTTGGATATGGACAATAGAAATTATAACCTTCTGCGAACGTTAAATTTCCTCATTTTGAAACCTGTTTCAAACCTGTGGCCATGTATGAGAATGTCCTTATTCTTAGGAAACACACACTGAAGTATTTAAGGGTAAAAGGACATCGCATCTATAACTGACTCTCAAAATGGTTCAGAAAATTTATACACACAGAGAGAAAATGACAAATCAAGTGTAACAAAATGTTGATGATTGGGAGATCTGAGGGAAGGAGGTACGGAAGCTTACTGCTCCTTGCAACTTCTCTGTAAAATTAAAGTTATCTTAGAAATTACGATTTTAAAAGGATCTTGTCATACTCACCTATGTTTTATTCTAGTTTTTAAAACATGGCTTTAATCTTTTATTCCCTGGACTCCAAATTACTCCTGTTCCCGGAATAGTACACCGAGTGCATTCACACCTCACGGCCCTTGATCTTGCCACACCTGCTGCCGAACATACCGCCCCTCACCCTTTCTCCCTGATGAAATCTTACTCATCTTGGGGCAAGTTAACTTTTCTGAGCCTCAGTTTTTTTTCCTGTAAAATGAGGCCAAAGAGCAAGTGTACTTAAAAGATCCAGCACACAGAAATAGCCACTTTCAAACACCAGTCCCCCACCGTTTCTCCCCAATCCCACCCTGATCTTGATCCCTACACTCTGCAAGTAAGAAAGAGGTAAAATAAAAAGAGAGGACGTATTGGTTTCCTATAACTGTAAAGTCCAGAAGACGATCACACACAGTTCAGGTAAGGTTTGCTCTGGGTATTTACTTAATGCCAATAACAATAGCTAAAATGTATTGCCAGGCACTCTTCTAACCACAATGTATTTATTAGCTTACCTTCACAATGACCTCGCAAAGCAGGCATAATCTTATTATCCCCATTTTCCACATTAGGAAACTGACATCCTGCGAGAATAAATAATTTGCCCATGGTCACACAGCACACAAGTGGTAGGGCTGAGACATAAACCTATGTCTGCCTGACTGGAAAGGGAGGACCACTTTCAGGTAAGGCTTGATCCAGCCACTCAAAGATCTCACCAAGGACCTGGTTTCTCTTGGTCTTTCCTCTCTGCCTGCTCCAGGGAATGCACCCTAAAGATGACCCCTTCATGCTGCCAGCAGAGTCTGATGAGACTTGCTTTCTCATTCACATCCAATGGGGGGAAAGCATCTGTGTCCCAAGATGCTTGGATTCCTGGATCCATGAAATGCCATGGCAGGATCCTGAAATTCACTCTGATTGGGCCATCTGAAGTCACACACCCATCTCCGAACCAATCACCATGTCCAGGTGGCTGGACAAAGTCGCTTGGCTTATATTAAAGAAATGGAGTCCATCCCATACAAACCACAAGCTGAGAAAGCAGGCAAGAGAGATTTCCTCCAAAAATTCGGAGCATTGTTTCCATGAAGGAGGGGGAATGGGCATGGGCATCCAGAAGCAGATGTCTCCATCCCCATGACTCACACATACAATAAAACATTTTAAAATGTAGAGAAAAAGGAAGGCTTAGTTAAGGGATGGTTGTGCCATAGCACAGGCATGCACCACTGGTCGGTGTAGTCTGGCCATGACCCTCCAGGGAAGGAGGGCTTCCTGTCCATAGCCATGCCCTGTGGTGGTGGCAGGGTCAGGAGGCAGGTACCTTCAGGGTGTTGGCAAACAGCCTGGAGCAGGCCAGAGCACAGCATGGGGCATTTCCTTCTGGGTAGGAGGCCCTACTGGGAACAGGGGAAATGGGAAGGAGATGTTCCCATAGACTGACTTAGGGAGCAAGCAGCCCGGCTGGGCACACAGAGCCTCTAGGGGTAGCGGGATAGCTGGCATCCTGACCGCACTGCAGCCCCCCCCCCCTTGTCTCTGAGACTCTTCTCACAGCCAGGAAACTCTGACGCCCTTGGTCCTTCCGCTAGGCTATGACCTGGAACTTTTAAGGTCCCTGTGGGCCCCAAGTCTACTTTTTCTTAACAGCCCATACATTCAGTCAATCATTAAAGCTAGTAAGGCTCCTTCCCACCTCAGGGCTTTTGCACTGGCTTTTGGCTCTATCTGGAACGCTATTCCCCTACAGTCTCATATGGCTCCCTCCATCCCCTCCTTTAGTCTGCTCACCTTCTATCTTTAGTTTATCACCTTCTCAGTGAGGCATTCCCTGGCTACCCTCGTTAACTACTCAACCTGCTCTCCATCCTCCCAGCTTCCAATCCTCCTTACCCTGCTTTGTTGTTGTTGTTGTTGTTTTTCCAAAGCAGCCATCACCCCCTAGCATGTCAGCATAGTTTAGTCCTTAGTGATTATTGTCCACCTCCCTTCCCACCCCCCAGGTGTCAACTCCAGGAGGCAGAGATTTTTGTCTTCTTTCTTTCCTGTTACATTTCTAGTACCTAGAGCAGGCCCTGCCTTGTAATACATGCTCAATAAATATTTGCTGGGCGAATAAATGAATTGTAAAAATTAAAATGAGAGTGGAGCTCATTTTTGCAGTCAATTTGTGTTGTGCGGAGCCTACGTAAATATGCCTGAGGCAGGATCTTCAACATTCTGCTCAACACAGGGCGCTGTGTGTCACTAAGGAACATCTCTCAGGAGTGAGACTCTGTTCCCCACAGGTCCCTCAGCCCACAGCACAGGGCCAGCTCGGAGCAGACGCTGAAAACGTTCACCCAGCATAAGCGCACTCGGATGAAGAGGATGCATAAAGAGGTGGGAGAAAGAGGTCCGCTGGCACAAGCCCCTGTCGCAGCCTCCCTTGACCTCCAGCCCCCTCACCCATCATCCCTGTGGACGCTTCTCACTCATCGCCCTTCCCACCAGGTTCACCCCATTCTAGTCGACCTCCTCTCGGCGGCTAGGGGGAGCTTCTCAAAGCACAAATTGGACCTTCAACTCTGCGGGGCACCCTGGTGCTGCCCTTGGAAAGGTCCAGATTCCTATGTAGGGCACCAAGCATGGCCCAAGCCCCCATGGATCTTACTTTTCTCTACAACTCTCCTCTCCTGCTATACTCCAGCCTCGCCAATTGTTGTTTTTTTTTTCTTCAATTGAGTAAAACAATCTCTCACCCCTGGGTCTGTGCGCATGCTAGTCCCTGTGTCTGGAAGACCCTCATACCTCACCTGACTCCCTTTCCCCAGCCAGTTCTTACTTTACTTCAGTTGTCAGCTCAGGTAGCTCCTCCTCCAGGAAGCCATCCCTGATTTCTTACCCTGAGGTAGGTAGCCATTACGTATGCATTCCCATAGCTCTCTGTTTGCCTCTTTCATTCACGCATTAACTCAACATTTATTTGGCCTAAGTAATGCATAATGATCTGGCTCCCTCATACCTCTCTGATCCCACCTTCCCCCTTTCTTCCTCTCACCCTCTGCTCCAGCTACATAAGCCTCCTTGCTGTCCGTTGAGCACACACCAAGTATGGTCCTGCCTCAGGGCCTCTGCACATCTTCTCTGGGTATCCTCACTTCCTTCAGGTCCCTGCTTAATTGCCACCTCCTCAGAGAGGCCTTCCTGACACCTCTGCTCCTCATCTGATAAAGCACTCCCTGTCATTCTCCACCCATCTCTGCAGCCTGCTTCACTTCTCCACATCATTGGTCCTTACCTGAAATTAGATTATCTTTTTGCTGCTGTACCATCAGCATTTCGCACAGTATCTGGCCTACAGCAATTCTCAGTAAAGATCTGATGAATAAATGAATGGAGCAATCCAGATCAACATGATCGTAACTTGAGGCAAGCCAGCAGGGGCTCCATCCCCCAACACTGTGACACCTCGGGGGTGTCCATCATGGGCAGCTTTGCAGCCTGAGTCTCAGAGCCAGGAGGAACCAGAGAAGAGAGACCTAAAGGAGGAGAAGGAGCCAGGCACATGCCTCTCCAGGGAGACCGTTCACCAGGAAGCAGGTACAGCGAGTGCAAAGGCCCTGTGGCAGGATGACAGTGGGAGATGTCAGGAGACAAGGCTGGAGAGTCAGCAGGGCCCAGATCAGCAGGATCTTCAATGTCAGATGAGGGTGTGGATCTCATCCCAACACCTTCATAGTCAAGTGTAACACACAGGAGAGGCGACGAACATTTCTGCAGTGTCTCCTGCCTGCCAGGTAGCCTACCTGTTCACTGTGAATCTTACTAAAGCCTATGAAGCATTCTTTTTCCATTTAACGAAGGAAAATGGACCTACATAGGCTCAGAAACAGAGGTGTGAGACTCCAAGTTTCGAAGGCTGGGCTCCTTCCGTTGCCCATCACTGACTTTGACCTCTGCCCCGCCCACCCATCCCCATCTTAGGTGTGTGATTCTGCCTCTTCCCTCCTTTCTGGATTTGCTCTAACTTGGTGACCAAACGCGCATGTCATTCTCAAGGCCAGAAAAACAACTCGACACCCACTTGACATCTCTGCTCGGAACATCCAGCATGCATCTCACACGCAATATGCCCAAAACAGAACTGCTGGTCTCCCCCCTTCCCCAAACGTGCTCCCACTGTGTTCTCCCCCAGCTCAGTCAACAGCACCCCCATCCTCCCAGTGGCTCAGGCCAGGAACCTGGAAGTCATCCTCGACTTCCATTTCCCTCACCCCCCCATCTCATCGACCAGCAAAGCCTCGCCGCTCTGCCTTCAAAAGCACATCCAGAATCAAGCACTTCCCCCACATCCACGATCACCCCGGTCTAACCCTCCATCCGCTCCTACCTGAGCCATCACTGTCACCTCCTCCTGGTGTCCTGCCTCGGCACGGTCCCCTGAGTTCATTCCTTGCGGGCAGCCAGAGAGACCCTATTAAAATGTAAAGTCAAGGGGCGCCTGGGTGGCTCAGACGGTTAGGCGTCTGCCTTTGGCTCAGGTCATGATCCCGGGGTCCTGGGATCGAGTCCCGCATCGGGCTCCCTGCTCCTTGGGAGCCTGCTTCTCCCTCTGCCTTTCTCTCTCTCTCTCTCTCTCTCATGAATAAATAAATAAAATCTTTAAAAATAAATAAATAAAATGTAAAGTCAAGGTCACTGCACAACTCTTTACCAGAACTGCCCCACAGAACTTTCTGTGATGATGGACATGTTCTACATCTGTACTGTCCAGTTCGCTTGCCACCTGCCACAGGTGACTTGAAATGTGCTAGTGTAACTGAAGGGCTGAATTTTTAATCCTACTTAAACAGCCACACTCTGTTGGCAAGGCTGTGGGGAACAAGCACTCTTGAACACAGCTGTGGGAGTATATATTAGCATGTGATTCTAATCCCGCTATCCACCTACCTAATGATGGTTTGTCTATATCTACCAAACTGACAAAGGCATTTAACATTTATCACAGCGATCCCACTTCAAGAGTGTGTCCTCTTGATCTACCTTCACATGCCACACTGACATCACATAAAAAGTTTACAACATCTAAAGACAGGAAACAACCAATAGGCAACTAGTTAAATGAATTATTTTTACCTGTTTCTTGTCTGTCCCTCTTGCAACTCTGAGGACAGGGCCCTCACATGTCTTGTTTGCTGCTGTACCATCAGCATTTCACACAGTATCTGGCCCACAGCAATTCTCAGTAAAGATCTGATGAATAAATGAATGGAGCAATCCAGATCAACATGATACTGACTTGAGGCAAAGCCAGCAGGGGCTCCATCCCCCAACACTGTGACACACAATGGAATACCATGAAGTTGTAAAAAAAAAAAAAAGAAAAGAAAAGAAAAGAAAAAAACAAGGAAATATGACACCTAGGGCACAAAGAAAGAAAAAAACACAAAAACTGGACTTCATCGAAAGTAAAAACATTTCTTTAAAAGTAAAAACATTTTTGTGCATCAAAGGACATTATGCAAAAAGTGAAAACAAAATGAGAAACAATATTTGCAAATCATATATCTGATAAGAGTCCAGTGTCCAGAACACATAAAGAACTCTTACAATTCAACAATAAAAGACAAACAATCCAATTATTAAATGCGCAAAGGATTTGAATGAAAGCATCGGGCTGAGCCTTAATTCACTTCAGCAAGCGTTTACTGAGTTTCTACCATGTGCCCTATGCTGATCCAGACATGGGGATTCAGCTGTGAACAAAGCACGTCCCGGCCCTCAGGAACTGGTTTTCTGCTGGGTGACACATGAACTGCAAGTTCATTGCCCATGACAAGCGCTGTGAACACCAAACATGATGATGTCACAGTGACTGGAGGAGGGAGCAACTCTGAGCAGAGAAGTCAGGAGGGGACTCTGAGGAGGCAACATCACTGGTTATTAGGAGTCAATGAAAGGCTGTTGACTCGCTCTTGGCCCGGGGTCTGACGGATACTAAGCGCTCCCCAAATCTTACAGTGACGCTTAAGGTCATTCTCATCAGTTTACTGTCCTCTCCCTCTAGAGAACAGGAGGTCCTGGGGCTCGGGCTCGCGGGCGCTCAACACCAGCTGGCACACAGTAGGCGGACGCACGGTCCTCGTAACCTCTGCACGCGGTAGGGCTCGAGAGGCTAGCCCAGGCAGAGGGGGCCCCAGCCAGGGAGCACTGTTCGAAGTGTCCACCAAGCCCTGGCTCCCTGGCCCCGGCCCGGCGCCCTCCACTCGCGCTCCTCGCACACAGGAGGCGCTTGACAGTGCGTGCTGAAGAAACGCGTTTCTGGGTCCGGCGGCGCACGACCTCGGCCCATTGCACAGGCCGGTAAACCGAGCGCGAGGTGGGCGGTGCCGCGCCGGCTATTCCTGGGGGGCCGGCGGGGGGCCCGGGTCGGGGGCGGATCGCTGCGGGGAGGGACGTGCCGCCGCCCCACCCTTCCGTGCCCAGCTGCAACCAGGGGCGTTCCTGCCCCCCGGCGCCGCGGTTGGCTGCGGCTCGGCGGCCGCTGATTGGCCAGCGCGGCCGCGGCGCGGTTCCCGATTGGCTGTGACGCGCGGCCGGGCGAGGCCCCCGCTTGCGCCTCCGCCGTGCCGGGGGCTGAGCGGTCATTGGGCGGCGTGATCTCGCCGCGATTCCGCGGCCCTGCCGCCGCCAGCGGAGCGCACCGGGCGGGTCGGGTGAGTGGCCATGGCGGGCGCCGAGGATGGGCCGGGTCAGCAGCCGGAACTCGACGAGGATGAGGCGGCGTATTGCCGGCGCTGGGGCGCGCAGCACGCCGGGGCCCGCGAACTGGCCGCGCTCTATTCTCCAGGTAAGATCTCCGGGCCCCCCCTCTGGGCCTGCAGCAGGGCTGTGGACAGCGACCCCGGGTTCCCCAGATCGGAACCTCAGCCTCAGGCCCCGATGCAGAACTCCAGCCTCGGCTTCTGAACTTGCAAATAGCGCCCCCAAGTCCGGGGACCCCACCCCAGGGCCCCTTCCAAGCTCAAGCCAGAGCTCCAGCCATGGGGCTTTCTAGATGCACAATCCCTATATCAAGGAACTGCCGTATCAGCTCCCCGGGCCACATAGAGAGCTCCCATCGCACCCCCAGATCCGGATCCTAGCCTCAAAGCATCCGCGGCTGCAAAGAGCGCCCTAGACTTAGGGACCCCCATCCCAGGCAACCCGTCAGCTGCATGCACTGCCACTTCCCCCCCCCCCCCCCCCCCCCCCCCCCGCTTCTTAAAAGTCACATCCCATCCCAGGTTCCCCAGATCCGGAATTCACACCCGAGGGCCCCATCTGTGCCCCAGCCGGGGCCCTGGGCAGCAAACAGTGACCTCACCCCCAAAATCTGGGCACGTCAGCCTCCCTGCTCTAGGAACCGCAACTCAGGGACCCCCAGCTACCTAGTGCCCCAGGCGCCGCCCTTCCCCCAAGCCCCATTCTAGTTACAGCTTCAGTGGCCACAGACCACCCACTCCCCCAGCAAAGAGGAGCCTCAGCTCTTACTCTGTTCCTCTATTCCGGTATCCCGAGTGGTGAGGGCACTGTAAATCTTTCAGTTTAAGCTCCTCCCGTATGCAAATCCCAAGCCCAGCCCTTGCCCCATTCCCATTGCATGTGTTATCAGCCCCCTTCATTCTCCAAACCAGACCACAGTTTAGAGACCCTTACCCCCTGTTCTGCCCTTAGATAGTGGTCTCTGGCTCCTTCCTGCTGTGCCTACTATTTATGCTCCAGCAAGCACCGGCTCTCCCACTCTTCTCTGACTTCCAGTAGAGCCCAAGGAATCTCATTGCCTGGGCGCTCTGTCCCCAGGGGTTAAGGAAATGCCATGGAGAACTCCAGAGTCAGGTGACTGGGAGCTGCAGGAGGCCTCTCTGCCTGGATGTCACCATCACACCAAGCTTTGTTTGTCAAACATTCTGACATCTTTCCTTTTGCCAGGGGACAGCCACCATGCACAGCCCTTGCCTGGGGTGGGCATGGGTCCACCACCACATTTGGCTTTCTACTCCGACTGGCCTGGGTTTGCATTACCATCTCTGCCATCACTGGCTGTGTGACCTTGGGCCATTTGCTTTCTTGTTGAGTCCTGGGTCACCAGAGGCCCTTTCTGGACTTGCAATTCCATGCTCTGGGTGTGATTTTTTTTTTTTTTTTTTTTTTTTATGACTTGGGTACCTGGTGCATGATGCCGTGGTTTCTTTAGCTTGTTCCCAAAGCACCTAGCCTATAGACCTAAAACCTCCTGCACTTCCTGGGATAGGCTGGGTTTGGCATCCCCACTGCTTCTTGCTGTATGACCTGGGCCAAGCCACTTTCCCTCCCTGAGCCTCAGTTTCCTCACCTCTAAAATGGACATAAAGTTTACCTGCTCCTTAGTGTTTGAGGGAAGAGGAAATGAGATCATCCACTTTGATGCAGTGCCTGGCATACAGTAGGCGCTCCCTATTGCTACCCCATTAGTCTGGTATTTCCTGTGAGTCTTGGAGTAAGGTGTTTTACCTCTCTTGTCGTCAGACTCACCACCTGAAACTCGAGGGTAAGGATTCAAAGGCCTCTTCCTTTGGTGTCCGGCTCTGCCCACCTGGGTAAACCCTGCCCACTTTCAACCAAATCATACTCAGGCATTCTGAGCTCCCCCAAGAGACTGCCATTTCTCCATTCCCCCATGATTGCATCTTTGTCTGGTTCTGATTTCCCCAAATGCCCTTCACCCTCTGAAGAACAGCCATGCAGGGATCTGAGGCTGCAGACAGCCTCCAGATGCCCCAAACCTTCGGTAAAGGCTTTATCTCCTCTTGACTCGGAGCTGTGAGGAGGCGAGGTGTTGAGTGAGGAGTGGAGAAGCAGGAGACTGGACAGACTGGTTTCTCCAAATTTCGTAGGCCTCTCTCCCTCTGTCTCTGTTCCTTTCCTGTGTGGCCTTGTAGAAGTACTTCGACCTTCTCTGGACCTGACTTATAAAATGAGGGACCAGGCTCAATACATATGGAGCATCTTTGTCCCAGTCTCCATTCTAGGCCCTGAGGGCAAAGCAGTGAATAAGACAGGAAAAATAGAGCTGGTATTTTACTAAGCCCAGTAAATAAGGAAAGTAGCTCCCTTGCCCAGTGGTGGCAAGCATTATGGAGCAAATATATAGCAGAAAAGGGGGAAGTGAAATGTTGTTGGGGGCAGTAACATTTAGGGAGGGGGCAGTTAAGGCTTCACGGAGTGAGTAATATTTGATCAGAGACATGAAGGGAGGGAGGCCTGAAGATAATTGAGGAAGGATTGGTCCAGACCAAGGACCCAGCAAATGCAAAGGCCCTGAGGTGGGAGCATGCCCAGAATGTTTGTGGAACACCAAGGAGTCCCATGGACTGGAGAAAAATGAGCAAGGAGAGAGTAGGAGAAGCTTCTGGGTTCCAGGACTGAATTCTTGATATTCTTGGGGCCAGAGGTGGATTGGCACCCTGACAGTTGGCAGCAATAATAAGGCAGTTAACATAGTTGACATTTATTTAGCACTGCTTGTGCTGGACATTTTCTTCACATGATCTCATTTCATCCTCCCTACAACTGTCTGAGGTGTCCCCTCAGTACCAACTGTATTTTTCAGGGCAGGAAACTGAGGCTTCCCCCACCACCACCACCACCACCACCACCACCTCCTCCTCCTCCTGTAGCCTCCTCATAGCCTAGCCCCTACATGTGTTCTTCCTAATGCTTGTCCTGTTTAGGATCAAGCCTGCATCCGCCCCTTCCAGAGAGCAGGGTCAGCAAGGCCAGGGACTGCTTGTGTTTGATTTGCCTGGCACTTCATGGTCCCCCTATCCATCTTGAAGACATTTCTTGAGGCTTAGCAAGGAGTAGGGACTTGCCCACAATCACACAGTTAGCACCAGGGCCAGAACCAGAACACTGGTGGAAGGAGGGGAATGTTCTAGGTTCCGTGTTCTTAATCTTCACTGTGGAAGGGAGCCAGCCCGGGGTGGGTGTGCAGGAGGGGCCCAGTGTTCCAGGTCAGTGGAGCAGCATACGTGCAGGGCCGGGGACAGAGCAAGTGGGCCTAGTGTCTGCAGGGAGCTGTGAGTAGTCTGATCGGGGCAGCACTGGGTGGTGGGAACAGCAAGGGCCAAGGAGCGAGGCAGCCTCGGCCCTTTCCTGTGGGCTCCTAGTGTCTGGCTAGGAAGTTGGGGCCTGGTCCTGTGGATCCTGGGAGTCATGGAGGGTCCCCTAGCCCGCTGTGCTCGGGATTCGGGGTTCACAGCAGCAGCCTGCCCTGTGCCAGGATTTGTGAGGGACCTGGTGGGCTTGGCAGGCCTCGTGGGCAAGCCTGGAGGTAAGGCTTCCCATGGCTTCCCAGCAGGTACCCACTGAAACCTGGCTGTGTGCGTGTGTGTGTGTGTGCGCGCCACGTCTCAGGTGCCCCGGGCTCCAGGGGTGGACCCTCAGGGGTCCCTGGAGTCAGCTGTTCAAACCACCCTGGCTAACTACAGGTACCTCTGGCCCTGGGGGGTACAAGGATCTCTTAGCTTGGGGTCAGGGCAAGGATTCGGTCCCCCAAAATGGGTCTGACTGAACCCAGAGACCTGGGGCCCCTTTCCAGGCCAGGCCTGGTCCCTGCCACTCTGGGCTGAGTTTTCTCTCTGTCTCCCTCAGTCTTGTTCTTTTTCCATTTCTTTGTCTCTCCTCTCTGGCGGCGCTCTTTTGTCTTTTTTTCTCTGTCTCCCTATAATCTCTTCATGTCTCTGTGTTTCTTCTCTTCCTGTCTCTCCATTTCTCATTTCTCTGTGTCTCTACTTCCTGTTCTCTGTCATCTGTTTGCCTCTCTCTGTTCCTCTGTCTGTCTCTGGTTCCTGCCTTTTCTCAGCCTCCTGTCTCAGCCTCCAGCCCTCACCTCCCCGACGCCAGGGGCCATCAGAAGTGCAGGTTATTCAGGGCTTGTCTCACTGAAACAAGAAGAGTCGGGCCTGATGCCAAGCCCTTGGCCGCCGTGGCCTGCCCCCAGGAAAGCAAGGCCTGACACCTGGCCTCCCCTGCTCCTCCCAGCCCTCCATAACCACCACACACAAGCCCGATCTCCTCCCCAGGCCAGCAGGCATTTACTGCCATAACTCAGAGGCCAGATCATGGGCCTTGGCCAGGCCAGGGGCTGGCTCAGGAAAACAAGGCCCAGCACTCTGCCAGAGATGGCCTGAGCGCTCGTGTCCTAAGCAAAGCCCTTCTCTCCCCCCTGGACCTCAGTCTGCCCATCTGTATAGTGACACTACTTAGACCGCCTGACCTCGCAGGCCCAGCCAGGCTGACTGTCCATGCTGTGACTTTGGACCAGTCATTTCATCTCTCAGGCCTCGTTTCTCCCTCTGAAGGAAAGGGCAAATGGTCCCCAGCCCACAGTGTATGGCAAGGGCTGGCTGAGCTCATCCCTGGCACCGTAACTGGCATATAGTAGGTGCTCAGTGAGGGCCACTTACTATTATAGATGTATTCTTTATGGTTCAAAGTTCGAGCACTTGGTCTGGAAAGGATCCAGATTCCAGAGGCCAAAGATAGATGGCGTTTAGTTGGGAAACTATTCAGATTTCAGGGACATTCTCCAAGGCAAGCCGAAAGAGCTGGGCGCTCTTTAGAACCAGGACAGCTCCCAGCATCCAGGCTAACGTGTCCCATTGACAAGCCCAGGACCCAAACCCAGCTCTTCATTTTTACCCACTGAGCCTCAGTTTCCTCACCTGGGAAGTGAGATCACGTAGCTCATCCCTGGAAGCATTGAGACTTGAATGAGGGACCGTGTATCCAGCTCAAAATGCTGGTGATTGCTGCCCCCTAAGGAAGCCACCCAATAGGAGGCCGCAGGAAAGGGAGGAGACTGGGCTGAACCAGGAGCTCTTGCCCCATCTGATGGGGACGGGCAGCTACTGCTGCTCAGGCCTGGGGTGCCCAGAGCCTTGCGTTCTCAAGGGAAGCAGGAAATTAGGAATCGTAGGTGATTTTTTTTTTTTAATATAGCTTTTTTTTTTTTTTTTTTTTAAGCCGAGAGCAAAATGTGCTGTAGGGAGCTCGTCTGCGGCATTTCTAATGTGGGCTGCACCTGGCACCCCAGCTGTGATAGGCCTCAGTGTGCGTCGGCCATTGTTACTGTTACTCCATCATGTTACCAGGCCAGGCAGGCAGGCTGGCTGGCATTGAAGAATCACCTTTTCCTTACCCCTTCCACCTTCCCCCTGCCGACTTCTGCTTCTAAGTCCAGGCCTGGGCCACAAGCAGGAACCAGAAAGGGGAAGGCCATGCTGGGCTGGATTACAGTGACCCCAGGTAGGGGCTGCTGGAGCAACAGGGTCACATGGCCCAAGGGAAACAGCCACTAAGAAGTGGGATGCGAGAGGTTCTAGGCCCACATCTGCTGCTGTGGGGCTCTTGTCGGGGTCCTCGCCCTTGCTGGACTGCGCTGTCCTCATCTGTACAAGATGGGGCTGAGGGGATGCAACCCTGGGCGTGGCCCTTTCCCCCTCTGACCCTTGGTCTTTTTACGGGCAAAGGGAGGGCAGCTGTTCTGATTCTGGCCCAGGGCTCAGCATGCTGTTGTAGGTCCTGGCCAAGGCCCTTCTCTCTCTCTCTCTCTCTCTCTCTCTCTCTCTCTCTCTCTCTCTCTCTCTCTCTCTCTCTCTGGACCTATTTCCCTAGCAGGAGCAGTGCAATGCCTGATACTTCCTTTGAAGGTGCTCTGGTGAGGTGCCCCCACAGACAAAGCCTGGCAGTTGTCCTCTAAGATTCTGTTCATGAATTTGTTCATTCCATGGACATTTATTGAGTACCAGCTGTGTGCCAGGGCCCTGGTGAGCAAGCCGGCCATGGTCCTGGGCCTCCTGACTTCACATTTGGGTCAGGGAAGATGGATGTCATAGGGGCAGCCGTATGCCGGGGGGAGTCCAAGAGTCAAAGGGAGCATCATGGATGGCCTCCTGGAGGTGGAAGTCTGCAAGGGCATTGCCAGAGTCACTCCAGGTCAGAAGCGAGTGAAGGGAATAGCAAGCACTAAGAGAGGACAGACACAGGAGGACCCCTCTCTCTGCCATGTCCCCTTCAGGTGTTCGTCACTCACAAGGACCTGCCCAGCCATAGGATCCTAGTCTGTAGCCAACTAGCTATGCAGCCTCAGGTTACTTCCTCGGGACCACTCTGACCCTCTGATCTCTGATCTGCAAATTGGCATCACCTCAGTAGGCACCTGGCCCATAGCAACTGCTCAGTAGATGTTAAACACTAATGATAAGAAAATTATTATCATTAAGGGTCTTCCATGCCCTTGGGACCAGCTGCCTGGGAAAACAGTATCCCCAGGGTTCCTGTGGCACAATCTGCACCACCCACGCAATGTTTTTCCTCCCTTTTATATTTTTATTTTTATTTTTATTTTTTTTTATTAAAGATTTTATTTATTTGACAGAGAGAGAGACAGCGAGAGAGGGAACACAAGCAGGGGGAGTGGGAGAGGGAGAAGCAGGCCTCCCGCCAAGCAGGGAGCCCGATGCGGGGCTCAATCCCAGGACCCCGGGATCATGACCTGAGCCGAAGGCAGTCGCCCAACCAACTGAGCCACCCGGGCGCCCCTCCCTTTTATATTTTTAAATTTTAATTTACAAATTACAAAAGATTTTTGGTAGAGGAGTACATTCACAAATACTAAATTCCAAGGGGGTTAAGTGAAAGCCAGTCTTGACCAGGTAGCTTTTTCTTTTCTTACATAAATGGCTGCTGGTTAGCACTTTGCGTTCTTGTCCTGGACACCTCCATGTCCACGTATAAACAGCCACCCAGGCATTTTTTTCTGGCTGCAAGGATGCCATGGACCAAATTAATTTGGCTGATCCCCCAGGCGCTGGACACTTCCGTTGTTTCCAGTGTTGAGACCCTCCCAAAAGACACCTCAGACAGAGCTGCAGCAGTGAGTGAATCAGCTTGTCTGAGCTCACATGCCTTTTAAAAATATGTGGCAGGAGATTTAAAAAGATTTCACACCCATGTCTTGATTTCTGGCTTCTCTTGGGAATTAGAAGCTCGGGCACCCTGGGCCTGCCCTCCCACCTGGCAGGAGTTTGCACGTTAGTGACCCTCCTTCACAAAGGGCACGGGTGCCGCAACCCACAGCCCCCACGCAGCCCACCTTACTCCACATCACCTGCCTGGCCCCTGGAGGCTTTGGGGGTTTGCGGCCCCTCATCTCCTGTGTTGTGCTACCAGACCCCCTGCTCCTGGCAGGAGCCCTAGAAGTGGTAACCAAGGCCCATTTCTCCTAAATCCCTGACTCATTGGAGCCCTGCTTGATGGATGTTGGACAGGATCTGATCCTCTAGAGTTAAAAGGTGTCAGTAGCCTCCACCTCCAAATAATTATGTACAAAAGGGGACAAGTGATGCCATGAGGTCAGTTAAAAAAAAGCTCATTAAAGTTCCCTGGAGCTTCTCCAAAGAGCCCACAAGGGCCCAGAAGACAAGTTCTGGTCCTGTCTGCCAAAGAATTGGCCTGTGCAAGGCCAGCTTCATGGGCCAGTGCCTTGGGCCGACTCTTTCCCTTCTCTGGGCTTCAGTGACATCATCTGTGAAATGGGTAGGCTGAGGCCTTTTCTTCACGGCAGCCCCTATGTTCAGCCTGTGCCGCGCACGTTAGACTCTGAACACGTGGAAGAGCTTGTACAGGTCCGGCCCTGCCTGGCTTTAGTCCCAGCCCCACAGCCTTCACCACCTGCCCCCCGCTCACCTCTGGCCTCCTGTCCCTGCAGGCAAGCGCTTCCAGGAGTGGTGCTGCGTGGTCCTGTGCCTCAGCCTCATCGCCCACAACTTGGTCCACCTCCTGCTGGTGGCCCGCTGGGAGCACACACCCCTCGTCATGCTGGGTGTCGGTGAGTGCCTGGGGCCCCGCTCTCTGCCTCCCTCGGGTTCCCCAGGGGTCAGGGACCTACCCACTGTCTGCACCACTCTGATGGCAACTTGCACACACGTGTCACAGTGTGTGGCTGTGCATGCCCACGTGTGTGCGCGCACGTGCCTGTGTGCACATGTGAATCAAGGACGTGCTGTGGGGACCCCACCTCTGTCTCAGTGACACCTCCGTTCCTCCTCTTACTTGGGCCAAAACCCTGGGCATCATCCTCAGTTCCTCTCTTTGTCTTCCGTTCCATAGCCAGCCCTCGGCAAATGCCCTTGGCTCTACCTTTTTTTTTTTTTTAATGATTTTATTTGTTTATTTGAGAGAGAGCACGAGTGGGAGGCAGGGAGAGGGAGAAGCCCCAGAATCCAAACATTATTCTCCACCTCCGCTGTTCTCACTCTGGTCCGGCCACTGGCCTCTCCTGCCCGGACTTTAGTGGGAGCCTCTTCCCTGGTTCCCAACCTTCCCCTTTGCCCCCACTGTCCGTTCTTCACTGGTAGCCAGAAGGATCGCGTTAGATCCCCAGTGAGGTCATGCCACACCCCCATTCTCTGTATACGTAGAATAAAACACCGACTCCTCAGTTCCTCCTCAGACACCATCTCCCTCCACTCTTCTCTGGGACAGCATGCTCCCTCCACACGGGCCTCCTCATTGGGTCTCCGCCATGCACTGTTGGACACACTCATATCTCAGGGCCTTTGCACATGCTGTTCCTGTGCCTGGAACTCTCTTCCCACAGACACCTACCTGATTCACTTCCTCATCTGGGTCTCTACGCAGAGGTCACCTCCTCAGGGAGGCTCTCCCTGATTACCCCTCAAAAAATAGCAGCCCTACCATACACCATCACTTCAGCATACTGTTATACAATGTATTTATTTGCTCAGTATCTGTCTCCCTCCACTCAAATCTCAGATCCCTGCGAGCAGACATTCTTGTGTGTTCACTGCTGCAGCCCAGCCCCAAGCATGAGGCCTGGCACACAGTAGGTACTTGATAAATATTTATTGAATCAGGGAATGAATGAATGAGCAAGCTGCAACTTACAGTACCTGCTCGTGTTTCCCACTGGTCGGGCCTCCCCCGTCCACAGCCAGGGAGTTGGATGCTACACTTGTCATCATTTTCCAGATGAGCAAACTGAGGCTTAGAGAAGGGCAGGCCAGCGTCACACCTCAAGCCAGAAGCACAACCCAGTTCTTCATTCACCATCTCCACTCCCAGGTCCTGGGGTGACTCCGTTCCCTCCTGTCCGCGCACCAGCCTCCCCTCTGCCCTCAGACTCGGGCACTCATCCCCTCCCCTGCCCCAGGCTCCCAGGCAGAGGGGGCATCTGTGCCCTTGGTCCGCCCTCCTGGTCCTCCCTAAGTGTTCAGCTCCCACAGTCTCATTAAAAGCACTCTGGTCGCCTAAGCCAGTAGTGCTCAGGCTGGCTAATTGAGCCATCTGGGTCTGCGGTGGGGTGGGCCTGTGCTGGGGGCTGGGCCAGCTGGAGGACAAGGAGTTAACCCATCCGGTGCTGGGGAGCCTGGGCCCCACCTCAGGAGCCACACATGCCCCCTTTGCCCAGGGGTGAGAAGGACCTCACCTGCAGCCTCTCGGCCTCCAGGCACTACATTCAAGGGCAGGAATGTAGCCAGCATGAGCCCTGGTACCCCATCTTGGGGTGGTGACGAGCAGGCCCTGGCCCAGCTCTCCTACCTTGTGGCTGTGGGGTACCTTGGGCAGGTGCTGTTGCATCTCTGAGCCTTGTTTTCCACATCTGTACATTGGGGCTGCTTGCAGTACCTGCCTCCTTGGGCTGTTGTATGGGCAAAATGCAGGTGTGTGTAGCTACCGAGGTACCGGTGACTGAGCAGAGGTGGGGAGGAGGCCCTCCGACATAGAGCTCTGTTTAGCAGCGGGTATTTCCCAAGTGCCTGCTGTGCACCAAGCTGCACGTTGGGCACTTTTTAACTCCTGGTGTCAACCTAGCGAGGAGGCTCTGATCACCAGCCTCTGAGAGGCCAGGTGACTTGCCAGTTGGCCGTCCCCAGGGCAGCAGCTGAGTCTGGGATCATACGTCCAGACCTGCCCAGCTCTTAAGCCACAGCCTCTCCCAGCAGGGGCCGGACAGCCTCCAGTTAGCACCGGGAGGAGAACATGTGGGAGCCCAGGTGTGTGCTGTGTGAGCCAGGAGCCTGGGTGTCCCAGGCAGGTCACCACCTCCCTTCCCTGGTTGGGATCAGAACTTCCTTCTGATCCCTGGCTCAGGAACTCGGGCGGTCCAGTCACAGTGTGTGACACCAGCTCCTGCATCCCACACCTTTGCCTCTGGGCTGATAAGAGCAGACAATCTCCTGATAGTGGTGCTTGCAAAGTCCCTAATCGATTTAAGTATCCACCCTGATTTGTGTGTTAACACGCAGGAGGCCAGGCACCATGCCAGTCTGCAGAGCCTGCCTCTAGCCCAGCACTATCTCCCCAGAGGTTCTGGCACCTCTGACAGGCCCTGGAAACCAGGGGAGGCGGAAGCATGAAAAGGTGCCCAGTTAATAAACATGGACCAATGATGCAATGCTGGGAAGCAAAACCAAGATAAGAGAACAGGCAGGGAAGGCCCTTCTGGAAAAGTGGTATTTGCAGGGAGACCTGAAGGAGGCGAGGGAAGAGGCCAGGTAGGTATCTGGGGGAGGGGCAGCAGGGAACAGCAGGTACAAAGGCCCAGAGGCTTGGTGTGTGCCCAGAGAACAGACGGGAAGCCAGTGTGGCTGGAGAAGGTTGATCCGAGGAAAAGTAGTTGGTGGCAGCTCAGAGGTGGGAGGAGTGGGGTGTAGACTGCAGGGCCGTGGTCTGGACTCACGGTTTTGTTCTACGGGCCACGAGGGGCCATTGGTGAGCTACAGGGAAGATGGATGGGGGCAGGGAGGCCCGGAGAGGAGGCGAGCATGGTGGCCCAGACCAGGTAGGGCAGTGGAGGCAGCGAAAAATCGTCAGATTTTTGGTGAGCAGTGCGAGGCGAGCGGCCAACGTGTCCTGTCAGCTTGGCTGTGGAGGTGAGAGAGGGCCTGTCAGTGGCAACTCTCAGGCTTTGATGGAAGGGATGAGGTGGCCGTTAACAGGGGTGGGAAGAGGCAGCTTGGGGGGAGATGCTTGAGCTGCCTGCCTGAGAGCCAGGGCGAGGTGCCAAGCAGGAAATTGCAAATCCAAGTGTGGTGTCCGGGAAGGCAGCCGGAGATAGAAATCTGGGAGTCCTCTCAGTAGAAGAGGTATTTGAAGCTCAGATGCTGGCAGAGTGTCCCCAGGGGCTGAGTGCAGGCAGAGAAGAGGCCCAAGGCCCCCGTGCCTCCAGGCTGTGGGGGAAGGAGGAAGAGCCAGCTGAGGGGGCAGGAGGGGTTGCAGAGGGCAGAAGGAGAATGTGTTTCCAGAAGACTTGGGGGTCAACTAGGAATGGCCGTGGAGCAGACCAGCAGGATGGGGCAGCAAGGAGACCACCGGATTTGGCCACGCGGAGGCCATCAGTGACCTTGACAAGGACAGTGTTGTCATCAGTGAAAGTGTGAACAAGCGAATGTCCCTGGGAGCCTTGAGCTATTGGCTGTGCCTGGGGAAAGTGGAGGAAGAGCTTGGGCGCTTGTGAGTTCGCCCTTGAGGAGTGAGTAGAACTAGTTTCTGGTGTCCTGGTAGAGGAGGCGTGTTCCAGGCAAGGGAACACAGTGAATGCAAAGACTGGTGGTGAAGTCAGAGGTCACCTGGCCTCGGATCAGGTGAGGAGTCAAGCTGAAAGAGGGTAAAAAAAAAAAAAAAAAAGCCAGGTTTTGGCCCAGCCCCTGTGGAGCAGCCTGCCTTCAGCTGATTGCTGCTTCTTTCTTTTTTTTTTTTTTTTTAAGATTTTATTTATTTGTCAGAGAGAGAGAGCATATGAGCACAAGCAGGGGAGCGGCAGGTGGAGGGAGAAGCAGGCTCCCTGCTGAGCAAGGAGCCCGATGCAGGGCTTCATCCCAGGACCCTGGGATCGTACCTGAGCCGAAGGCGGGCGCTCAACCGGCTGAGCCCCCCAGGCATGATCGCATCAGTCTTAGCTGCTCTCACGGTCTCCACTTCAGGCCTTGAAATGGGAGGGG
Source organism: Callorhinus ursinus (assembly GCF_003265705.2). NCBI lineage: Eukaryota > Metazoa > Chordata > Mammalia > Carnivora > Otariidae > Callorhinus > Callorhinus ursinus. The sequence continues at coordinate 8,510,073 of NW_027397115.1, forward strand.
GCTAACAAGGCACAGCTGGGTGACCTGTGGCCAGATGAAGGCCCCACCCAGTGGGTCAGGACGGCCCCGAGTGAGTTATTCACCATCCTGTACCCTATTCCAGTGTCCTGCACATGGGGTGCTGACCAGGCCCAAGCTGTGCCCAGGATGAGCCAACTCCAGCCGCTGCCACCTGCACTGGGACAAAGATGCCCTGTGTGTTTGCCTTGGCCACCCCTGCCCCCCATTACAGCCTCCTCAGGCAGCAGGCCAATGACTCCTGGAGTCACTGCTCTAGAAACAGCCGCTTGCAGAGGCCTGGGGCTCAGAGAGCCCGGGGCGGGGGGGGGGGGCTCCTTCTCTCCAAAAATAATTCCTGACATCTGTCCAAAGCACACATCCCTCCCTGCTTGGCAGCCTGCAAAGGTCAGGTGCTGGTCATTCGACAGATGACAAGACTGAGACCTGGGGAGGTGGGTAACCCCTGGAGCTACCTTGGGAGCGCTTACCATGTTCCAGGGACTGACTTTCCGTGCATTAGCCCAGTTTATTAACCTACTGTACTTAAGGAAAGTAAGTGCTATTAAAGTCCCCATTTCTCAGACCCGGACATGAAGGCTCAGCATCATTGTGAACCGCCCTCACTATGGGCCCCGGCCATTCACCCGCAGCCCCGACTGCGCTTACCCTCCGAGTGTCCTTTCTCCCCTGGAAAGTCAGGATGTGTTGGGGCCCATCACTATGGACGTGAAATAAGATGATGGAATTTTTCAAAAATAGATTTTATTTACTAAAAGTTTTAGATTTACAGAAAACGAGCAGGTAGTACGGAGAGTTCCCATACACCGCCTGCTCCCAGTTGCCTTTATTGTTAACGTCTTACATTTTACATTAGTGTCTGTACATTTGTTACAATCAAGATACCATATAATATGGATACATTATTATGAATTAAAGTCCATAATTTATTCAGAGGTCCTTAGTTTCTACCTAACGTGTCCTTTTTCTGTTCCAGGCTCCCATCTAGGAATCCCACTCACATTTATTTATCATGTTCCTTGAGGCTTCTCTTGGCTGTGACAGTTTCTCAGACTTTCCTTGTTTTTGGTGACCTTGACAGTTTTGAGGAGCCGTGGTATCTCACGGACACCCCTCTATGGGAATTTGTCTGGTGTTTTTCTTTTCTTTTTAAGATTTTTTTTATTTATTTGAGAGAGAGCACAAGCAGGGGGGAGGAGCAGAGGGAGAGGGAGAAGCAGGCTCCCCGCTGAGCAGGGAGCTGGAAACCGGGCTCCGTTCCAGGACTCTGAGATCATGACCTGAGCCGAAGGCAGACGCTTCACCCACTGAGCCACCCAGGTGCCCCTGGAGTTTTTCTTTTTATTTATTTATTTACTTGAGAAGGGGAGGTGGGGAGGGGAGAGGGAGAAGCAGACTCCCCGCGGAGTGTGGAGCCTGACAACACAGGGCTCAGTCTCACTACCCATGAGACGACCTGAGCCGAAATCAAGAATCAGATGCTTAACCAACTGCAGGTGCTCTTGGTCGCATCTCCCTGCTTTATCTCTCTCATGGCACATCCTTTTTACTGCTGAGCAGTATTCCATTGTCTGGATGTACCATGGTGCATTTATCAATTTAGCTGTTGGATGTCTGGGTGCCTTCCAGGTGCAGCTGCTAGGAGTCAAGCTTAACATTCACGCACAAGCCTGTAGGCAGACATATGCCTGCATTGCTACTTTGGGCCAGGTTGCCAGCTGTTTATTTGTTCTCACTATTTATTGATCACTTACAGGTACCACGCCCTGTACCAGCACCTTAACTGTTTTATCTCTCTTAATCCCTAAACTGTACCAAGGCTTGTCCTAAGCCAGTTACGTATCTTATCTCCTTAATCGTCCTAAGCATTTAATCCTTACAGATGACAAGAATAATAACAAATAATAATAAAATATTAGAAAAACAGTATTTATGATAGTGGTTAACATCACGGAGTGCTTCCTGTGTGCCAGGCCCTGTGTCAATGATGTTAAAAATGCATTATTGGGGAATATAACTCCCACACCTTGCTCTCTCAAATAAATGGGTGAAATTAAAAAAATAAATAAATAAAGATTTATTTATTTGAGAGAGAGAGAGAGAGAGCGAACAAGAGAGCACAAGCAGGGGATCAGGGGCAGATAGGGAGGGAGAGGCAGACTCCCCGCTGAGCAAGGAACAAGATCCTGGGATTAGGACCTGAGTTGAAGGCAGTCACTTAACCACCTGAGCCACCCGGGTGCCCCTAAATAAAATCTTAAAAAAAAAAAAGAAGAAGAAGAAGAAGCCATTGTTGGCTTTTGTCTCTCCAGCCTCCTCGCTCCCCTAGCCCAGGTCCACCGTCCTAGCACTGTCACTGAGGAGCAGGACTGCCCAGCCTGGATGGCATCTAGGGGTTTTTCTGCAGCCTCCACAGTGTCCCAAGGCCCCGGTCCCCTATCACCAAGGAGCTGAGGACCCTAGCAAAACTCAAAGAACCCTTAAATGGCCCAGCTAGGCCTCAGAAGATTTCACAGGGAGAACCAGCCTGGAGAGGAGGAGGGAAAGGGTTTGCCTGAAGTCCTGTGACCCAACAGACTACACGTACTGCCACTCGAAACTGCATTCGTGGCCTGCGTGGTTTACAGCTTGCCACCGCCCCCCACCCCATCGCTCTGCCCCAGGGGACAGTGAGCTTGGTGTCTGCTACATCTCTGGCTCGAGAGCCTGGCACACAGTAGGTCCTCACCGAATGTTGCTGGATAGGCAAAATGACCGAAGAACAGCAACAATTGATCTTTTTGCTCTGTGCCAAGCACTGTACCTTAGTAGTCTGCATTAATTCCGGGAATATTTACTGAACCCCCTACTAAGTGCCAGGAACTGGGATGAAGACATAAACAAAAGACTAAAACCCCTGCCTTTGTGGAGTTGACATTCTTGAGACCATGAGCAAACAGGAGTGAAGTCCACAAGGATAGGTGCTTGGAGAGAAAGAAGGACAGGAGACAGGAAATGCTGGAAGATGGGGGTGGTTATAATTTTAGATCAGGTGTCCCCAGCAGATGTTTGAGCAAAGACCTGGAGGAGGTGAAGGAGTATGCTCTGCTACACCTGGGGAAGGAATATTCTAGGCAGAGGGAACAGCAAATGCAGAGAGAGAGAGAGAGAGAGAGAGATGCAGAGGTGTGTGAAGGGTGTGCATGGGGAAAGGGAATGAGCTAGGAGGGCTGACGGCAGTGAGCAGGGAGAGTGATGGGGACGGCACTGGGGTGTTCCCTTGCACAGGTAGCGGGCCACTCTGCCTCGGTTTCCCCCCATGTGCAGGGGTGGTGGTGCATCCTGCTGTGATAGATTTGGGCCTCAAGGCAGGTCAAGAGCCCCGCTGTGCCGCTTGCCATCTTTGTGGCCTCTGCCTAGTCACTTCTGTTCCCCAGGCCTCCCGTTACCCACCTGTGTAAGGGGAGCATGAGGGTGGTACCAGCTTGGACCAGACTGAGAATCCACTGAGATGAAGCACGTAAAGCACTTGTGTCAGGCCCTGAAAGTGCTCAATATATGGTAGCCGCCGTGTTTTTTGTAATGACCATGCCCATCCATCTAGAGGAGACGGGGGCACAGAGAGCTGAGTGTCATGCCCAACATCACACGGCTAGTGAGAGACAGCTAGGATTTAAGTCCAGATCTAACAGCTCTTAACCTCTGTATTATCCTGAACCCTCAAGTAAGTGAATGGTGTTGGGCTCTTTGAGGGAACCCCGGTCCAGTTCCGAACACATGGAGAACAAAGTCAAGGAAAAGGCTTCCTTCCGGAGGCCAAATCATGACATTTATTGTGACAAAAGCTAGGCTGGGGAGGAAGGCGTGGCTCCTGTCCGCACCTCAGGTGTCTCCGACACCAGAGCCCAGGAGGACATTTCCATCTCGTCACTGGCAACACCGAAGTAGAGCGGGCTTCCCTCTGTGGAGGGATCAGGGTCAGAGAAGGGCACCGGCAGCTCCTGATAGGGAAAATTGAGTTGATCTGAGCATGCCCAGTTGATTTCCTCCAGACTCACCAGGCATATGAGTCCCCACAGATGCCCTGGGCAGAGCAAGTAAAGGGACGGGAGTGTTACCCCAAAGGCTCCATTCACAGGGAGAAAAGCATCCCAAGTAGAGAAGGGACACCACCACCCCCCATAATGAGTGAGTGAGCAAGCAGGCAAGTGAATGAACGAGGGGCTCCCTACTGTGGGGTGGAGGGTGGGCAGGACTGCCCCCCTGGGGGTCCCCCACCCCCCACCTCACCCTCCTCCTGCCCACAGTTGCAGGTGCTCTCATTGCTGACTTCTTGTCCGGCCTGGTGCACTGGGGAGCTGACACTTGGGGCTCCGTGGAGCTGCCCATCGTGGGGAAGGTGCGTATATTGACCCAGCCCTGCCGCCTAGCAGGGGGTTGGGCTGTCTGACCTTGGGTGAGCCCCCTTCTTCTCTGAGCCTTCTGTTTCCCTGTTTGAAAGACGGAAACCATCATTCCAGCCTGACCCCATGCCCCTCCTCTGGGACCAGAAGAGACTAGAAATCCCCCTGGGATTTTCTGGAAGCGAAAGCATGAAGCATGGGATAGTCAGAAAGCTTTGAACCCCCTGAATTTGGGGGCCACGTCTCTTTCTGACTATCCCATGAATTTGGGGGCCACGGCTTATTCTCCTTTGCCAGCCCTGCTGCGTCTCACTGTTCATTTTAATTGAACTTTGCCTTCTATCAGACTTCTTTGCTTGTGACACAACATCCAGTACAAGCTGGCTTAACCAAATAAAGGGACTGATTCATGTAACTGAACATTTCAAGAGTAGAACCAGGGTAAAGCGTTGCCGGATCCAGTAGGACAGACGGTCATACCGTGTTCTCATGACTCCATCTCTCTGCATCCCTGTCAGTCACTATGGCAGAGAGATGCTCTGGCCGGGCCGGGGTCACGTGCTCACTTTTACCTAGGGGATGGAGGGGTCAGCCCCATCGGAACAGCTTGTACCAACACAAGAGGAAGAGGGGGAGACTGTTACTAGGAAGGGCATGGCCGCAGGGGAGAAATAGAGGGGGCCTGCCTGCCACTGTGAGGGGCGTCCTCAGCTGTATTAGAGTGGGGAAGAGGGGTGGAGATTGTCTCCAACTCCCCGCACACCGCTGATGGGGAGACTGAGGCCCCAAGTGGGGCAGTACCATCCCGAGGTCGCCGCCAAGTCATTGCGACTGCCTTCTGCCAGAGCTGTTTAGACCGGGACCCTGAAGGCCATGTGGGCTCTGTTATCAGTAGCATGGTGGAATGTTCTGGCATCCCGGAGGCCGGGAGACGAGCCCGAGTCCAGTGTGCACAGGAGGTGGTGGAGAGAGGCTGGCCACCACAGGCTGACTGGTCCCATATAACCCTTCTCCCACCGGCACCCCCACCCCAGGCTTTCATTCGACCCTTCCGGGAGCATCACATCGACCCCACAGCCATCACCCGACACGACTTCATCGAGACCAACGGGGACAACTGCCTGCTGACACTGCTGCCTCTGCTGAACATGGCCTACAAGTTCCACACCCAGAGCCCCGGTGAGCGCGCCACAGCTGGCGGTGGGCTGCAAGGGGCTGCGGGGACAGAGTCCCCTCACAACCGTAGAAAAGATTTTTAGTTCTCGTCCTATAAAATTGGATATTTGACATAAAAATCTGTGTTCCCAGCTTCTCCTGGACGATCCGCTCTGGCCATCCTGGGTCCTCGTTCCCACTGGTGGGAGCTGAGCTGCGGTCGCCATCTTTAGACAGGCCCCACTCCCCCCTGCTGTCCTACACCTGGCCCACCTTGCTCATCTGCATGACCTGCCTGGCCCTGAGGGCTGCTGGCTTCGCTGCCCGGGCTTAGTCGGAAGAATATAGGCTGTGAACTCAGCAAGTTCTGAGTTCTGATCTCTGCTCTGCCTGTTTTGGGGAAGCAAGCAAGTCATTCTCACCTCTGTGAGCCTCAGTTACCTTATCTGCCAGGTGGGCAGAAGGGGGCGGGGGGCGGGGGGGGGATAAGTACTTCCTCCGTTCCAGGTCTTGTTCTAACAACTTGACACCTCATGGATCCTTAGAGCAGCCGCTCCCTCTGTGGGTAGATGAGAGGAGTTGCTGTGGTGCGGTGGGTGCTGCAGTGCCCGCCCGTATGCTCTTCCACAGGCCTGCGCCCATCCCCCGGCTGCCCTGAGAGGTGGCAGCTAACAACTCCCAGCTGTCCCTTCTGAGAACTGCCAGAGTAGGTTCCACCTCTCCCCTTGGGATAAGCCTGAAACCTAAGCCTGAAGTGACAGGAAAAGCCTACAGAAGACCAGCCCTCTCACCTCTGGGTGGGACCAACTCTGTGGAGCCATTAACCCTCCCATGCTGCCCCCAGGATCAGGCTGACGAGACTCCCCCAACCCCATCATTGCTTAGCCCTCCCCCTGCTTCCCTCACCCGCTCAGGTGTTTTTCTGAACAGAGGACAGAGGATGCCCCCTCCCCATTCCTCCTCATATAAATTATGAGCACATGAACCCTTGTCTCAAGCTCTGCTTCTAGGGAACCTGGACAAAGACTTATTCCCATTTTACTGATGACGAAGTTGAGACTCAAAGAGGCAGAGGCATGACCCAAACTCATATAGCCAAGAAATCTCAGAGCACGGACCTGAACCCAGCTCTGCCTGACTCCAGAGCCTACATCTGTAACAATTCCTTAATGCTGACTCCATTATTTGCCCACTGAACAGAAGAGAGGACTGAGGCCCAGAGGGGAGTGTGAACTTGCCTGAGACCATGGGGGAGGGTGGAAGGAGGCCTGGGAGCTGCCCAGGGGCAAGTGGTGAGGGCCAGGCTGGTGGTGGCCCCGCCCGGTGACAACTGTGTGGCCCTGTGGGCACCACTCTCTCCCCGCCTTGCAGAAGCCCTGGAGCAGCTGTACCCCTGGGAGTGCTTCATCTTCTGCCTGATCCTCTTCGGCACCTTCACCAACCAAATCCACAAGTGGTCACACACGTACTTTGGGCTGCCATGCTGGGTCACCCTCCTGCAGGACTGGCATGTCATCCTGCCACGCAAACACCACCGCATCCACCACGTCTCTCCCCACGAGACCTACTTCTGCATCACCACAGGTGCGGCTACAGGGTGGCATGGAATAGGTTGTCCCCACCTCCAGCTGTAGCCCCATCCTCAGGGTCGGTAGGGCAGGGGTCACAGGAGGAGGTCCTCCTGGAATCCTTGCCCTGCAGGAGCATGCTTTTACAACACACACCCACCTACTATGTGCCAAGCATCCTAGGTTTGGAGGACACAGCAGTATGAGGGGGACGACCTTCCCCACTCCCACCTCCCACCTCATGGAGCTGTGATCCCAGCCAGCCAGCCAGCTCATACTTGTTGAGCACCTACCGTGTGCCACGCGCTCTCCTGGGCTTAGGACACAGCACCAAAGGAACAGGCACAGATCCCTGCCTTTGTGGCATTCCTGTTCTCCTAGGGGACATGCCAGACAGTACAGAAGCAGTACATTTAACCATGCCGACTGCTGTGGAGCAAAACAAAGCAGAGGGTAGGAGAAGGAACTGGGGGACCTTACCCTTGAGAGAAGGCGGGTCGGTGAAGGCCTCACTGAGAAGGGGACATTTGAACTGATGGAGAGAATGATGCAGATCTGGAGGAAGAGCAGTCCAGGCCACAGGAACAGCAGGTGCAAAGTGCCTGAAGGAGGACACATGTGCCTGGTTGGTTTGAGGAACTGCAAGGTAGTTAGTATGGCTGGAGCGAAGGGCATTAGGGGCAGAGTAGAGGGGAGATGACCCAGTCTAGATGTGAGAAATGCTATGGGGGACAGAGCAGGGTAAAGGGCAGAGACATGTGGAGTGAGGAGGCAGGAGTAGCTGTTCATAGAAGGAGGTGAGAAATCGGAAACCAACGTGAGAGGGACCCCTGCAGCCAAGTCAGGACAGACCAGTTCAGGCAAAGGGAATAGCAAGTACAAAGGCCCTGAGGCAGGAGCATGCCTGGTGTGGCTGAGGAACAGTAAGGAGACCCACATGCCGTCGGGGGTTCATGGGCCCGTACCAAAGGTGAATGGAGCAGGTTTGCTGGGGCCCCCTGGCATCAAACTCCAGTGGGACTGAGGTGCTCTCGGCATCCTGGCAGTAAGTGAGGCCGGCTTCGGCTCAACTATATCAGCTCCTTGCCCCCCACCCCGGAATGGGGCTGCAGCACCCTCCTTACATACGGCCTTCCCAGGCCAGGCTGTGAATGGCACTATGGCAGAGGCCAGGTGCTTGTCATGTGATAGCTCCTGGATAAGTTACAGCTCCTGGTTTTCGCGGGGGGCGGGGTGCGTTGTCTTTCTGGAGGCAGAACTGAGAACCACAAAAAGTAGTTTTTGTATGTCTGAAAGTCATGTTCTTGGGCAGGGGGAGGGGTTAGAATTTAGGCTGTTGAGATCAGGTAACTGCTCAGCCAGGCCTAGGATCCATCCTGGTTTGGCCACCCACTAACTGGGAGACTCCCCTCCAAGCCTGTCTTTGCATCCGGAAAATGGCACAGATAGTACCTACCTCGTGATTTGGGTGGGAGGCTGTAAAAGAGAGGAAGTAAGATCTTGAGCAATATTTATTGAGCATCTACTATGTGCCCGGGGATCACCAGTGGAAAAACACGGGGTTCTGCCGTGTTGGGAGTTGCGGAGAAAAACCAACACAAAACAGGAAGGGGGTGAGTTAATGAGAATGGTTCCAGGTCATCATAAAAGCTGTAACGAAACAAAAGAGGGTGATGTGGTCAAGGAAGGCTCCCTGGAAGAGGTGGCAGGGGAGCCTGGTGATAAGAAATGCTGCCACCGTACCTGGCACATAATAAGCACTGGGTAAGAAAGCGAATGAGTGAGGGGACGAAGGCATGTGTGAGCAGCCCCTAAGCCCATGGGTGGGAGGTCCCCACCCCCAGATTCTTTGGTCAGCCCTTGTCCCCTGCCCTGTCCAGACTGACTCCTCGGTGCCCCTGCCCCAGGCAAAGCCAGCACTTTTCTTCCATCTCCTCAACTGCCACTCTCCCGTTCAAACCCCCCTGCCCTGTTTCCACTGCAGGCTGGCTCAACTACCCTCTAGAGAAGATAGGCTTCTGGCGACGCCTAGAGGACCTCATCCAGGGCCTGACCGGTGAGAAGCCTCGGGCAGACGACATGAAATGGGCCCAGAAGATCAAATAACTCCTCGGAGCCTGCCACCTTATTGCCAGCCTTCCCCAGCCCCCCAAACCGAAGCCATCTGCCAAATTCCAGCCTCCTCGTGCTGGCCCCTCCAGATGGGGAGGACGCCTCCTGGGCTGGGCCCGGGCGCCCCCCAGCCCACCCCTCGTGACACAGAATACTTGAGCCACTGATTTTTCATTTCCTTTTTTTCATTTTCTTTCCTCGGCCCCTCCCCAGCCACCTGAGCTGCTCTGTCTCCAAGCCTGACTCTGCAGAAAAAGGAGCCCTGCCCTGCTAGCCATTCCTTGGGTAGAGGAGACGCTCACCCACTCCCTGCACAACCCCAGCCCCCCCCCCCGCCTCACTGGGCAGCCCTTCAGCGTGGCTGGCGTTGGGGGCCACTGAGTCGTCTTCTCTGTCTCTCTTTGTTTGCCCCCAGTGGTCTGTGAGCCCCCCAGGCACACCTCTCTGTGCCTGGAGCATTGCCCTGCCATGGCCCTTCGAACTGACCCTGAAAGCCTGGGTGGGTGGACAGCCCCAGGCACCACCTTCAGCCTAGCCTGTTCACCCAAGGCTGGCCAGGTGCAGCGAGGGTGTGAGAAGAGGCAGGACTCCCCTGCCCACGCCTGGACCCCCTTCCCCCCGCCCCTCCCCATCTGCCCATGGGATTCCAGCCAGAGCTGATATTTCTAATCAGAGGATGTCTTCACAGAGTGCAGCCCCTGCAGTGGGTCTTGGCCATCTGGAAGGGGACACAGAGTCCCCTCTGGCTAGGGGGATGTCCAAGAAGGAAGAATGGGGATTTTTGTTTTGGTTTGTTTTGTTTTTTTTTTTTTAAAGGTGCTTGCTTGTTTAATGTAAATAATAGAAAGCCTTAATATCTTTTCTGTAACACGGAGTAATATTTTAATGTCATGTTTTGGATGTACATAATATATTTATAACAAAGCAGCAAGAGTCCTACTTACCTCGGCTGCCTCGTGTTTCTGGGTCGGCTGGTGGGTGGGGGGTGGTTAAGGATCCTGGAGGGTGAGGCCCCACCCCTATCTCATTCCTAGCTCCCCTCCTCGTCCCTTAGGCTTCAAAATGGGAGCTTCGCCACCTGACACAGTGAATTAATGTTGCCATCTGCTCCAGACACTTTCGGAGGGGACCCACCACTGGATGAGGAATGGTCTTCCTGCAGGAGATCATGATGATAAGGCAATGAAGGCAGATCCCTATTAGTGAATTCCTTCAGCAAATGTTACTGACCCCTGGTGTGTGCCGGGCTCTGACCTGGACACCGGGGCACACAGCAGTGAACAAAACCCGGGTGGAGTTGACCTCCTGAGGAGAGAGACAATAAACATAAATAAATGCACATGTACATTCAGATGGTGATTTATAAAGAAAATCAAAAATAATGTATCACATCGGAAAAGCAAGGTGGGGCAGTTTTGCAGGGCGGTCAAGGAGGGTCTCTCCAAGGAGGGACATTTTAGACAAACGAGTATCTTGTTCATTTATCCGTTGAGCAAGACGTTATAAGGCGCCTCCCATGTGCTAGGCACTGAGATTCAGTAGTGAACATACAGACATTAAAATCAATATCTAATCTGGGCTAGATAGTTTCTGCAATACTAGCCCCCCCAAAAAGGGGGGGACAGAGATGATAAAATACTGTTTAGAGTGGTCACAGATAAAGCTCTTTGAAAAAATGTGACCCACAGGGGCGCCTGGGTGGTTCAGTTGGTTAAGCGACTGCCTTCGGCTCAGGTCATGATCCCGGAGTCCCAAGATCGAGTCCCACATCGGGCTCCCTGCTCAGCAGGGAGTCTGCTTCTCCCTCTGACCCTCCCCCCTCTCATGCGCTCTCTCTCTCTCTCTCATTCTCTCAAATAAGTAAATAAAATCTTTAAGAAAAAGAAAAAGAAAAATGTGACCCATAACTTAATTTTCCTTAAAGTTTGCCCACGACTAGATGATTTGTGACTGTCCGAGGGGACCACAAATGGAAGGGGAATTAAGAGTTCAATTCATAAATGGCAGAAGATAATAGCTTAAGTAAAAATAGCTAGAATAATTTGAATAACTACTATAACTGAAAAGTGGAGAGGGGGTGGTTGTGACTTAAGGTTTGGCAGGACTGAGGGGCTCACGTGATTCACCAGACCTTGGTCAGTCTGGTCCTGTTTTTCTCTGGGTTGAGACTTGGTATCAGACCAGCTCAGCAATCTCAGCAGGAAAAGTTTCCCCTTCCAGTGGTTGCAGCAAAAGCCCAGGGAAGGCTCTCAGTGGGACAGACTGGGTCTTGTGGTGGTGAATGGTTCTGGTTGGCCAGGTTTGGAACATGTCACCTGGGGTTACAGGGGTGAGAACAAGCCACAGGATGAGAGGAGGGAGAGGTGATTTGTTCCCAAGAGAAAAAGTAAGGTGTTATCAAGTCCACAGTGGGTGGGACAGACAGTGAAACTTCAGAAGGGTCAGATAAGCACACTTGGGGCCGCTGCAGAGGTTGGTTTCTAGTTCACAAGCCCCAGTGGAGAGGTTTTCCAGGCCTACCAACCTGTCTTAATTGCCCAGAGCAAACAACAACAACAACAACAAAAAACCAGCCTGCGTCCACAGGTGAACTGACGTGCCCAAGATATCCCAACTAGTAAGATCAGTGCCAGGCCTCACACGCAGACTTGTCTCGCTGCTCCTGAATCCCAGGGGCTGGAAAAACACCTTCAGAACCTTCAGTTATGTTTTGTGTCTGTGTTGGGGTCATTTGTGAGATTGGGCGGGGTGTTGCAAACAAGGGCTTGTGAGGGGCAGGCAGGGGAAAACGCTCCTATCCACGCACACTGACCACCCGCCAGACTGCACGGAGCTGCATGCATTGAATCTGAGAGGTGAGTACTTTCAGCCCCATTTGCACACAAGGACCCTGAGGCACTGGGGTCATGGAACGGGCCCAAGGTCACACAGCTGATAGATGGCAGGCCTGGGACCTGAGCCCTAATCTGCCCCAAAGCCCTTATGCTTTAACACCAGCCTGTAGCCCCAGTGGAGGGATGGAGGTGAGGAGGCAGGTGGCAAGTGAGAATTGTGTCCCCTGCGAAAAAACAGCTACACAGCAGGATGGGAAAGAGCCGCTGACACTGAGGACTGGGATGCCCTGGGGACCTCAGGCCCAGAGGGCAGCGGCTGCTCACTTCAGCTGATTAAAGAGGAACCAGAAATCCAGATTTTTTTTAAATGCCGGCTCCATTTTTTTAAACAGATGGTAGGCAAAATAAAACAGGTGTACCGGCTGACTTCTGCCCTCAGCTTCCCAGCTCTGCGGGGATGGCCCGCTTTTCAGTGGATTTGTGCTGCTATCTGGTGGTGGAGTGGGGCAGGTAGCAAGCAACGCAGGGCAGACGCCTTCCCCACTTGGCTGGGAATGTCATGCACTCCCCTCTGTGCTGGCTTCTTCTAGAGGGGTCTGGGCGGGGCACCTATCCCCAACTTTAACCCCACCCCCTTTGATAAACCTAAAAATTTCAAGCTGCCATTTAAACACTTTTTTATTTTATTTTATTTTATTTTATTTTATTTTATTTTATGTATTTATTTGAAAGAGAGAGGGAGAGAGAGAGAGCGTGAGCAGGGGGAGGAGCAGAGGGAGAGAGAGAACCTCAAACAGACCATACTGAGCGTGGAGCCCAACACGGGGCTCGATGTCACGACCCTGAGATCGTGATCTGAGCCCAAATCAAGAGTTGGACACTTAACCAACTGAGCCACCCAGGCGCCCCAAACATTTTTTTAATAGGTAATGCATGCATAAGGTAAAGAATAAAAGAATCAATACAAAAAGATCTAGATCAGGGGTCAGCTGATACCGCCAGGGAGCCAAATCATGGCCCCATGAGCATTTTTTTTTTAAGTGGTTGGTGGGGGGGGGTTAAAAAAAAGAGTATCCCCTAACACATAGTTCAAATTTCAGTGTGTTGGTAAAGTTTTACTGGCACATAGCCACACACATTCGTTTGCATTTTGTCCAATACAGAGGCAAAGTTGAGAGCCAAACGGTCCTCAAAGCCTAAAATACTATCTGGCCCTTTACAAAAAAATAAAATAAAATAATAATAATAAATTTTTTAAAAGTCTACCAACTCCTAGGGGGCGCCTGGGTGGCTCAGTCGTTAAGCGTCTGCCTTTGGCTTAGGTCATGATCCCAGGGTCCTGGGATCAAGCCCCGAATCCGGCTCCCTGCTCGGCGGGAAGCCTGCTTCTCCCTCTCCCACTCCCCCCCGCTTGTGTTCCCGCTCTCGCTGTGTCTCTCTCTCTGCCAAATAAATAAATAAAATCTTTTAAAAAATAAAATAAAAATAAAAAGTCTACCAACTCCTGATCTAGAGTGAAGAGTAAATTGCTCCTACTCGAGTTTCTCCAAGCCCTCCGTTTCCCTCCCCAGATGCCATTATTGCAACAAGACCCTTGCAAGTCCCTCTGACAGGCAGAGAGGCATGCCTGCCCCCATTTTCACGTGATAGGTAGACTATTACATAAACAGTTCTGCACTTGCCTTTTTTCACTTAGTGTATTATGGAGACAGTGTTCCATCAACTCCTTCCTTTCCTCTTTTTGACAGCTGTGTAGCATTCCAACTTCAGAATGGACTTTCATGTTTTAACTCGTCTTTTTTGGACATTTCAATCTTGGGTAATACGAACTGCTGTTTGTGTGCATGGGAGAACTTATGTCTTCACTCATGAGGGTCAGTAGACCTGATGGGTCAGGTCCTAGGAACCAAATTGTTGGGCCCAGGATGTCTGTGTTCCATTCGGATAGCTCACACCAAATTGCCTTCCAATTGCCCATCTAAATTCACAACTTTGGAGAGCGCCAGGTTCCCCACACCCTTGCCAACACAGTGTGTTATCAAGTGTTTTGTCCTTTGCCAATCTGATAGTTGGTTTTAATTTACACTTCTCTTACTCTATTTCATTGAATCTAAGCGATCATTGATTGTAAGATGCATCCTGATTCCAGAGATGTTTGAACGTAAAAATGTGCATCTTAGAATCACTAAAATGCAAAATGTTGAGTGAGATCGGGTATCTTACCTCATTTCCTTACTCTGTACATGTCCTTTTCTTATTTTTCTTGGGAAGCAGGGTAGTGGTGGTTAAGAGCTTGGGGTTCAAATCCTGGCTCTGCCACTTACAAGATTGTGTTTTGGCCAAGTTACTAAACCTCTCTGTGTTCGTTTCCTCGTCTGTAAGAAGGGATAATAATGGTACTGAATGTATAGGGTAGTTGTGAAGATTAATTAATATATGCAAAACCCGGGCACCTGGGTGGCTCAGTTGGTTAAGCGACTGCCTTTGGCTCAGGTCATGATCCCGGAGTCCCGGGATCGAGTCCCACATCGGGCTCCCTGCTCGGCAGGGAGTCTGCTTCTCCCTCTGACCCTCCTCCCTCTCATGCTCTCTCTCTCTCTCATTCTCTCTCTCAAATAAATAAACAAATAAAATCTTTAAATATGCAAAAATAAATTTTGCATATATATATATATGCAAAACCCTATGCTCCTGGAACATAGTAAATCCTGCACAAATGTTTGCTATGATTAACATCTTTCTTTTGGAGTGTTTATCTTTTTTTCACGATGAGTTGCAAGGATTCTTTGTAATTTAGGGAAACTCATCCTTTGGTTCCCCCACCCCGGCCACTCCAGACTTCTGGTTCTTATTTATTTTTCCCTGACCATAAAAGTAACAGATGATACAAAATTCAGACAGTACAGAAATAAATTGTATAGGAAGAAGCCAATGGAAACAATTCAGATGTCCATCAAGAGGGGAATGAGTAAATATGTTGTACCATTACCCCCTACTCCACGCACTCCCATCCCTTTTGGGTTGCAGACTTCAGCAAGTTCATCAAATGTTAGATAAAACATATTAATGCTAAACTTCAGACATAGCATATCCCCCCCCAAAGGGATATAATTCCATGTATGTGCCATGAAATGCCATTAACAAATGTGTCTCCCACACCCCATCAACCACAGACCCCCTCCCCAGGCATTTGACTCTGTCTTCCGGGTGCCCATGACCCTGCCTCTGTCAACAATTTGTCAGCTTTACTTTCTGTAGTTTGTATTATAAAAGTTATAGCAGGAGGTTGGGGTTTTTTCTTAACTATAAATTGGAAATATAAACATAAAATTATACAATGTTATCCACAAGCTTGCTACTCAAAGTGTGGTCTGTGCATCCCCTAGGCACTTGTTAGAAATGCAGAATCTCAGCATAACCCCCGCCCCCCCAAACACACACACAATCAGAATCTGCATTTTAACAAGATTCCTAGTGATTTGTGTGCACAGTCTAGTTTGAGGAGTGTTGCTCTAAAAAATAATACTACCAGTTTTATAAAAAGTATATTGCATTTTTTTACATTTTGAATATACTACTTATGCCTTTCACATCACAGAGATTCCCAAACTGACCAGATGTTTTCCCACCTTGTTGAGAATAGTCTCTGAATGAACACTGTGGAACAGTCCACATCTGTGTCTCTTCGCTGGGGCACTGTGCCAGCTTCCTGTACCTATTAGGGATGCTTTTGACTGTAGGTAACAAAAACCCACCTTTAAGAGCAGCTAAAGCAATAAAGACTTACTATCTCATGTCTTAAGAAACCTGTAAGTAGGGGCGTCTGGCTGGGTCGGTAGAAGAGCATGCGACTTTTGATCTCGCTGTTGTGCGTTCGAGCCCCATGTTGGGCATTGATAGTACTTAAAAATAATAAAATCCAGAAAGAAAAGAAAGAAAGAAACCTATAGGTAAACAGCCCCAGGATTCCTTCAGCAGCTCCACGCTTTGCTTAAAACCTCCCAGGTTCCACTAGAGGCAACGGAAGTTGCCCCAGGGTTAAGAGAACTGAATTCCAAACCTGATTTTACTCCTTCCTACTCCTTCCTGGTTGTGTGACCCTGGGAAAGCATTCTAACGCTTCCGAGCCTCAGTCTCCTCATCTGACAAGCAGATGATAAAAGCTACTTTGCAGGGGTCACCGAGGATTAAATAATAAGAAATAATAAGAAAAAGAGTAGCTAATACTTATATAGCACTTGCTCTGTGTCAAGGCCTTTTGTAAATTCTTTAGTTCCATTAACCATTTTAATCTTCCCAACAATCCAATAAACACAACTCTTAGCCACATCAGCTGAAGCTACCAGCTCCAGCGCAAGGCGAAGACGAAGCGCAGGCACCAGAGGAATCCGGCTCTGGGGACTGGCTGTAGACTTCCGAGAGAGGGGGGCGGAGCCTCTCCGAGGGAGCTTTGGCGCGGAGGACCACAACTCCCGATAGGCTCCGCGACGCCGCTGAACTATAATACCCAGCATGCCCCTGGCCGTCAGGCTTAACCTACTCCTCCTGTGAGGTCTTCTGCACGGGAATTTGCTCTCCTGTCAATTTTGCTTGCCAGAAATTCCCTACGAGAACCAAGGAATCTATGCGAGTAAACGCTTAGGAGCATCATGGATAAGTGGCTCGTGTTTTCATCCTCACCGCTCCTCCTGTTAGCTCTGAGTCTGTTTTCTCATCTCTACAATGGGGATATCCCTAGAATTTGCTGCATCCAGTTGTTGTGAGGATTAAAAACTGGGTATGACGGCTTGGTCAATATCAGCTGTTCTAGTGTCCCCTCCTCCCTCTGTACTAAAGGGATTTATCAAAGCATTTTATCTCTCCAGCAACCCCATGAGGTTGATACTTAACTCCTCTTTTCAGGAGGGGGTTACTGATGCCAAGAGAGATTCAAATCTCTTGCCTGAAGTCACACAGCAAAGGGAGTGGTGAAAGAGCACTGGAATCCAGAAAATTTCGCTCCAGAGGTGAGTCCACTTTAGGAGCCCAAATGCTTCCCACTTGCCACCCTACGCTTTACAATGACCCAAAGTCCAGGGCAAATATTTTGTGTTTTTCAAGATAAACTTGAATCACGTGATACACAGGATTTCAAGATGATTCCCTGTTGCCAGTGCTGGGAAGGAGAGACATGTGGCACTTGGAGAGTCAATTATAGCTGAATTGGACCTGGAGAAATCAGGGAAAGCTTCCCTGAGGGGGGAGGCTGGATCTGAGAACTGAAGAGTGGGAATAGCACAGGCAAAAGCCCTGAGGAGGCAGACCCTTGAAAAGGGTCAGTATAGCAGGAGAGGTACAGGCAAGTCCCAGAGGTACAGCCTGTGCCAAGGACGGGGGAAAGAGGCACCCAGGGTGCAAATTTTAGGAAAGTATTCACTTGCAGGATCGTGCAAGTGCAGAGCTGAGACCTAAGAATAAAAGTCTCCTTAAATGAGACTTAAGTGAAAGCCCTAGACACTTCAGTGGCTTCGCTGGTCATGGCCCTAGGTCCATGGCCTTTGGTTAGGGTGGCTATCCACCGTGGTTTGCCCTGAAGAGTCCCGTTGTTCCGGCAAGATTATACTAGGTCTCCTTTCAATTTGATGATTGTCTTTGTTGGATGTTAATTCTATGGCCATGCAACTTGTAGAGTCTGTATTTTATCAAAAGGAAATGGGGAGCCACTGAAAGATTTAACTGAAGGGTGTTTTGAGCAAATTTTGGCTGCCATACAGAGAATGGACCATGGGGGCAAGAATAAAGGCTGCTGGGATCACCCAAGTGGGAGACAAGGGCAGTCTACCCTAAGTGGGAAAAATAGATCGAGCTGAGAAATGCTTAGGAGGCACTGCTGTCAGAACAAGGTGATGCATTGGTTGTGCTGGATGAGGACTTCCCATTTCCTTGTTCCTCTGTACTGAAAATCCCCATCTTTCCTCTGACGGTGTTCAGCTGTGTGACCTTGAGGCAATCCCTTCACCTCTCTCAGCCTGTTTCTACATGCCTATCAGGGCTTCTTCGACCATTTATGATAAAGGATCAGTTCCTTCTTGGATTAACATGTATTTGTAAATATGTGTCTGTAGGACCTTTGCACATGCTGTTCCCTCTACCTCCTAATCATGCAGTCTCTCTTGAAATGTGACCACTTTAGGAGGCCCTCCCTTACCACCCCCTGCTGCCCCTTCCCTGGTTTACTCTCTATCCTATCATAGTTATATTCTTTCCTATTTCTTTGTTAACTAGCTCTCTATCTCCAACTGGAATGTAAGCCCGTAAGGGCAGACTTCAGGGATGTATATCCATTCCCAGGACCTAGCACAGCGTCTGGCACAGAGTAGGTCTTAGTATTTCTTTGGAGGAATAAATGGATTATGAGTGAATGAATGAATGAGTGAGTGCGTTCCCTGACACCTTAATGCCCCAAAACAAACCCTCTCTGGCTCAGGAGCATCTGGCGTGGGTTCAAATTCTGACTCAGCCACTTAACAGCTAAGTTTAGATAAATCGCTGAACACCCCCCCCCAAGTTTCATTTTTCGCATTAATCCCGACCTGCTAGAGATATTGTGAGGATCCAACTAGAGAGGAAAATGGCCGAAGCAAAACAGATTCTTTTAAGCTTTCTTTTCTTCTGTATCCTTCACAATCGCGTCCTCCCAAGCCTCATCAACCTTGGGGAGGGACATGCAGGTTGCTGGGCCCTCCCGCACGCAAATCATGTTTCCTTCCTCTGAAAAGGCAGGAAAAAAATCCTCCCGGCAACGGGTCGCGCGGTCGGCGGAGCGGGCGTCAGCGGCGGCGTCTGCGCACGCGCGTGCGCCTGCGCAGAAGGGCCAGGGGCCGGCTGGGGGGGGTGAAGAAGGGGCCGGTCTTCCAGCGACAGCGACGCAAGATGGCAGCCACCACGGGCTCGGGTGAGCTGGGGCGCCGGGCCCGGCCGGCCAAGGGGGCGCGGGCTTGGGCCGGGGACCGAGGACCCGCAAAGGTCCTTGCAGCGGGACCAGGGCCTCTGCGCTGCATCTGTTCACTTGGCTCCGCGGTGGCGACCCGGGCCGCCTGAGTGGGGAGGAGGAGCAGGCGGTGGCCGGAAGCACGGGCGGGGGCCGGAGGGGCCTGTGGGCGGCGCGGCGGGGCCCACAGGCTCCCCTGGGCGGTGTGAGGGCCCCGCTGAGAGGAAGGACTGGGCCTCAAGGCATTGATGAGGGGCCGGAGCTAGCGAGGGGCGAGCCTAGAGGCATTCCTGAGGAGACCGAGCCTGGGGGCTTGGGGGAGTTCAAGAGGTCTTTTAGGGGATGAGAAGGCTCCCCAAAACGGTTGAGAGTTCTTTACTGAGTGCTAGAAGTCCGAGCCAAGGGGGAGCCTCGGGATGTCCGTTTGGCGGGGACTTCAGAGAATCCCTTAGGATGGATGGGAGAAGAAAACGGGATCTCAAGGGGTGACCGAGGATCCTCCATTGGTTAAGGGGACGGTTCCAGCGTTAGTTTGGGGGATGGGGTTAGCTGAAGAAATCTCTACGCTGATTGGAAAGGGGGCGTCTTGGGGTGGCAGGTTTTTGGGGGAAGGGGATAAGTGAGAAGGGAAAAACGATCTCTTGTATTCCAAAGGGAAATGACCCCGTCATTATCAGGCTTTATTTGAAGAGACATGTTAGGTTTTAGGAGGCAGGCTCTGAGTGGGGTAGTGGCGGAAGCTTTCGATATTAGGTGAAGAACAGGTAAATTGGGAGCCCTGGAGGTGTCTGTCTGGGGCGGGAGGGTCAACTGATGGAAGCTTCATGCAGTGGGTGAGAGTGGGAAAAAGTCCTGTTTCAGAGATGTTTCTCTTAGAGAAGAAAAATCTCCTCTGTTGGGTGAGGGAAGCATAACCTAGAAGTGTCTGTTTTAAGGAGCTTGTCACTCCCTAACATTCCTTTGGATGTTGGTAAAAGATATGTGGGTTCAGCTCGGAAGTTCCCCATTGCGCGGATGAGCATGGGGAGAGGAACAAATGAAATAGAACTCTGGACGACTTTGGGGCAGGAAAGCTGAGCAAACCCCCATCTCCAGGATTCAGAAGAGGGAATAAGGGAGCTATACTTTGCGGGAGGGGAGTTCTTTCAGGCCCTTGTAGGTTAAGGAAGCAGCATTTATTTTGAGACTTGATTCCTTGTTCTGCACTGCTAAGATGGGCCAGAGGATCAAATCCTGAAGGGTCTGTTTCAGAGTTAACATTCCACAAACGGGCATCAGGAGATGGACGTAGATGGCCTTCTTGAGGGGGTGGGGTAAAGGTTGGCTGGGGGAGGTCCCCCAGAGGGGTTGATAAGGCAAAAGAGATTCTGGAACTGCAAGTTTTGGGGGAAGACTGAGTGTCCCCCTTATGGTGAGGAGGCTGTACCCTGAGGTACCTCGCAGTGATGTTGGCCAAGGAAGTCCTCATGGATAGGGTGATGATGGGTGACCTCTGATGAAGGAAGCAAACAGGGCCACCAGCCTGGGTACTGAAATCCTCTGGCTAGTTAAAGCCATAGCATCAGCACTGTTAGGAGAGGCTTGGTGAACTAAAGGGAACAGGGTGAGGGGAGTCCATCTTTCCAGGATGTTGCTCCTGCAATATCCCAAGGAGCCAGCCTTATCTGCTACAGTGGCAATAGAATTAGCTGTCGGGGATCAGACTAAAGTGACCTATCACAAGCTGCCTTTTATACTTAAAGCAGTGGGGTCCCCCATGAGGGATAGAAGAGACGACACATCCTTTTCCTAGGTTTTGGTCTTAGCTGGAATAGTGCTGAGTCAATTCATTTTTTAAGATACTGCCACAGAAGAGAGAGGCTGAGTCAGGCCAGACTGCTGTGGGAAACTTCTCCCCATAATAGCACCCCTGTCAGGTTGCTTTGAAGTGGGGGTACAGTGTGCCTGTGGCAGCCAGCATTATGGTCATATTGCAGCTCAACCCTGTTTGCAGTCACTTGAGATTGGCTGCCTACAATCTGTTGTAACAGCTACTTAATTCTAACTTCTTGAAGCCCTGCCAATTGATGAGTGCTTCATAAATGCTAATGCGGTCAGATAAAACGTCATCAGCTGCTGTCCAGTGTCAAGAGCACTTGGCATGGTTCAGATAACATAGAACGGGCTTTAAGTTGCTCCAAATAGTGGGCTTCCTAAAGTCCTTTGTCTGTTTATTCAACAGATATTTATTGAAGTCCTGTTATGTCCCATGGCGAATAGTGGACAAGATGGACACAGCCCCTATCCTTGAGGAGCTTCCATTCTAGTCAGGAGGAAAGCCATTAAAGGAATAAATAATTAAGCCAATTTCCGACAGCAGTTAGTGCTCCTAAGGAAATTGTGTGATGTGAGTTAGAGTGTGTGCAGTAGTGATCAGGGAAGGCTTCTCTGAGAAGATGGTGGTATTTGAACTGATATAAACGATGGAAGGAGCCAAGCCTGCAGTGTGTATCATGGGCAGGGCGGGTAGGGACAGTGAGTGCAAAGGCCTTGTGGCAGGACCAAGCGTGGTATGTTGAAAGAACAGATTAAAGTCCTTACTGTGCACGAGAGGCTTGTTAAGGAGATGAGTTGGGGAGATACGGCTTTGAATTTTATTCAGTGTGGAGGGAAGCCATCAAAGTGGCTGGTATGAAGTAGGCATTTGGTAAATATTGAATGAATGAGTCTGAAAATGACGGGAATGACAGGGTGCCTGGCTAGCTCAGTTGGTAGAGCATGCAGCTCTCAAACTCAGGGTTGTAAGTGCAAGCCCCACATTCGGCATGGAGCCTGCTTCAAAAAACAAAGAAAGAAAAAGGGGAATGACAAGATCTGACCTGTGCCCCTATGTAGTGAAGGAGTGCAGATTGCTGAGAGTCGAAGCGGAAGGGCCTTAAATGGGTTAAATCGAAATGAATGTTCAAGCCCCTGCTTTCTAACCCTGAGAAGTCTTTGGTTGGTCTGGGGCCCTGAAGCCTTCCTTAGTCAGGTTTAGAACACGCCACTTGATTAACATGTGCCTCTAGTTGCCAGGAAACAGCTCTGAAGTCTTTGAGTTCCTGTAAAGGGCTGGCCTTCGTTGTTGTTTTGTTTGTTTGTTTAATGGTCACTGCTTTCAACACTTGGGTGCAACACCTTGCTACCTCCCTTGGTTCTGCAGTGCGTGAATTCTGCATAGATCCTAGAGGGTGGACTGTGAGAAGCCCACGAGAATCCCTCAGGGTGCCGGTGCTGTGACAGGTGACTTCCTCCTGTCTTGGCCAGGATTGCAGGACCTCAAGCCCTTGGTTGCCAGGTCCTACCTCTCACCCAGCATCACCCACCACAGGCTTCCCTGACAGTTAACCAGAGACCTGAGTGCCAGAAGCATAAGCCCTGGCTGGGCCTGATTTTAAATTTGCGTTCACTGGAGTGGCCTCCTGTACACATTCGGCACATGCAAATTTAACCATATGGGCAGTGGAGGTTAAGTAGTCTTCCATTCCATTCAAGGGTGTTCCCGGAGAGCTGGAGATGGGAGATGAGAACCTGTAGTCTGTGAAGTTGGTCTTGTTCCTGTGTGTCTAACCGTGTGAGTGTCTTGTGCTGATTGTAGCCAGCTACCTTTTGTACAACGTGGGCCCTCCGTTCCAGAGAACTGCCTCATGTACTTAGTGCTCAGCGGGAGCAGTCTGCTCCAGTGATGGAGGTTGGTCCACTACCACCTATTGCCCTCTTCAGGGATTCCCAAGGTTAATTTTGATGATTATGATTTTCCCCTTCGTGGTAACTTGCAAACCATGCTTTTCACTTCACCACATTCTCTTTCTCCCTCCCCTTCACTCTCACCTGAATTGTAGCTACAGTACTTTGATAAAAGTGGAATACATCATGTGAAGTCAGGAATCCTCTATTAAATTCCAAAAGGCCCAGTGAAGTACAGAGCAGTATATTTGGTGAAGTAAACATTTAACACTCTAAAACACTTTGGAGTTTTCCAGGTAATTTGACTTAATTTAACTTACCTGTTATGTCATCTCCTCCAACTCTCCACAGCCCAGTGAGCTAACCAGAGGAAGTTTTACTGAGGGAGAAGGGTGGCTGAGTGGTGGCACTCAGACTAGAGCCCAGGGGGATTGACTCCACCTCCCTCTCCAGCCTGCTCCAGTATCTTAGGAAAGAAATGGAAAGGCATGGATTTTTGGCATATGCTCTCCTAGGTGTTGGAGTGTTTAATCATGGTGAGAGAAAGGGCTTTAATGAGAGGGATCTGCCAGCTGTAGCAGGGACCGTTTTTATAGCAGCCCGGGCCACTCTTTGTCTCATTCTGGGTAACCTGCTGTCCAGTGATAGTGAAGTCCATTTTTTTTTTTTAAGATTTTATTTATTTGACAGAGAGGGTACACAAGCAGGGTGAATGGGAGAGGGAGAAGCAGGCTTCTGCGGAGCAGGGAGCCTGATGCGGGGCTCCAGCCAGGATCCTGGAATCATGACCTGAGCCAAAGGCAGACGCTTAACGACTGAGCCACCCAGGCACCCAGTGAAGTCCATTTTTAAGGAAGCTCAGTACTCGCTGGGCTTGGGGCTCTTCGTGTCATTTACAAAGTAGGGCCTTGTCTTCATTTACATGCAAGCCCTTCAGACTTTTTTTTTTTTAAGAGGGTGGGGAAGGGCAGAGGGAGAGAAAGAATCCTAAGCAGGCTCCACACCCAGTACAGAGCCTGACGTGGGCTTGATCGCACAACCTGGAGATCATGACATGAGCTGAAATCAAGAGTCAGATACCCAGCTGACTGAGCCACCCAGGCACCCCCAGACTTTTTTTTTTTTTTTAAGATTTTATTTATTTATTCGACAGACAGCACAAGCAGGCAGAGTGGCAGGCAGAGGGAGAGGGAGAAGCAGGCCCTCCACGGAGCAGGGAGCCGGACGTGGGGCTCGATCCCAGGACCCTGGGATCATGACCTGAGCCGAAGGCAGCCGTTTAACCGACTGAGCCACCCAGACTTCTTTTTAAAGTGCACTTCTAGGGCCTACTATGTGCTAGTCAGTGTATTAGATTCAGTCATATTAAATGATCTCACTCCTCACAGCAGTCCTTCAAGACAGGCATGTGTCGTGAAGGTGAGAAACTGAGGTGCAGGTCCAGTGACTTGTGGAGCTAGGGTGCAGAACAGTTCTGCTCCAGGGCATGTGCTCTTGGCCCCATTATCATTCTTCTAGCCCCCATTGCCTTCTCTCCAGCTAGGCACCTTGCATTTCTTCAGCCTCTGGCAGGTCTGTTGACATTTCTGACTTGGCCAATTAGTTCTTTCACAGGTGGATAGTCAGGGCCCTTGGGTCGGGTCCTTCCCTCATCCTCACATCCACCCGTCACAAGTTCAGTAGGTATAACCCAGCAAAAGATGCTAAATCCTCCTCTCCATCTCCACTGTTGTCATTCCTGCCGGACCAGAACCATCTCTCGTCTGAAAGACTGCAGAAGCCAGCTTCCGGTTTTACCCTTTTCCAGTTTGTTCTCTAGAGGAAGCACAATGATCTTTTGCAGACTGAAAACAGAAACTACCACTCCACTGCAGAAAGCCCTTAGAATGAAATCTCCTTGCACTTTGACTCAAATCATTCTCTTTTCTGGGGCCCAGAAGGCCCTCTGTGGTCTTGGTCCTGCCCGCCCCCTAACCTCACATGGTATCACACACACCTCTGCTCCTGCCCTAACCCCTTTGGGAATGATCTGCCTCCCATTCTTAAGGTCTCTGCTCTGCAGAAAGGACATCCCTGACCACCCCATTCAGTATAGTCTTCTGTCATTATTACATCTCTTTTCTGTTCTCTTCTAAAGCGCTCACCTTATCTGAAGTTTTCTTACTTGCTTTCTTGCATGTTTTCTGTGCTTTTCCACAAAGGCAGGATTCTTTCACGTTCTCCACTGTTATGTCATAGCACCCTGCACAGTTCCTAACGTAGTAGGTGCTCAGTAAATATTTGTTGACTTTCTCGCCTTTTTTTTTTTTTTGATGTAGCCAAATATATAAATTTGACACATTTGGAGAAACAGTGTGTCTGATAAGGCAGAAGCAAAAGTGACTCTTCAGCTTTTCAAAAAGGAAAGCTCTTGTCCTGATTGGTTGGTATTTCTAGAGGGACTTTAGCTAGACTTAACTCTGTCCTCTCCTTCCCTAACTGTCCTGATACACTTCCCACATCTTATTCTTTGTCTCCACCTGTCAGAGTAAATCTGGTCCTTGTCCTTGGTCACTCTAGTGTCAGAGAAACCCAACATCTCGCATTTTGTCATCAGCTCTTGTTGTCCCATCGTCTGGACTGTAAAGACAGATTGCCACTGTTTCTTCCCCAAGATCAACAGCTCTTAAACTAGTGTCCAAATTCCAGGATTGCTTGTTCAATTGCTGGTCTCCACCCTTAGAGTTCCAGAGTTAGTAGTTCTGTAGTGTGTTGGGGTGTTCTGGGATGGGGCCTGTGAATTTACATTTCTAGTAAGTTCCCAGGTGATGTGTAGGCTGTAGATCTGGGGACCATCCTTGGAGGATGATTGCTGTAGAGGAGAGAACAGTTCTGCTCCTCTGGGCAGGCACTAACTACACAGCCAGACTGCGCTTGCCAGTTGCTCAGGAATAAAAGTTACTTGCCCCTGACTTTATATCTGCTTTTCAGGAACATTGAAGCTGGTGCATCACCATCCAGGTCTCCTTATTTTCCAGAACGGGAGTAGCACCAGACTCCTAGTTTATTTAGTTCACTGTCTTCCTTAAATGGGCAACCAAACCAGTTTTAATTGGCAACTTTCTTTTCAGGAGAAAACCTGTGAGGCTCAGCCATGCCAGGGTTTTCCAGGATTGGCGTACTATAGTAGCTGCTGCTTTGTGGCCAGGACTTTCCCAAAAGGTGTCTTAAAGGGCTTCAAATCCATTTTGTACCACAGATACTTTAATATGTTGCTGTGTTTCAGATTACTGCATTGAATGTTTTACTATGACATGGTGTAAGACCCTGTCAGATATTCATGCTTTTTCAACCTGGTTGTCATATTTTTTTTTGTAATATCCTGCAGCTGCTGACTTTTCAGTTTATATTCAGCCAGAAGAAAAACTGGCTGACTTTTGATACTAACACAGATCCAGGAAAAATCTTTCTGGAAAGAATTCTGAAGTAACAGGACAAATATTTTCTTTTAAAAAATCTTGGACTACTGTGATATTTTAGCACCTTGGTGAAGTTATCTTAACATTTTCATAGTTAACTTTTCAGTAGTTTATTAAGATGAGCAAGAGTTCATTTTTACATCCTCTGTATTGTCCCTTAAAGCTGCTTCTCCAGTTGCCTTTTGGTGTCAGATTCACACACAAATATTAGGAATCTTAAAATTGAGGTTGATTCAGTGGATTAAAGTGCCATAGGGATTAAACATACATTGGAGTATTCTTAAGTTTTTCTGACCTGTTATGTTTCTGTTCTTTGGCATGTGTGGATTTAAGTTTTAAATATATTCACTGAAATCTTTTGTTAAAATTAATGTATCATGATTTTAAGCTTATGCTTTCCATTCAGGTGGGATGATGTCCTAACTTGTGACTGATACAAGGTCTGTAGAATCTCTGAACTCCACTAATACATATTTTTTAAAGATTTTATTTTTAAGTAATCTCTACACCCAAGGTGGGGCTCAAATTTACAACCCCGAGATCAAGAATCTCACACACTCCACCTCCTGAGCCAGCCAGGCGCCCCTGAACTCCACCAATATTTGGATTTGTGTCCCTATATAGACCCTGAAGTTCTAGCACTAGGATGTAGTCAGGCTATTTGGAGTTAAATGCGCTTGCCTTGTAGAAAATACTGATGTATTAACTTTGTATACAGTTTCTAAATGGTGTAGAATATCAGTAACATGCTTTCATATATATTTTGTAAAACAAAGGTCATCTTGTAGTGAAGAATCCTTTGACTTGTGTGATTTGAGTAAAGAACCAGTTTTCCATCATTTAAAAAAATGTAGATTTCCCTGAAAGTTTCTATCGTACTTGATTAAAAAGATAAAACTAGTTACCAGTTTTTAATCTCAAAATAAAAGACATTAGGTTTCTCAGTTACATGGTATCAGTGTTCAGTGTTTTGGCCACAGTAGACCATGTTAGAGTTTATAGTAGGAAAGGAAGAGCTAGTGCTGTGTCTCCTGTCAGGAAACATTTATTGAGCACCATTGTATGCCAGGTAACACACCAGATTCTGGGGAGGCAGGATTGAATGAGTCACAGCTCTAGCTCGAGAAGCTCCGAGAGTGAGTCAGACGATAAAAAGGAAAGAAAATAAAATGTAAAGAGAAAGAAAAGGTCCAGCACAGACACTGGGTAAGGGTAAAGGGATGTCGGGGAGAAGACCTCTGTAGACTGCGTGGCTTCTAAAGTAAGATTTCTACTTCTTCTCAAGATCATTCCGAATTCAGTGTATAACTTTCCTTCAGCTACTTAAAATCCATACTTTGATAATCTTTCTGATATTAAGGCTTTCTCTTAATAGTGCTATGAATGTTTCCATGCTATATTTTCAGAAATAAACCAGAGTTAGAGTTTTGTGACATGGAGCATTATTCGTTCTGAAATAAGATCCCTCGCTAACACCCAGCCACCCATTCAGTCAACAAGCATTTGAGCACATACTCTGGCAAAGCACTCCTTGAGGGGTTGAAGATTTAGCAGTGAGCAAAAGAGATGAAGTTTTACTCTCACAGAGCTTATTTATGGTCAGATGGGAGAGACAGTAAACAGCTAATGAATTAGAAATGAATGTATTTAAAATGTCAAGTGGTAACCAATGCCGTGAAGAAAAACAAAGCAAGATAAGGGAATGGGAAGTTCAACCTTAGTGAGGAATAAGAGAGTCAGCCTACCAGCCATTCAGAGAATCCCAGGGTGAGGCAGAAAGTGAAGTTGCCAGTTCCTTCAGGAACTGAAAGAAGGTGGGTATGGCTGAGGGAGGACAGGGAGCAAAGGAGTGGGTGGCAGGGAATGCTGGAGACACAGATGGTGCTCAGGAGGCACCCTAAGGAGTCAGGTGTGTGCTGGGCCAGGGGAGGGCTGAGAGAGTGACAGGAGCGAACTTACTTTAAAAAGCTCACCCTGGAGACTAGACTGTAGGTGTAGGCCAGTAGGCTGAGCAACCTGTGGGGATGCTGAGGGAGCATGGACGACAGGGATCACAGTGGACATGGCAGAAATGACCATATTTGGAATATGTTTGGAAATGGACTGAGTATGGGGTGTAAGGGAAAGATTTCTCATCTTGACTCCAAGATATTTGGCCAGAGCAATCTGGTAAATGTTTGTGCCATATACTGAGATTGGGGTGTGGGTGGTTTTGGTAGGTTTTTTTTTTTTTTTTTTTTTTTTTTTTTTGAGGAATACAAAGGAGTTCTGTTTGGAAGTGTTTTAAGTTGGAGAGGCCTCATAAGCCTCTAAACTGAGATGTCAGGGAGACAGTTAATTGGAAATGTAAATTGTAAAGTCACTACCAGCCTCCTAGGTCTCGGTAAAATCGCTTGGGGATGGGGAGTAGAATAGACAGAAAAGGGAAGGCGTGGGGACTGCCCTGAGGCCAGGCAGTCGATATTTGGAGGTCAGGGAGGGGAGGCCAAGGAGCCAGTGAGGTACGAAGAGAACCTGAGGCTCAGGGAAGCCCCTGGAGTTGCCACTGGAGCTCTGGGGTGGAGGCTGAAATCTGCCCCAGGATTTGGCTAGAGGGTGCCCCTGGTGCCCCTGGCAGAGCTGTTCTGGTGAGTGACTAGACAGAAAGGCCGATGAGGATAGGTGCAGGTAAGGTGGGGAATGACAGACAAGGAGTCTAGACGACCCCTCGGAGGGTTTTTTGCTAAGAAGGAACAAAGAAATGAGATGGTAGCTGGAAGGGGTATGGGATCAGGTGAGGGGTTTGGGTTTTTATTTTATGGTGGGTGATACAATGTGCTGATGAAAGTGATTCGATAGAAACATTACTCTGCCAGGTATTACACACAGTGCTTTACAGGTTTTATCTCATCGATTCTTCTTTGCCCCCCATAGTGTCAGGGAGTGATGGTATCTCTGTCCGGAGGCTCAAGGTAGCTGGTACAGTCACACAGCTAGATTGCTAGGAGACTGCGGAGCCAGGACTTGATCCCAGATCTTGCTCTTAATCCTCTGTGGAGAGATTATAGAATTTTCTCTAGAGTGCACTCTGATTCTTTTTTGTGGGAGATAACTTAGCCACTGCTCTAATGAGCATTTAAAAAATGGAATGGGGGCGCCTGGGTGGCTCAGTTGGTTAAGCGACTGCCTTCCGCTCAGGTCATGATCCCGGAGTCCTGGGATCGAGTCCCACATCAGGCTCCCGGCTCAGAGGGGACCCTGCTTCTCCCTCTGACCCTCTCCCCTCTCATGCTGTTTCTCTCTCTCTCTCTCTCTATCTCTCTCTCTCTCTCTCAAATAAATAAATAAATAAAATCTTTAAAAAAAAATTAAAAATGGAATGGGGCGCCTGGCTGGCTCAGGTACAGCATGCAACTCTTGATCTTACAGTTGCAAGTTCAAGCCCTACGTTGGGTGTAGAGATTATTTAAAAATAGAATCTTGGGGCGCCTGGGTGGCTTAGTCGTTAAGCGTCTGCCTTCGGCTCAGGCCATGATCCCAGGGTCCTGGGATCGAGCCCCACGTCGGGCTCCCTGCTCCGCGGGAAGCCTGCTTCTCCCTCTCCCACTCCCCCTCCTTGTGTTCCCTCTCACGCTGTGTCTCTTTCTGTCAAATAAATAAAATTTTTTAAAAATAAATAAAACTAGAATCCTAAAAAAATAAATAACAGAATGGTAGACCAGGTATCCTCATGATTGTATGTTTGTGACATCTAAGGATCATTATACCATACAAGGAAGCATGGGTGGCCTTGTGCTTTTCTTTGGGCTGGGAGGGGCAGAGTGAGCACACAGGAGAGAGAGAGAGAGAGAGAAAATCTTAAGCAGGCTTCACGTGCACAATGCAGAGCCAGACACAGGGCTAGATCTCAAGACCCTGAGATCATGACCTGAGCTGAAATCAAGAATCAGGCGCTTAACTGATTGAGCCACCCAGGCACCTGTGTGCTTATCTTTATAAAATGGGGTTTGCATGCCTTTTTATCCTCTTCCCCTACCTCCAGTTTTGGACTTTTCAACAAATACTTATGTAAAGTCTGCTGTGTACAGGCCAGTTGTTTTTATGTCACATTGTAAGAATGGGAACCACTGCCGCAGTCATGCAAATTAATATGTGCTGCCTTAAATCTCTTAACATTCCCATTTAAGATTTTTTTTTTAATTTGACAGAGCACAAGCACACACAAGCAGGGGGAGGTCAGGCAGAGGGAGAGGGAGAAGCAGGCTCCCCGCAGAGCAGGGAGCCTTATGTGGGGCTCGATCCAGGGCCCTGGGATCATGACCTGAGCTGAAGGCAGACGCTTAACTGACTGAGCCACCCAGGCGCCCCTCTTAACATTCCTTCGGTTTCCCATCCCTTGGCCCCTTGATAAGATGTTCTGCCACAATATTTGCTCTAAGCAAATGCTTCTGGCTTTGCCTCCTGAGACATTGATGGTTGCATATCCCTAACCTGGCCTCTCATCCTTCCCAGCCCACCCTGAACATTATTCAGGAGAGTCACCTTCTCTCTCATCCTACTTGGAGCCTTCTGCGGCTCCTGCCTAGTGACCCTGGGGATAAAGTCCTGTTCCTCTTGGTAGCATGGCTCCACCTCTTTAGCTTTCATCAAATTCAGAGGGGTCTGGGACCCTCACAAAGGTTAAGAAACATTGTCCTGTGATAGGTTATGTTTCTCTCATCCAATTTTGATATTGTTCTGTTCCGTTGAGCGTTGTGCTTGTGTATCTTTTCTTTTCTTTTTTTTTTTTTTTTAAGATCTTATTTATTTATTTGACAGAGACACAGCGAGAGAGGGAACACAAGCAGGGGGAGTGGGAGAGGGAGAAGCAGGCTTCCCGCCGAGCAGGGAGCCCGATGCGGGGCTCGATCCCAGGACCCTGGGATCATGACCTGAGCTGAAGGCAGATGCTTAACGCCTAAGCCCCCCAGGCGCCCCTGTATCTTGTTTTCATAGTGAGACTTTATACTCCAGTTGGGAGACTCCTGTTTTTCTTTCCCAGCCCCTCAAAGGTCTAGCATGGTATTGGATAAGTGTTGGGTATTATTGCACAGAAAGAAGTTGTGTACGTATATGTTACTGACAAATTTATGTGTAGGGAAATTTTGACAAGCAGGTAAAAAGCCTAGCAAACTTTTTTTTTCTTCAAAGATTTTACTTATTTATTTGAAAGAGAGAACAAGCAGAGGGAGAGAGAGAAGCAGGCTCCCCGCTGAGCAGGGCACCAGAAGAAAGGAAGCGGGGACTCAATCCCAGGATCCTGGGATTACAACCTGAGCCAAAGGCAGACGCTTAACCGACTCACTACCCAGGCACCCCTCCTAGCAAACTTTTTTAAATTGCAGTCCTGAAATATGTGGATTTTTTGCTTGGAAGTGTGGAGTGAGAGTTTTACACACATTAAACATGGTGTACCCCAGAATGGTGCCTTACCAAAGAGAGTTCAGTAAACCAGTTAACTAGATGCTAACTAGCCACTTTTGTGTAAATATCAGAAAAAAAACTAAATGAATCACGCTATAATTTTATAATTCCCTGACCTCTGCTAGCTGTTATTATTCTCCAAACTCTGCTTTTAGTCAGTTTTTGAGTAAAAATAAAAGTTTATGTCTTAGTAAATATGAATTCCAAGTGACGGTTCCCTTTTAAAACTATTGAGTTTGTGGACTTCAGTGTTTAGCTAAATAAAGGTTAACAGAGTACTTAACCACCCAGTGCCAGATTAGCACAGTGTTTATCAGTCTTTACTTACCCTTTTGACAGAACAAAGGGTTTTAAATACTTTCTGAGGTGAATCTAGGATGTTAGGGATCAAAGAGATTCTTGAGAACAGTTAGGTGTCCCCACATGTACAGTGGTGGTCCATAAGCAGAACTTGACCCACAGATACTTGGTTAGACCAAAGGAGTGACTGTCCCCTTTGAAAAGGACATGTATTTCTCCAGCTCACCTCAGTTCTTAACACTCCCTATTTTAAGCCAGACATTAAAGAAAATTTGTAAAGCCATCCTACTCTTCTCACTAATTTTCTTTTGTTCTTTGGAAACTAGTTACCTCATAAGATATGTTATTTATCTCAACAGGTGATGATTTGTTGTAGTTAGTTTTAAATGAATTAAATATTTTTAAATTTCTCAGTTTTGATTTCTGATTTGGCAGATATCAATAGCTGTAACCCATATAGACAAAGTCTCTTTGAAGTCTTCAGTAATTTTTAAGAGAGTATAAAGGGGTCTTAAGACCAAAAAACTTGAGAACTGCTGTTCAAATGGAATGAATGCTTATTGTAATTCATCAGTATATGGTATAGTTATTCTGATATTTATATATATGTTCCAGCTCCCGCTTAGAATATTTTTTGACTACCTAATAGACATTAGCCAATCCTAAGTTTTTTATTTTTTTAAACAGGCTCCACGCCCAGCGTGGGGCCCAACACAGGGCTTGAACTCACGACCCTGAGATCAAGACCTGAGCTGAGATCAAGAGTTGGATGCTTAACCAACTGAGCCACCCAGGCGTGCCTTAAACTGTTTCTGAATCCTGTTTTATAACTTGAATCAAATTGAATGATCCTATAATGTCAGTACTGCAAGAACTGTACACTGCTTTGTCCTGTGTGATGCTCTTTGTTCCAAATGCTAACCTAAAATAAGTTGAACTGATTCTTTATTTCTTTGGTTCACTTGTGTACATGGGCTTTAACTGAATGTCTAATCCAATAGAAATGTCTGTTGGAAGTATAGGATTAAATAATAGGATATTTTTCCCCATTTCACAAGTAGAAATCAAACATCAGAAAAATATAACTTGAGGGGCACCTTGGTGGCTCAGTTGTTAAGCATCTACCTTCGGCTCAGGTCATGATCCCAGGGTCCTGGGATCGAGCCCTGTGTCGGGCTCCCTGCTCAGTGGGAAGCCTGCTTCTCCCTCTCCCACCCGCCCTGCTTGTATTCCTGCTCTCGCTGTCTCTCTCTCTGTCAAATAAATACAAAATCTTAAAAAATATATATATACATATATAAAACTTGAATTCACTATTTGAAACTAATACAATGAGCTTGTGATCTTTGGATTAGGATTCCCTAATCAGATCTGGTTGTTAATGAAGAGGTAATATTTCCAGCCACAAAGTTTTGCTAAAACTTACAAGAGAAATAGTCATATCAGAAATAGTTAATCCAGCCTGATTTAAATACCTGGCACAAGAAGGCACATTTTTCATCTTTCCAAAAAGAGCAACTTCAAATAGAGGTCACACACATAGCTTCCATTCAGTAATGAAGGGCTTAGCTGTGGCAACCGTTGTACTTTGCCATTGTGCATTTGTCTTGAACAAGTTTTAACAATATTAAAAAACATGGATCACTTACGTAAAATTAGTCACTTAGGGAAAACCATTAAGTGAGATTCCTACTCATATGAGTGAGGCCCTGAGAAGGTAAGGGAGCTTGATGGGTATCTGGGGGAAGAGTGTCCCAGGCAAAGGGAATAGCAAATGTGAAAGCCCAGACGTAGGACCTTGTCTAGAGTATAGTTGGCATAGTTCCTAAGTGTTCTGTTTTGCAAATACTGAGATCATGTAAAAGAAATCAGAAAAATACAGAAAAGGTAGGGGATGGGGATTAGAGTACACTTACCATGATGAAAAAAATAAAATGATTTAAAAAAGAAAATACAGGAAAGGGGTTGGAATCACCCATAATCCTTGCACCTGGAGATTACCGCTGTTACTGTCTTGGTCTCTAACCTTTTCAACTTTGTTAAGCTTCTTTTAAAATGTCACCTAGCATCTGTGTTAGTTTCCTAGGGCTGCTGTAACAGTACCACACACACACAGGAATTTAATTGCTTACAGCTCTGGAGGCTAGAAGTCCAAGCTCAAGGTGTCAACAGGTTTATTTCTTCTGAAGCCTCTCTCCTTGGCTTGCAGAGGACTGCCCTCCCTGTGTCCTTACGCAGTCTTTCTCCATGCACTCGTGCATCCCTGTTGTTTCTTTGTGTGTCTAAATTTCCTCTTATAAGGACACCAGTCAAATTGGATTAGGGCTCATCCTAATGGACTCATTTTATTTTTCATTTATATATGTGTGTGTGTGTGTATTGTTGGGTTTTTTTTAGAGAGCATGCACACCGGCGGGGTGGGGAGGAGGGTAGAGGGAGAATCCCAAGCAAGCTCCCCGCCCAGCGAGGAGCCCCACATAGAGCTCGATCCCACGACTCCCAAGATCATGACCTCAGCCAAAATCAAGAGTCAGACACTCAACTGACTGAGCCACTCAGGAGCCCCTTTTATTTATATTTTTTAAAAGATTTTATTTGTGTGTGTGTGTGTGTGTGTGTGTGTGTGTGTGTGTGTTTAAGTAAACCACCTCCAACATGGAGCTTGAAATCACAACCCCAAGATCAAGAGTCACATGCCCTACGTTATGGGCCAGCCAGGTGCCCTGATGAACTCATTTTAATTTAATCACGCCTTTAAAGGCCTTATTTCCAAATACTGTCCTGTTCTGAGGTGCTAGCAGTTAGGGCTTCAACATATGAATTTACAAGGACACAATTCAGCGTATTACACCATCTGTGATATTTATCAGTCTTCCTCTCCGTATGATTCTGTGTTCCTTTGGTATTCATTTTCGTTCGTGCAGGCTTACACATTAAGCAGTAGTAACAGCAGTAGTTCTACACAGTGAGCCCCCTCCCTGCTCTGCTGCCCAGGCAAATTAGTTAGGATTACTAAGATTCAGATTTAACTCTCTGGACAAAAGACGTTGTATTGTCTGGCATTTTGCTTATAACATCACAAACATCCTTTAGTTTTGTGTTTGCTAGAGAACACAATCCAGGATAGCTGAATAATCCAGTTGACTATTTAGATTAAAAATGCCAGTCTTTGGGCGCCAGGGGGGCTCAGTTGGTTAAGTGTCTGCCTTCCGCTCAGGTCATGACCCCAGGCTCCTGGGATCAAGTCCCGTGTCGGGCTCCCTGCTCAATGGGGAGTCTGCTTCTCCTTCTGCCTTTCCCCCTGCTCGTGATCTCTCTCTCTCAAATAGATAAATAAAGTCTTGTAAAAAATGCCAGTGTTTTACAAATGAGCCATTCAAGTATGCTTTCCAGTTTATTCTGTTTCCTTTAAAGTACTGTCTGTGTCGTTTACTCTTATCTTCAATCAACCGACTCTTTTGCTTACATTTATGGTAAAAGGAAATTTTTTACCATCATTGTACATGGGAAGTTAGTATAGTATTACTTGCCTTAAATTATTCTTAAAAATGAATACAGAACTATAAAGTGAAGTGTTCACTTATTGCCACCTAAAATTCTCTAATGTACCACTAGCAACTCCACCCTTCCACTTGCTCAGACAAAAGCCTGGAAGCCAGAGTAGTTAACTACTACTCTTTTGTGCTTCTCAGGCAGTCTGGCAGCAAATCTTACCAGTGTATACCTCCCAGATATCTGAAATTGTACTATTTTTCACCACCTTCACTGGTCCAAGCCATGTTTTCTTTTGCCAGGATTATTACAATAGGCCGTAGCTCCCTTCACTGGAGTCTGTACACAGCAGTCAGAGGGATCTATTTAAAAAAGCAAGTCAGATCCCGTCACTCCTCTGTTCACAACTCCAGTGTCTTCTCAGGTCAGTAATAGTTGGAGTCCTTAACCATCCACTGCTCTTCCATCTCACTGACCCGCTTCTAGCTGAATTGGGATCTTGCTGTTCTTTGACATTCCTGGCAAAGTCTTACCTGAGGGTCTTAGCACTTGCTGTTTCTTCGTTGGAAGACTCTCCCCTCAGCTGTGCATAGGTCATGTTCCTTCATGTCAGGTCTTTACTTCATGACACCTACTCGCAGTAAGGCTTTCCTTGATCACCCCCATTTAAAATTGTAGCTACTCCCCCTACTCCTGCTCCAAAACTCCACCAGCTGTCATCCTATATAATTTGTATTTTTGCTTTGTGATTATATGTTTCCCATTAGAATGTAAGCTCCACGAGGGCAGGCATTTTTGTTTTGTTCACTGCTTATTCCTCATTGCCTAGAAAAGTGCCCGACCTATAGCAGATGCTCAGGTATTTACTCCAGTTGAATATACAGTAGCAGGAGTCCCACCTTGGGAAACAATGAGATAAACTGGGAACACCTCCCAGTCTGGAGTCCCTCCAGTGGGTTTTTCTCCACGGCTACGTGGTAAGTGCTATTCGCCTCAGGGAGTCTGGCCAGTTGGAGGCTCAGCATTCAAGACAAAAAAGTGCTTATAATTTGTCTGAATTTGAGGGTTTTTTCCCAGAGGTAATTGTTCAAATGCCAGGGAGGGAGGTGGAGGAGGGGAGACGCAGGTAGGATTGGTTGGGAGCGCATCCCTAGGAGAGTTGCTTGATGCCCAAGCACAGGAAAAAAATTGCTCTCCCTGCCCTCCCACAGCCTCATCCCCCACCTGGCCCCAATGCTTCGGTTCTGTTCTGGAAAACACCCAGAAATGGCTCAAGCCTCAATCTGAACTCAGGTATAGTAGCTTGAACCTATGAGATGTGTTTGTGTGATTTCTTCCATGAGCTACTTGCCAGGCTTTGGGATTTTTTGGAAACAAGTAAATCAGAGAATGAGCGCCCTCTTTTGGCTTTTTCATAAGAGAGAAACTATGGCTTGACTAATTGAAAATTTTATCCTTGACGCCTTCAGTTGACTCTTAGCTGATCAAGAGGATACCATTTTTATTTCATGTGGCATGGCGGCTGGCTCTCCTCCTGAGGTAGTTTGAGTGTCATTCCAACAAATGCACGCACCCTTAGCCTCAGAAATATGTAATAAGAATGAAACAAAAGCAGTAGCCTCTTCTCTTCCAAGGCACTTATTACTCATGATACTGATATTGGTGGTTTTCATCTGTTACGGACCCAAACTGATCAGCATTTTGACACGTAAACTCTTGATGAAGTTTATCAAAGCTGTGGGGCCAGGGTGGGGGGAGTAGTCTTTCTAGACTTGATTCAGTGGTCACTTCACCTGAAATAAAACCACATGGCCCTTCCTTGTGGGCGCACTGGTCGGTACTGGAAGCTCTGTAAGCAAGTTTGAGGGACGACGACTTTCAGCCATTTTTTTGCATGTTAGCATCTTTATTTCCACGTAGTAATAACAAGCAGCCAGCTCTAGCCTTACAGGTTCCCCTGGAGTTGCTAGTATCTTGAATTTCTTTCCATTTATTTTAGGAGTAAAAGTCCCTCGCAATTTTCGACTGTTGGAAGAACTGGAAGAAGGCCAGAAAGGAGTAGGAGATGGCACAGTTAGCTGGGGTCTAGAAGATGACGAAGACATGACACTTACAAGATGGACAGGGATGATAATTGGGCCTCCAAGAGTAAGCGTCGAGCTACGGCTATAAATGTCAATGTCTTAAATTCACTGTGCCTCCTTTTAAGAAATATTAGCCTTATCACGGAAAAAACTCACCAATGGTATATTTTCTGAAATGTGGCTATTCTTTTTTGACCAGTTTCAGTTTATATATTTGAACCTCCTCTGATGCTGTTTAATCCCTCTACATGGTAAGCAAAAACCTGTTTAGACTCATAGTGTGAATTTACATGGCAGTGTAGACAGGGAGGTGTGAGGTCATTGCACCCCCATGTGTACTTTAGAACAAACTCTTGGGCTTATCAAATAATAAGTCTCCAGATACAGGCAATGTTCTGAAGACAGCGTCCAAATGAACTTTGGAAAGCCTTCGTGGTTGTGGTTTTCATTCACGGTTTCCCGGGTCTGCCATGCACCCATATCCTAATTAATGGGGCTGTTCAGCAAAGGCGATTGCCTGTCTGGTTGGCCCTGGTCTCTTGCAGGCACTGTGAGACCCAGAGGCCTTTGCATAGAAGACAGAGGACAATGGGGATGAGAAAATTGACCTCTCTTTTAGAGCTTCGTGATTTGTGAGAGTTCCCAGGCTTCATAATGCCAGTACATATGTACATAGTAAAACCCCCAAGAAATGTCATTGAATTCTCACAAGAACCTCTTGTTAGGGGCTACTACTGTGTCGTCCCATCCCATTTTACAGGTGAGGAAACAGATTCAGAGAAGTAAAGTTACTTGCCCAAAGTCACAGAGCTGATAATTCCCAAGGGGGTTCTGGCTCCAGAACCTGTGCTCCTAACCCTGTGCTACATTATCTCCCTTCTGTTTAGATTTTGAGATTTCATTTGTTCCCGTTATAGAATTAGCCGGAGTGTTAGTAGTAATATGAGGTAGGAGTAAGGAAATAGATTCCCGTGATGTGACACTTGTTTCAGGCAATGGAAGATTCTGCCTGAATGTAGCAGGACCTTTCCTGTGTGCGCTTGTGCTCGAAGATGATGGTGGCCATGCATTCTTTTCACTGCGTGCACAGGCTCTGCACCAGCTCTGTGGGAAGTAGAAAGACATGTGGGATGTGACCCCGACTGAAACAAGGAAGAAGGTCATGCTCATTAAGTGTTAGGAAAATCTGCTGTTCATCTTGGACCGTCGTAAACACTCTGGTGAATGACTGGCTTTGCCATTTAACATTACCTCTTGAGTCATCTTTGATCCCATGGTTTTGTTTTTTGGGTTAAAGAAAAATATTCAGTTTACTGTTTTTATTCATTTATCTTTTAAAAAAAAAACTCTGAAAACCAGGATTTCTGGATCTACTAAATGCTGGGGAAAACTTGATCTAGAAAGCTTGTTTCTTCATGGAGGTCATTTCTTGCCATCTCTGGAAGTCCACTGTGTGGTGATGACTTCCTTCACTGCATTTCTTCTCTGCCTAAGAATGGTTCCAGTTTCTTGAGGATGAGAACCATTCTTCCCTCCTCCTAACTCACCAGAGCACCTGGAAATGACTCAGCATGGGGTAGTTGTTCAGTAGATTTGTTCATTAGCAGACTGATTTTCAGGTTCTAACAAATTAAGAATGAACTAGTGTACAACATTGCGAATACACTAAATACCACTGAATTATACACTTCGACAAATGAACAAAGTGAACCACCAAATTCCATTGGAAATATTTTGTTCTACCTACAACACCTTGGATTATCTTGGGTTTCATTTTAACTCTTTCCACAGGGGCCTCCCTTATAATGAGTGGCTACCGTATGCAAGGTGCTTTCCACACATTCATATATATATATATATATATATATATATATATATATATATATATATGAATATGGTAGCTCTACTGAGATGTAATTCACATATTGTAGAATCCACTTACTGTAGAATACACTTGTAAAGTGTACCGTTCGGTGGTTTTTATATTCAGAATTGTGCAACTGTCACCAATTTCAGAACATTTTCATTACCCCAGAGAGAAACTTTCTTCCCCATTGGCATTCGCTCCCAAAATGTTCCCCACCCCCCTCCCTCACCTTTGACAACCACTCATTTACTCTGTCCCTATGAATTTGTCTGTTCTGGACATTTCATATAAATGGAATCACACAGCATGTGGTCTCTTGTAGTGGCTTTTACTGTTTTCAAGGTTCATACATGTTCTAGCACTTACCAGTAGTTCATTCCTTTTTATGGCTGAATAATATTCCGTTGTGTAGATAGACCATATTTTCTTTATCCATTAACTAGCTGATAGACATTTGGATTTTTTCCATTTTTTTTGCCTATTATGAATAATGCTGCTATGAATATTTGTGTACAGGTTTTTGTATGGACATAAGTTTTCATTTCTCTTAGGTGTATACCTAGGAGTTGAACCGTCTGGATCATATGGTAACTTTATGTTTAACATTTTAAATAACGGTCAGACTGTTTTCCCAAGCGGCTACACCAGTTTATGTTTCCACCAGCAGTACATGAGGGTTTCTGCTTCTCCACACCCTCGCCAATGCTTGTCACTGACTGTTTTTTTTTACCCCTATAGTTATGCTTGCCCTGGCTCCCCAAGGTTAAAAGCAAAGAAGAAAACTGTCTGCTTCTAGGTGCTTCCTGTGACCAGTCTGCTTTATGACTAACATACAAGGCATATGCTGGGCCTCTGGAATATCAGTGTAATTATTAAAGTATCTAAATAGAGCACTTAAGTAACCCATCTGCCTGTTGTATCTTTGTGACTGTATAACTCAAAATCCTCCATCAAAAGTGATCCAGCCAGGGAAATCCAAATCAAAACCTCAATGAGATACCACCTCACACCCGTCAGAATGGCTAAAATTAACAAGTCAGGAAACGACAGATGTTGGCGGGGATGTGGAGAAAGGGGAACCCTCCTACACTGTTGGTGGGAATGCAAGCTGGTGCAACCACTCTGGAAAACAGTATGGAGGTTCCTCAAACAGTTGAAAATAAAGCTACCGTACGATCCAGCAATTGCGCTACTGGGTATTTACCACAAAGATACAAATGTAGGGATCTGAAGGGGTATGTGTACCCCAATGTTTATAGCATCAATGTCCATAATAGCCAAACTGTGGAAAGAGCCAAGATGTCCATCGGCAGATGAATTGGTAAAGAAGAGGTGGTATATATACACAATGGAATATTATACAGCCATCAAAAGGAATGAGATCTTGCCATTTGCAACGGCGTGGATGGAACTGGAGGGTGTTACGCTGAGTGAAATAAGTCAATCAGAGAAAGACATGTATCATATGACCTCACTGATATGAGGAATTCTTAATCTCAGGAAACAAACTGAGGGTTGCTGGAGTGGTGGGGGGTCGGAGGGATGGGGTGGCTGGGTGATAGACATTGGGGAGGGTATGTGCTATGGTGAGCGCTGTGAATTGTGCAAGACTGTTGAATCACAGATCTGTACCTCTGAAACAAATAATGCAATATATGTTAAGAAAAAAAGAAGAAGAAGAAGATAGCAGGAGGGGAAGAATGAAGGGGAGTAAGTCAGAGGGGGAGACGAACCAGGAGAGATGATGGACTCTGAAAAACAAACTGGGGGTTCTAGAGGGGAGGAGGGTAGGGGGATGGGTTACCCTGGTGATGGGTATTAAAGAGGGCAAGTTCTGCGTGGAGCACTGGGTGTTATGCACAAACAATGAATCATGGAACAGTACATCAAAAACTAATGATGTAATGTATGGTGTTTAACATAACAATAAAAATTATTAATGAAAAAAGTGATCCAGCAATTCTAGGAATTTACTCAGCTTTTTTTAATGTGTTACCCGAAGGCCTGTATGTACAGTTACTGAATGCGGTGCTTTCAGTAGTCGCAGAATATTGGAAACCGCCGCAGAGTCTTCCAGTGGACCATCGTATGTACTGTTTAGCTGTTGAAAAGAGAGACAGATATAATGTGTCCTGAAATGGAATGATTTCCATGATATTTAAGTGAAAAAAGGTACAAAGCAGTATAGGATATGCTGCCACTGGGGTGGGGAGGAGTGGGGGGCAGAGGAAGCAGTCACACATATACTTGTGCTTCTTTGTGTTTACAGTACTTTGTGGGGAACGTGAAAGAAGTTGGTGACAGTGGTTGCCTTCTTAAAAAGGGATCTAGCTAGCCGGGACCAGGGTGGAAAGGAGATCGATTTTTTTTACCACATACCTTTTTGTACTCTAAGTTGCTTTAATTATATGTGTGTTAGCTATTTGATTTTTTTTTTTTTTTAAGAAAGCAAGTTCTCCAAACCTAAAAGGAAGTTTCTCATCCAAGTGCCCTTTGCAGAATTCTGGCAAATGTCCAGTTGTCCACAGCATTAGATGTGGATTATTTCTACTCTGACCCCAGAGGCGCTAAGAATAGCCAGGTTACAGAGCATTTTCTCAGCTTCAGCGCTATTGACAGCTCGAGCTGGATCATTCTTTGTTGTGGGGCTGTGCTGTGTATTGTGGGATTAGCAGCATCCCTGGTCTCGGCTCACCAGATACCAGTAGCACCTCCCTCCCCCAGTTGTGACAGCCATTAATGTCTCCAGATGTTGCCTAATTCCCACCCCACCCAGAGGGGGGTGGGCAGAAATTGCTGTGGTTGAGAAACACTGTGTCTCTGGGGTTGTCCAAGATAATGTTTTTAGGTGCGGGTTAGAACGTGGGTGTGTGTTTATACACGTACTTATCTAAAAATACTGTATGCATGCTTAAGAACAGAACATAATTACAGGAATGTGTGAGGTAAAAGGAAGGTAATCCTTCCCCCATTTCATTATATTCCCCACAGAATGAGTGTGTTTCTACCGGCTTTTGCTTTGGGTACACAAACATAAGTACATATCCTTTTTAATAAAAATGAGACCTTGCTATGCATAATGTTTTGCAACTTCATTTTTTTCACTTAACAGATGGTTGACAGATGGTGGATGTCTTTCCATATCAGTGCATATTGATCTCTTTTTAAACAGCTTTATGTGGCATGTCTGATACATGAATATATCTTCATAAAAATTCTCAAACAATACAGAGTATGTAAAGTAAGAAGTTCACTTTGTTCCCCTTAACTCTTTGTGTTAGTCAGGAAAAGAGAAACCACGCTAGGTATTTCAACAGAGAGAATTTAATACAGGAAGTTGATCAAATTAGTGTTGGCCTGAAAAAGTAGAGAAGGCACACTGTGGGACCACAGAGATAACACTGCAGGGAACAACAGCTTAGCCCTGGGGCTGGGAGGACATGGGGGGCACAGCCATCAGAACCGAGCACCGGGAGGAGTGGTCCCAGGAGGCAGTGACAATGTTGGGGACACTGAAAGACGCTGGAAACCAGAGCAGCTCTCATGGCCTAGATGAGGGGCACTTGCAGGCTGACGTGACAGGAACAGAAAGCGAATGGGAAGGAAGGAATAAGTGCTTCCTTTCTCCTGCATATTTTATATTGGGTTTGTGTGGTTAGCTGGACAATTTAGTCTTTAGGTTCTAGAATATTCTAGAACCTAGAATGCTAAGTGGCACTAGCACTGACTTGGAGAAATGAATAGTTAATGTTGCCTGAAGACTGGTCTGATGGCTCACTCAGCAGGATACCCTGAGTGGTGGCAAGAGGGAGAGGCTCTGTACAGAGGAAAATTGTGTCTTGTCACTGTCTGGAGGGGTGCACAGATGCCCACTTAAGCTCCAAGCCCAACTTCCTCAGCTCTGCTTTTGGATACTGGGGCTGGGACTCTGCAAACTACAGGTTTCCTTTGCCAGCTGGCACCCTGTTAGGTTCCTCCAGTCAGAGACACAGGAGAGCGCCTGAGAGGCAAGGAGAAGGGACTTGCTTCTGCTTGTTTGCCTGTTCTTTCTGCGCCACTCTGGTAATGGCCCTTCATCCCGGCATCAGTAGTGGGTAGCAGCCTCCAGCTCTTGGGGGCACTCCCAGAGCTGGCCTGTGGCGCCCCCTCCTCAGAGGTCTGAGTTCAACTCTAGAGACCTCTGGCCCTGAGCCTCTAGGTCTGAAAAACTGGCTTATTCCCTTGGTTCCCCCAGCCTCAAGGGGTGCCACCTGTTTTCTGCAGGTTACCTCTGTGTTAGCTCAGGTTCCCTTTTTGTGTTTTCAGTCCAGTGACACCTGTTTAACCAATTCCCTATGTTAAATTCTGTGTTAAAATGCCTAGTGCTGTGTCTTGTTTCCTGGCTCATCCCTAACTGCCATATCCCTGCTCTCCAGGTGAACTGTGAGCAGCATCCTGTCCATCTCCTTCCACACCTCTTCCTGTGCATTTTCCTCCCTGTCTTCATCCAGAGCCATGTAGACTTTCTCACTTTGAAGGGCCCACACCTTGTTCTCACACAGCACAAGCCCACCCTGGACAGCGCACATAAGTTGAGTACGCCTGCTCAAGATTTCACTTGAGTAGTGGTCATCTGGTTGACCCGAGTCAACTTTTTATATACTGACAGTTTGTGATTTTCTCATTTTTGCAACCAGTACCTTTTCCTTTTCTCATATCTCCTACATTTTAAA
Organism: Callorhinus ursinus; assembly: GCF_003265705.2. Taxonomy (NCBI): domain Eukaryota; kingdom Metazoa; phylum Chordata; class Mammalia; order Carnivora; family Otariidae; genus Callorhinus; species Callorhinus ursinus. The sequence continues at coordinate 8,554,172 of NW_027397115.1, forward strand.
GAATCATTTATTTCACAATACTTTTAGACTTACAGAAAAAGTAAAAGGATAGTATGGAAAGTTCCATGTGTACCCCTCCCCCAGTTTCCCCTGTTGTTAGCATCTTATATTGGGATAGTACATTTGTTACCACCAGTGGCCCCATATTGATGCATTACTATTAACTAAAGTCCATGTCTTATTCAGGTGTTCTTAGTTTTTACCTTGTGTCTATTTTCTGTTCCAGAATCCTATCTGAGATACTACATTATATTTTTATTATCATATCCTGGGCTTCTCGTGGCTGTGACAGTTTCAGGTTTTTCTTGGTTTTGTTGCCCTTGACAATTTTGAGGCATACTGGTTAGGTATTTTGTAGAATGTCTGTATTGGAATTTATCTGACATTTTTCATCGTGATTCGGCTGCGATTCTCGTATATATATTTTAGGCCCAGGAAAAGTTTGTCATCTTTACGCTGCGGGCCTGTAGTGTCTAGTGGATGAAACGTGTGTGCACATTAACATAGCCTCAGTTGGAGGGGGGTGTCTGTCTGCTTTTATATCTTACACATATTCTCCAACTGGCTGGCTGTACCAAGACCCATGCATGTCTTGGCAGTCATTCCATGTGTGTGTCTGGGCCTCAGCCTTTGAAAAGGCTACAAAGTATCCAATTTTAGGAATATGCTGTATTTGTTCAGCCAGTCCCTTGCAGGTGGACATTTAGATTGTTTATAGTTATTTTTGCTATTGCAGACGATGCTTCACTTTTTTTTTTAATGCTTCACATTTTTGTGTATAAGTACAAGTCTGCCTGTAGGAAGTTCCTAGAAATAGTCTTGCTGGTTTAAGCATGCCTGTTCCGCATTTTGATAGGCACTGCCAAATTGCCCCATGAAGCTCAAGCCATGTCAATAAAGTGGAAAGTGTTTCATGATCAGATAATGAATCTTGAGAAGTGTTCCTCATAGACAGAATGTTCTGACAGTTCTTCTCCAGGCATAATTCCTTTCTTCAGTGAAACCTTTTTACAAAGCAGGTCTTGGAACACTAGTAAACAAAACAAAAGAAAACCAGAACCTGTTTTCTACAGAAGTCTTGCTTTATACTTTTTAATGATCCTTCAGGTGTCAACGTTCACTTGACTTGAGGCATTTTTTACTGTGTTCCAGTGAAGTTGCCAGTTGAACATCAATGGTCAGAAGTTTGGTATTTTTTGCCTTCTAAGAAGTTAGTCATAGGATGCACATTTTTAAATTAGACTTCATAGTGTCGAAAGTAATAAGATTTAAAATATGTAATAATCAGAATCCTGTTACCAAGCTGCTCACCTTCTTAGCCATTTTGATGCTGTTGTTAATAGATAGAATGATTAGTGAAATTTTTTCGAGACTGATAAGCCACAAAACATACTGGCAGGTGAATACATTGGTGCATCAGAACCTCCAAAATGTGATATCGAGTATTTTTTAAAAGACCTAACTGATTTTGATACCACAAGCCCATGCCCCCAGGGACTATTTTATATAAGAAACTCTATCTGAATTGTGTGACAAAACCATTGAGTATGAATGTAGGACAGACATCCAGAGATGAACTTGGGATCCAGGCAGTCAACAGATACTGCCGAGTGCATAGTTGCTGATGGAGACTGTGCTAGGCGCTGAGTGTAGACCTTTTATCATATTTTCCATAAATCCCTGTTTGCTTCCTTCTTGTCATGTTGACGCAGTGAATTTTTGTCTTCTGAGGGAGCACCTTAGTTGCAGCAAGCTATTCATTTTATAAACTTACAAAGAGCAATATTCGAGTCAAGGAACATTTGAGTACCAGTTCTGTTGAGGCCCTCACCCTCCTTGTTCTTAGTTTATCAAGGGAGGTCTGACAGAAGACTTCAGATGGGGAGTCAGGAGGACTTCTGAGAAGAAGGTGCTGTTGAGCCAGAGAGCTGCAGGATGGACCCAGAACAGCAGCTGGTGTCGGGGCCCCAAGGTAGAGAGAAGTTGGGGCTAGATGGAGAGGAAGAAGAAAAAGAGGAAGGCGGGGGTGCGCAGGGTCCGATCCAAGAACACGGGTTTCCTTCTTGGGTCACTAGCTGCCATTGGAGGGGTCAAGTTCTTGGTTTTGAAAGAGCAGCCAGGCTGCTGTTTGGAGAACAGATTGCAGGGGAAGCAAGAAAGAGCAGAGACAGGTGATTGAGACGAAGGGTGTGGTAGAGGGAAGTGGGTGGGTGTGGGATCGCTCTTGGAGGTGGAAGCTAAGACCTTTTGATTAGAAGGGAGGGGGTGAGAGAAAAGGGAATTGTGGCTGGCTGCTAGGTTTTGCTTTAACTAACTGCCAGGTGGCGGTGCCATTTATAAAGGAAGAGAGGAAGAGCAGCTTGAGGGCGGGTGGAAATCCAGAACTGAGTTTAGGTTTGTCACAGTTTGGAGTACCTGTTAAGTGGATGTGAAAGGTTTCTATGGGTATATTATGAATGCCTTCTGAATCTTAAAATATGTTCCAGTTTTTTTCTTAGGGCTAGACCACCGTTTAGACGGAATGTTTTCTAGGATTTAAATCACATCTTCTGTAATTGATTCCCCCCAAAGACAGCTAGATGTTGCTGTTTACACAGGAGCGGTTACTTGTGCAGGCAGCACTGAGGAAGGCAGGAGCACTGGTGTCCTGGACAGGGACCCATTGGAGGGGAGTGGCCTCTGCCTTCGAGGGGGCCGACCTAATGGGGACACGTCACCTTTCAGGGTGGTCTTTAGACATGTAAATGATAACATTGCCACTTCATGTAGGACAGAAAGCTATGGACTAACCTGTATGATGACTGAACTGGGTGACGTTTGAGCAGGTGATGTTTGAACTGGGTCTTGATGAATGTGCGGTAGTTCGGGAAGGGGGGGCAGGCAGGGCACTCTAGGCAGATGGAACAGCCTGCTACTGACAGCACATTTTGCTGCTCATCAGGTGGAAGTTAACAGGGAAAAGTTCACTGCCATGGGGAATTGGACTTTCCAGTTTTTTCTACAGAGCCGTGGTTGACGTTTGAAGAAGGACAGTCTTTTCCTCTGCGGGCCTGGCATCCGTGGCTGCCCACCTCACCCACTACATGCCTGTAATCTCTCAGGTCGATGTAAAGCCTGCGGGGAGAGAGGGTGCGGCACACAGCCACAGAGTAATGAGGTAGTGGGAAAGCGGCTCTCGCATCTGCACCCGCACCCCCTAACTTGTGTTTCATTTTGAAGTTCTTCCAAAGAGCCTCCTGTTCTGTGCTTTGCACATGGTGGTAGTGAATGCATTGGCTGATGACCCTGGTGTGAGTAAACGTTTAGTGTGGCTTCCCAGAGTAAAGAATGCCTCTTACGCAGCATTGCCCAGAGCACAGGATAGGCTCTGCAAAGTAGAGAAATTAGTGTACAAACAAGTCCATCTGATTGGACTTAAATAATACTAACTTGAAACTTCAGTGATACTGTTGTAAATTTTCTTTGTATTCCCCCGAGATAAGAGTTCATAGACACTAGTGTGGGGACTAGTTACTACTGACTTCACAGGTAACAGGTAGACTCTGTATAAAGGAAGCACGTGCACCAGTTCTGCAGGCAGGAATAAATGGGGTTTCAAAAGATCTGCCTTTTTGAATTCATAGTTTGTAATTGCCTGACATCTCTGTACCTTTTTTTCCAGACAATTTATGAAAACCGAATATACAGCCTTAAAATAGAATGTGGACCTAAATACCCAGAAGCACCCCCCTTTGTAAGATTTGTAACAAAAATTAATATGAATGGAGTTAATAGTTCTAATGGAGTGGTAAGTTGTTTTTCCTGCCCATACTTGTTCCTTTGGGTTGAGAAATGCTTTGTACTTAAACATCAGGGGCGCTGTGGCCCTAAGTCCATATATTTCTTGGTTGCTTGATGCTGAAATATACCACAGTATGAACATACGCAGACTCGGGGTGAGGGCCTGTTCCCCAGCTATATTTAAATCATTGTTCGTGCCACACTCACCCCGGGCCAACACTGTGCGGCTCTCTTGAGATAGGAGCTCATTCTGTCTTCATGATGCACCCTCATGAGGCAGAGATGAGGAGCCTGCGGCACAGAGGTGCAAAGTCCTGTCCAGGATCATACTCGTACTTCCCGAGCCTTACTTATGATACATGCTGTTTTTTCCCCTTTAATGGCCTTGCTTTTTAAATTTATTTTTATTACCATAAATGGAAAACCAATCTCACTTGTCATAAGAAGGCAGTAGTGGCAGTAATAAATACTACAAAATCAAAGTGATGTTAATAAATTCTTCCTCCATAGGTTTCTTGCCAAAGGCTTTGAGCCTTTGAGACCTGCTTTCTTGTTCAAAGGGGAGATCAGCGAGCGTTGAAGGGTTTTACACGTTAAGCATCATGTGAGCTAAGCCTTTGTTTTGAGATATTCAGAAGACTTGAAAGAAAAGCGAAAAAGAGATGAGCCTTGTTGCTGTGTGTTCAGTGTTTCATGTTGCATCTGAGTTCCACCAAAAGTCCTGAACCCAGAACTCGACCCACACTTTGGGAGATTTCTTTTGGTAATTGCTGCACAGACTTGAGAGAGTGTGACTCAGAGGCAAGTCCTTGTCACGAGAGCGTGGGTCTGGGCCACTGCTCGCCTTTGCTCCTTACTGCCCTGGGTGCCGTTAGCATCCACCACCTGGGTGTGGCGTCGAGAAAGGACCCTGAGCCATAGCAGCCTGTCCAGGAGAGCAGGTCACTGTTCTAGAGCCAGCTGGACTCTTGCCAAGTGCCAGGACCATTTCTCTAAGGGTGGCTTTACTTATCCATAGTTTCCTTCTCCCAAACGGTGAGGGTTTGGGACACAAACCAGGAAACACAGACTAACCAGAGGGAGGGATCACGCAGGTATTTTCTGCATGTCAGATACCATTGTGTGATGGGCATGTTCAACTGGAAAAATGCATTTTACTCCTATCTGCAGCTTTACTCCAGCACATAGCAATTCATTTGTTTGAGAGCCTGACAGTTTTTTGTTTGCCTTTTTGTAGGTGGACCCAAGAGCCATATCAGTGCTAGCAAAATGGCAGAATTCATATAGCATCAAAGTTGTCCTGCAAGAGCTCCGGCGCCTAATGATGTCTAAAGAAAACATGAAACTCCCTCAGCCGCCTGAAGGACAGTGTTACAGCAATTAATCAAAAAGAGAAACCACAGGCCCTCCCCCCTCCCCCCCATTCGATTTAAGCAGTCATTTTCCACAGTAGTACATTTTCTAGATACGTCTTGTAGACCTCAAAGTACTGGAAAGGAAGCTCCCATTCAAAGGCAATTTATCTTAAGATACTGTAAACGATACTAATTTTTTGTCCATTTGAAATATATAAGTTGTGCTATAACAAATCATCCTGTCAAGTGTAACCACTGTCCACATAGTTGAACTTCTGGGATCAGGAAAGTATATTTAAATTGATTCCCATCATAACCGGTGGGGCACATCTAACTCAACTGTGAAAAGACACATCACACAATCACCTTGCTGCTGATTACATGGCCTGGGGTCTCTGCCTTCTCCCCTTCTCCTCCCCCTGCCTCCCTGCCTCCTCCCCTCCTTCCCTCCCCGCTCCCTCCCTCCCTCTATCCCTGCAACAGCCCTCCAGCTTGGGGTGGCCTGCTAGAGTAGGTGTGAAGGTTTCAGGTCGCAGCCTGTGGGACTACTGCTGGGTGTGTGGGGGTGCTCCAGCTGCACCCCTGGTTTCTTTTTTTTAAGTCTTAAATGATGCCCTCCCCACTCCAAGCCATCATCCTTTCTCCACTTCCCATGACCACCCTTGGCCGAAGCATAGATTGTAACCCCCTCTGCTCCCCTCTGAAATTGGCCTTTGGTGAGGAATTCAGGGCTTTCCTATATCTTCTCCCCCACCTTAATCGAGGGGTGCTGCTTTTTCCTTCCTCCTCCTCAAGACCCTTTTTGCACCATTACCACCCAACACTGTCCACGACACTTCCTTGCTTTGGCCAGAAGCCATCAGGTAAGGTTGGAAAGAGTCTCTGACTTCCCTCATTTAGTTTTGGAACCACATTTACTCACTCTCCACCAGCCTGGGAATGAATATTGGGTCCTCAGCCCTGCCACCTTCTGCTGTCATCGTCAGCTGATGCGGTTTTTTAGCTCAGGTTTTGATAAGTGAAAAGAACAGTCACCAGGGGTACTCAGACCTGCCAGCTCTCAAAGTGCTTGGTGGTTAAACTTGGAGAAAGGCCACAGAAGACACTTGTAAGCACACATGATCCCTCTGAATGAATTGTTTTCTTTTCCTATAATTGCTTTGGCTTTTAAAAATTGAAGAAGTTTTAAACAGGGTTCTCATGTGGTCATCTTAACAATCCATTTGGGTCTAGTTTGGAATCTGACAACTGGAACAAAAAAGAACCTTGAATTCGGTGCATACTTTGGTTTTGGTGCTGCTGCTTCCCACGGTCCTCAGCAGGGATTAAGAAAGAACTCGGTGTGCACAGCAGATCCCCGAAATTGGCGGGCTTGACTTCCTGGCAAATTGCTGCATTTTTCCACTTTTCTGTTCAGGACCACTAAATGCTGAGATGTGGATGCATACCGAAATAAAAGCGATTCATTGTGTTCTAAAGTTTTTTTTTTTTTTTTTAATTTAGTGTTTGTATAAAACCACCTTTTGAAGCAGCAACTATCAAGTCTGAAAACAATCGATGTTTCCATTAATCTTTTTCTGGGGGATACCTTAGTTCTAAGGATTTAACATCCTGTAAGTAAAGTTGAACATAACAGTATTCCATAAGCAGCCTTTTTATTGTCAGACCATTGCCTGATTTTAATATAATAAAAAAAAAAAAAGTGTGCGTTAATATTTAAGAAGCTGTGCCCTTCTTCCTCTTGGCATGTAATTTAGGAACAGAATTTGATGTTTTAGATGCTTTGGGATTCAAATTGATGTCCTAAATCAGGGGTCGGCAAACCTCCTTCCACCAAGGGCCTAAGTCAATAAATACTTGGGCTTTGTGAGCCAAGAGGCAAAATTAAAGGTACTGTGTAAATACTTACATAGTGAGAGAAAACAGATGTCCACAAAATTGTTTATTGATGGAATTCAAAATCTAGTAATTGAGTATAGTTCTTTTCTAATGTTACAGGTCAACTAATGAGAGAAATGGAATTCTTTTTTTTTAGAGGATAACATTTTGCTTACTGGAATTTAAAGTTAGTATTCCTGATTTATCAAATCCGTTGTATGATTTATCAAATCCATTGTATGATTTATCAAGTCCATTGTAAATGTTCATCTGTAGAAATCATTCTTCATCAAACAGGCAGTGGGCCAGATTTGGCCCATGGACCACAGTTTGCCAACCCCTGTCTGACAAGGTTATGGTGAAAAGGTCTGAGGGGCGGGGGGGAGTCTTTCCTTTAAGTAGCTTTGTGGGACTCCAGCTATTAAGTCCCCTCTAGTACCTACTTACCAGCTGGATTTAGTAGTCTGTTGGGAAGGGAAATATAGGACTTTCACATGGATTTCTGGTGTTGGAGACAAGAGTTTTGCCTGACAATTGACAGTTTGCTACCTACTGTGTATGGAGTGGAAACGTGTCTGTGGTTGTTTTTATCCAGGATTTGAACTTCCTGCTGTGGTCCCAACCGCCAGCAGGCATGACCTTGGTGTCCTGTGGCAGGAGCCAGGCCCATTCTTTTGTGGCTGTTGGGGCCAGCTCAGATGTCAGAACCTGGTGCCTGGGTAGAGCCAGATTGTTCCTACCAGGCCACCCTCCAGAAAGCACTGCCCAAATTTCTGCCATATGGGTCCCTAGGAGGCCTCCAGAGTGAATTACTGCCTTTCTGCTGTGGGTTCTTTGCCCTTAGCCCTTAGCTCCCCCAAGGGAGGGAAGGGACAGGGGAGGTTCTAAAATTACTTCAGGGATGCCTGGGTGGCTCAGTTATTTAAGCAACTGCTTTCGGCTCAGGTCATCATCCTGGAGTCCTGGGATCGAGTCCCGCGTCGGGCTCCCTGCTGAGCAGGGAGTCTGCTTCTCCCTCGGACCCTCCCCCCTCTCATGCTCTATCTCATTCTCTCTCTCAAATAAATAAATAAAATCTTAAAAAATAAATACTTTAAAATTATTTCAAAATGCTCCTGGAAAACCCCAAGGCAAATTCAGGGCTAAATCTAAAGGTGGCAGCTCTCATGGGCTGCGTGACCTCCGGAGAGAAGAGCCATCTGAACTGCTAGAGTGCACCTTTCACCTTCTTAGTGCGCGACATGTGATAATGGAGTCTGATTTGTGCTTATGTCCCACAGTCATGTGATTTGCTCCTCATTGTCGCTGATGGGTTTACAGGTATGTCTGTCGTCGGGCCTCAATTTAGGGTACAGAAGAAGCGCTCATCCGGGGGCTAAGTGCACTGCTTCACCAGGTAGCCTCAGCTCACACGCCTCCAGTCCCCAGCGCCTGCCAGGTCTTTGCTCTTGAGAGAAGATACTTGTATTCTTTCTCACTGTGTAGACCTGCAGGGTGTGGGGGTGCGCGGAGGTCTCCAGCGTAATCTGAGTGGGCGAGGAAGCACCCCTTCTGATACACCAACAGCAAACCGTGCTGGGTCTCCACTACCCCATGACCTTGGATTTTGATATCGAGATGAGGGCTCTTGAGCTTCGTCTCAGCTCTGCTGGGAAGGTTCCCGGAGCCTTCTGGGTAGGGGCGGCACTGGCACTGGTGCCTTGTGATGGTGTTGAGTCCATGGCACAGACTCCACGTGCCGCGGCCCTGCCCACCCTGGCTGTCTGGGCGCCCTGCTCGGCCCCTTGCCTTTTTGTGCTCCCTCCCTGCTCCCAGGGAGCTAGTGGACACGTTCCCCTTCCTTGCTTGTGCCTACTCCGTATTAGTCCATCATCAGAACCCACCTCGGGGCACAGCATTAGGGAATTCCCCTTCCTTACTCAGCAGAGGAGGAAATTCGAAGGAAGGGCAGCTTGTGAAAGCAGGTCGTCTTTCCAGCTTGCGAGTCACCCTCTGCCAGGCTGGAGGCTGTACAGACTGCTTAGCTCTGACCTGTACACGTGGTGACTGGATGTACCTTGGAGGCTTTCTTGGGATAACATGAAGTTTTACCTGCTTTTGCTTTTAGTCCAAGCCGCCTCACGTTGCCTGGAGGTGACCTTGGAGGAGGGGAGGTCTTAGTGCGAGAGCCTAAGGTCTAGCTGCCGCGAGACAGCACAGAGTGTGTTCACGGTCTCACTGTGAACCGGAACACGGAGTTTGGGCGTGTACCTGATGCTGCGCAGGCGTGGGGTGGGGGGGTGCGGGATGGGTATGTGGGCTAGAGATGTGGGCTCAGTGAATGCCAGCTCTTTGATTGCAAGACAGACAATGCAGATTTTTATGTGAGATCTCCCAACACCAGTGTGTCAACTGACCAACTTTTCATTCCGTGCGTAGAACAAAGTGCCGATACAGCCGGCAGGCCACGGGAGAGCTGTTCGGCCCTAAGGCCCTGTCACCAGCTGCACCTTGACCCTCCCAAGATGGTGATCATGGTGGCCTTTGCCCCCCAGGACATACCATGGGTCAGAGCAGGAGCAGCACCACCTGTGGCACTCGGAGGAAGGTTCTAAGAAACCAGAGTCACTGCAGGACCCACGGGAGACAGACCCAGGTTCCACTGCGTCAGATGCAGTCCACTGAGATGTACCACTATTTTATGTACCACCAAGAAAAAATGCTGTCAGTTATAAGTGTAAGACCCTACTGATTGGGGCGCCAGGGTGGCTCAGTCGGCTGAGCGTCTGCCTTCGGCTCAGGTCATAGTCCCAGGGTCCTGGGATCGAGTCCTGCATCGGGCTCCTTGCTCAGCAGGGAGCCTGCTTCTCCCTCTCTCTCTGCTGCTCCCCTTGCCTGTGCGTGCACGTGCTCCCTCTCTCTCTCTCTCTGTCAAATAAATAAAATCTTAAAAAAGAGAGACCCTACTGATGATAAGGAATGTCCCAATCCAGAAATAATAAGATGTGAACATGTCCGGTTGGTGAGAAGCAGACTGTATTGTCAGTTGTGGTAAGGGCAGAGGAGATGGCCACGCTGGTGGCAAAGGATGGACAGCACATCACATCCCTTGCAAAAGACACTCATCTGCACACCTGAGCTGGAGGCTCCCATTTCTGTCTTGACGAAAGAGAATACGTGGACCTAGGAAGTACTTCACACGGTAGAAAGGGAATAGAATGGAAAGTGAGGTCCTCTCCCGCTTCTGACCCCATCCTCTCCGGACTAGCACCCGGGCTGTGGGTCCCCCTGAGATCCAGTACGCAGATGCAGGTCCATTCCATGCTCCCACGCCCTCTCCCCATCTCTCCTTCCCACCGTTGTGTTTCGCGTAACTGGGAAGGTGGTCTCCACTTCGCTCTTGCCCTGGATGTTTTCCTCCCAAACAGGCTCTCAAGGTCGCCGTGGAGCAGCACCGAGGGAACAGCGTGCGGTTCTGAACAGCTGCTGAGCACCCAGCACACAGCTTGCCCCCACCCAGGTGACCCGGCCCTCATGGACACGGAGGTGGTCTCTGATGTTCTGCATGCATTGGTGTGTGCGCGCACACGCATGTGCAGGTGCACGTCTGTGGAGTCAAGCCCTGGGAGTGGGCTTCTCCATCTATGGACACAGGCACCTTCTGTCATTTTCAAGCTGTCTACCAAAGACGCATCAACTCACCCCTTTCCATCAACAATGGGGGACAGGTTCCCCCCTCCCTGTCTCTCTCATCGTACTGTGAGGCCTTCGGCTGCTACATGACATGGGCCTGTTCTCACCTGCCTGCCCCAGTCTGAGCTGAGCGGCTGTCCCATAGTTTCATGTGCATGTTCTCATGCGTGAGGGTGTGTCTTCTCAAGTTGAAAAGTCCTGTTTTTGTTCCTTTTTCCTACTGATTTGTGCGAGTGCTTTACGTAAAGGAGTTCTCACTGTCTGAGACGGGCATCTGAAGCATAAATAGGTCTGGTGTACTTGGCAGGGTTGGCTGATGGGTGGCCACCCTCACCAGCCATCAAGGGCCCTGGTACGAGTAGCTCAAATTGGAAACCCCTTCCGTTGTGGTCGGCTGGGGACCTTTTCGGTCCCTGCTCAAGACCTGTCTGAGTCCCGTAAATGAATAGGGGACAGGCACGTGGTCCTCAGAGTGGCTTCCTGACCCCACCCAGAGCTTGCTGCGTGACAGGCTGTGTGTTCTGATGTGCCCTGCCCCCGGCGGTGCTTGGAAAAGCACAGACCTCATGCCAATGAGTGGGTGCACTAAGAAACATCTTGCTTCTGGAAGCCAGTTCTCCCATCCACCACTACCTTCCCAGCCCAAGCCACCGCCAGCGTCCTGGGCTCTCAGCTGTGCCCCGTCTCCACACACAAACCCAGCCTGGAGTGGTCTTCACTCTTCTCTGTGTGGCCGGCTCCCCAGCCCCAGGACAGCAGCTCATGTGTGTCCTCTCCAGAGAGGCCTTCCCAACCCCCACCCTTTTCTGTCCACATCACCTGATTGTGAGTTTTTATCTAACAATCTGTTTTATTGGTTTCGTTATTCCTCTTTCCCTCGCTCGAGTGGATCTCAGGCAGGCGAGTGCCTCATCTGGTGTGTTCCCTGCTCTGCCCCCCAATACCGAAAAGCAGTGCTGAAGTTAGAACGCATTAAATGAGCACGTGAATTGACTCCTCAGAGCTGGACCTGGGCCTGCCTTTTCCGGCCACGGACAGTGAGAAGCTGGGGGAGGGGAGGGTCTCGATGGCCTGTGACACCACCACCCACCTCTGCCATGAGCTCACTAAAACTAGGGCAGCAGGGCGGGGGGGGGGAGAGGGATCGGCTGAGTTTGGTCCTTCCAGGTGAAGCTTGTAAATGCTGAGTAGATGGAAATGTGTGAGCAGAGGCGAGATCTTCACGTAATCTACTTCACTGGACCCCAGTGCAGGGCCAGGGCCAGGAGTCAGGGGTCCAACCCCAACTCATCCGTGCACCCGCTGTGTGGCCCTGGGCCGGCTCCTTAACCTCTCTGTATCCACTCCACAGGGTTGCTCTAAGGATTACCAGAGGTTTTACGTGTAGTGGGATTCTTACGGTCCTCAGCACACAGCAAACCCTCAGGAAACATTAGTTAGCTACTGAACAGAATAGAAAGAAATTTCCCAGGTCTCCTGACCCTTGGTGCCCAGTTCTGGCTCAGGCCTGCACGTCCGCTATGGGCCAGCAGAGGGCGCCCGCGCGCTGCGGACCGCTGCACCGGCGCTTTGGGCCACACCTCGGTTCCCAGCCCGGCCCCAGGGACAGATGTGGCCGGGAGGAACCACTTCTGAGAGCTGGGCTCTCAGGCGTCTTGCATGTGAGCATTTGGCAAAAGGGGCCCTGCAGGAAACCCGGGGAGAGGGTGTGCAACCTCCTCCCCCGTACCTGGAGGTAGCTCTACCCTGGTGCACCCTAGCCACACTCCTGCAGCCTCTGGCTGGGGGGATCACAAACCCAAACGCCTCAAGGGCCTGATGGGGGCTGCTGCGAACTGGAAACTTGACCTATTTGCCCCTGGAATATGGGCTCGGGATGGCCACATCTTTTGATTTTTCAAGAGAGAAGCCAGACATCAGGATTTAGTAAAGCATCTCATATTTTTACGATGGCAATGGATTAGAGACTTTTTTTTTTTAACTTTTAATCACCACTTGCCACCTCTGATCTACCTTCCTTGGAGGAAGGCATTTTGAGATACAACCATGTCCCTCTGTTTCCACACCTGCCCCCTCCCCCAGGCTCCCTCCAGGCCCCAATTTGCAGGTCACCCCGTCTTCTGGCTTAGGTACCACCCCCATCCCTGAGCTTTCCCAGGAGAGCATTCATCCAACAAGCATTTACTAAGTGCTTTCTCTGTGCTGACCACTCTGCTGGGGACACAGCCCAGAACAAAACAAAGAGCCCCTGCCTTCGTGGAGCTGATGTTTAAATGGGGGAGATGGACAACGGACAATGTCATTTCTGAAGCATTAAGCACATACCTCTGAGCAGGTGACTACCAAGTGTGTGAAGGGCCTGCCGTGCCCAGAACCTGGCAGGGTGGACAGTTCCAGGTGAAAGAAACAGCAAGAGCAAAGGCCCTGGGGTAGGAAGATGTATGTCACATCATCACATTAAAAGTCCACAGTGCCTGAACGGATGGCTAAGTAGACACACGGATGTGCTGTGCCAGGCCCTGTGCTGGGCACGGGGGAGGCAATGCCTGATGAAGAATGAATGAATGAATGAATGAATGAACAGACCCAGTCCAGCTGCTCCTGCTCTGGTTTCATCAGCTTGATCTTAGGCCTCTCCCACACATGCTCTGGCCTCAGACGTAGTAGGCCAGCTGGGAATGAGTTTCCAGTTCTACCTCTGGCTGTCAGGGCCCCTGCACAGCCCCAGACATCCCCCCACATCTGGCCTGAGCCCCCTTGTCTGTGTTCTACAAACTGGCTCAGAGTCCACGTAGGCTTGTCAAGAGGCATGGGGTGGAGAGGGGGAGCTGAGCTGACATCTGACTTCCCTGGGCCAGAGTGGGCAGGAGGTTCCAGGAACATCAGCCCTGCCCTAGAGAAAGGCAGTGATTTGGGGGCTACAGAAGCACCCCCAACCCATCCTGTGTTCGAGTCCAGCCTGGATGAAATGAGATCTTTCCTAAAAGGTAGACTTATTGGCGCATCCAGTCACGAGTGAGGCACAGAGAGAGGACATGTCTGTCTCTTTGACACTTGTTCATTCAACACATATTGGGAGGGCTACTTCTGTGCCAGGCACTGGGGGTGCAGAAGAGGATAGAGCAGAAAAGTCCCTTGCCCTCACACTGCTGTCATTCTGGGCATGGGAGACACAGAGTAAGGAAATAATGATTTTCAAGATAATTTAACAACTGGATTGGGGCAATAAAAACAGTACAGTGAGCTCATGTGATAGGAGAAAGGGCAGGGAACCGCTTTAGATGTGTGGTCAGAGAAGACCTCTGAGGAGGTGACATCTGAGCTGAGTGCTGATTAGAGAAAGAGTCGGCAGAGGGAACAGCAGATGCAAAGGTCCTGAGGGTGGCATGAGTTTGATGGGATGACAGAACAGCAAAGAGGCCAGTGTGGCTGGAAGAGAGTGTTTAAGGATCTGGCTGGTAGGAGTGAGATGGAAGCAGACCCCACAGGTCCTTGGGGACCTGCGATGGCAATGGGGTGACCTCTTCATGAGGTGATGTGAGGGTAAAATGAGACAGTACAGGAAAGAGTCTGTAATATGGGCTCTTATCAATACTATTATTACCAACCTCTGTCATTCTCCCCAGGTCTGGGCCTTGGGACCATCCTAGGAAGAGCCATCAGGTCTTTTGGGCCCAATTGGTGGCTTGTAGGGTCAGTAGTCCCCTCTGTGGGCCGGATTGCCCCCCACCAGGGTCTGGGGGATGGGAGTGGACAGCCAGCTGCAGGGTCCCCGAGCTGCACCCCAGACGACAGCGGTGGTCTCCCCTCCCCAGGACCTGTGTCCTGGCTGCCATGCCCCAGCCATTCACAATCTGGGGGCACCTCCCCTGGCCTGGTCCAAATCCTAGCCATCTGAGGTCACCCCGACCTGACCGTTTGACCTCTCTGAGCCTCAGGCAGGGCCACCACCTGCCCAGCCAGCCTTGCCCCTCGCCTCCTCACCCCGCCCCCACAAGTGGCTCCAGCGCCCAAGCCATGGGTTTCTTGGAATGTGATTATTTTTCTTCCCAGATAATTCAGGCCAGAAGACTGGGCCGGCCACTTCCGGCCACACTGACCCCACCGCCTTCCTGATCTTTCTCTCCACAAACTTGACACTGTGGTCAGAGGCCTGAAGCCAGACCCAGGAGCCCCCCCTTGTCTCCCCTTCTTGCCCCGGCCCCTGATCGGGACCTAGCTCTGGGAATCTGACTGTAAACACCAGGACCCTCAGCTGCCCCCTTTCCCACAAACCCCAACGGAGAACATGCTGACCCAGCCATGGTATCGAGGGAGTATTGCACTCTACAGTTTACAGGGTGATTCCCAATCATAGAGCTCCCTAAAGCTTCCCAGATAACCCAGGGGTGTGTCAGCATCCACACCTCCAAATTCATTCATCCAACAACGAGCACCTACTGTGTGCCGGGCTCTGCCCCAGGCCCAGGGAATATAGCAGAGAACAAAACAGGCCAGAAACACTTGTTTTTGTGAAACTGACCTTCTGGGGGTGGCGACCATGGAGGCGGGTAGGAAGAAACCAACAAGTAAAAATTCAATTATGTAGAATATTAGTTGGTGATAAATGCTATGGAGGAAAATTAAGCAGGGTAGGCAGGTGGGGGTGACTGGCGTGGGGCAGGAAAGACCTGCTATTTGAGAAGGTGGCATCTGAACGAAGACCTGAAGAAGATGAGGGAGTGAGTCATGTGGGTACCTGGGGGAAGAATGTTCTGGGCAGAGGAAGCAGCCAGTGCAAGGGCCCTGAGGCAGGAGCAGCCTGATTTGTTGGAGAAACAGCCAGGAGGCTGGTGAGGCTGGAGCAGAGTGAGGGAGGGGGTCAGGGAGGGGACGAGGTCTGGGTGACAAGGGACACATCATATAGGACCTTGTCAAGATTTGCCCTTTTCTCTAAGGGAGATAGAAACTGCACCGGAGGAACAGGAAGTGAGTCGGGTTTTCACGGAGTCCTTCTAGCCGCAGGCGGAGGACAGACCGCGGGGGGGGGGGGGGGGGAGGAAGGGGGGGGAGGGGGGGGGAGGGGGAGGGGGGGGGGGGGGGGGGGGGCAGAGAGTATGGGGCTGCCACAGGCGGTCCCAGGAGCCCAGGTGAGGAGTGCTTGGATGCTGGACACGGCACTTCACTGATTCAAGGATGCACGTTTTTTCACATCGTATGTCTCCCATTTTACACGGCCTCTTAGATTCATGAAATGCAGAATGATCGGATAGCAAGCCCACGGAGTGGGTGCGGGGGTGAGGGGAGAGGAGCAGAGATCCCTGGTCCTGGGCTCAGCCCAGGGAGGCTGGCGTTGCCTTTTCCTGTCCCGGCGGCGGTGGGGGGGGGGGGGGGGGGGCTTGGAGGGGTCAGTTTTGGGCGGGGGGGTTCAGCACTGAGTATGCTACACCACCTGTGACTCCAGACAGAGGGATCAAGGAGGCTGTGGGTCCAGAGCTGAGAGAAGAGCTGGGGCTAGGGACAGACGCTGGGGCGGGAGACATGTCACAGTGGGCAGTGGAGAAATGGAATGGAAGGCTCGAGTCTGAACTTCCCAGGAGCAGCATGGATGGAAAGAAAAAGGCTTTCTGTTGCTCATGCTTTCAAATTAGGCACAGGTCCCCCCTCCTGCAGGCATAAGCCCGGGGCGGGGGTGGGGGGCCTGCGCCTCTCCTCGTGGGTACAGCCCAGCACCAGGCCCGGAGCGGAGCTGGGACTAGACTCCAGGCCCCACCCAGCCCTCTCCTGCATGACCCTGGGGTCTTCTGATGTTAACAGGATTAAACTGAGGCCCAGAGAGGCTGAGTGACTGGCCCAAGATCACACAGCTCGGAGCCACGAAGTGAGATTCACTGTGACCAAGTTGGCCTCCAACGAGTCACAAGGCCTTAACTGCCTACCCCCCCTCCCCACCACGACGACTACCCACTCCTTGACCGGCCTTGTGAGGTCAGTTTATTCAGGACTGACTAAATCCCGGGGCTGAAGTGCATCACACCCCCAACCCCCAATACCACTCTTTTTCCCACTATCCTGTGATGTTGTTGGTGCCCCCATTTTTCAGATGAGGACACTGAGAGAGAGAAGTTAAGTCGCTAGAATGGGGTGGCCCCCCAGACCCGGGATCTGAACCCAAACTGTCTTCATCCAGAGCTTTCCTTCTGGGCCCCCGAGGGGGCAGCCTGGGGGAGCAGGTGACCCAGGGACTAAGAATAACTGTCAGATCTTGAGGAGCATCTTCTGCGTGCTGGGCACATCACGAAACTATCTTCCCCAGCCCTGAGAGGCAGGGACTATTTACCAAGCCCATTTTACGTAAGAAGAAATCGAGACCTAAATGATTGTGGGAGGAAGTCCGCTGGCCCCTGCAGCTCCTGCTGACCCCCCGGACCCCAACCTCCCCACAGACCCCGAGGTGCTGAGAGAGGCCAGCATGCTGGGTGACCTTGAGCAGTTTGCTCGTCCCTGAGCCTCGGTCCCCTCAGCCTGACCACAGACTGTGACTCAGAGCTCTGAGTGCCCCCCCCCCACCACCACCTCCGAGAATTCAGCCCTAGGAGGGGAACGCCAACCCCCTGCTCACCTCCAGCCCAGGACCGGATCCACTGGGCCGAGGCCCCTGACACTTTCATCCAAGGCCAGCACTTCTTATCTAATCATAGATACATGACCCTCAGGCTGACAGAAGAGGGATCCGACCCCAGCCGGCCAGCCAGGAACGAATTTGTGTGGACTGTGCGTGGGGGTCTCTGCACCCCCCCCCAAAGCTCTGCTCAGATAAATCACAGAATGGGTTCTGCTACCGGGCGCTTGGTTCAGCAGAGCACCAGCTGGCCCTCGTTTTTGGAAACCCCACAGTGGGGCGCAGGGTCAGGGAGAAAAGCACCCACCCCCACCCCAGGCGTGGTCACAGTGGTCCCTGAGAGAGGTCCCAGTGAGAGGCTACAAACGCCTTCCACAAACCTGCCCCCATCCCTCCACCCCAGCATCCAGTCGGCTCTTTGCTGCACCTCACAGAGGATCTAGGAGCATAGGGGCTGAAAACCTCGATTTTGAACTTACAATTTGCTCAGCACAGCAAGATGCCCAGGGCCCGGCCAACGGGCGGGCCCAGCACCCCCACCCCCACTCGTGCTCATGGGCGCCAGAGTCACCCCATTCTTCATGTACCATCCCACTCTCTCTCCTTAGCTCCCCGTCCCAAGAGGGACGTTTGCCAAAGCCAAACGCATGTGTGATTGTCACCAGCTGCATTTTTATGGGAAAACGTAGGATTTGGCTGAAATGCCCATCTTTTTTTAAGTGTGTCTGTGTGCGTGCGTGCGTGTAGACAGGGAGAAAACGCTCCAACATTTCACACCCTTACTCCAGGCCTGCTGCCCCCTCCCTGGGACACGTGGCCATGCCTGGAGACATTTGTAGTTGTCACAGCTCTGGGGAGCTACCGGCCTCTGGTGGGTAGAGTCCAGGGGTCGCTGCTGAAGACCCCACACAGGGCAGCCCCCACAGCAGGGGATGATCCAGCTCAGAATGTCAAGGATGCAAGGTGGAGAAGCCCTGCCCCAACCTGTGGGAATGTGGGGGGCTTTTCTCTCCTCCCTTTAGCTCCTCAGATTTCCTGAAGGGAAGTGATGAGGAGGATGGACGACGGTGTGGCCGGAGGACTGGGCTCTACATCGCAGCCCGGAGCCCCACCAGCTGCGTGCCCCGGGCGACAGTCAGTCCTCTCTGGTTGCCAGCTGCAGCTGGGGAGGCGCACCAGGCCCCGCTCCTGCGGCCGCCGTGAGAAGATTCAGTGGGACGATGCCTGCGGAGCGCCTGGCTCATAGGAGGCCCTCGGTTCAGGAGAAGCTGATGTTCGTGTCGTTAGGGAAAAATGACAAAGACAGTGTTGGTGGCCGAGCGCCAGCCATGGCCAGGGGCTGGGCCAGCACGTCACACAGAACTGCTAAGGTGCCCCCGCCGCAGCCTTTTGCGGGAGAGATGATTGTCTCCCATTGGGCAGGTGAGGAAATTAAGGCCCAGAAAGGTCAGGCAATTTAGCAAGTAAGTGGCAGGGGAGGGAGTAAGGTCCTTGCGTCAGGGCCCAACCGCTTGCTCCCTCCCTGCTTCTAGCACCGGAAAAGGGGGGTTTTCCAGTTGAGTTTTCCCCGTTGTCTTCTCTAAAACTTGGAATGATTAAGTCTTGATTGGAATTCAAGCGATTGTTAAAATGACAGATGCCCCCTTGTACCTGGCCACCATCCTCCTGCCAAGGGCCCCTGTTTACGCGGGTTCCCAGAGAGGGGCCAAGACCGCTGGGAATTTCACGGCCCCTCCTGCCCTGCGCCAACTTCAAAACCCTCCGTGTCTCCAGCCCTGCTTTGATTTCAGGCACTTTATGGGCATGAAATCCAAGCCTGGGTCCTTCTAAAGATATTGAGCTCCTTGGGGGTGGAGTGGCTTTGTGGGGCCACTGGACAGGCCATGGGCCAGCGACTGGAGCTCTGAAAGGATCTGAGGCTGGGAAGGGCTAACCCCCTTTAGGATTCAGGGCTATGTCCTGGGAGAGAAGGATGCCGGGCCCACTCTCTTAGTAAGCACCTATGGGCCAGGTGCCCCACGAGCCCAGGCCCAGCTTCATCTCATCCACTCTGCACAACGGTTTTCTCAAAGCCAGGTGACATTCTTCCCATTACAGCTGGAGAAACTGAGGCTCAGAGAGGAGCAGCCACTCACCCCCTCACTCAGCGCAGAGCTAGGATTCAGGCTTCTCCCCGCCACTGCCCCGCATCCCACTGTCTCCTGACCTCCAGAGGCCACAGCAGAAGGACAAAGGGTGGGAGGAAATTCCCTCCTGACAGCCTGGCTCTGGGCTCTAACTGAAGGTGAGGACAGTCACTTGGGTGGACGTTCTGAGGAGCGTCCATATTTGAGGATAAGTACCTGCTGCAGCAAACCTGAAAGGCATCAGGAGGGGTGAGGTTCCCCAGAAGCTGGGTGTCCACACAGGGTGTGGACGTGGACTTCTGGGGAAGGGGCGGGAGGGTGGGTGGTGATGTCTACATGACCTGATTTCCTCCTCACGCCCACCCCTCCCTCACTGGGCTGCCTCCAGCTTCCCCAGCCCCACAGCCTGAGCAGCACCCCAGAAAGCAAACCCTGTCATAGGGGATGAGGGCAGTCGCCTCACCACACACAGCTGGCTGGGGACAGCCACCAAAGCTGCTTTCGGCTTGTTCCCTCACTCACCTGTTCGTCTGTGTGAGCAACCCTCGTGAGTGTCCGGAGGCTGCCGTAACAAAGTCCCCCAAACTTGGTGGCTTAAAACAAGAGAAACCCAGGTCAGCAGAGCCATGCCTGCTTGGGGGCTCCAGGACAGAATGTTTGCCTGTCCCCTTGACCCACAGACACATGACTCCGGTCTCCACGTGCCTTGTGTCCTCCCCTGTCCTCATTAGGACACCAATCACAGAGGTAGGGCCCACCTCTGATCCAGTAGGGTCTCATCTCAAGATCCTTAAACTAATAACATCTGGAAAGACCGATTTCCAAAAAGCCACATTCTGAGCTTCTGGAAGGATGTGCGTTTTGGTGCTTGCTGTGAGCTCTGGGTCCTGGGGACAGATAGGTGGATGAGACAGAGTGGGCTCTGCCCTCACAGAGTCCCAGGGCAGGAACATAATCACAGGAACGAGGCTGTGATAAGCTCCACCAAGAAACACTGGACTCAGGGACACATAGCAAGGGGCCAGACCATCAGCACCCCAGCTGACCAGCTGCCCCCACCCCCACGTCCGGGCAGCAGCCTCCCACAGGGTTTTTCCTGCCCACACATCCTGGGGCCTCTGCTAGAACTCATTTCCTCCTGGAAGACTCTCCCAGGCCCCCCAGGGACCCCCTCTGGGCTCCAAGGCCTCTTGAATTTCCTCCCAGCAGTGGTAGGTGGTAGGGTTGCCTTTTTTCTTACTTGGGAATTCTTTATTTACAAAAAGATTGCTTTCTGTTTAAAAAAAATAATAATTAGAAGCATGAACAGAAATGTGCACTGACTTTCTCCGGCCCTAAATCCACGGTCCAGAATTTCTCTCTCCTGCAAGAAGGTACATTCAGTATAAGTCACGGTACACGGTAGGTGCTCCATAAATTTCGTAGTGCTAGGCCCTGAGAACAGGAAGATGGTTGAGTTACCAACCCTGGCCTCCAGGAAATCACTGAGATAGAATCCCTATGCTGCCCAAGTCCAAGGTGGGGTATGTAGTTGGTGCTCCATAAATGTTAGAGGTGGTTCAGGAGTTGCCTTTGGAATCCCCTCCATCTTTCCTGCTGTCCCTGGTGAGAGAAGCTTCGGTGTAATGAGGGCAGGACCTCGGGCCCAGGGGCACAGCTGCCAGAAAGGACACGGGTGCGCTGCCGGGTGTAGGAAAATTCCAGCCTGTGGCCTTGGGGGCCTGCTCTTCCCTCTGGGCCTCCACCCCAGTGGCCAACTTTCAGCATCCAGATCCTCTGTCCGCAACTGCTGCCCAGACATCCGGACTTCCCACTGTCCATCCATGAGCATCTGCGGAGTCCCTACTGTGTGCCGGGGGCGGCTTTGCCTCAGAGCGGCCCTCTCCCTCCCTCACGGAGCTGGTGTCCTGGGTGGGGAGCCCGGCAGATGAGTCAGTAAGACTTCAGGGCCAAGTGCCAGGGAGAAAGAAGGCAGAAAGGATCAGAGAGGGGCAGATATTAAATCGAGAGGTCAGGGAGGCCTCCCAGAGGAAGTGACATTTGATAGAGACGGTGGTGGGTGGCGCAGAGGCTCTAAAGGAGGGGCTGGTGTCCTGGAGCCCAGAGAGGGAGGGCAGGGAGGTGATGGGGCACGGCCTGCAGGGCCTCGTGGCCGCTCTGAGGCCTTGGCTGTCCTCCGTACAAGGTGGGAGCCATGGGAGGTCTGAGCACAGGACAGACAGCACGTGACTCGGGGCTAACGCGGGATTCTCAGCCTGGGCGCTATTGACATGGGAGCTGGATCATTCTCTGTCCCGGAGCCAGCCCAGACCCTGAAGGATGTGTAGTAGGGGCCTCCACCCAGCGGATGCCAGTGGCACGCCCCTCTGCCAGCGCGACAACCCAAAATGACCCCAGCATTGCCACATGTCCCCGACGAGGGGCTGCGAAACCTCCCTGTTTGCCTGTAAGGGTCTGCAGAGGAGCAAGGCTGGAAGCGGGGAGACCGGAGAGGAGGGGACTGCGGTTGTCCCACCAGAGAGGCTGCTGGGGGTGGCGGGGAGGGCGGAAGCCTTATTTTCTAACTGTGATTTTTCTGTACTTCCTAAAGTTTCTGCAAGGGACATGCTTCTCTTGTGCAACGAGGAAGAAACAAAACCAAGAAAGAGGTGTTTTGGCGTGTTTTTTTGGGAGAGACCCGTGTGAAGCTACTTCTGCTTGCCCTTACGAAGAGCTGAGCATCTGCGCCTCAGTTTCCTTGTGTGGGGCTGCACTGCTGCTGAGACAATACAGGACACCAGCCTCAGAGAGGACGAGTCAGCCGTGGCTCTCAGAAGACTGGATGCATTTACCCTGCAGCTCTCCTTCTAAGAGTTGAGCATCCAGAAAATACTCCTGAGCCCCCAAACACAGGTGCCAGGTGGGTGGGTGGGGGTGTCCACTGCAGCGTGGTCCCTGGGAATGAACGCAGGCCCCAAGCCAGTGGAATACTACACAGCCACGAAAAGGCACAAGGCTTCGGGAAGCCTCGGACAGACTGTTAAATGAAAACACCAGGCACCAAGCAGTGTCTATTTGAATACTATTAGTAAGACGAAAACAGAATCGGGACGAGAATGTGTGTGGCTCTGTTTGTGGGTTCTCAGGCAATCTCTAGAAGGTATTGGAAGACAACTCCAAGCAGGGGGAGGCCTGAGGGTCGGAAGCAGCAGGAAGTCTTCGTTTGTTCGATTTGTTCTCCAGTTATTGTTATTTATTAATGCAAAATAGTTCCGGCCACCAAAGAAAACATACAGAATGACACCCCCCACTCCCACCCCAAGAAAGGCAATACTCTGGGGGAGAACCAAGCCCCTCCCCGTGACTCACCTCCCGCTAAGGGAACCGCCATCCCAAATCTGCAATTCCTCCTTCCCTCGAGTGCCTTCCCCTTGGCCTGCTCCTTTAACACCCCTCGAGTTTTACTGAGTTTTGCACTGTTTTATTCTGTGTGGGTTACCTTTCCCCTTAGGGATGCAGAAAAATGCATGAAAAAGAAGTTTTCTTGAATTGCCACCCCTCCGGACTGCTCCTGGAGCTTTGGTTTCCTGGAAAAGGGGGCTGCACCCGTCGGCGGGGCTCCCCCCGGGGGTCCGAGGCCAGCAGGGCAGTCAGGCTGTGGCGCGGATGCAGACCCCGGGCACAAAAGCCCGCATGCGGCTCGCCTGGCTTCTGCAGGCCCGGGGCTCGGAGCCAGCAGGCTGGAGCCAGGCGGCCTCCCGGGCCTCCTCACAGCCGCTTTTGATAAAGCCCCTCTGTGCATGGGGTGGGGGGGCCCGGCCGGCTGGAGCCAGCGCACATCTGGAGGCCAGCACAGGCCCGGGGCAGCCGGCGCGGCTGACAGCGGCGCCACCCTGAGCCACACGCCCGGCCCTGGGTAAACACGCCTGCGCCCACCCAGCGGCTCACCTTTCGCCCACAAGGCTGCCTTTCTTCTCGGACCCGGGCCGAGGCCACCACGAACATTCCTCCCGGTTCAGGGCAGAACGGGCTGCTGACCTCGAGGCTGGGCGGAAATCTGAATCCAGGCGCTGGGCCATGGAGGGGCGGGCAGGGAGGTGGGGGGCAAGGAAAAGCACCTACTACCTGCCAGGGGCCCAGCTCACTGCAGGCTCCCTGCTTCCCTGGGAGTGGGGGCTTGTGGCTGAGAGCGTGTGCTCTGGAGCTGGAAGGGCCCGGGTTCGAAGGCCAGCTCAGCTGTGTGATCTTGAGCAAGGCTCTCTACCTCTCTGAGCCTTGTTTCCTCGCCGGTAAAATGGGAATAACAGGAGGCCCCCCGCAGGGGCTTATGGGAATACCGACAGTTACCGTAAGTTCATTGCTCCGAAGAGTGCCGGGCTGGATAGTATGACCACTTGGTCACTCGCTCAACCCAGCTGCACTGAGGGTGTCCTGTGCCAAGCACGGGTTAAGAGAGTGAGAGACCGGGGCTCAGCTGTTGGGGATCCATGTCCTTGCTCCGCTGAGCAGGGAGGCATGATTGCCAGGGGATCCCCCCAGCTTGTCCAGCAGCCTGCTCCCCCCGGGGACGAGGCTAGTGCCTGGCCTGGGCTCCAGGCTGGTGTGGGGACAGGGGGTCGGGCCAGGGCTCCACACCCCTTCTCTGGGGGATCACAACCCAGAATCAACTAGGGCAACAGCCGGCCTGTTGTGGGCTCTCGGGTCAGTGGGCAGGGCCAGGAGAAGCAGCCGGGTCTCCTGACGTGGGACGGGGGCTCTGTGACCAGGAGAAGCAGCTCCGGTGCACAGCTCTGCCTCTTCCTGGCAATGTCCCGCTCCCTCCGTGACGTCCTGTGTCTTCATTTACAGGGCGAGAAGGTGGAGACTGTATAGCCCAGGTACCTCCTGACCCTCCACCCCCTCATCTGCCGAGGGTCCATAGCAGGGGGGAGAGTCCGTGAGAGAGGCCATGGGAAGGGCACAGTGCTTGGCACAAAGGGAGAGGTCTGAGGGGAAGTCAGGGCAGCTTCCCGGAGGAGGCCACTGTGCTCCCAGAAGCAGGAATCAAAGGCCTATCAGGGAGAGGGGGAGGGAGACTGAGCAATGTCTGCAACCTGCACGTGGCCCGGCAGTTCACAGGAGCCACCTCACGGACTCTTCCAGCAACCCGCTGAAGTCTGACCTCCAGCCATTCCGATTTTACAGATGAAGAAACTAAGGCCCAGAGAGCAAAAATAAGTTTATTTGCTCCGGGAGTAAAATCCAGAGCCAGAATTTGAACGCAGGAAGCAATATGCCTCTTTGTCTCCTTCCCTCCCTCCTTCCATCTCTCCTGCCCTCCCTTCCCTCCTTGGGTCTTCACTGTGCCCCCACCGTGTGCTGGATTCACAGAGACAAAGCTAACCCAGTGTCAACCTCAGGAGCCCCTTCCTCTGTCTACCGCCAACCTTGAACCGTCCCTTGACCCTTCTGGGTTTCAGTTTCTCTCCTCTGAGAAATGGGCTCAAGCTCTGCAGCGCCTTCTGGCCCCATGTCCCTGACTCAGAGCAGCATTGGATGAGTGGCAGCCGAGGCCGGCTGCTTGGGGCCTCCCTGCCCCAACGAGACGGGGTGGGGGTCCTCCACCTGCTGCCACCCCCCAGCCCCCCATGAACCTGCTCGCCAGGCTGGAGCCAGCCACCATCTGGAGCAATGGGCTGTTTATGGAGCCAGGCGGCGGCGGCCCTGGCCCTGACCCGGCCAATCTGGAAGCGATTAGCAGCCTGGGCTGGGGAGCATTTGGAGTTCTCATCAGTCGGGACCCCCCCAGCCCCCACACCCTGCACCACCCGGAGCCGAGGCCGCTCTGGGGGTCTCCAAGGAGCCCCTTTTCTTGCAGGGCACTCCAGCTCGGACCTGCTCCAAGGCCTAGAGCTCTGAAAACCAGCAGTGGCGAGACTGGGCCACACACAGGCCAGGATGCGGGGGAGGGCTGGGGAGGGTGGGGGTGGGGGGATCTGGGGCCTTCCCGAAGGAAACCTCTTGCAGAATTGTTTTCTGGTGTTTGGTTTTGAATATATATACAAGTGCATAGGGGAAACACACACACACACACACACACACACACACACACACACACACACAACAGCACAGAGGGTGGAAAGGGTGTGGAGTGAAAAGTCTGGGTCCCTAACCCCCTCCTCCCAGGTCTCTACTCCCTCTAACTGGAGAACTCAATGTTGCCAGTGTCTCAGGTCTCCTGCCGTGATGCAAGTGTTTGCACACACACCATCTGCTTACTCTTCTTGCCTCTTCCTACAAGGAGCAGCCCATTTTACATTCTGTCCTGCCCCTTCCTTTTCTCTCCCTTGGTTTAATCCATATTTCTAACATGACTGCAGCTAATCATCATCATGGTCATAATAATAGCAGCAAAGTCTTCTGTACCTCTGACCTACTATGTGCTGGGCACAATTCTAGATGCTTGACATGGATTAAGTAATCAGACATAAGGCTGAAGTGATGAGGCTCTGTTATCCTTATCGTCCCTATTTTGTAGATGGGGAAACTGAGGCACAGAGCAGCAAGGCACCTGCCTAGCAGTGACTGGCAGAGCTGGGATTTAGGCCCAGGCTGTCAGGCTCCCAGGTCTGTGCTCTAAGCCTCTCTACCATGTTGCCTCTCCCAAGGCTCCAGAATATTCTGTCTGGATGGATCCTGGTGAATTTGATGAGGCCTCGGGTGATGCATCATTGGGCTGTTTCCATCTTGGGCTGGTGCTAACTATGCCGCGAACACTCTGGTGGGACGTCATGTGCACGGGGGGCTGGGTGGGGGGGTCCTTTCCCCGAAGGGCCTGGCCAGTCACAGGGCTTAGCAGTCAGAGGGCCAAGGACCATTGCCCAACTGTCCTCGTGGTGGAGGTGTGCTGACGCCTGATCCGGTCCCCTGGGAGGACAGGGGAAGCCTCATCAGCAGCCACATCCCGGGCCTGTTTCCAGGGAAACCCAGATCCAGGCCAGCACATCCAGGGTTTTTAGCTCCTTGGGCTGTCCTAAGCCTGCCCGTCTGATCTCCTCTGATGGGTGGACAGGACGCCAGCCTCCCTTCTGATCTTCCCACCTCCAGCCTCACCTCTCTAAGTTCAGGCCCCATGCTGCAGCCAGAGCAAACCTTGTGGCACCTAAATCCAGCCAGGCCTCTCCCGGCTCACCACGCACCTCTCAGGATAAGGTCCCACCCACGCTCCACCTCCCCCCTCCCCTCCATCCAGGCCAAGCCACAGACAGGTCCCCAAATTGACAGCCCCACCTCACCCTTTGCTCAGTCCGTCCATCTGGAACACCCTCTGTACCCTTCATCTGGCTAACTTTTCCCCACCCTTCTGGTCTGAGCTCACTGCCTTCCCCAAACACCCAGACTGGGTTAAGCAGGTGCCTCCCCTGGCTCCCCCTGCCTGGCCCCAGGGAATCTTAGCTTGGGTCACACTGTTGTCTGATGGCTGTGTCCCCTGACAGAATGTCAGCTCCAGGATGATGAAGATTTTTGCCTGTTTGATTCCTTTCGGTATTCCCCAGATCCTAGAGCAGAGTCTGGAGCACCGCAGGTGCGCCAAAAAAAAAAAAAAAAAAAAAAAATTGTTGAGTGCATGCATGCAGAAATGAATGCATGAATGTGTAAATGCAAAAATGAATGAGTCAGTGGAGAGCCTGGATCAGTTGGCATCATGGCGGCCCTGAGGGCAGTGGGCTCCAGCGCTAGCCAGGGGGGAGGAGGAGAGGGAGGAGAGGGGGTAGAGCTGGGAGAGGAGGAAACAAAAAGTTTACAAAGCACCTACTGTGCATCAGGCACTTTCTCATTCCTATGATGAGACCCATCCTACAGATGAGGAAACTGAGTCCCCTTCATTCACTCCACAAACCCATCCTGGGAGTCTCCAGACTCTGGGCCAGGAGCTAGGGTGACAGCAGAGAACAAGGCAGGCAAGGACCCTGGGTTTACTGAGCTGATGGGGGAGGCAGACCCCATAGGAAGTGCAGCGGAATGATCCAGAATTAGAGCCTCAGCACCTCACAGCACCACCGCAGCCAGCTGCTGGTTCGGGTACCACCAGGAGATAGCTCGTTTAAAGGTTGCATTCTTGACACAGTTGATGTCTGCTTCCCGCGGTCCTGGGAGTTACACCACAATAATGAGCTTACTATGCACCAGGCCCTCATCCAAACACTTTACACAGAGGAGCTGGTTAAATTCTCACCGGTCCTCTGAGGGTGGAGTATGATTGCTCCCATCACACAGAGGAGCAACCCGAGGTCCAGAGAGGGTAAGTGCCTTGCCCAGGGACACGCAGAGCAAACCCAGGAAAGTAACATTATGAAATCACACACAAGGTCATGGACACCAAATTCAGGATGAGGTCACCTCTGGAGCGGGGGCAGGGCATGCACAGCGTCTTCCGTGGTTTCTGCCACGTTTTTTTTTTCTCGGAGTGGGAACGTGGATGCTCAGGTATGTTGACAATGGTCCGTACAGCGAGTAGCCATGTAGCCACATTATGCAGAGTGACTGACAGTGGACATTGAGCAGGCTTTGCCCCAGCTCTGGCGTGACTCGGGCTGAAGCCAGCTTGGGCGTGGGGGCCCCTCCCACCTGGTCCCCCACCCCGCCGGCCCCCCCACCAGCCCTCCCGGCTCTCAGTGACGCAGCTGTGGTGGCATTTGGCAACCCTGGCTACCCACAGTTACGACAGCCCCACATCTTCCCGCTGGGGGCGGGGAACCTGGGACCTGCCCCTGCCTCTGCCGCCTCTTCCCAGCAGCCCCCCCCCCCCCCACCCCCCCCCCCCCCCCCCCCCAGCCCCGCCAACCACCCAGCAACCCCTCCCGCTTTCCCTTTTTCCCCATAGCGCTTTTCACCGCCAACATCACAATTGTTTGTAGGGACCAGAAAGTCAGTGCCCCAAGGGCAGGAATTGTGTCTCTGCTGGTCATGCTCTGTCCCCAGACTAGCCTGCAGCCAGGGCTCGGTAAGCATTTGCTGAATGAACGAATGAAAAACTGCATAAATGAACTGCAACCCCTCCCTCTCTTTCTTCTTTCCTTCCTTCCTTCCTGCTTTCTGCAGAGAGTAATTAAACACCTGCTCTGGGCCAGGTCCTGTACTAGGTGTGGGGGACAAACCGTGCAGGGAACAGGCAGAGATCCTCGTCCTCAGGAAGCTCACATTCTAGAGAAGACGATGCTCGATGTTCGTCAGCCATGCAGTCATCCCTCAAATGAAATGCAGAAGTGCAGCCACGGAGGAGGAGGAGAGCGGTTCCTGGCCGTGTACACCTGCAGAGCCAGGGTGGGGGTGCGGGGGGTGGGCAGGGGATGTCTCCCTGACTTGGGGGGCCCCTGCAGGGGCTGGTTCATGCATGGATGGCACCTACTCAGCGCCTGGTAAAGCCGGCAGAGCAGTGGGAGTGGGCAGGGAAGAGGTTATAGAAGAGGAAACCCTCGGGCACTGGGCGCTGAGCAAGAGCATCAGGGCCTGATCTCGCCTTCCCAGCCCGGAAGGGTCCCTGAGGAAGTGATGCCTGAGCAGTGAGCGCAGCGGCTGAGGAAGAATATTCCCGCAGGGGCACCAGCTGGTGCAAAGGCAGGAAGACTGCCACACCCTGAGGAAGCTGGCGGCTCTGCCCAGGAATGCCCCTCTCTGGCCTCACTTTCTCCTTTGTGCAAAGGGAGTGGAGCCCCCCACCACCCCTTCATGGATGCTGGAAGCTTCTGTGGGAGACTTTGAGGGGCAGGGCAAGACCCTTGATTTAAATCTTGCAGGGTGGGTTGCTCTTTCCATCCTCCGTCCTCCCCACTAGGCCGTGAGCCCTATGGGAGAGGGCCCAGCAAGAGTCCGCGCATGGCAGTTGCTCAGGCCGTGTCTGGGGATTTAACGAGCCGGGGCGTCTCGGTTTCTTCATCTGTGTGATGGGGATGCTGCTGCTGCGGCCACAGGGTGGGAACGAACTGCTCTCCACAGTTTAGAGTTGACTCCTCTCCCCACCTCCCGGTGGCAGGTCAGGCCTCTGGGGACCCCTGGGGCAGAAAGAAGCGGGGTGGGGGGCGGCGAACAGTCCTCTACCTCCAGACTTTGAGGCAGGACCCCGAGGTGCCTACAAGGAAGTGACAAGCGGCCTCCTGTACAATGGAAGGAAACCGAGGTACGAGAACAATAGCACAAGTCACCTCGGATGCTTACGGAGCACGCACTCCAAGCCAGCACCGTGCGAAACCCTCTGCCCCGAGTCATGCCCTTTGGGCCTTCCAACGCCGTCGCTGTAGGAGGTGAATACTACCACTGCCACCTTACCTGCAGGGAGGGAAGTCAGACCCCGCCACCGGGGAACAGGGCACCTGCGGCCGGAAGGGGATCGGGCTCCAGAATCCAGACTCGCGCTTACAGCCGGCACTTCCTGTGGGGAAGTGGAGGTGGGGTGAGGCAAGGGGTGAGGGGCACTGGGGGAGACAAAGATAAGCCCTTATCTGGGGGACAGGGAGCCGTGCGATAAATACTTGCAAGAATGACGGGTCCCTGCGGTGCTTGGCTGGCTCGGTGGCTAGAGCGTGCTACTCTTGATCCTGGAGTTGTGAGCTCCAGCCCCACGTTGGGTGCAAAGATTATTTTAAATAAATGAGGGGTCTCCCTAGATCAGTCCCATGTTCTTCCTGCCTTCGTTCGCCCAGGGCAGCTTGGAGAAGCCCCAGTCTCCAGCCCGCCCCGGTAATCACAGTGTGTTCTACTTCATTCATTCATTCATTCAGTCAGTCAGTCAGTCAGTCAATGGAAAACAGAAGAGAGGAAGAAATGAGACCAAACATATCCACGTAAATAATAAATGTAAACGGGTTGAGTGGGTCTACTAAAAAACAAAGACTCTTACATTGGATCAGAAATCAAAGTGCATTCATTTATTTATAGGACAAATATTTATGAAATGCCCAAAATATTCTAGGTCCTGTTTTAGATTCTAAAGATAGAACCTAAAAATAAAATCTCTGTTAAGGAAGGGGAAATATGGGGAAAAGGGACTCCAGGGAGGGAGACCTGCAGGGGCCAAGGCCCTGAGGCTGGAGTGAGCTGGGAGAACAGAGGAGCAGAAGGGGCCAGGTTGGAGAACAGCACTAGTGAGCAAGAGTGGCTGGGGCGCGGCAGGCAAGGCCAACAGGGCCAAGTACCCGAGAGCATAAGAAAGGACAGTGGCTGTGGCCCGCGCACCAGCCCCAGGGAGGGTGGAGATGCAGAAGAACCGGATCCTGTTTACATAGAGCAGGGGTCAGTGACCAGCCACACGAGATGGACTCTTGACCCTTTCCAGCCAGGGGCCCTTCCCACCCCTAATGGAGCCAAGATGGCCCAGCACAGCCTCCCCTCTGGGAAGACCTACCACGAATTGAAGGTCTACTGGGTGCCAGGCTCTGCCATTGGTGGTTTACATGCTTAATTAGCTCAAAAGTTCTGCCATCAGGTTCATTCTCTCCCCATTTTGCAGAAGAGAAAACAGCCCCAGAGAGGTAGGGTGACTTGCCTGAGGCCACACAGTGAGGGGCAGGGCCAGGGCTTGAACTCAGGGTGTCTGACACGATCACGAGCCTTCCTGACACCGCACAGCTACTTCTTAGGAAATGGCTGGGGGAGCCCTCCGCTGGCTGTGTCCTTGTGTGGGTCCCCTGACCTCTACTGCCTCGGTTCCCCGTCTGGGAAACCGCGTCAGGTCAGTGTCAGGACCTTGATGACTCCTTCCCTCAGGGCACCGGAGTTCCCAAAGTGCTGAGCTGGCACTCCCCATTCTACCCTTGCAATGACCCCCCACTTGACAGAAGAGGAAACTGAGGCTCAGAAGGGGGAAGCGATTCTCCAAGGTCATGACCTCGGGCTCTCCCGAGGGCCAGGGATTTTGGCTGAGTCTACTCATTGGAGAGTAAGAAGGCGACACCCGGGGCACTTGGGTGGCTCAGTCGTTAAGCGACTGCCTTCGGCTCAGGTCGTGATCCCGGGGTCCTGGGATCGAGCCCCGCATCGGGCTCCCTGCTCGGCGGGGAGTCCGCTTCTCCCTCTCCCTCTGCTCCTCCCTCCCGCTCGTGCACACACACACTGTCTCTCTCAAATAAATAAAATCTTTAAAAAAAAGCGGGGGAGACCCAAGGATGCAGAGACTTTGGGGTGGGTGGGGGACAGGGGCAAGGACACACAGACAATGAGGGAGAAGAGGCCTGGAAGCCAGGACACTAGCTTCCAACCTCTGCCCCCTCGCCCCCGCCTGCATCCTGGGGGAAGGTGGGGGCTTGGCCCCCCTCAGTCCGGGTTATTGCCTGAGAGCGAGGAGGGGCCGTGGGAAGTCTCCCCACAGCTCCTCACTCAGGTCTTGCCCTAAGTCCTGCCCAAATAAACAGGAAATGCCAGGCGGTGCCCCCACCCCACCCCACTGGGGCCGTGGGAAGGCTCTGCCTGAGATTCTGGTGCTGCGGCACTAGCCCAGCCTCAGTGGGGATCGAGGCCCTATCAGGGCCTGCATGACCTTGGACAAGACCCTTCCCTTCTCGGGGCCTCAGTCTCCCCCTCTGTGGTCACAAACTCTGAATCGGAGTTCTGCCGTCTCCTGGCTAGTGTGACCTTAGGCAGGTGGCTGTCCTCCTCTGAAGCCCTGCTCCCCCTTCTATAAAATGGGGGACAGTGCACACTGCGCATGTTCCCTCCACAGAACCATTATTACCCCAGGCGGGGGCGAGATGGGGAAGGCTGGCCTTCGGAAGGATCCCTGGGGCCCTCGAGGAAGGATGTCGTGGCTTCCTTGGACCCAGGATCAGTCCAGATACCTCTCTGCACCTCACTTTCCCAATCTGTAAGAGCTGGGACTCCGGCTGAGTTGCAGGGATTGAATGACAGAAGGGATCACAGGGTAGGCAGCCTCGGGAGAAAGGTGAGTGAAGTGGATTCAAGACAGGTACCGCGAAGGGCTTTGAGGGTCTGGAGAATGTGGCCTCCTTGGGCTTCGCTTTTCTTTCCTAGGGATAAAGGGCAGGCCAGACTAGGTCAGGTGGGTCCGAGAGGCCCCTTCCCACGAGCTAGGGGGCTCTGGGCCCTGCAGGAAGTGGCCAGGGCTCCTCGGACAGGCGGCTTTGATCTGCTTTATGAGCCATGGCTGTTTATGGAGGCCCAGGCCCCCGGCCCCCCGCCACCCGGGGCTGGGTCTCGTCACTGGCACTCGGGATATTAGCAGTCCCGGGAGAGTCTGCTGGCCAGGGGCTTGGCCCCATTTCCTCCAGCCTGGCCCTTGCCCTGCCCCCTGGCCTCAGCCCCTGGGAACAGGGCAGGAGGGTCCCCCCAGGCCAGACCCCCTCACCGAGGGGCCTCCTTGCCGTTCCTCTGTAAATGCAGAGTCAGCTTGGCCCCTGCATCAGGACGTTTGCCTGGTGGTGCCGGCTGCCGGGAGCCCACTCCCCAGCTCTTCCCCGGCCGCTGCGGCCCCTCCTCCAGGTCACTCCGTGTCACCTTCGCAAAGAGGCCTCCCTGACCTCCCGCCCTTGTCCCCCTCTAGCACCTTTGTTTGATTCTTCATCGCCTGTACCACTGTCTGGAATTTTCTGGTTCATTCTTTTTCCCACGGATTGTCTGCCTTCTTCCAGGACAGGAGCCTCGCTTGTCCCTCTCCTGTGTCCTCAGTGCCTGGCATGGTTCTGGCACACAGTCGGTGCCCCATAAATGTTTCTTGAGTGAAAGAATGATAAAATCTTTGTGGGGGGCGGAATCTGTGAGCAGCCTGAGCCCCCGAAGCATTTCTCAGAGCACCCCAAGCCCCATGCCTCACGTGTGCCTGGAAAATTCATAGAAGGGAGTTGCAGCCCCATTTTGTGAATAAGGAAACAGGTTCAGAGAAATGAAGTGACTTGCCCGGCGTCCCCAGCCTGAAGGAGTAGGGCTGGGATTCCATCCCAGGTCCCTCGGCTCCAGACCCTCCGCCCCCCTCACTGGGGCCTGGCCCATGCCTGTGATGGTTCCTGACAAGAAGCAGCTGGGGACAGGTGTCTGACCAGCCAGGCCGGTTCCAGGGCATGTTTGGGGGGCACTCCCCGCCCCACCCCTCCCTCCTGCTGGGTAATGCGGAGGGATGTCAGTGGACACCTGCTCCCACACCTGCCCCTGCCTCCTCACCCTCATTCAGGCCCTGAGAGGCCCCCGCCACCCACAAGGCCACAATGGATGGCTTGTCCTCGGAGACCCCCAGGATGTCTGCTCCCCACCCCCTCGGCTCCCTGCCTGTGCTCTGTGACCTAGGGCAGGTGCACCCTGCTTTGGCTTGGGGAGGCAGCAGGCAGGGGTCTTCATCCTTCTGCAGAGACACGATTGGCTGCAGCCCCCTCACCCACCCTGGCCCGCTGCTCAGGGGCTGGGGGAGGGGAGCATGGGGGCACCTGCTGGGGGCAGACTGGTTCCGGTTTTTACGGAATTCACTAGGCTTCCCAGCAACCCTGGAGGCTGTCACTGTGGTCATCCCCTATCCTAACTGAGGTGATAGAGGCCCAGGGACAGAGAGGGCAAGGCACTTGCCTAAGGTCACACAGCAGGCAGAACCAGACCCTGAGTGTTTTTTCCTATTCCTTCAACTTACCCCTCCTTGGGCCATCAATGTCACTATAGCCTTTGCTGAAAACCTACTGTGTGCCAGGCATTTAGCCAGGCCCAAATTCATTGAAAACACATGTTCAGCAGGTAGGGATTTACCAAGCGAATCATTTCATTGTCAAAACAACCCATGAGGTCGTTACTCAGAGAATGCCCCTTGCACAGATGAGGAAACAGACTCAGAGAGAAATGACTTGTCTGAGGACTCAGAGACAGGTCAGGGCGTTTGTAATTTACTCAACAAAGATTTACTGAGCACCTACTGTGTGCCAGGCCAAAGTAGATGAGCAAGGATCAAAAAAGACACACTCAGCTTTTATGGCCTTCACAGTCCCTGGGCAGAGACAGATACAGAAACATTCAAGAAGTGATTCGCACCAAGTTTTGCAGACAGGCGTGGGTCCGGGTTGTCACATGCTATAGCTGTGTGACCTCAGGCAAATCCCTTAACCTCTCTGTGCCTATTTCCTCTGGTATAAAACGGGAGGTAATAATAACACCTACCTCACAGGGTTGATTACCGTTCTTGGCATGGGAAATTTCTTTCTAAAGCTATTGTTTTCTGTTTTTTCACTGTACAAAAACTTACTGAGTGCCTACTGTGTACCAGACTAATCTGGGAGCTAAGGACACAGAGGGACCAAGATGATATAGTCACTGCTCTTGGGGGGGGAGGTCTGGGTGGAGCCCAAGTGTCCTGACTCCTGGGCCAACAGCCACAGAACTGCTTCTAGCCCCGCCCCCTCCTCCAGGAAGCCTTCCATAAAGACCCTGCCCCGAGGGAACTCTGGGACTCTATAATCTGACTGACACCCTCCATCCGGGTGCCCAGAGCCATTCCCCTGGAGCTGGGTCCCATCGCAGGATGGAGGGGGAAACTTCGGCATTGGCAGGATGTTTTATCCATTAAGGTCCCGGCAGACACCAGGAGACGGGCGGGGTGGAGGTGGAGCTGAGAAATGACTTTCGCAGGCAGGACAGCGCCTCCTCGCTCTGTCCAGGGCTGGCCCTTCCCCGGAGTCCCAGCTCTCTACCGTGTGGGTCCTCCCCCAGCCCAGGCCCCAGGAAAAGTGAATGCAGAGAGCCCTGGGACTTCTCTGCATCCAGCAAGCATCCAGCCTCTGGCCTTAGCCAGCAAGCTGAGACCACAAACTGGGGGCCCTCGGAACCCAGCCAGACCCACAGAAGGACAGAGGAGTCATTTGGGCCCCCACAGGGTTTAAAACAACTGGAATTCCTTGCCCACAGATTTCCACCAAAATCCAGACTTCCCGTGTTCCCAGGGCAATGGGCCCCCTTTCCTATGTGACAATGAATCCCCACCCACCACAGTCCCCACCAAACCCTATTGTCCGGTCTCTGCTCATGTAAGTACCTGCCTGGCATCAGTAGGCAACTGGAGTCATTGCCCCTTGCTTAATGCAAGGGAAAGAAGACCAAATGTGACATTCTAGGCAGGGGTCAGGGGAGGAAGGGTTTGGGCTCCCCAGAGCAGCCCTGGAGGCACGGGAATTTGCAACCCCTGCTGGGAAGGAATAGCTCTCTGATCTTTCCAGGCACTGCCGACCTCAGGGCCTTTCTCTAGCCAGGGCCCTGCCTGCGAGTGTGTGCATAGCCTGGGGCTTCCTCCAAGGGGATTTGTGAGCTCAGCTTGCACATTTTGCAGACGGGTGTGTGTCTGTGGGCACAGACAACTATTGGCGGCTTCAAATCTTGGATCTGCCATTTCTTGGCTGGGTGGCCCTGGGCAAGGGCCTCACCCTCTCCGGGCCCCAGTTTTCTTACCTGTCAAATGAACCTAGGGCTGGTGCCAGAGAGAAGGAAGAAGGCTTTAACTCTTTGATATAAAGCCAAGAGCTTGGCATGTCCTAAGAGGCAAGGAGACCAAGGGCCAGAGAGCTTGAGCCCAGAGCCACTGGCCAGGAAGCGCAGGAGGATTTGAATCCAGGCCTCCGGGCTCCTGGGGCCACATGCTGACTCCCTCAACACAGAGAGAATGTGGCTCTTAGTACAATCCTCGTTCTTCTCATTTCATTGTTGCTGCTGAGTGTGAGGGGCACACATCACTCACCTCTGCCCCCCAGATCTGTCTTTTCGGGGTGGCATTGCCGCAGTCTGGGTGTGTCTGCAGGAAGGGTCCTCCCCTGCCCTCGTGCCCCCAGGACCATATCACAATCAGAGGAACACAGACACTCTTACCACACCACATGCACACGCACACCTCCAAATACACAGCGGACACACACAACACACTCAACACACACAATAACAGCACACGTGTCCGGGCCCCCGACACAAACATCAGACCTATGACACACATAGACCTGCACATACACAATCACGTGAAATCCCAGACACACACACACACACACACACACACACACACACACTCATGGCACACGCCCACAGGCACTGACCAACACAGAAGCACGTACAGCCCCAGATCAGACGCACAGCGCAGAGGCACAGACGGACACACGTGGATACACAGAGAGACCCATAGCACCGGACACAGACACACGTTCCACATGGACCTGCCATTCGAAGCCGCCCCAGCCGGCCAGCACCATGACGCCCACCTTGGACGATGAGCAGCCCGCCCATCTGAGATCACCTCACATCCCTCCCTGCCCCGCGCTCCGCCAGCAGTGGCTATTCAGGCTGGGCTTGCGATTTATCAATTAAAAAAAAAAATCGTTTCCTCCCTGACAACAGCATGAACCTGTCCATAAGCCCCCTCACTCCACGCGTGATGAGCAGCCCCGGGGGGTACATCAGGTGCGCCGAGAGGGCGGGGCCTGAACCCAGCGCCCAGGAGTAAAGCCTGGCTCTGCGCATCCTGCCCCTTTCTTCCTTGTGCCTCCTCTTCCCCATCTGTGAAATGGGGGCAGTGACAGATGTAAGAATCAACGAGCTGGTCCAGTAGAGCTCGGTCCTCATTACTCTAGGAGCGGGTGTTAATTCGCTCCCCAGAGGCAATTGGCATTTCCAGTTTTTTCACCAGGTTTCTGGGATCCTCCCTCTGGGCGTCCCCTGTTGGACTTCTAGCTCCCGGACCGTGTCTGTCTTGCTCCTTGATATTGCAGCTGAGTAGATGCTGGTGGAATGAATGGATACATGAAGGAAAGAATGAATGAATGAACGAACCAGTCCCAGGCCCTGTTACAGCTGGCCCAGCTCCAGAAGGCAGCGGGAAGACTGTTTGGCAAGATCAAGTCCTCAACAGGGAAGGCTTCGACCAAAATGCCTGCAGATTCATTTCAGGGGGTGAGGTTTGCTGCTCTATGCGGTGCAAAGGCAGAGACGTTCTTGGAAATCCTTAAATTGCTCAAAATGCACTGAAGACTTGTCCTCCTGCCCCATGTCTTCTACTGTCCCCATGGTATCTGTTCCAGCCGCACTGGCCTCCTGGCTGTCCTTTGAACACATCAGACACAGTCCTGCCTCAGGGCCTTTGCACTTGCTGTTCCCTCTGCCTGGAATGCTTTTCCTGACCCTCAGATAGCTGCATGGCTCCGTTTCCCCATCTGTGCCATGGGGAATATAACAGTTGTGTTGAGAAAGAATGAGCTAGTCCTGTAAAGGCTCAGGAAAGGGGATGGGCTGTCAGAGCATATTGCTAGTGTTGGAAAGGGTGTTATTTCCTTTCCCAGAGGGAATAACTCCTGCTTCCTGTCTCTGCTCAAATGTCACCTTCTCCATGAGGCCGCTCCTGACCCCACCCCACCCCACCGCTGAATGTAGCCCCCGCCCCCACGCCCCATGCAGCTCTAGTCTACGGTCTGCTTGGTCACTGCTCTCCACAGCCTGGCCCTCACCTGACCTTGTTCTTTTATTTGTTGCTAGTCTCCCTTATGAACTCCCTGGGGCTGCGGTCTTGCTTTATGCAACGTTGTAACTCCAGCACCTAGAACACTGCCTGGCACACAGTAGGTTCTCAGTAAATATCTGCTGAATGCATACATAAAGAAACACAAGAGCATAGAAAGGAACGGAAGGCTCTAGAACAGACCAGGGCACACAACAGAACAGGAACAATGCAGTGGAATGGACATGATACACCATGGCAACCCAACATGACCCAGCTAAGCCAGGATGAACCTCAAGGCCTCAGTGGACCCCTGGTGGGAGCCCCAGGTTCCCTCCCGGCAGAACCCCCACCTAAAACTGTGACCCAGGCCCCAGTGGGCACCATCGGGCAGGTGGCTCAGAGCTGCGTCTGGACTAGGGGGTCTTTCCATGCCATCTCCCTCTAGCTATCCTAGTCTGTGGGCTTTTCTGCCCACTTGGTCTCTGTTCCTGTCCAGCCAGACAGGTCAGGGGTGGTTTCTGGTCTGGGCACTGGGGCACTGGCTCCTGTCTGGGGTGATTCCTGCTGAGTCACTGGTTGAGGCTCTGAACAGCATCCCATGGGCCTAATCGTGCTGGGGGTGGGGGACCATGGCCAGAGGGATGAGACACTAAGTCTATGTGAAGGGTGGGTGCTGGGCGGGCCATAGCCTGCTTCTCTCCCTCACTGCTGGCTTCTGTTTCACTTCTCCCCACTGCGTGGCTCTGAAAGGACCCAGCCCCCTCCCAGGCCTGACCAAGGCCCTGGCTAGCCTGCTGGTTATGAAAGAGAAGAAGAGAAGACTTGGGGTACCCCCCTACCCAGAAGCCCTCCATGGGGGAAGCTGTTCCCTACCCGACAGATTCAGGCCTGACCTTAGGTGCCTTCATTCACTTGGGGGGTGGGGTCCTGGCCCAAAGATGGGGCCTCTTGTCAGGGTAGGGTTGAGGTAGGGGGATCCTGTCTGTCTGCCTGGAGGGTTGAGGTCCTGACTCCAATCGGAGCATTATCTTGGCACCTCTCTCTCCCTGGCCCTCACCGCAATCCATCACTGAGATCGGGCAATTCTCCCCCTAAGTCTATCTAGAATCTGACCATGTCTCACCACCTCCATTGTCTCTCTCTGCTCAGAACCCTCCCCAGGGGCTCCCAACTCTCAGAACAAAAGCCAAATCCTCACTGTGGTCTGCTCGATCTGCCCACCCCATTCCCTCAATGACCTTATCCTACCTCATCTACTCTGCTCCAGCCACACTGGTTTCTTTGCTATTCCTTGATTATGCCAACCGTATTCCTGCCTCAGGACCTTTGCACTTACTGTTCCCGCTGCCTGAAACTCTTTTCCCAGATATTCACACGGCCCCCTCCTTACTGCCTTCGAATGTTTGCTTGGTGTCACTTCCTGAAAGACATCTTCCTTCAACCCTTGCCCAACATGAAGACCACTGTCTCTGGCATTCTGGCTCTCCTAGCTGTGCTTAATTCTTCCCTCCTGACCCTCACCACCACACGTCGTACGACGTATTCATTGGTGCTTGTCTATCTCCCTTGGTACAGTGACAGCTCCATGGGGGCAGGGAGATTGTCTGCTCTGCTCACTCTTTTATCCCATGTGCCCAGAGCAAGGTCTGGCCCACAGCAGATGCTCAATATATTTTGGGCAGATAAATGAATGAGTGGTTGAGCTGGAGAACTTGAGAAGGGAAGTAGGAAGAGCACATTTTAAAGCACAGGTGCTCAGGGAGAGCCTCTCTGAGGAGGTGACATTTAAGCTGAAGCCTGAGGTTGAAAAAGCACCAATTCCTCCGAGTGTTCATGTTCGAAGCAGAAGAGATGGCAAGTGCAAAGGCCCTGAGGCTGGAACCTAATCAACAAACTCAAGAAATAGAGAGAGGATCATGAAGCTGAGTGTAGTATGCGTGTACACCTGGGGCAGAGGACCTTTAGGCAAGTTTGGGGATTGATGTTGCTGCCTATAACCCAGCGGGTGCAAGAATCCCATTCTGACACCCCAAGACCCCCTTAGTATCTGACTTGCTCCTGCCTGATGGTTTTCTGTCTGTCCCACCCAAAAGCGGCCACAATTGGGATCTCAGCTCTCCGCCCACTGCCCCCCCCTTTCCTCCACCCCCCTCCCCCCTTTCCCCCCCGATGCCGCTGGCCGGGCGGGAAACCGTGTCTCAGGGGCCTGGGAGACAGCGGGCCCCCTCCCCCGCCCGGCCCCCCTCCCTCCCCCTTCCCTCCCCCCACATCCGGGCAGGCAGGCGTCTGGGCGGGTGGCCGGGCAGGAGCCAGGCTTGGCTGACACCAAGGACCCTCCCACCTGACGTTCAACTGGGCTCAGGCCAAGGGTGTCCTCCCCTGGGCAGGGCAGACACTCCACGTGGATTCCTATCGGTGACAGCGGGAATAAGAGCAGCCCTCCCGACCTGCCGACTGTGTGTGGTGATTATCCCCACTTTCCTGGGGAGGAAACTGAGGTCCAGAGAAGCTGTCACACTTGCCCGGGTCACACAGCAGACCTGGCACCGTGGGGGTATGGTGCCAGCAATGGCCGTGCCCGCTTGGCAAGTCCAAGGCTGCCGGCAGGCTGGGTGGAGCCGAGCCTTCACCAGCGGAGACAGACCGCACACTTCCCCGGGCACCTCCCAGGCAGGGCTGCTGACCTGGCCTCGGATCCCAACGTCCCCCAACTTCAGAGCTGTGTTCTCCCTTCTCTCACTAACCCCCCAACCCACACACACTCACCAAGAAACAACTTGACCAAGAGTCCAGGAAGGAAATCACCCAGCAAATGGGACACAGAGCACTTCCTGGGGTTCCTTTACCCCCTCCCCATTTCCTCCATCAGCAGCCTCCTGCCCATCAGGCAATGACCTCAGCCAGACAAGGTCACTTAATTTTGCAGAACACGAAACAACATTTTCCTGGCCTCCTCTGAGAAAGGCTCATGGTGGTTCAGAGTACGGGCTCCAACTGGATCCTGACTGTCTGGGTTCAAACCCCAGCTCAGCCACTTCTTAACTGTTCAATCTTGGGCAAGTGTTTTCACCTCTCTGGGCCTCAGTTTCTCCATCAGTATAGTGGGGCTTATAATACCTTCCAGTGCTGTTTTGCATCTTGAACAAACCAGTGCACACAGCAAGTGCTCCGCAAATGTTCCCAGGGTTCTCCACATTTGTAAGCCTGAGTCTGTGCCGAGTGGAGCAAAGCGGCTTGGGCGCCCCACCCTGTGCCCACACTGAAAGCTCATCTGTGAAACTCCTCAGTCAGCCAGTCCCTCCCGCTAGAGTTACATGTCCAAGTTCGATTTTTATTCTCTGGCGCACTTAACAAGCCATAGTTATTATT
This sequence comes from Callorhinus ursinus, assembly GCF_003265705.2. Taxonomy (NCBI): domain Eukaryota; kingdom Metazoa; phylum Chordata; class Mammalia; order Carnivora; family Otariidae; genus Callorhinus; species Callorhinus ursinus. The sequence continues at coordinate 8,595,359 of NW_027397115.1, forward strand.
CTTTCTGGCCTAAAATACAGTGTGGTTTGGGGAAATTAATGGACCTAGAATACTTTCCCTTCTGATGAGGTGGCATCCCTAGCATTTCTGGGAAACGAGGCACTGTTTTCCCAACCGAAACATCCAGTGTCATTATGGACATGGGACTTTGAGGTGGATGCCACTTCCAGCCTGGGCCGCCCACCCCTGCCAGGCCCCCAAGCCCGACTGGAGAGGAGATTCTGCGAGTCCCTGACTCCCCGCTGTGCCCCCAGCCCCACCTAAACCAAGAGTGGGAGATCTCACAGCTGGAAAACACCCTCCCCTCATGTCAGAAGAAATATAACGAAATATAACGATAACAGCAGAGGCAGACTTCTCATTTCATCCTTATAACCACCATTTGAGGGAGTTTCTCTCCTTAGCACCATTTGACAGGGAGACAGAGGCTGGAGAGGTGAACCAGCTTGCCTAAAGTCACACAGGCAGGAAAGATTGAAACCCAGGCAAGTCTGAAAGAGAAACGCTGGCTTTTACCTTGTTCCTCGGTTTCCTCTGTACATGGATGGAAGACCACCTTGTTCTCACGCTCCCTCTCTCTCCCAATTTGAGCTTTGGGCTCAAGAGCGTTTGGAATCCAACAAACCCAACTTCATTACTTCCATTACTTCTCACCAGTGTGACTTTGGCTCACGAATTCCACTTTCTGAGCCTCAGTTTCCTTATCTGCAGAATGGGGCAATGCAGAGCCTCCTTCATGAGCTGCTGGTGAGAATTCGCCAAGGTCGCGAACACTTGAAAAATGTGCTTAGCTGGCAGTTCCTCAATAAGTTAAACATAGAATGACCACATGACCCAGCAATTCCACTCCTAGGTATATACCCAAATGAACTGAAAACAGATGTTCAGACAAAAACTCGTACAGAAACGTTCATAGTAGCACCATTCACAATAGACCCAAAGTGGAAACAAATGTCCATCAGCTGATGAATGAATAAAAAATGTGGTATATCCATACAATAGACTATTATTCGGCAATAAAAAGGAACAGAGCTCTGGTACATGTTGCAACGTGGACAGGCTTGTGAAAGAAGCCAGACACAAAAAGCCACATGTTACGTGATTCCGTGAATGTGAAATACCCAGAGGAGGCAAATCCATGGAGATGGAAAGTAGGTTAGTGGTTTCCAGAGGCTGCAGGGAGGTGGGGGGGGGAACGGGGAGTGACTGCTTAATGGGTACAGAGCTTCCTTTCGGAATGATGGAAATGTTCTGGAACTGGATAGTCGTGGTTGCACAATATTGTGAGTGTACTGAATGCCACTGAATTGCACACTTCAAAACGGTCCATTTTCTGTGTATTTTACCATAATTTTAAAAAGTGCTTAGTACAGTGCTTGGTGGACAGCAAGCATCCAATGAAAGTCAGCCACGATTATTAACATTATTTCGGGAGAATCTCGTTGGACTCAGGGCTTGGGTTCCAGAGTTGGCGTGTGAGACCGAAATCAAGTCAAAACCACAATCCACAAAACACAGGACCTCTTTTCCCTGCTATTTGTCAACAGCACCCATGCTTGGGTCCCTGTGGCCACATTTTCCATGCCACGTGGCAGCCAGTAGGTGACTCTGGGTCCCTCAGCCCAGCTGACATCGTAATTATGGGGAAAGAAAGACAATACATCCCATACGCCCAATACACGGAGACTGTGATGCCACATAACAATGAGTGTTAGGAAGAATGAAAAGGGGCGAGTTTAGCCAGGGTCATCAGGGAAGCTTCCTTAGAGGATCTCCAGCTGTGACCTGCACAGCGCTGCATGCTTCACCCCCAGGCCCCTCAGCCCCACCGGGCTTTCCCTGGTTCACTGAATTCCAGCAACACCTTCTCACTGTCCAGCTTGCTTTGTCCCCAGGGCCTTTGCACTTGCCGATCACTTTACCTGGAGGACTTTCTCCATATCTGCCCCAGGCGAGCTGCTTCTCTGCTGACTTCTCATATGTCACCTCGTCAGGAGGCCTTCCTGGACTGCCCCGTCCTAAGGGGCCCCTGAAATCACGCTCCATCACCACCCCTGCTTTATTTCCATCTTAGTACTTTTCCCACTCGAACTTATCTTCTTTATATGTCTATTATCTGTCTCCCCTGCGAAATCGTCAGCTCCACGAGAGCAAGGCTTTTTGTCTGCCTTGTTTTCTGGCGTATCCCCGGCTGCCCCATGCCTAGCAGCTAGCAGGCACTCCAGAAATATCTGTGGGAGTAAAGCACAAATCAATGAACGAATGAATGTGTGAGTGAATGAGTGAATGCATGCCTCTTTGTAGAGGGGACGGAGCTCAGCCGAGAAAGGGGCCAAGAATTCCCCAAGGGCATGCAGAGGGGGAGAGGGCTGAGTCCAGGGACCCCTCGCAACCCAGGCCACACCCAGGATACCTGTGAGGGGCTTGCCGGTGAGGGGTTGTGGCCAAGCTAGTCCTGGTGACCCCAGGCGCGTCTGTTTCCCTCCCTCTGGACATCCCCTCTACTCAGACATCTTGGGGGGCCTGTCGCCCCAGCCCCCAGCTCTGTGGCTCACATCCTGATTGTGACAGCCTCCAGCATTGGGTGACCCACAGGGACTTCCCCAACAGGTGACGGCTAGGGCAGGGGGAAAGTGCAAGGCAGCTGCCAGGCCGGCCCAGTATTCCCGAAACTGCCATCTGGGAACTGAGTGGAGGGTGAGCGTGCCCACGTCAGTGCAGCTCTGCCAAAGGCTCGCCCCCGGCATGTGAGGCCCCGGCCCTCCGTCAGGACGTCCAGCCCGAGCGATCCTGGGTAGGTGGACACACTTCTCTGAGCCTCCATTTCCTTGTGGACCGTGCAAGAAAGAAATGGGGCAGTGTGAACCAGATGCCTCCCACGGGGCCCGCCATAGGATACACTTACACTAACAAATATATTTTTTAAAGATTTATTTATTTATTTATTTGACACACAGAGAGAGAGCACAAGCATGGGGAGCGGCAGGCAGAGGGAGAGGGAGAAGCAGACTTCCTGCTGGGTACGGAAGCCTCATGCGGAACTCGAACCCAGGACCCTGGGATCATGACCTGAGCCGAAGGCAGCCGCTTAACCGACTGAGCCACCCAGGCGCCCTACACTAACAGATATTACATAGGATATACTTATACTAAAAAAAATTTATTTGTTACTCATCTAAAATTCAAATTTAAGTGGGCACCTTGGGTCTTTTATTGTTGATCTTGCTTTTGTGTTTGCTAAATCTGTTCATTATGTTTTTATGGTTCAAAAGTTCCTGCCTCTGAGAACATTCTTGCTCCTGTCTCAGGCTCAGGCCGTTGGGGGCAGCCGAGGCTTGCAGAGGGAAGTGACTCACCCAAGGCCCTCCAGGCCCGTTGCCTCTGAGGCCAGGCCCGTCCTCACTCCCAGGAAGCTCCTGTCCTCCATGCAATAAAACCCACCCCAGCCTGACGTGTGGGACCCTTCCAAATCTCAGAACAGCCCCGCCACGCTAGGACAGCTGTCCTTCCATGGTGCCAATGAGGAAACAGGCTCAGAAAGGTGATGTGACTAATGCAAGCGGACAGGGCCGCTTCCTGGACGCTGCTCCTCATCCTGGGGCAGAGTCTGAGGCCCAAGGGCTACAGCTGGCGGAGCTCCAGGCTCAGCTCTAACTGTGGAGTCCCACGGCCCCAGGCCTGCCCTCCCAGGCACCGCCGGACAGGGACCTGATGAGGAGTTACTCAGCCCCAGCTTAACTTCGTGAAGGAAATTCCTCCCCCTGGCAGCCCTTCCCACGGTCCCCGGCCCCAGGGCTGGGAACTGCCTCCCCCAGGGCCCGCTCACCTCCTGGCAGCGCCAGCACATGTGGAAACCCAGGCTCGGCCCGAGCTGGCGGACAGGGGGTGGTTCTGTCCTTCAACAAACCTCTAACGGGGGTCTATTCCGGGCCGGGCACCAGGCCCCTCTCTTGTGTTGGTTGCAAGGAAAAGTGGGTCCGATGAGAATTTACAAAGCCCAACCCACAGCTAGGCACTCGCGTTATCTATCCTTCTCTTCTGAGCACCTACTGTGCGCTTAGCACCAGGCAGGCTCCTTTTTGTCCTATGAGGGCGACAGGATCACCCAGGAAACCAGAATGAAGAGACAAGGCAGTCGATCAAACTGGCTAAGGACCATGGAGAGCACGTGCTTTGGTGCTAGAAGTCTCTCATGTAATGCTCATAACGACCCTAAGTGGCACAGCTGTGACCATCTCTGTCACACAAAGTGGGGAGAGAGGACCAAGGCTGTGCCATGAGGATTAGCACTGGCTTTTGTATCGCCCACATTTAGGGAGAATGAGCGATGACGGATATACACCAGAAGCATGTACCGGGCACTGGGGACTTGACACTGAAGAAAATAGAGCTACCGGTGAAGGCCAGGTGCCTGCGTTTGAGTCCCAGCTCTGCCACCTGCCAGTCGTGTGACCTGGGGCAAGTAACTTGACCACTCTGAGCCCCGGTTTTATTTTCTGAAAAAGTAATGACAGTTCCCACCTCACGGGGGCCTGAGGATTTAACACATTCCTCCACGTCAAGTGCCCAGCACAGAGCCACACTAACAGCTCAACACGTACTGAGTATTCTTCTTTTTAATCTCCCCTTCTCAGCTGAGTAAACCAAGAGTCAGAGAAGTTATGACACCTGCCCTGCATGAAAAACTAGTTAAGGTAGAACTTGACTCCAGATGTCCAAAGGACTGAGAGGTCTCCTTCTTCAGGAAGCCATCCTCAGTCTATTCCAGCTCAGCGGGGTCCAGCTCCCCAGCCCCTGTCCTGTTCCTGGCACAACCTTTTTTTTTTTTAAAGATTTTATTTATTTATTCATGAGAGACAGAGGGAGAGAGAGAGAGAGAGAGAGAAGCAGAGGGAGAAGCAGGCTCCCAAGGAGCAGGGAGCCCGATGCGGGACTCGATCCCAGGACCCTGGGATCCTGACCTGAGCCGAAGGCAGACGCTTAACCATCTGAGCCACCCAGGTGCCCCCTGGCACAACCTTTAATGTCAGTCTTCAAGGCCCTACGAGGACACCCTCGCGCAGTGTCCAGATCACCTGCATCCGAATCTCCCCTCAGTGCTGCCTCCATGGGCCCCACCCCCAGTGGGCAAACACCCCTGTGTCCATGCTGGGCCCAGGGGTCTGCATTTTAGTAAGTGTTGCTGACGGCTGCTACCGTAGGGCCTAATGCAGCCAACTAGGCCTGGAGCAGGGCTGAGGTAGAGTCACCGAGGCCCAGGTAAGAGCATGATCCAGGTGGGAGCCGCAGCAAGCGGTATTGTATTTCAGGATGGAGAGGGTGGGAGGGGGAGGGAGGGCAAAGGGAAGGAAGGAAAGAAGGAAGGGAGGGAGGGAGGGCGAAAGAAAGAGAGAAAAAGGGACGCCTGGGTGGCTCAGTTGGTTAAGCAACTGCCTTCGGCTCAGGTCATGATCCTGGAGTCCCGGGATCGAGTCCCGCATCGGGCTCCCTGCTCGGCGGGGAGTCTGCTTCTCCCTCTGACCCTCCCCCCTCTCATGTGCTCTCTCTCTCTCTCTCTCACTCTCTCTCTCAAATAAATAAATAAAATCTTAAAAAAAAAATATTTAAAAAAAAAAAGAGAGAGAAAAGGAAAGAATTCTCATCTGGCCCAAGCTTGCCCAAACTGAGTTTGGGGCCAGACCGCAGGGCTCTCATTTCTCCCCTGATTTTTCTGCCAGAGGCAGGAAACAGTCTCCCTTGGGATGATCCGAAATAGCTGAGTTCAAACACTAGGCTGGATGAGAGGACTCGAGGCAGGGGGAGGGGCTGACACCAAAGGGCTCTGCGGAGTCTCGAGGATCAGGGCGCGGCCGCTGGCGCCAGTCGGCCTGGGTTCAAATCCCTGCTCTGCCCCTTTCCGCCTGGGCAACCCTGGATTTGGCCTCAGTTTCTCACCCACAAAGCAGGAACCATCACGGTACCAGGTATGGCTGCATCTAGGTATTGAAAGGTCATCCCCAGGACTTGCTTTCTGTCCATTTTTGCTGGCTCCTCTCAGTCAGATCCCCCCCTTTCATGGAGGCAAGATGAATGCCACACTCCAGGCTGCCACCCAAGCAGCCACCCCAACAGAAAGAAAGGGCTTTGTTCCTTATGGCTCCAGCTAAAATCCCAGGCCAGCCTCTCATTGGCTGAGAAGGTGCAGTGCTCTAATTGGTCAGTGCTGGGTCACATGCCCCCCAGGATGGAGTTGGCTCCACCCAGAACCCCTGGACTGAGGATCAGAGACGAGGAGTGGGTGCTGGCGAGGAACCAACCTTTGAGGATGCTTGGAGGGGGTCAACAGACTGGGCCAAGGCTACCTGGAGCTGGCCTCACTTCCCCTCCACCCCTGCCCCTCTCCCATCTCAACCTCCAGGAGAGGAAAGGTACCAGGATGATTTACACGACACTGCAGTAAGAACATTCAACTCCTCACTTCAGCCTGTCTCCCTGTCCTGCACCCCACCCCCACCCCCGCCATCTCCCGGGGCCCTGAGAGGTCCATGGACTTGTCCAGGGCTACATAGCTGGGAGGGGCAGCCAGGCTCTGGACCTCGCTGGCACTGCCTGAGTGCACTCAGGCTGGATGCAGGGCGGGTTCCTGCCAATGGGGCCTGGGCAAGCGTGGAGGGAGGCAGGCCTCCTGAGAAGGTGGTCAGAAGCGTGGGCTCTCGGGACAGAAGGCCTGGGTCTGAACCCAGCTCTGCCCCTTAAATCCAAGTGATGCCAGGCAGGAGTGAGTGTTTTAGCTCGCTAGGTCTCACCTGCAAAACGGCCTTAAGCCCAGGAGCTACCCCTGGGGTTGTCGAGAAGCTCCCGTGAGCTGAAGCTCCCAATGAGCATTTAATGAAGAGCTGTACCACACAGCTCCGGGGCCCCACGCCCGGCCGGTGGAGGCCGGGGCTGATGGCGGCGGCGAGCACTCTGCCCAGACTAACTCACAGTCTTGGAGACTGTAGGAGGGAGGGAAGTGCTGTTGTTACTACCTCAGTTTTACGGAGGAGAAACAGAAGCACAGAGACACCTGACTTGCCTGAGGTCACACAGCCAAGGAGGGGGCGGGGCAGGGATCAGGGCCCAGGCCAGTCTGGTCCCAGAGCCCACCCGGTAACCGCTCTCCTGCACCCCACGCACAGTCAAGGCTGTAGATATCAGGACTAACTGCTGCCCTTATTGTTGGGATCTGCCCAGCTTTCTGCATTAGGGTTCTACCCTGAGTTGGGAAGTAGGGTAGGTCCGAACTTCCCAGAATCCCATCCCAAATGGCCACCCTGTTGTGACCCTGCTGGAGAAACTGAGGCACAGAGGGTGTGTACAGTGCCCAAGGTTGCACAGCCGGGGGGTTAGCTATGGCTTCTCAGGGCAGCATCCCCGCCCAGGCTGGCATCTCCTGGACCACCCCCAACACACACACACACACACACACTCCCCCGTGGGGCAGGGACTGCTCTCGTCGCCCCCCCCAAGGCTCCATGATGGTTGCAGGACGTTTGTCACTGTGTCAGTTGCAGCCCCCAACCTGATGGGGGGCCAGCAGGCAGGGGGCTTCCCGGCAGCTCTGGGAGGGAGGAATGCGCCCCCACCCCCAGCCCCATATGGCCTCCATCCCAGCCCATCTGCTTCCCATTGCCTGATGCGGCCACTGCGGGGCCGACGGAGCCCGCCCGCAGGGGTGTGAAGTTTATGTGGCCAGGCCTGGAGCCGGCGGTGACAGGGCCACACACGCTCACACAGACACACATCGAACCCCCCCCCCCCCCCCCGCCCCCCTGTGAATGTGCATGCACAGTCCACCCTTCCATCTGCCCCCAAATCCACCCACGTTCTCCCACACACACCAGCACCAAAGACTCCCGACCTGAACACAGACAGACCTCCATCAGAACACAGCCCCCAACCCAACCTTGACACACACACACACACACACACACACACACACACTCTCACACTCAACAATCCATTCCCAGAATGGACCCCCCACTTACAAATATACACACAGACTCACACAGCCAATCACACTAGACTCCTCCACCGGCGTGCAAACAGCCACACCCTCCTAAAATGTGCCCCCCACAAATACACACACACACACACACACACACACACACACCCCTGCCCCCACCCAGATGCCACAAACTCAAAACAGTGACTTACACGCAGGCCCAGGTCCCAGAGAGGCTGCCAGATTCAGAATAGACGCCCCCCTCTCTCAGAGCCCCATTCCCGCCCCCGCATCTCCCACAGCCCCCACAGGCATCTGACACTTGCTGTCCTGCCCCCTTCCCTCCTAGAGGCCAAGAGCAAAAGGCCGAGGAGCCCAGGGGACCGGCAGTCACTGCCAAATTTGGACTCAGACCCACGGGTTTCTGCTTCCAGTGACTTCTTTAGAACACCTGAGGGGGTGCCCCTGACTCGCCTGGGCTCCTGGACACCGAGACTATCCTGGAAAGACCTTGTCACTCACCACCGGGGCCCCACAGGGCAATTCAGGGACCCATGAACTTGGACTGGGGAAGAAAGGTACATCTTGATTTTCACTAACCTCCAACTGAAATTTGGCATTTCCTTTCCCTACGGGCAGACGTGGGAAATGAACCACAGCAGCTCTAGCTGGACTGGGGCTTTGTCAGTCAGAAATCACAGGCATTTCCACGAACCTTCACAGCCTCACAGAAATGAGTTTATTCTCTTCCCGACTTCAAAATTACCCTAGTTATTAGTTAGGCCTGCCGCCAGATCTTGTCATTAAATGCATTAACAAAGAAGCACAGCCGTGACTGTATCAAGCATTTCACTATTAAATATCTAAATAAACCTAACTCAATATAATTGGTTTTCTTTTTTTTTTTTTAAGATTTTATTTATTTATTCATGAGAGACAGACAGAGAGAGAGAGAGAGAGAGGCAGAGGGAGAAGCAGGCTCCCGAGGAGCAGGGAGCCTGACGTGGGACCCGATCCCAGGACCCTGGGATCATGGCCTGAGCCGAAGGCAGACGCTTAACCATCTGAGCCACCCAGGCGCCCAATATAATTGGTTTTCTTTTAATTCTATACACTTCATAAATTTAAATCTAGATTTATAAACATGAAAGGGGGTCCACAACACAAAAGCAAATTAGAGCCCCTGAACGAAACCCAGGTATTATATTATTTCACATTTTTACTATTATGTACCTTTTATAGGACACAGTGAGGTTGGCTAGCTTGCCCAGGATCACACAGCTCCAAATGGCTAGGCTGGGCTTTGAACCCAGGAAGGTCGGCTTACCCTTGAGCTCCCCATTATCCTGCCTGTGGCCCGTGCCCCACCCCCAGGAAGAGAATCCCTGGGCGTAGGAGGCCCCACCATACCCACCACCCAGCAGGGCAACCCAAGGCAGATCCACCCGGCTGCCCCAGCCAGAAGGGAGCCGAGCTGCATTTACAACGTGTGAGATTTCTCACCAGTGGCACTGACAGGCAGAGCCGACTCCCAGCTCCCAGGCCCGCCTGCCCTGCTGGGGCCGCCACAGCATGTTGAAAATGAGCTTCCCACTGCGGGAGCCCCGGGAGGAAGGAACAGCCAGTGGGTCCTAGAACTTGCTGCCCCTTTTTCCCCTAGTCACCTGATTTTCTGTCCGCCTGTCTGTAGCTCAGGGAACTGTCCCCCACGAGCCAGAAACAGCAGCAGCAGAAACAAAGGAGAGGCTTTCTTTGTCCCCCATTGGCTCTGTCCAGTCATTCATTCAACCCTCCGTCATTTATTGAGCACCTACTGTGTGCCAGGCTGGGTGCAGAGGCTACAGCTGTGAACAAAGTCCCATCCTCATCAAGCTCCCGGGCAAGCGGAGGATGCAGATGAAAAACATGAACAAGAAAGTATATAAATATAACGAAAGGAAATAAATCAGGGCCAGGGCAAAGAGAAAGGCCCAGGCTGGGAGTGTGTTTAGATTGTGGTCTGGGAAGGAGGCGCTGACCTTGGAGTAGAGAGGCCTGGAAGAAGTCAGAGAAAGAGCTGCAGTGATACCAGAGTGAAGAACAGTGTTGGGGTGCAGGGACGAGCCAATACAGGCTGCTGTCTGGACGCCTTGAGCCCGGCTTTCTGCCTTCTTTGCGTCTGAGTCCGAAGTGGGGCCTCCAGGAGCCCTCTCTCCATGTCCCCCAACCCCAGTCACCTGCCTTCCATTCATCCTCCCACTCCTCCCTCCCTCTCTCTCTTCCCAGCCCAAGGGTGCAGGGTGTTCATTATATCAGCTCCTGCGCACACTTGTTTTCCTCTTTCAAGGGAATCCCTCGGTCACCCCCACTGGGGCAAGCCCAGGAGTCCGGAGTCCGGAGTCCAGTGTTCTCCCCCAGCACATGGCACCGTGCCTGGCCCAGGCCCACTTCACAGATGAGCAAACAAGGTCCCGCGACACCTTGGCTGACTTGGGCCCCCACCACGGCAGCGCCGGGGCTGGCCGCTCAGCCCGGTCCCTCTCCAGGTCCTGGCCCATCACCTTGACCTCGTGGCCTTGTCTTCAGGGACCCTCCGGATTTCAAGTCTGACTCAGGCCTCACCACAGGCGGTGGCGATGGCCCGGAAATCCGAACCGGGCAGCCCTCTCCTGAATATACCTCGGGCCTCGACCTGCGGCTGATGAAATCGTCCCGTTACCAGTCTCCATACGTGACTAGCTTTGTCCAGGGCTTCCCACGTGCCGGCCAGCACCGCGCAGGTCAGCTCATCCAATCCTCCCCCCACCCCACCCCGCCGGGGGTCGGGCCCATTTCCCCCGAGGGGGCAGCCGAGGCGCCGGGAGCGAGTCCGGGGCGCGCGGGGACGTGCCCAGCCGCGGGCGCCCCCTCCCCCTCGCCGCCCTTCGCCCCCTCCACCTGCCGGCCACGGTCGCGCGGTCCCGCGGGGCGGGGGGGGGGGGTCGGGAATGCGCGAGGGGGGGGCGCCCGCCGGGCCGGCTCACGTTTCCGGTCGGGCCCGCAGGCGCCCCCCCCGCCTCCCCCTCCCCCGGTACCCTGGCCGCCGCCGCCGGCGGCGGCCCCCTCATTAAGGCGCCTTGCCTTCCACCTCCGAATTTTCCACGCAGGGTTAGCCTGGCGACGCGCTGTCTGCGGGCCCCATAAAGGCCGCCGTGTGCTGCATTCGTCTCGCTGGGGGCCGGCGGGGAGGGGGCCGCGGCCTGGAGGGGCGCCCGCCTGCGAGGCCGAGGGCGGGGCGGCCTGGCCCGCTGGGCGCAGAGAGGGCCCCCCTCCAGGGCCGCGGCCCAGAGTTCCACCTTCGTAAACACGCACTTGAAAACACACAGCGAAGCCGCCGGCCGGCAGCGTCGGGCCCTCCCGAAAAGTGCCGGGGGAGCCGCAGAAGCCGCGCGCCCCAGGACACCCTCCCAGCAAACTCGAGGGGGAAAGACTTCGAAACCCGAACCCGCTTGGCGAGAGAAAACCAAGCTGGGGAGTTGGAGTAACTGTCCACGATCACACAGGGAGGGGGTGGCCTCATTGTGAGGCATCTGAACGGAGCTTCTCTGTGGAGCACCTACTAGGTGCCGGGCGCTGGCCTGGAGATTGTGATGTGGCGGTGACGGAACACAAAAGTCCCCGCCCTCCTGTGGCTGGCGGTCCAGCGGGGGAGCCAGACACTGGCAAATAAACACCTAACCCAAAGTGTCAGGTAGTGGTGAGTGCTGGGGGGGGGGTATCAAGAGGGAAGGGGGGGGGGGCGTGAAAGTGGGGAGGGGACAGGACATGGTCATAGGATGGTCAGAAAAGGTCTCTGCAGGTTGGAGTCATGCGGGCATCTAAAGGAAGGGTGTTGGGAGGGGGTGGCCCTGGGTGGCTCAGTCACTTAAGCATCTGACTCTTGGTTTCAGCTCAGGTCGTGGGCTTGGGGTTGTGACACTGAACCCCATGGAGCTCTGCGCCCAGAGGGAGTCGCTTGAGATTCTCTCTCCCTCCCTCTCCCTGCCCTTCCCCCACTCTCTGTCTCTCTAAAATAAATAAATAAATAAATAAATAAATCCGAAATAAATAAATAAAGAGTGTTCCAGGTGGCCTGTGCAAAGGCCCTGAGGCAGGAGCCTGCTTAGTCAGCATTTGTTAATCATTTACTAGAGTTCTCGCTCATGCCTTCTTCTTCTCCCATTCTTTCCTCCACTCTGCCAGTCTAGGAATCTGTCTACTTTCCCCCTCTCCTGCTGAGGACATTGAGGCTCAGAGAGGTTAAGAGGCCTACTGAGGTCCCTCAGCAAGTGGTAGTCAAGCTGGGATTTGAACCAGTCTCTTGCACTCATGATGATGGGGTCCACTGATGTGACGGGGTCAAGCCCAGGTCTGAATCCCTGTCTTTTAGGACAGGGACTGGCCAGGGCAGCAGGGGAGGGACAGAGGGAGGAAGAATTTCAGGTTTGCCCATCCTGCACTGAGTAGTGGTGCGATTCCTCATGGTGGCCCATTTCTATGTGACGATGCTCACAACAAAAGTCATACCTAGATCCTCTCAGAGGAGGGCAGCGTCTGGACCAGTTTGCGCCGCCTGCACACGGTGCTTACAGCTTCTGTGACACAGAAGGAAGTCCAGAGGACAGAAGGACACAACACCTGGTAAGGGAAACTGTCTGCCCTGCTCTGTGTATTTCTGCATTTGTTTCAAGGACACTCTTCCCCACCTCGCTTACGCACGCTACGGTACCCTCCATTTCTGCAGCCAGAGACGGGTAGGGTGTCCTGGGAGCTGGAGGCTTCTCAGACACGGCTCATCTGAGGAGAGTGGGGTCCCGTCTGGCTCTTCCATGCAGGGCCCCCCCAGCCCGGACTCCCCCACCACCTGCCGGCCTCATGCAACTTCTTTGCTCTCTGCGCCAGACATCTCAGAACCCAGAGGCAGCTGCAGGGACCCCAGTCTGTGTCACATTGTCCCCAGGTGACACCAGCTTCGTCCCACTGTCCTCTCCACCATGCAGCCTTACATTCCCCTGTCCATGCCAGACCCGACCGTCGACAGTGGCTGAGTCCCTTTGCTCCAGCCAGCTTCCCCTGGGCGGGCCTCAGCGTCCCTGAGCTACCAGCCATGGACCATGTGGTTGTCCTCCTGCCGCCCGCAGGCCACCCCCAGCGCTCAGAGAACAAACTACACACCCCCCCCCCCCGCGCCCTGTGTCACCCAGCTGCTCTCCTGCCGTGCCCGCCTTTCTTGTGACAGTCAGCCTGTCACCCACGGGAAACCCCTCCTAACCCACCGACCTCCCCGGCTTCCTCCCCAGGGTCTGCCATGTCCTCACCTGCAGTCCTCCCACAACCTCCCCGGCACCCAGCCGCTCTCCGTGCTCCCAGCTTTCTCAGTTTCACACCACCTCTCACCTCCCAGTGTCGCTAGGGTTTAAACCACCTTTCCCTCCTCGTCTGGTTTCCCACTGTCTCCCGCTGCCCCTCTTCTGCACCGGCCCTCGCCCTGCCTCGACCTCCCTCTGCCATCACACTGCTGCTTCGGGCCTTCCCCCGCTGAGGCCAGGCTTCCCTCTGCGCCTTCCTGGGGAACGTGCGCCCCTCTCCGTCCCCCTTCCCCTGCCTCCCTCCTTCCCCCCTTGTCTGCATCTCCTCTCCCACCCTTCCTGCTGGTGCCACGTCTCCCTGAACACCTGTCTCTGTTACTCCCTGAGTCCCCCACCTAGTTCCTTCCATGTTCTTATTCCCTCCCTCCCCCCAGACCCTAATCCGGCCCCAGACCCACATACATCTTTATGCCCACTTATCGTCCGCATTTATGTTCCCCCGGGCCCCCCACCCACCTGTCCTTGACCTTTGTCCAGCCTTGCCCTGACATCATCTCTGCACCTGGCTCCCTTCGCCAGGAGCTCCGGCCCCCTTGTGAGCCGGTCATCCCCTCTGTTTCAACCCTGCAGGGTCTTCCCCACTTTGTGCTGAGACCCCTACGGATTCCACGTCTTCTGTCACCACCCCTTCTGCTCTCTGTCCCTGGGTTTGTCCACACAAACTATCAACCCCCTCCCCCGCATGTCCCCTGTGTCTGTGCACCCCGCCCACCTGCTCTGTGAGTTCTGCTGGACCCTCCCACCCCGCCTCTCGGCCCTGGCCCCACCCCCTCTTCCGCCCTGCGTCTCACCGGCCACCCGTCCTCCCCTGTGTATACATTTTGCTAACATTCTCAGGGTTAAATCTGTTTTCTGGACGTGGACTGAGGGATGAATATGGGAGAGAAGGAGGATGTAAGATTCTATCAGACATTTGAAATGATCGGTCCATTTTATTATTACCCTGATTAGTCATCAGTTTAAAGTGTGAGCTCAGGGGCGCCTGAGTGGCTCAGTCCGTTAAGCGTCTGCCTTCGGCTCAGGTCATGATCTCAAGGTCCTGGGACTGAGCCCCACATCGGGCTCCCTGCTCCGCGGAGAGCCTGCTTCTCCCTCCCCCTCTGTCCCTCCCTCTCCCCTTCCCCCTGCTTGTGTGCTCTCTCTCTCTCTCTCTCTCTCTCTCTGTCTCAAAGAAATAAATTATTAAAATCTTTTTTTTTTTTAAGATTGTATTTATTTATTTGACAGAGCAAGAGAGGAAGATAGCACGAGCAGGGGAAGGAGCAGAGGGAGAGGGAGACTTCTCTCTCTGGAGAAGCAGACTTCCTGCTGAGCAGGGAACCTGATGCGGGACTCGATTCCGGGACTCCAGGATCATGACCTGAGCTGAAGGCAGGCGCTTAACCAACTGAGCCACCCAGGCGCCCCAATAGATAAAATCTAAAAAAAAAGAAAGTATGTACCTAAGACTCCCTCATGATGTCCATTGTTCTAAAGTTTGATTGGTGGGCACACAAAGGACATGTAGGTTCCTCATTTTCTCCAAATCTTCATTCATTTTCTGAATAGGCCCAAGGAAGAATTTTTCCTAAAAGTCTCAGGGACCTCAAGGAAATGAAACAACTGAAAAATACTACATTCTTAAAGCTTATATTCTTAATATGAACTTTATTATTTGTTATGAAAGCTGGCAAACCATATAATGATACAAGTATTAGAATTAATTCTACTGCTCTGCTACTCATTATCTTTTAATTATTTGGAAACATTTGCTCCAGAAAATAAACTCTGAGTTTCATCCAAAGTTATTGCTTTTGTATTAACCATCAATTTATTTTCTTAGATTTTATTTATTTGAACCTTCTTGTTTTTATACACTTGGCCATGGTCACAATAATTAAAATAGGACCATATTCAATTCCTTTATAATAAATATACATTTATATTTCAAGTGACAGATGGGATTTCAACCAAGAGCCCACAAGAAGCTATTCGACTAGTCAACGGTCAACCAGGATTTTGCCTGTATTTGATGATGACTTAAAAAAATTTTTTTCTTTAAGATTTTATTTATTTGGGAGAGAGAGAGAAAGAGAGATCACACACATGGGGGTAGGGGCAGAGGGAGAGGGAGAATCTCAGCACGGAGACTGATGTGGGGCTCGATCTCACAACCCTGAGATCATGACCTGAGCCAAAATCAAGAGCCAGATGCTTAACTGACTGAGCCACCCAGGCACCCCCGATGATGGCTTTTAGAAGCAATCAGTAATGTGAAAACAGGCTTGGTTCATGTCACTGTCACTGACCTATCCCCGGCGGTGACCTGCCATTGTCACTATCACTGATGAGATGACAAATGTTCACATATTCACCGGTTAGGCCAAGTGTGGGAAGGACAAAAATAATTAAAATAATTCTTAAATTCTTAAAATATTTTTCATCCTTACTTTACCAGATGGATACAGGTATAGCTCTCAGTGTTCTTGTTTCCATTTGGGTTATTTTAAGCAAGACTCGGTCGCACCTAACTTTGATCATCAGCCCCCTCCCTTTCATTAGTATTTTGGGTCCCAGGTGTCACCCCCTCTTGTGCCTCCTCAGCCCCCAGACAGCTGTGGAGAAGACATGGTGTTTCCCTTGCACGATGTCACAGGCCAGGCTCAGGTGTGGGTCCTGGAGGAGGGACGTAAGGCCATGAAGGACCCTGGTTCCTCCTCTGTTGAATGTGGTCATTAGCTCTGATCACTGAGAGTTGCTATGAGGATGAAGTAAGCGGATCCATGGGAGGGGATGGTGATGCTGGTACAGGGGCCTTTATCCCCCCATCTGTTCAGACACAGACCTGCTCTCTCAACACCTCCAGCCACAACCAACCAAAAATCTGATATCCCATTAAACGTGTTTGACTTTCATTAAAAAAAAAAAAAAGACAATACCTGTTTTTGCAGCCTCTGTGCCCAGCGCTTTATGCACATTGTGTATTCACCCCTCATCGGCCACTCTACAGACAGACGGACAGACGGGGAGACGTGGCAGAAGGCCCTGGCCTGGGGTCCTGCAGCCAGGGAGCGGCAGAGCTGAGTTTTGAACCTTACACTTGCACTGGAAACCATGTGCAGACAACCACAGGGATGAAAATGAGAATAACAGCATTTCTTGCACATGGTATGTGAAGACTCTCTTCAGCCCAGGAGAGGCTACTTAGCAGTCCCCACTAGAGGGGAGAGAAAGTGAGGCCCCGCTGTCAAGGGCAGGGGTAGAATTTCTCCATGGCTAGACTTTCTAATGACCCTCTCTCCACGCCCCCCACTGCAGCCCCCTGAGCTAGGACAGGCAAGGTCTGTGGCCAAAAGTGACAATTAGAAGAAACACGAAGCTCTCTAAAACATCACTAAGACCGGGGCGCCTGGGTGGCTCAGTCGTTAAGCGTCTGCCTTTGGCTCAGGTCACGATTCCTGGGATGGAGCCCTGTGTAGGGCTCCCTGCTCCACGGGAAACCTGCTTGTCCCTTTCCCTCTCCCACTCCTCCTACTTGTGTTCCCTCTCTCGTTGTGTCTCTGTCAAATAAATAAATAAATTCTTAAAAAAAAATCACTAAGACCATTGATGAGCCCAGTGAGAAGTGGGCAAAGGATATGATCAGAAAAGAAATCCCCACAGACCAGGGAGAAAGTATCTGCAAAACACGTATCTGATTAAAAAAAAAAAAATCATATCCAGAATATATAAAGAACTCCCCACCCCCAAAAAGAAGTAATTAAGAAATGGACAAAAGATTTAAATATTATGTGTCTTCACTAAAATATACGGATTGTAAATAAGCACGTGGAAGGGTGTTCAGTATCGTTAGTCATTAGGAAAATGCAAATTAAAACCAGAGTGAGACAGCCCAGAACACTCAATAAGACGGCTAAAATCTAAAAGACTGACCATACCCAGTGTGGGCGAGAGAGAATGTGGAGGAACTGGAGCTCTTGTGCGGGCACTGCTGGCCCAAAAGCAAAATGGTGCAGTGGCTTTGGAAAACGGTTTGATGCTTTCTGAAGAAGTTAAGCAATTTCTTATCATACAGTCTAGCAGTTGCATTCCTGTACACTGACCCAAGAGAAATGAAACCCTATGCCCACACAAAGACTCGTCCACGGAGGCTTACAGCAGTTTTATTTGTAATCGCCCCAAACAGGAAACGATCCCCACGTCCATCCAAACAGGAAACGATCCCCACGTCCATCCAAACAGGAAACGATCCCCACGTCCATCCAAACAGGAAACGATCCCCACGTCCATCCAAAGGGGAATGTCCATCCCCATATCCCTACACTGGCACCATCCCCCCCATGGAATGCCACCCAGCAATAACAAGTAATAACTGTTGATACCTGCGGCGACATCGGTGAACCTCAGAGTCATTACGCTGAGTGAAAGAAGCCAGACCGGAAAAAGAGAACAGACCATATGATTCCATTTCTATAATTTCTAGAAGAGGCAAACTAAACTAATCGATAGTGACAGAAAGCAAATCATTGGTTGCCTGGGGATGGGGGTAGTGGGAAGAAGGGAGGGAGGGAAGGCATAAGGAGACTTTTGGGGGTGACGGATATGTACACCGTCATAATTGTGCGAGTTTGTGGAGATATGTGCCAAAACTTATCAAATTTTGACCCTTATATATATATATATGCACTTTATTGTATTATATCTGGAGGAAGCGGTTAAACACAGGCACACTCATGATGAGATACCACTTCTCACCTATTAGAATGGCTAAAATAAAAACAAAACCAAAAACTGAGAATACCAAGTGCTGACAAAGATGTGGAGCAATAGGAACTCCCTCATACATTTCCGGTGGGAGGACAAAGTGGCACAGAGCTCAGGAAATCAGCTTGGCCGGTTTGTTTTTTTTTTTTATCAAGTCAGACACATACTTATGCCACAACCCAACAATCCCATCTTAGGTATTTACCCCCAAAAGAAATGAAAATTTACGTTCACATAAAAATCTCCACATGAATGCTGATAGCAGCTTTATTCATAATTGCAAAAAAAAAAAACTGAAAAAACTCCAGTGTCCATCCACTGCCAAATGAACAAACACACCGTGAAATATGCAAACAGTGGAATACTTCATCAGCGCTAAAAAGGAACACATCATGGATACCCTCAACAATGGGGACGCATCCCACAGATAAAAGAAGTTGGTTTCTGAGGGACTGGAATGTTCTGTTTCTTGTTTACTGATCCGCGTGCTAGTCCCACAGGTGGATTCATTTTGAAAAAAAGGCATTGAGCTGAACACTTCAGATGCATGTATCTCTGTACAATTGTTAATACTTTCATTAACACTTTTAAAATAGTAACAATCCTGGGAGTTTGGAAAGAAAAGTGTGACAAGTCAGTCTGCCTCCTGCCCAGCCTCCAGTCTCTTCCAGAGAGGACACCAGACACAGATGCTGACACATGTCTGTATTTGGTCCTGAGATGTTCTAGAAAGGCCTCTACAGAGAGGAATTCTTCCCTGCCCCTTGGGTCCTTACTTTTTGTTTTTCTAAAAAGCCTTTTTGAGGACAAAAGGTTGGATGAAGACTATGCAGCCAGGCAGGTGTAGATTCGAATCCCTGCTCTGCTGTTATCAGCTGGGGGTCACCTTGGGTAAATGGCACCTCCCTCTGGGACTTGAGTCTCCTCCTCTGTAAAATGGGGACGTGATAGTAAGAGGGTATGCATTTCCCAGAGGACTGGCCGTTGTGATGAGCTTCATTCCTGGGCTCCAGAACCGGTTGCTCTACCTCAGTCAAGATCCCAGAGAGCCTCTGCGCCCCCCCGAGGCCTGGGAGAAGAGGGGGAAGAGTGAGTGAGAGAACTCAGCCCTCCCTCCCTCCCAACTCCTCTATGGCTCCCTAGTACTGTATTCTCCACCAAGGTCATCCACAGCCTTCTTTAACTCAACAACCATTTATTGAGAGCCTGCTGTGTGCCAGGTGCTGCAACAGGTCATGCCCATCTCAGAGCTCACAGGTGGGGAAGGGTGGTGGGCCAGGGAGGGAGTGGAGGAGGGGTATGCCAGAGTCTGGGGTCTGTCCATCCGGTTGCTAGTGTGAGGCATCAGAGACCAGGACTCAGGCAACGTGGAGGTTGTTAGGGGACTGGTAGAGATGGCTGGGAGAGGGTCGGGCGAGAAGAGAATTCTAAAGAAATACATTTCATCATTTCCCTCCCTGTCTCCTGAAGGGCCCAATTTTTTCAACTGGCACCACCATCCACCACCCCTCTTTTCAGGGCTCAAGCCCACAGCTGGATGTGCTAAAATCCACCCCCTTCAGTCCCCCCAACCCTGCAGGCACAGGCGCAAGGACATCTCCCGCCCCTTCTTCCTCCCAACTCTCCAGAGGAAGCCACCGCCTGCAGGTGCCTCCTCTCTTGTCTCCCACTTCCTTTCGGTCCTCTCAGTCTATTTCCCACACGCAGAGGAGTCACTCCTCTCTGTAAAATCCCCTGGCAGCTTCCCATACCTAAGAATAAGATCTGAACACCTGGCCCACAATGCCCTGTAAGCAGGCCGCCACCAGCCTCCCCACCCCATCTCCTACCTCTATCCCCTCCAGCCACACTGACCTCCACTTCTTGAACACACCAAGTGCATTCCCACCTCAGGGCCTTTGCACTTGCCGGTCCCTCTGCCTGCAGTCTCCTCCTCCTACTCCATTCTCTCTGCCGGGCTAACTCCTCCTCCTTCACCACCTCTGGGAAGGCTCCCGAAATACCCCCCACATCCCAGACTGAGCTGGTGCACCTCAGCTGGTCTCCCACGGCACCCTGCACTCTGGCCAGGCAACATTACCCCCTCCCTGACTATCTGAGAACAGGGACTTGCCTGTCTGTTCGCTGCCGCCTCACTAGTGCCTGGAAGAGGGCCTGGCACACAGCAGGGGCTGGGCGCACGCGTGCTGAATGCAGGCAGGACTGAACTACCGTTGCAGGGCTCCCGGCCAGAGCCACAGGCCTTCTGCACACCTGCCCTCGGCCCAGAGCAGAGCCCCAGATGGGAGCGGGAGGGTACCCCAGCTTCTCCTTCCCATGGGAAGTGGACCCTGCCCGCAGAAATCACCCTGACCCTGGGGCAGGGAAGATCCCATTCCAGTCCTGGTGTCTAAATAGAGTTCCCGCATGGCCCCCAAATTCCACTCCTTTTATTTCCCAGGAGAAAGAAAAACATCCCGCTTGGTACTTTCCATATGGCATCTCCACAGGTCGCTTACATCTTGAGAAGACTGTCACACGCACACACTCACCGGCTAAAACAGCTAAAATAAACAATAAGCCCCTGATGCTAACAAAGTGCGGGCAAGGGTGTAGGGCCGCGTGAGCCCTCACAGACCGCTCGGGGGCCACACAGGAGCGCGGGCAGAAGTGTGCCCCGCGGCGCAACCCAAATGTCCATCACCTGCCGCGTGGATCGACAAAATGCAGCGTGTCCGTCAGTGGCAGGTTACTGGGCCACGGAAAGAATAGAGCACAGACACGCTCCGTGGGGGAACCTCAAACACATGACGCGAAGGGAAAGCCGTCCTGAAGGGCACACGGCGCCCTGTATGCTCACTTCTAGGATTCCATGTGTAGGGAGTGTCCAGAAGAGGCCAGTCCTTATAGACAGAAAGCAGGTTAGTGGTCGCCGGGGGCCACGGGCAGGAGGAGAGGGGGAGTGGCTGCTAATGAGCATAGGGGTTCTCGTTCTGATGGTGAAATGTTCTGGCAGAGACAGTGGGGATGGTTGCACAATACTAGAAACTGCTGAATTGGGCCCTTTAAGGGGAAGAAGTGTACAGTATGTGAATTATAGCTCAAACAAGCCATTAAAAACGTCTAAAGCCATTAGAAAAAAATCCCGTGGCCACCCATGGCCTCCCAGCTGTGTGTTCTTGGGAAGGTCCCGTGGGCTGCCTGAGCTCGGTCTGTCTCTCTCCTGCTCAGGACCGACCGACCCCATGGGTAAACAGCCCTGCTCGGTAAATACGCTCCTGGGAGTAACAGCCGCTCGGGGCTGGACAGTGGGCCGCCCAGAGACACGGAGGCCGGGGACACATTCAGCTCACGGGCGGTGCCCACGAGGGGCCCCAGATGCCTCCCAGACATCACCCCACAGCCCTCGGGAAAGTGACACGGCGACTCTCTTCGCCCTGGGACATCGCCAGCTCTTGAACATCCTTCTTCAGTGTGTGTGTGTGTGTGTGTGTGTGTGTGTGTGTGTGTGTGTGTTTCTGTTTAGAAAGAAAACCACATGCTCATTATAGAAAACTCAGAGATCGAGAAGAGAATTAAAACCCCAGCGATCATACCATCCAGACAGAAGCACCATTGACCACCCCCCCCAACGGCACGCATTTCCCTCTCTGAGAAGGCAAAGGTGCGTGGAAATGGAGGTAAGATTTTACATAAATGGGATCATACCCTTGTTTCAGGCTGCTCTGCAAGTTGCTGCTTGCACGTGTTGCACGTCTGGGTGCCTTTCCAGTCCACATGTGAGCCTCTAGTGTCTCCGTTAAAATATTTGATTGACTGTAAGTCAAGAGAGGCTCACTGGAAGAAGCAATGATAATAGAAGTACAAGTAAAAATTATATTGAATGAAATGTCCTCCTCACTAGCACCTGAACTTAACGTCCAGAGAAAATCACTTTGAGCACTAGGTATATTTCTTCCAGATCCTTCTTTTTTCTTTTTTTCTCTTTCCTGCCCTCCTTTGCTTCCTGCCCACAAATAGTCATTGAGTACTAACCACTCATTCGTTTATATAATCACTCAGGAAACATTTGGAGCACTTTTCACGAGCCAGGTGTTTTGTTTCGTCTGTTCAGGTGCTACATACACAATATGTATTTTAAAGGTTGTATCATCATTTATAACAGCTGCAAGTTCTCAGAATCCCCCAGGACCCCAGCGCACATATCCAGTCCCTTGGTGCTGGGCATTGAGGCTGTTTATGGCGTTCTGCTCTTCTGAGAAATGCGGGGCAGAATGCGTTTATGTACCTTTAATTGTATTGTTGGGTCAAAGGTTGAACACGTTTTTAATGATGTGCAAAGCGAAGCCTGGAGTGGGCAGGGACTCATGCAGGGTCATGGAGAGATGCATTGGTGGCACTCGGACCCTCAAGGAAAGGATCGAGGTCCTTAAGCAGGCCCCCAGTCTTGCCCCAAGCACCCCCATGAGCATGGGGCTCCTCCCTCCTCGCTGCTGCCTGGTCAAGCGTTTATTCAGGCCATGGCAGTGGCTCATCAGAACTGGGTCTGGGAGCATCCGTTCTGCTCCCCCCGAGGCCTTCTGGCTTGCACCCACAGAAGTGCATTCAACAGGAGACTTCAGCCGAGAGTCTTTCAGCGCCCCGGGGCCCTGTCACCTGGCTGCGCAAGGCTCCCAGGGACACAGGACGCCAGACTCTGGGAGTCGGCAGGCCAGCTTGGGCCCCCAGACTTCATTAAGGGCCAGGAGACACAAAGAGCCAGAAACCGTAGGATGATCCTGTGTGACCTTGGGAAAGTTCTCTACTCTTTCAGGGCCTCGATTTCCCTATCTGTAAAATGGACCTAAGAACTGCCAGTGCTTACTGGGGCTTTACTCTATGCCAGGCCCGAGGCCCAGCAATTTGTAAATGTTCATTCATTTAATCTGCACAATGCCCTCTAGAAGGAGGGGCTGTTCTTCAAATGAGGAAATGGACACAGAGAGATCGAGCAACTTGTTCTAGGTCACACAGCAAGCAGGTAGGCCATGGAGATGTGAGCCGGGGCATTCTGGCTCCAGAACCCAAGCTCTTACCCACTGTGGGATCACCACCTATGCCCAGATTGCCTAGGGTTGCTGTGAGGGTGATCTGTGCAAAACAGTGAACCGTCACGCGATGTTTACTATTATTATCATTATTAGGATGATGTGCCTGACTGGTTGCTCTTTGCCTCACTGGATCTTTATTTCCCTCAGCTGCTGAAAAACCCCGACAAGCATCACCCTTGTGCCCTCCCTCACTCTCCATGTCCGCAGGTCGCCAAGCTTCCCAAATGTCTCTCAACTTCACCCTTCCCTCTGCCTCATCTCCACCAAGAGGGCGGGGGGCTCTCTGCTGCTGGCCTCACTCCCCACCACACAGCCACCAGGGGATCGTCCCAACCCTCTGATGTCCCTCCTCTCCGCAAACCCTGCCATGGCTCCCCAGTGCCCTCAGGATAAATGTGAAATTTCCCCCCAGGCCCTAGTCCTAGCTCGCCTGACTCACCTCTGCCCTCTCGGTCTCTCTCCACCTACTTACCCTGTAACTCCTGAGACTGGGGGCTGCTTGAAGCATTCTCCCTTCCAGGAAGCACAGACGCAAAGTCTCACTCCCCAGATCTGCTCCTAAGGACTCCCCCACCTCCACCCGCCCTCCAGGCCCCTTTCCCAGACCTTCCCTCAGGGTTTGGCGGCTGAATAATAAAAAAATCCAGGCCCTGAGGAAGACATGCCACCCCCACCTTGACTGTAGCCACCGGTACTGGGTTAAACTGTGTCCCCCAAAGATATTTTCGAGTCCCAACCTCCAGAACCAGTAAATGTGACCTCATTTTGCAACAGGGTCTTTCGGGTTGTCGTCAAACCAAGATGAGGTCATATTGAATTGGGGCGGGTACCAAGCCCAATGACTGGTGTCCTAATAAGAGAGGACACGCCCAGAGGAATAAAGTCACAGAAGGAGGCCATGTGGAGCAGGGGGCTGAGAGCGGAGCCACGTAGCTACGAGCCCAGGAACGCCAGGATCACTGGGAGCCACCACAAGCTGGGAGAGGCAAGGAATATATCACCCAACTGGGGGTGTCCAGAGCGCGTCCAAGGCCCATGGTGCAGAGGGAAACCGGGCGAGGTGGGTGGTCCCACCCTCATGGAGCTCCTAGTCTGGAAGCCTCTCTCCCGGTCTGCAGGAACCACGCAGAATGTCCCCGCCCCACCCTGCTCCCCCTGGGGATGGGGCTCTCTTTTCCCTGTCCGCCCTCTCCCATATCTCCACACACCTTTGGCTGCCTACTGGCTGGAGAAGGATGTCTGGGGCTTCTTAGAAGACGGGACGGAACAAAATGAACCCCTCTGTGGCCAGAGCCGCTGGGCTGGCCAAGATAAAGACCCAGACTCTGTTCTACTGCAATTTAAAAAGTTTTAATTAGGGGCGCCTGGGTGGCTCAGTCGTTAAGCATCTGCCTTCGGCTCAGGTCATGGTCCCAGGGTCCCGGGATCGAGCCCCGCATTGGGCTCCCTGCTCGGCGGGAGGCCTGCGTCTCCCTCGCCCACCCCTGCTGCTTGTGTTCCTTCTCTCGCTGTGTCTCTCTGTCAAATAAATAAATAAAATCTTAAAAAAAAAAGTTTTAATTACAACTACCCCAAGGATAGAAAGGGCAAAATGACAACAGTAATAAAAGAAGTCAAAGTTCGAATCCTAGCTCTGCCACTTATTTGCTCTGTGACCCTGAGCCAGTTACTTAACCTCTCTGTGCCTTGGTTTTCTCTTTCTTGAGTGAAAGTTTAATGAGTTGATCTGTGTGAGGCACTCGGCATGGTACGCAGCACATAGAAAGCACCCCATAAGCATGGTGACCATGCTGTATTTCCTAGGGGCACACATGTATTCATTCATCATTCAGCAAAATTTTACCAAGTGTACGCCTCCTGCACGAGAGACACGGGGCGTTGGGGATTGGACAGTGAGCGAAGCAGACAACGTTTCCACTCGCAGGGAGATGACATTCTGGTGGGCGAGACGGTCGACACAGAAACTGTGAACAGCGAAAATATGGTTTGTCGGATGGCGACAAGTGCTATGGAGAAAAACATCTCAACGGGGGAAGGCAAACGGGAGAGGGATGGGTGGGGAACCAGTGTGGGGCTTTCTGAGGGGAGGAGAGGAGGCCCTGAGGTGGCAGAGGGCCCAGGAGGCTGGAGGGAGTGAGGGCGAGGGGGAGGGGCTGAGGCAGGGGTGCCGGGGGCCAGACGGAGTCAGCACCTGTGGGCCAAGGGGAGGACTCTGGCTTTTCCTATGACTGAGATTGGAGCATGTGCACATGTAGATATAGATGTTTCGTTTTTATTTTTTTTTAAGATTTTATTTATTTATTTATTTGAGAGAGAGAATGAGGGAGAGAGAGAGCATGAGACGGGGGAGGGTCAGAGGGAGAAGCAGACTCCCCGCTGAGCAGGGAGCCCGATGTGGGACTCGATCCCGGGACTCCAGGATCATGACCTGAGCCGAAGGCAGTCGCCCAACCAACTGAGCCACCCAGGCGCCCTAGATGTTTATTTTTTAATTGAGACATATAAACTGAGCTCTTCACAGCACCTCACTGAGTACAGTAAAGGCACTGGGATAAGTTGTGCTAATCACGTGTCAATTCGGCTCAGGTCGTGATCCCAGGGCCCTGGGATCAAGTCCCCCGCTTGTGCTATCTCTGCCGCTATCTCTGTCTCTCAAATAAATAAATTAAAAATCTTAAATAAAAATTTCATGTCAAATGAGCCTCACATGTAATCTTTTCTCTTTCTTTTTAATTAAAGAATAAACTCCCATAACATGTGACACTGACAATTTGAAAGCAAAGAGGAGCAGGAGGGACCTGGATCCCCGCTTGGCAGAGTACCCCCATCCCAGCTCAAGGGACACCCATGAGTAGCTGCTGGGTCCCTAATGGGGCCCAGATGTGCCCAGAGGTGGCCCGGCCCCAGCCCTGCCTGCCTGGATACTGTGTGGCCATCGGTTTATTTCCTGGACTCGTTTTAAAGAAGAGCCCCGGGGAGGATCGAATGGCCCCACCAGCCCCTGCTGCTTCCCACCTGATCTCTGGCCACCCCGCAGCTCGGAGCTGCGGCCCAGACAGAGGGGGCAAGTTCTGCCCTACAGGAGAGAGCCGACCAGTAAAAATAGAAGAGCTAGAAAATCACCACTCGGCAGCCACCACACTAATAATTGATTTAGGCAAAAATTGCCAGTGAGGGCTAAGAGCTGTGGGTGGAAGTTTGAGGAGTAACAGGATATTCACATGGTCTCGGAATGTCTCCCCGCAAGATACGGATTAAGTACAGAAGGGGAAAAAGAGGAACTTGATCCCGGTGAAACCTGGCAGACACCTCCTTAACCAAGTGGCCCAAGTTGACGTCACCAGTGATGGGGTAAGCGGACCTCATGGGCCTCAGGATACCTTGCACTGAGAAAAACACAACGCCACGTCTGTGGTTCTGCCAAGAACGCACCACCCAAATGTAACCACGAGGATCAGGAAAGTATAAATTGGGGGACATTCTACAAAACACCTGGCCTGAATTCTTCGAGAACGTCGAAACCATGAAAGACCAGGAAAAGAGCTCTCTCAGAATAAAGGAGAATTAAGGAGACAGGACAAGTGTGTGATCCGGGATCTCGCTCCACCCAGCGTGCTGTGGGGGACGTCCCTGGGACAGTTGCAGAAACTTGATGTCTGTACATTAGATGATAGTTTTGCACCAATGCTCGATTTCCTGATTTCCGTCACTGGACTATGGTTATAGGAGAGAATGTTCTCATCCTTAAAAATCCATGCTTAGGGCGCCTGGGTGGCTCAGTTGGTTAAGCGACTGCCTTCGGCTCAGGTCATGATCCTGGAGTCCCGGGATCGAGTCCCGCATCGGGCTCCCTGCTCAGTAGGGAGTCGGCTTCTTCCTCTGACCCTCTTCCCTCTCGTGCTCTCTCTCTCTCTCTCTTTCATTCTCTCTCTCAAATAAATAAAATCTTAAAAAAAATCCATGCTTAAATGTTGTTGTTGTTTTTTTTAAGATTTTATTTATTTATTCATGAGAGACAGAGAGAGAGAGAGAGAGAGAGAGAGAGAGAGAGAGAGGGAGAAGCAGGGGGAGCAGCAGAGGGAGAGAGAGAAGCAGGCTCCCCCCTGAGCAGGGAGCCCGATGCGGGACTCCATCCCAGGACCCTGGGATCATGACCTGAGCCGAAGGCAGACGCTTAACCATCTGAGCCACCCAGGCGCCCCATGCTTAAATGTTTAACAGTCGAGGGGGCATCATACCTACAACTTACTCTCAAATAACTCCGAAGTAAACAATGTGTGGGTATGTGTATATGTGCACAGAGAGAGAAGATGCAAGCAGGGGAAGTGTTTCATATTCTGAAGAATCTGAGTGAAAAATTCCGGTGTGTTGTGCTTTTCTTCCAATTTTTCTGTCAGGTTAAATTATTTCAAAATAAAACATGTTTTAAAAATCTAAAAAGCTGGGGTGCCTCGCTGGCTCAGTCCACAGAGCATAACAACGCTTGATCTCCAGGTTGTGAGTTTGAGCCCCATGTTGGGTGTAGAGATTACTTTTTTAAAAAAAAGTCGTTAAAATAATAATAAAAAAAAAATCTGAAAAACCATCTCCCTGCTTCTTCCCTCTTGTCTTGGCAGCCCCATACCACCTCCTGTGACTCCCTAGAGAAATGCTTTAATATTTTATTGTAAATCCTTCCAGAGTTTCCATATGCAAATACAAACAGAAATGAAGAACATGCTTATTTCCACCCCCTCTTCTTCCCACAAAAGGAAGCATGTACTGCAGTTTATTTTGTTCACTTAGCAATGTGGCTAAGTGGGGACGGTTCCATATCAGGACTCAGGGCCCCTCCTCATTCCTTTTATCCGTACCGCCACCTCGGCCCCTGGGGGCCAACATCCCTTTTTCACAACCCCAAATAACCCTCACCCAGGAAGCGCTCAGGTGTGCACCCCGGCCACCCTGCTTCTCGAACAAGTCTTCGCCCTGCAGTCTCCATCACTCTGGGCCAGGCCAGCACCGTCTCTGCGCAGGACCTCCGGACTCCCAGCTCTCTCTCTCCTGCCCTGACTCCGCTGTGTTCTCCACCAGGAGCCAGGGCACCCTGCACACTAGTAGAGCGGGCTTCATTACTCCCCTGCTTAGGTGTCCGTGGCTGCCGGAGGCTGGACTAAAATCCCGACTCCTCACGCCGCACACTCCCCTCTGCAGGATGTGGGCGCCTCACCGGTCCCACCCTGTCCCCCTACCCTCCACCTGCCCTGGTCTTTCTCTGCAGAGAGCAAGTTCATTCCAGCCTCCAAGCCTTTTCCTTTGATGCTCCCTCGGCGCCTGGAACTTTCTCCTCCTTCAGGTCGCAAATGGAATGTCAGCGCAGCGAGGGCTCTGGTTCTCCTGCCTGCCTTATCAAGTGAGCCATGGGGCGCCTGGGTGGCTCAGTCGGTTAAGCGACTGCCTTCGGCTCAGGTCATGATCCCGGAGTCCTGGGATCGAGTCCCGCATTGGGCTTCCCTGCTCAGCGGGGAGTCTGCTTCTCCCTCTGACCCTCCCCCCTCTCATGCTCTCTCATTCTCTCTCAAATAAATAAATAAATAAAATCTTAAAAAAGAAAATGAGCCACCATGGCTCCCTCTAATTCCATCTTGGCACCGTCACCGTAGGAAAGCGGCTTGTTTATTTAGTCACTCGTTTGTTTTGTATCTCCCTCGCTAGAACCGAAGCTCCATGAGTGCAGGGAGGGCTACCTACCTGTTCACCGCTGTGCCCGGGGCCTAGGACAGGGCCTGGCACACATGGTGCTCATCAAGACCGACGGAAGGCCCCTTTCCAGTCTCTGGGGAGGAGGGCAGGGCCATCACGGCCTCCATTTTATAGAGGCAGAAACTGGGGGTCCCAGCGGGGAAGAGCCTTGTTCTAGGCCCTGACAGGGGCACAAGCCAGGCATCCCTGACTCCCAGGAGGATCAGAGCCTGGTTCAGCTCATTTTAGATGCCGGGGAGGGGTTTCCACGAGGCCTGCTTCCCCCCCCCCGCCCCCAGGAGTGTGTGAGGTCACTTATTCCCTCACCACTGGTGTCAGCACCTACTGTGGGGTGCCTGTACATGACAGCCCACAGACGGCGGGCACAGTAGGCTGGGTGCCCAACCCCCAGCCCCCGCAACTCCCTAACTTCCCTTCAGGGAGGCCAGCTACAATTTGGCGATTGTTAGAGAACTTTTTTTTCTTTTGGGAGGAAAGCTGCAAGTCATTAAGGGCTGCTCCCGGCCTGTGGGTCACCATTTCCTGTTTAGAAGAAAGAATCATCTCTCCTTTGGAACACGAAGCTCCCCCCACCCCCGGCCTGACTCTGGGGCTCTGGAGCTCTGGGACGCCTGCTCAGCTCCCCACAGGAAACTGGCACCTTCAGCACCTTTTGTACTCAAAAAGGACACTCATTTTCTCCTGGCCCCAGGAGGGCCCCAGAGGTGAGGTCACCACGA
This sequence comes from Callorhinus ursinus, assembly GCF_003265705.2. Classification (NCBI taxonomy): domain Eukaryota; kingdom Metazoa; phylum Chordata; class Mammalia; order Carnivora; family Otariidae; genus Callorhinus; species Callorhinus ursinus. The sequence continues at coordinate 8,624,961 of NW_027397115.1, forward strand.
CAGCCAGCCAGGAGTGAATTATCCCAGCCCGGGACACAAGCTGACCGTCTTCCCGTCCTGTCCTCGAGCAGGAAGCTGAATGACCCCTACCCTTTGGCCTGCCTTCTCACCCTCTCGGCTCCAGCCAGCCAATTTCCTTGCATCAAAGGCCATTTGGTACCCAGCAGCCAGACAGAGGTGTGGGTCCGACAGGGAGGCCGGAGTGGGGCCCAGTGCCCTTGGAAGCAGGAAGGACATCCTCTGTCCCCTTCTTGCTCACTGCACTCCACTCCCTCATGTCAGAGAAGCTGTCAACCCCTCCCCAGACCTGTGCTGCTGGGGCAAAGCCCAGCAGCCTGTCTAGTTGATAAGAACCAGGGAGCTGGCTTCTCACCCTGCGGGCCTGGTCAGCCTCAACATGGAAGGATGAAAGAATAAATCAGGGTCACAATGTAAAGTGCAAGGAACCTGCACACAGCCCCCTACTGCTCACTGGTCCACAGGTGCTTCCCACCCTCCACATCAGACAGGACACCCCGGCTCAGAGAAAACCCATTTGCACAAATAAGGTCCCTGACAGTCAAAGTCAGTGGTCCAAAGCCACGTGATGTTTAAGACGGGACAGGATTTAAGCCCGAGTCAGGAATATCTGAGCTCCACGAATCCCTGCCCCCTTCTCCCTTCCCGAAGGCCCTTTAAAACACTCACCCCTCTATAAAACTAAGTAACTTTTTTAATACATAAATTAACCACTTTATTGAATATCAATAAACTGTACATATAACTATACAAAACGTTTCCTTAGTACAAAATGTTGCTTGCAATATAAATACCAGTGTACCTTTAAAAATGTAAACATCTTCCTCCTGGGTCCACCTGTCAGACCCCAAAAATAGTTCTGGGAGACACATCCGTCGGAGAAGCACCCCACTCAGGCCCCCAACAAGTGACAGCAATTACTCACAGTCCCTTTTGGGACTGTTGTTAAATTGCCCATGAGACAGGTGCCACCATGACAAAATAGGAGGCCGAGATAGCTGCCCAGGCCCAGGGGCAACCTGGGGTCTAGACACGTCCTTGTGTCGGTGGCCGACCACAGGCCCCCAGGCTGAACCTGGGGGTGGATCACTGCATAGTCACACCTCCTGGAAGGGTGGCCTGACGGTTCTGGGTGGGGGAGGAATGGGTTCCCCTGAGTGCAGGGGAGCTTCCTATCAGTCTGTCGGCTTTGTCCTGGAGCTCAAAGCAGCTGTATCCAAACACCTTTGGATACACAAACCCACACACAGAGGCCGACTCCAGAACACTCGGCTGCAAGCCACCCTCCCTATCAGCCATCCACAGAAATATCCACGGTAAGGCCTCTCTCTCTCTCAGAGCCTACTGAGGCACCTAGAGCAGAGAGAACTGGAAAATGGCCCTCAGCGTCCTGTGGAGCCAACGCAGCCGAACAGGGGAGCTCAGAAGGGAATTCCGTGGCAGTGAGAAGGATGGGGGCGCCTTCCTTCTGGAGTTGGGGGAGGCTGCAGTGGAGGGGGTGGTCTGGAGAGGCAGAAGAAGCCTTGAGGGTCAGCGGGGACCCCCTGAGCAGCCTGACTCTTGGTGTTTGTGCAGCAGGGACATGCGGGAGAAGGTTCGGGAGCATGTCTTGCACTGATACTTCTTGACATCCGAGTGGGTCTGTAGGTGGGCCCGAAGGTTGGAGCGGTCAGCAAAGGCACGGCTGCAGTGGGAGCAGGAAAAGGGCTTCTCGCCTGGGGACAGAAAACAGGAGTTGAGTGCTAAAACCACTTGGGATAACAGCTGACATTTATTTATTGAAATCCCTGCCCACCCACCAGGGCCTTTACAGCCCAGATCACCCCACCCCTGAAGGAATCCCATGACCCAAGAAACCCAGGCCATATCTAGTGTCCAAAGGCCTGGATATGATTGGGAGCTCTGCCACTTCCCACCATGTGACCTGGAGCAAGTCATCTTGCTCTAAGCCTCCAGTTGCTCATCTGTAAAATGGAGCTGTTCCCCCCCACCCCCGTAACGGCTGGTAATCCAGAGATGGTAAATAAAGCACTTATCCAGGCAAGCCAGCTTGAGACCATGATGGCAACTGAACACTTTGTGCCAGAGAGACAGGAGCATCGTACACTTATCTCACTTAATCCTACCCTTGTCCTCAGCTGAGAGATGGTGAAACTGAGGCACAGAGAAGCCAAGTAGCACACGCAGGGTCACCCAGCAAGAACCAAGCAGCCTGACTCCAGAGCCTGTGACTTTAACCACCACTCAGACGGCCTCTCACTTAAGGGGGCTGTAGTGGGTGTTCCTCATTATCACTCCTGGATTTACTTCATCTGGGGACAAAGCTTGAGTCAGCCTTAAAGGCTCCCTGCCACACCCCTCCCCCCAGCAGGTTCGGCCACTTCTCTGAGCCGCTTCCCCATCACAACGCCACAGTTTGGTAATTTCAAGTCTTGTCTGTCTCCCAATCAGACTGAGTCCCATGAGAGCAGGGGCCTCCCCTGCATTCATTCCAAGGGCTCAGGACTGGGACCCCCCAAGAGGCTACAGAGACCTTTTACTTTATGACTTGTTTAAAACCCCCTTCCACCTGTGGCCCTCACACCACCTGCCTGGCGAAGGCTGTGCTGAAAAAGAGTTATGCATATAGAGCTAGGTACACAGTAAGTGCTTATACAATAGATTAAGTCTTTTTTTAAAGCCTCAGAGCCTGACCCCTCAATCACCATCAGGTAATGCTGTTCACCAACTTTTCATAATTCCTGCCCCAACTAAGACGATAAAGTTTACAAACATTGACAATGTTGTGTGTTTGTTTTTTTTCTTTCTTGGGAGTGCAGCATTTCCTAAATAAAAAGTGTGAATAATAACTCATTAAACAAGTACTTATCAAGCCTCCATTCTGTGCCAGGCAATAATGCTGAACAGAACACTACTAAAAAAGGAGAATTCTACCCTCCTACTCCCAGCATTATATGCCCCTAGGCCATGGCCTGTTTGTTAAATCCCAGGGATGGAATTCAAGAGCAGGGAATGAATGAATTCCATCCACCTTCTGGGTGCCTGGGGCACTGTGCTGGGCACTGGGAGGGAGGGGTCCAGAAGTCAGATGCCTGAGGCTGACTATGGAGCCATCCATTCAAGGGCTCAGTCTCCTGGGGCAGATATACAAGGAAACCCACCACAGAGAAGGGGGGGAACTTAGCAGGACTAGGGAAGGGATGTCTGAGTTAATTGGCCGCCATTATTGAGCACCCTCTGCATAGTAGGCCTGAAGGGCCTGAGGACTACACTACAAGGTCCAAGTGAGGTCCCTCCTTCACATGCTCCCTTGTGAACTAAGGGCTTATTGTATGCAGATATGGGTAAGGACGAGGAGTCCTATTTTCCCCAGGGTGCAGAAAGCCACTTCCCTCTCACCTCCTCAGCAGAGGTGAAGGAGCCCTGGCTCAGTCTTATGAGCTGTGACTTGGGAAAGTGATTTGCTTCTGTGCCTCAGTTTCCTGATCTGTAAGGTGGGGGTTACGACAGCACCTCCCGCCTGGTTTCTGATTTATTGCATTAACCCAGGTGAGGGAAGCCACGGGCAATGCCCCTCCCATACAGCAAGTGCTCAGTGAACGTTACCTTTGTCATGTATGATCAGACACAAAACGTGAACAAAGGAGGAAGGAGGCCTTACAGGATGTGATGGGGTGGAGGTCTGTGTGTGCAAGCAGCAGACACAGACCTGCACCCCTTGCAGATCCCTCACCCCCGCAGACGTCTTTATGGTGTTCCTGGCGAGTGTGAAATCGGCACCAGGCCGGCGGGGACAAAGGCCGCCGAGGGGGGGCACTGTACATGCGATACTCCCCGGATTAAAGGGGTCTGACACGCTGTGGGCCAGCAGCTGCGGCCCAGAACAGGTGCTGGGCACCACTGGCCCATGCACCTGCTCCACCCCCCCAGCCCCCACCCACTGGGCCCATCATTAAGGCACACAATGGGAGTCAATGAGGATGGTGATGGTGCATTTCAACAGGCTTTTTGTGTCCCAGCCGTGCCTTTACATGAAAATGTCCTGATGGGTGGGGAGAGAAGCTGGGGGGCTCAGGGGAGCACCCCCAAGGGTTCTGACTCCTCCAAATAGAGCCCTCTTCAGCTGGGCAATTGCCCAAGACAGAGGCCAGGCAGTTGGACCTTTACATCAGGTCCCTTTAAAATCAGGACTATGTGTGCACAAAGAGAAAAAGGGAGCCATAGTCTGCACGCTGGGGAGGACGCCGGGGACACTCTCTAGGAGTAATGATGATACTCATAATGCCTGCAAAACGCCAAGCCTAACAAACCGCCCCACTGACCCTCACGGCTCAGAGGTCAGCCACGGGGCCAGGAAATGCCAGAACTGAGGTCTCCAACCCAGTCAGCTTGACCCCAAAGCTGATAGCTATAACCCTTGAACCTTCTCCCAAAGTCATTCCCCAAAGGGCAGCTCCAAATATGGTGGCCTCCACCTTTCAAGTTCTGAAAAGACACAGTGGGGACCTTTTCCACATTTCCAGAAAGTTAAGAGAACAGAAGAGGCTCCATCTCACAATTTTCTACACATTTAGTATCATGTTTTTGAAACATCAAGACCTAACTGTTTACTGCTGGCAAAGGTATTCCCAGGTCTGAATAGGACTGAGTTTATCTACTCCATGGTGGGGGTAGGGAGAGCAGATCTGAGAACCATGATTAACAAATTATTATGAAGCGATTAAGGAGCCACTGAATCTTGACAGGCAACCTATAAAACGCTATCAGAATCCACCCTATAGGATTAAGCTATCATAATCCTGAGGCTCAGACGTTACATCACTTGCCCCAAGGTCACACAGCATGGAAGCAGAGCAAATACCAAAACCATTTCTGTGCACTTATATATGAAGTGGTGGTCCAGGTGCTTTCTTTCATTTAACTGGCGCAGAAACCCCACAAGATGTCCTTATGCTCATTTTACAGATGTGGAAACTGAGGCTCAGAGAGGTGAACCATCGACTCAAGGTTTGAAGTTCTCCAAGCAGGATTCAGAGCCAGGTGGGGGGTCTCACAACATCCTGCCTGTCTGAGGTGGGGGTGGGGATGGGCTGGGGGGAGGGTGGAGTGAGGTGGGCCCCTTCACACCTGGCCCAGCAGCAAGGTGTTGGTTGCACCTCTCCCATACCCAACTCCAACCCATTTGGTGGAGAAATGGAGACTGCAGAGACATAGTTATCTACTTTCGCCCATCTGCTTGGCTGGTGAACGAGTGAATGTTTCTGCCAAACATTTCAGACAGCCAAGCCCCTGAACTAATGAGCCAGAAGTCAGGAGACTCGAGCCCCGGTTTCCACACTCCGGGAAAAAAAAAAAAAAAAAAAAAAAAAAAAAAAAAAAAATCACAGCAAGCCCAGTCCCCCCTCCAGAGCTGGCAGAGAAGGCAGCGGGGACCGCGGTGGCCCACGGGGACACTCACCGGTGTGGGTCCGGACGTGGCCCTGCAGCAGCCAGGGCCTGGAGAAGGCCTTCCCGCAGGTGCCACAGACGCAGGGCAGCGTGTGGCTTCGGATGTGCATCTTGAGGGCACCCAGGCTGAGGTATTCCTTGTTGCAGTACTTGCAGTTGAAGGCCTTTCGAGTCTGGGAGTCCTTGGCCACGGAGAGCCCGGCCAGCTGCGTGGGCAACTGGCCCAAGCCTGGGAAGGCAGCATAGCCCTCGGCCTCCAAGGAAGAGGCTGAGGTGGAAGAGAAGGACGAAGGAGCCGGTGAGGGGGGGCTGGGGGGCTGGGAGCCTTTCCCACTGTCCTCGTCCGACAGGGAGGTCAGCTCCACGGCCTTGGGGACCTCCTGGGGCAGAAGGGAGGCCCAGCCGATGGGCTGGGCTTGGGGTGCCAGGAGAGAGTCCCAGATGAGCGTGGGCAGAGAGGCCGTGGGGTTGAGGACCTCGGGAGGTGGGATGGCCGCCAGCAGGTGGGCCTGGTCGTAGGGCTGCTGGAAGGTAAACTCTGAGGGGAGACGGAGAAAAGGGCAGGGTCAGGCATTCGGTCGCGCAGTCAGTCAACAAACAGTAGCCTGCTGCGGGCGGGGGCCGCGGGGCCGGCACTCAGTACTTACTGGAGGAATGAAAGGATCACGGCCGGGGGGCGGCCCGTTCTGCCCGCCCGGAGCCCCTCCTCACCCGGGCCGCCCGGCTCGCCAGCCTCGGCCTCCAGATCTTACGCGAAGGGCGCCGCCGTCCAGCCCCGACTCGGGGGCGCTCCCCCTGACGCCCCCCCATCTCCCGGCCCGCGGGCCACCGCCGGCGCCTCCCCTCCTCAGGCGCGTAGCCCCCGCCCCACCTCCGGCCGCGCTCTCCCCCAGAGAAGCCCCCTCGCTTCCCCGCCGTCGGGGCTCGGCCGCCGCGCAGTCTCCTCCCGCCAGACCCCCGCCCTCGGACAGCCCTCCCCCAACCGCCCGCATCCACCTGCCCCGGGCTCCTCACGCCCCTCTGCACACTGCCCCGCGCCGGGCCCTTGGGCTCGGTTCCGGGCCCTGGACTTGGCCCCCAAGTCCCCCTCCCCCAAGGTGCCCCCCACGCGGCCTCCGCCGGTCTCCCCGAAGCCCCCGGGGTCCCTCACCCCGTCCACTCACCTGGAGAAGAGTCGTGCAGCTCGCTGTAGTTGGGCCTCCGGCGGGAGCAGGCGGACTTCCTGACGAGAAAAGAGCGCGGCATGGTGGCCGAAGCAGCCGGGGTCGACGGGTTGCGCAGGGGTCGCGAAGTGCTCCACCCGCGAGGCCGAGCCGCTGTGCTGTGAGTGGAGACGCTCCGCCAACTCCTTTAAGTACGCCAGCCGCTGGGTGGGGGAGGGGCCTGTCGAGACCACGCCCCTTTGTCACCTCCGCGCCAATGGAGGCGCGCCTTCGCCAGAGGCCACGCCCCGAGCAGGTGCGCCGGGGGCTGGTGGGGCTAGCGCCGCGTGGCGCTGGGGGCCGGGCGGGGGCCGCTCGGAGGCCCGGCTGCGGGCGCTGCGCGGATTGCCCCGCAGCGGACTGCGGGCGGGCGGGCGCGGGGAGCCCCAGGCGAGGCGGGACCCCCTTCGGGACCCCGCACGCCCGCCAGCTCAGCGCTGCACGGTCGTCCGCCTCTGGCGCCCTCTGGCGCCGCGTACCGCGGGTCTGGGCACCTGATGTTCCGAAACCGCCTCCGCCTCGGGCACGGGGAAGGGGGCGGAAATTTCCTCGGTCAGGCTGGCGCCTCGCAAAGAGCGTGGGATTGACGAGGGACGATACACATTTCGGAGGAGGATGCGAGGAAATGAACACCTTCACGTGGCTGCTGGCAGTGTGAAATGCCACAGCCTTTTTGCAAAGCAATCTGGCATCATCTAGCAAAAGGCATCCGTTCCTTCACTTAGCAAATGTTTACTGAGCACCCGCTACGTGCCAGTCACTATTCCCGGAGCTGGGGTAACAGTCCTGAACAAAACACTCGGGGTTTCTAATGAAGGGTAGCTCGCCGTTTGGTGGGGGAGAGAGACGAAGTAAACAGACAATAATTAAGCAAAGGGAAGTGTGCTTTGATGCGGGGGAGGCCACAGGGCACTGTGACAGTCAAGAAGCGGGTCACCTGACAGGGGGTCCGGGGCAACTTCCCAGAGGAAGTGAAGAAATACCGAGGGGAAAGGCCCGAGGTTAGAATCAGTAACTACTTTAGAGTCATCGAGAGCAGCTCCCAGGGATGGGGGTGGGGTGGGCAAGCTGGAGAGGTCAGATCTGCTGGGCCTCCAGGGCCTAGAGGAGTTTGAACTTTGCCCCAAGGACAGTGGGAGCCAAGACAGGATTTTCAGCTGAGAAGGGACCTGTTAGAGTTTGGTTGAGAAAGATCACTCTGGGCAGGTGGGAGAAAAGTAGGAAAGGGAGGGGCTGAGGTGGGTCTTCTCACCTGTCTGGGCGTCAGGAATCCTGTGTCTAAAGCACCTAACTCCAGGCTCCACAGTGCGGGGGCAGGGCACTGACCGATCAAATGTGGGGTGGGCCCAGGGGAGGGACAGCTGGAGCCTCACCCTCAGCTCTGCTGTGAGCCCACCCACTGCAGACAGGGCCGTGCCAGGCCTGGGGTGAGGGTGGGGGCACAGAAATAAATCCATAGGTCCCCTCCAGCGTGTTTCCATCTGTGAAGCAAGGACTATGAAAACCTGTAAGCCCCTACTCACCGCCTAGAATGTGGGCAGGGACAACTGTCTGTTTGCGTCACTAACTTGTGTTCTAGTTGGTGAGTTGAAGTAAGGTGGGGGGAGGTGGGCCATATGCAGTCACTATGAAGAACATCCCCCCCCTCCTGTGTCTATTTAGTTTCAAAATGTGATTCTCCACTCGAAGCCAGAGGGAGTAAGACGGTGTCTCTCTGCTCAAACCCTCCTATGTTTCTGTCTCACCCAGATTAAAAGCCAAAGTCCTCACCACAGCCCTCCACCCAGCTGATCTGACCTATGCTGACCTTGTCTTGAGCCACTCTCCCCACTCTCCAGGCACAACGATCTCCCACCACATGTCTTTGTGTTCCTCCACATCCCAGCCCTTTCCCACCACAGGACCTTGGCACCTGCCAGCCACCACTGCCCCCCATCCCTCTTCCCCCAGATCTTCACCTGGCTGGCTCCTTTTCAGTCTGTTTCATCATTTTCACCAAATGCCTCATTAGTAATGAGAGAAATGTAAATTAAACCACAGCGAGATACCATTTCACACCCATCAAAAGAAAAAAAAAGCTAAAATTTGGTCAATATCAAGTGTTGATGAGGGTGTAAGGGCAGCAGGACTTTTGTCCCATGCTGAGGAGAGTGTCAATGGGCACAACCACTTTGAAAAAGTTTGGCATCAGCTAGTAACAGGTGACTCTCCTCCTCCCAGCATTCTACTTCTAGGCCAATCTATTCGAAGGGGTTCTCAGCCCAGACCGCAGATTAGATTCTGCTAGGGAACACCCAAGCCTGGGCCCCACCTCCACAGACATCCTGATTTAATTAGTCTGGGTAGGGGTGCGGGCGGCCTCCGGTCTTAGCATTTTTTAAAACTCTTCAGGTGATTCCAGTGAGCCATCAAAGCTGAGAACTGCTGCCCAGACCTGAACTCAGAAGAAACAGGAGAATAATCACCGAACCCTTGTTCCTAATAGCAAAAATTTGGAAACGACCCAAATGTTTATCAACAGTATCATGGATTAACGATCCATGGTCCAATCCCATAATCTAAGAGTAAGTCCTATCTCCTGGAGATGCCGATAGGTAGAGTCCAGGGGACGATAGTGCTCAGACACCATGGCCTGGGCCTCCCGCTTTCCGTTTTCCTCGTTTGTCAGGCACCTGCGCCTGGGAGGGAGTACAGAGCAGGGGAGGACCCTTTCTCAGATCTGGGCTGTCCCCTCCTTTCCGATTGAATTGCCCCCGCCCTCGTTCCCCGGCCTCCTGGAAGCGGCGGAGACCGCGAGGTGGGGGGATGCGGGCTTCCAACGAGGCTCCGGGGCCACAAACCATTTCTCCGAGGTGCTGCCCCTACGCTGCGTAGCGGGGTGGGGGTGGAGGGGGGAAGGCGACACTTTAGATGCAGTGGTGTCAGGTCCTCCCGGAAGTGGGCGGCCTCTGCGACGGAGCCGCCGACCAGGCGACCGCTCCCCGCCCCACGCCCCGGGGCGCGGTCCTCCGGCGCCCTCTGCTGGCCGAGGTGCTCCCTGAGACCGCTTCCGGGCCGCCCGGTGCGGGGCTGGGCACACACGCCGGTAAGGGGGTGAAAACTGGTACACCTGCCCTGGAGAACAGTTTGGGACTATGTCATGTGACTAGGAATGGCCTCTGAGAGGAAGATAAATTTGAACATAGGCCTGCATTTTCCACAGGTATCCATCCCCCAACTAAAAGTAAAAACAATAGAGGCGCCTGGGTGGGTCAGCGGGTTAAGCGTCTGCCTTTGGCTCAGGCCATGATGGGGGGGTGGTCAGCGTTTCGAGCCCCAAAGACGGACTCCCTGCTCAGCGAGGAGGCTGCTTCTCCCTCTCCCTTTGCCCTCCGCCCCCAGCTCGTGCTAGCTGTCTCTCGAGTGCGCTCTCAAATAAATCTTAAGAAAAATAAAAATAAAAAAGTAAAAACAACTAAAAATGTGACTGACAGCCATCCAAAGCAGAAAGTTTCCCTTCATCCCAGATATCCTCCCCAAAGGCAACTATTTTTACCAGTGTCTTTTAGGACCTTCCAGAGATGGTCTTTATAGAAACAAGGCATGTACATATTAATATGTTATTTATATATTAATATATATTATATAAATATGTACACGCCTTCTTTATGTACCACAAATGGGAGCCCACATGCCAGCCTACACTTTGCTTTTTTTTTTTTAAAGATTTTTTATTTATTTATTTGAGAGAGAGAGAGAATGAGAGATAGAAAGCACGAGAGGGAAGAGGGTCAGAGGGAGAAGCAGACTCCCTGCTGAGCAGGGAGCCCGATGCGGGACTCGATCCCGGGACTCCAGGATCATGACCTGAGCCGAAGGCAGTCGCTTAACCAACTGAGCCACCCAGGCGCCCTACACTTTGCTTTTTCCTTCCAAGTAACAATATTCAGGTCTTGACAATTATTCCGTATCATTACACGCAGCTTCCTTAATCTTTTGCAGGACTACAGATTCTTCCACTGTATGAATTATGCCACAGTCACACCATTTATCTAACAAGAGGATTCATGCTGAGCCTTTAGGTTAGATTACAATTCTTTTTGCTACTGTAAACAAGGTGGCAATTTCAATATCTTGTACACACATCTTTGCACTCTGGGTCAAAGGTATGTTATATAAAATGTTGATACATTTGTCCAAATGTCCTCCCAAAAGGTTAAAATAAATTATACTTCCACCAGCAGGGCGGTGAGGGCCCCTTCTTAAAACCTGGCCCAGGCAGGGTTATTGTCTGACTTTTTTATCTTTGCCCATCTGATAAGGGAAAGTACGACCTCCTAGTCACAGTGTGCATTTCACATGAATGGGGTGGAGCGTTTTCTACATGCTCCGAAGCCATTTCTGTTTCTCCATATTCCAAATTTTCCCTTCATGTCCTTTGGTCACAGAGTTGATGAATCTCTTAGTTGCGAAGAGCTCTTTGTATATTAAGCCAACTGGCCCCTGTTGATTAGATCATTAATCAGTGAGCAAATCAATCAAAGAGTTAATCTTGACCAGGAAGAAGACATTGTCTACAGAAAGTTCAAGGAATGAGTCAAGGCTCAACCTCCACCCTTATCCTTCCTTGATTTAAAAAACAAAACCTCTTGAGTGTCTCGCACTTGCCTGAAAGCAATGATTCAGCCTTGGGCCTGACCCCATAGGCCCTCTGAAGGAGTCAAAAATCACCATCCCTGGATATAAATGGCTTTCAAGGGAGTTTTGGGGTCCAAGTCTATTGTGTGTGGCCCAGAGTTGGGAACTCCAAGAGAAGATGCGCGAACCCTTTTCATTCCAATCTGCTGAGCACTTGCTGTGTGCCTGGTCTGTGCAGGAGCCTCACTCATATGGGCATCTTTCCAGCACCCCAAGGTGGTATTCAATGCTCCTACACTCAGGCCAAGGCCCAATCTAGAGACCAGTTAATGCATTACAGTGCAGTCATATCACACACCTGTCAAAAAGGAGAAGGCTCTACATGTGATGGATTCAAGGTACAGGTGCAGAACAGCATGCACCATTTGCCTATGAAGAGGGAGAAATATATAGGTATTTCTTAGAGACACAGAAACCACCTCTGGAGGGAGACACTAGAAACTGGTAATAGTGGTTGTCTCTGAGAAGGGGATCTAGGTGGCTGCCAGGCAGGGTTGGGAGGGAGAGGCTTTACTACATGCCCCATCCCATGTCTGAATTTTTTTATCATGTGTAAGTATTAGCCTCTTTAATTTTAATAGGGTAGCAAAAGTTGCTCATCATAGTACCTAACAGTCCAATCAATGGAATATTTTACAGCTGTCAAAATGTCAAAGCCTATCTGTGTACATAAACCCTCCTTGGCTCCCATCTCTCTTAATAGAAAAAGCCACTCTTTTCACTACACCAGGAGGCTCTGCAGAGTCTGGCCTTTGTGGCCCCTCTGAGCCAAACGAGGTATCACCCGCAATACACCGGGCATGGTCCAGCTTCAGTGACTTTGCATGTGACGCTCCCTTTTCCCTGAAATGTTCTCCAAGATGGCCTCCAGGCTCATCCCCTCATCTCTTCAGGGAAGCCTTCTCTGGCACCATTTCATCCCTCACCCCTCTTTCCTCCAGTCTCAGACTCCTTATCCCCTCTCCCTGTTTGACTTTTCTCCCCTGCACTCACCACTACCTGACATAGATTTTGCTGATTGCCCTTTAGACCAGAGGTTGGCAAATACAGCCCGTGGGCCAAATCCAAGCTGAGGTTTGTCTTGGTATGGCGAGAGGGCGCACAAGGGGGGTAGGGGGCAGAGAGAGAGGGAGGAGACGCCCCGCTAAGCAGGGAGCCTGACCCAGGACTCGATTCCAGGACCCTAAGATCATGACCTGAGCCGAAGGCAGATGCTTAACCCACTGAGCCACCCAGGTGCCCCTAAATCTTACATAAAAGTTTATTTAGGTAATCTCTACCCCCAACATGGGGCTTGAACTCAGGACCCTGACAGATCAAGAGTTGCATGCTCTACCAACTGAGCCACCAGGCATCCCTAAATATTACATTTTGTCAATAAAAAAACTTGTGGAAATGTGTTTTCTCTTGTTACAGAATGTCCTCTGTACATTCTGTACAGAATGTACGCCCAGGACAGAATGTCTTCACTACTGAGGCTTCCAAAACCTAAATATTAACTCTCCGCTCTACATGGCTCCACCTGGGCAGGAACTGGCTCATTCACTACTGTGACCTGCACACCTCACCAGCACCTGCTTTATAGTAGGTGCCTAATAAATATTAGCTGAATGGATGAATGAACCGCAAGACTTTAAGTGAAAAAATTCAGGGGTACAGTATATCTAATAGGCTGCCTTTTGTGCAGAAGTAAGTAAGATAATATCCACCGTGTAGGTCCAGACTATCTGTGAAAGGTGACCCAAGAGTTTGGTTGCCTCTGAGGAGGGAAATGGACAGGGGTGGGTAGGAGGCGTCTTTGCCTCCTAACCTTTTCTGGAGGGTATGAATGTTTTATTTCGGATACACGTGTCACAATTTCAAATAAACTACTTTTTCATGAAAACAAAAAACAAAAAACCACCCAGCCACCAGACTGCCTCTGAGACAGTTTCTTCATCTATTCAATACGGGCAATAAGAAGGGGGAGTTCTGGAACCATCCTGGGGAACCAGGAAGAGGTGATCAGCCTGGTTAAAAGGCAGTTTTCTGAGGCCTCAAGGGTGGCAGGTATATGCGGGCTGAGTGATGCCCTGGAGCCAGACGTCCCTCCACACCTGCCGAGCTGGTGCTCCAGGCCTGTGACAGGTCATCCCTGGGATCTCTCCTAGGTGCAGAGTGTACCCTCCCCCACTAAACTCCCTGTGCATTCACCACCAGGGGCACACACACACACACACAATCTTTCAAACTACTATCTCTCAAACTATCTTGCACACTAATTTGGCCTTGGCAGCCTCGCCCCTTGGACTGGACTGCTATCACCCTGTTATCTCCACCTTTCTGGCAGAAGGCTGAACCTGTCTCTAGGAAAAGCCCCAGGAGCCTCCTCTATGCCCCACCCACACCCACCTTTCACACCTGTAGACCCCTCGGCCTCTCTGAACCTTGCATGTGGGAGATATTGCCAAGCAGGGGAAGTGAATGCAAATGATTTTCTCAAGTCAGAGTCAGCTCTTAGCTGCAGACTCAAAATAAAATCCAAACCCTGCTCATGGCCCCCAAGCTGCTCTATCACCCCGACACTCCCCCTTGCTCATCCAGCCTTGCTGGCCTTCTTTCCGCTCCTCTTCACCCAGGTTCTTTCCCATAGCAGGACTTTTGCCCTTACTGCTCATCTGCCCAGAACGCCCTCCCCAGCTCTTCCTAGAGCTGGCCTCAGCTCAGGCATCACCTCAGAGACACTAATGTCACCTCACTCCCCCATCTGTCACACTGGCCCATGTGGATTCCACAGCAAGCCCTGAGTGGTAGGCAAGATTATTAGCCCCGTTTTATAGATAAGGAAACTGAGGCTCAGAGGTCAGATACCCCCAAATCACAGTGAGCCACAGAAGGTAGCTGGCCAAGGAGGCTAGGCTATTGTGATAACCCAGCAGGACACAAACAAGGTCTCTGTCCCTGTGGAGCTCACAGGTGAGGGAGGAAGACAGGAACAGGCAACTCACCAGCCCCAAGGGACGCAGGGTGAGTCAGCGGACTGAGATCCAAACCGACTCCAGGCTGAGGTCACAGGATGGGCAGGTGAGAGGGGAAGGGAAGTCGAGAGGACATTCAGGCAGCAGTGACCAGTGGCCACCATGATTAAGAAGCCCAGGAGCAGATGAATGTTCCAGGATGTGAGAACAGTTCAGGAAGGCAGACCCCAGGACCCTGCCAGTACTTTTTAAAACCAAAAATGTTTAAGTGGAGTTTAGGAAATCGTGATGTTTTTAATATTTGTATTTATATTAACACATATACACAAATTACTGCAGAGCACAAAGCTGGGGCCCCACCTAGTTCTACCACCCAGAGTTGTGGGACCTAGACAAGTCCCTTCCCCTCAACTACAACCGCTACCCAGGTCAGGAGCTAAAACCTCCAGAGCTACCTCAGAAGCCCTCCGTGCACACGTGTCTACACACACACTCACCCCTCTATCCCAACTTCACCTTGCTGCTCTCACTGATCTTGGAGACAGGGTTTCCAGATAAAAATACAGATGCCCAATTAAATTAGAATTTCAGATAAAGAACAAATATACTTTTAGTCTAAGACTGTATGGGACAGACTTATTCTTTATCTGAAATTCAGAATTAACTGGGCTTCCTGTATTTTCATTTGCTAAATCTGGCAGCCCTACTTGGAACCTGGCTCCAAGGGGCACAGCACAATCTATAACGAGCCCCATCAACATGCAATTAGGTTGCTTCTCAAGAACAATGGTCCCACAAAAATCCCTGCATTGAGGACTCTGACCTTACCTACAGCTGTATCTGTAGGGTGTGTTCCAAAAAGTGACTCAGTCACTTCTCTGCTGGGATTCCTGTGGCCAGGCCACTGGGGCCTCTACGCCTCACACAGGCTCCCTCTGTCTCCTCAGGCATGCTTCTTTCTCTCCCGGCTCTGCCTGTCTCTGTCTCCCTGTTTCTGCCTCTCTCAACCCTGCTCTATTTGATCCAGAAGCTCTGCATTATAAAACAGACAAGGAGGCAAAATGTATTTGCAAGGATGCTCACTCTGGCACAGTCTAGAACAATCTAAATACCCATTGGTAAGGAAGTATGGCCCATCCTCACCAGGAGCATCACGCAGCCATTAAAATAAACACGACACTGACATGGGAAGATGTGGGTGGATACATCTTGGAGTGAAAATGCATGTTACAGACAAGTAGAACATTCGCCTATTTTAAGTTTTAGTCAGAAGTATGGTGACTCAAGCACATGTAAGTATTCCACTATTGACGGGATGGGTTGTCCGGGTGTCTGTGGGGTGGGGTGAATGGTTTCGACTTTCTTCTTTATATTTTTCTGCCCTACATGTCTTCTGTTAACAATAAGCATGATTTTTGACACTGTGCCTATCTGCTTTATAATTTTCAATACTGTGCCTATTTCCTGTCCTATTTACATATTTATACACAGGCACCACTTTTTTCTGAACCATTTAAGAATAAGAAACATCATGTCCTTTACTTTTAAACTCCTCTATGCATACCTTTTAAGAACAAGGATATCCCCCTTATGTAACTGTACATACAACTGTCAAAATTGGGAAATCTAACATTGATAAAATACTGTTCCTTATTCCACAGTCCACATTCCAATGTCAGCAATTGGCCCAATAACATCCTTTCTGGTAACCCCCACCTATCAGGGCTCCAACAGGAATCATGTAGCATGGCTACCAGCCATCACACCTCTGTAGGCTCCTTTAATTGGACCTTGACAGTTAGGAAAAGTTCTGGCTGTTCTGCAGAATGTCCCTCAATTTGGATGATTTGCCTGATGATTCCTTAGGATTAAAAGTTTTTCTGCTGGGAACCTCAGAAGTGGTGCTGTGTCCTCAGTGCATCCCATCAAGTGACCCATGGTTTGTCCCATTATCAATGATACTACCTTTAATCACTTGGTGAAGGTGTCTGCTAGGTTTCTCCACTACAAAGTCACTAATTTCTCCTTTGTAGATAATTTGTGGGAGATCATTTGAGACCAAACACTTTAGATGACTTTTTTTTAAAGATTTTATTTATTTATTTGACAGAGAGAACACAAGCAGGGGGAGGAGCAGAGGGAGAGGGAGAAGCAGGCTCCCGCCAAGCAGAGAGCCCGACGTGGGGCTCGATCCCAGGACCCTGAGATCATGACCTGAGTCGAAGGCAGAAGGCAGACGCTTAACCAACTGAGCCACCCAGGCGCCCCTAGATGATTTTTAGAATCAGAAAAGGTATCGCTAAAGTCTTATGACCTCTAAGGACTAAGCTTGTCCACCTGATTCTAAACATCACCTGAGTTGCTGCCCCACCCAAGCTACAAGAGGTTTGTTGTAACACTAGCCTGCCTTACATTATATAGGGATTTCCTAAATTAGCCTAAGGATGCATTTTACCTGAGGTTCTTTCTACAAGATACAGACTCCCAGGCCCCACCCACGCCTACCAATCAGAATCTCCAAGGGAAGGGCCTGAGAATCTATTTTATAGTAAGTGACTCCCAGGTAATTCATGTCTTCAGGCCTAGTTTGGGAAACACCCCACTTAATAATAGCATTTAGTCATCAAACATTTGCAGCTGCTAGCTGCTTAGGAAGTGCCAGGCATTGGGTGGTCTCAGGAAGGGATGAAAAAATAGTCGTAACATTGGTAGCTCATTTATTAAGCATTAAGCACTTACTTTGTCCCAGGCCCTGTACTGTAGCTTTACGTGATTAAACTAGGTTCCCATAACTCTATGAGGAAGACACTTATTAACCCCATTTCACCAATGATAAGGAAACCAAAGCAGAGATCAGAGCTAGCAGTGTGGGTGCTGGGAACAGGGGGCTGTGCAGCGTGCCTGAGACCATGCATCTGATCACACCTCCACGCCGCAACACTACGTCGTTGGGTCCCTGCTTGAGCAAATTACTCCTCTGCGGCCTCCACTTCCTCATCTGTGTAATGAGAATGCTTTTAGAGTCTCTCCTGAAGGGCTGGTTAGGAGGATTCAATGAGATTGACTTTTCCAGAGTAACCTGAGTGCCTGGCTTTGATCACCTTTCAGGAATTAGAGGATTAAATCAAAATTATTTGAGGGTGGGCACTGTGTCAGGAACCAGGGATGAGAAGGATTATCATCATCATTACTCCTGTATTCATAGCGCCCGCTGAGTCCCCGATGGGATGCTCAGCAGACAGGAAGGAAGGTCAAGTGATAAGGAGATGAATACAGGCAAGAAAGCATCCAGGGACCAGATCGAGGGCCTGGGCAGATAAGGCTTCCAGCAGGCAGCGGCCATCTTATCTCACCTGCCAGCCGGAGACTCGCCCCCTCTGCCCAGCAAGGCTCTACTCCTGCACTTCCACTTTGAGGGCCAGCCTTCCTGCGGACAGCGGGGCCAGTCCCAGGCTCTAACAAGACACTGCCCCCTTCAGGCTCTCCCCTACCACCACACAAGCCCCTACTTCTGGGCAACAGAAAGGAAGTACCATTGTAAAAGAGCCCCCTTTTACAAAAGTTCCATTTCAATGCTAGGAATATTTATTGAAGGTACTTGGGGCCAGAAGCACACAAGATGGGCACAGTCCTTGCCTTCAAGAGCGTAACTTCTTAGTATGGGAGAACAAGTAACTGCACAAATAATAACTTAATGAGAAGGTGTGAGCTGCCTAGCACATAGCAGATGTTCAGAACATTTATTGTGCTAATACACACTGAGTAGGGTTTACAGACTTAACCAATAAAAATACACAACACCCGGGGCGCCTGGATGGCTTAGTTGGTTAAGCATCTGCCTTCGGCTCAGGTCATGACCCCAGGGTCCTGGGATCGAGCCCCACGTCCAGCTCTCCGCTCAGCAGGGAGCCTGCTTCTCATGCTCCTGCTGTGTCCTCCCTCCCTCTCTCCCCCTCTCTCTCTCCAATAAATAAAATCTTAAAAAAATTTTACACAACACCCAGTTAAATGTGAATTCCAAACAAGTAACTTTTCAACATGAATATTCCTGGCATTCATTTCCTGACTTGAGCAAATTATACTTCTGTGAAATATCAGACACATATTTACACTAAAAAGTTATTTGTCGTTTGCTTTAAATTAACATTATCTGGGAGTCCTGTATCTTACCCAAATATTGAGCAATGGGGTCACAGAGGTAAATAAGACAAGAATCCTGACCTCAGGGAACTTATGCCATAGTAGGGGTATTTATGGAAGAGTTTAATAAATACCCTGATTAGTACCAGGAACATCAGACATGAAATTCTGATCTAGACATCCAAACCGCAACTAGGAGGCAAAAACAGTGGGGGGAAGTGGCGGGGGGGGGCGGGGAATACAGCAGCACCGAATATTCCAGAGGGATGGTGGGAGACAGGACACACCTGAGGTGCAGAAAGGCTCATATGATCAGAGCACAGTGAGTGCCAGTGTCAGGAGCTGAAGCTGGAGAGGCAGGTAGGGGCAGAACACAGGGGGCCTGGAGGGCCATGTCCAGGTGTTGGGGCTTTATCCGAGGGTATCTGGAGCCTTTGAAGGGTTTTAAAGGATATGATCCTTCTGGCTGTTTGGTGGAAGATGCACTGAATGTTGGCTAGAGAACACTGGAGGCCAGAAGGAAAGTTGTGGTGGTAATTCAGGTGAGATTATGGTGGGTTTGAGATGCTGGTGGCAGTAGGCAGTAGGCTATGAGAAAACACAAGTGCATTATATGTGAGCTAAAATCAGCACAACAGTGAGAAAATACAAGTGCATTATATGGGAGCTAAAATCAGCACAACAGTGAGAAAATACAAGTGCATTATATGGGAGCTAAAATCAGCACAATTTTGTAATATGGGGTGTTAGGGGGGACAAAAGAGTTAAAGATGATACTCGGGCTAACTCTAGAGCCACTGGAGGGATGGCGTCCTCACCTCCCCTAAAGTGGTGGGAGAAGGACCTAGCATGGGGTGTGGTAGTAAGAGGGCAGATGATGAGTTAGTTTGGGCTATGCAGCACTGAGGATGCCCTTCAGTCATGCAATGGACAGCTCTGTGAAGAAGCGGGCTCTGTGGGCCTGGAGCTCCAGAGAGCTGTCTGCTCTAGAACTATGGGTCTGGGCCCAACAGCACGCAGACAGTAAGGAAAGCCAAGGGAAGAGTGGAGAGTGGGGGAGGGAGTCTGCCTGGGGACAGGGTGTGGGGTGAGATGGAGTCTAAGGCAGAGTCTGAAGAACTCCAACAGCTAAGGGAAGGGAACCAGGAGGTGGCAACTGCCAAGGAAAAGGAACGTGGCAAAGAAATAGGAAGAGAAATCAGATGGTGTCCCAGCAGAAAAGCCAGCAGAAGCAACTGTTTCTAAAAAGAGGGGTGGGTCACGAGCACTAAATAGGGTGAAGATGGAAACGGAGGACTAACGTGTCTGCTGGAGTTAGTAACAGGCCTTGTCTTTGGTGAGGGGCAGGGTACAAGGCGTATGTGGGAGCAGTTCAGGGGTAAAGTTGGGAAGTAGCAGAAACTGAAGCAGTGCGCGAGAACAACCGGTTCAGGACGTCTGGGTATGAACAAGAAGGAGAGCTATGGGCCAGTAGTGGATGGTGGAGGAAACCCAGTCATGTTCAAATGCTGTTTGGGAGAAGAGCCAGTAGGAGGAGACACTCAACTCACAGGAGAGCAAAGTACCAGGGGGAGAAAAGGTCTAGATGATACTGTAAGCCCAGGGACTTTGGGCTTCCGGTTCCCTTATAAAGTGAGAATATTTACTATTTATTAAATGGCTACCATTTATTAATCTCTTCCCATGAACACTTAATCAGTTTGTAATTATACACTGGATTAATGTGTGAATCCCCGGTGCCTAGCACAGTGCTGACACATAGTAGGTGCTCAGGCAATACCATGTATGTCTGAGTATGAGGAAATGTCCTTCTCCGATAAGGAAATTTGAAGAAGTGTTTTTGGCCAAAATGAACGTTAGAGCTTTCACCACTGCAAATGAAACACTCAGATGTCTCATTTTTCCTTACTTCATACATCTAAATCAGACGCAGAGATATTCTGTCTACTCACACATTTTAAGGACTCAGTTGGTCCACATTTTAAGGACTCAGTTGGCATGAAAATAACAAACGTCATCAGAGTAATCTCTTAGTTATGTAAAGCATGCCAGGCACATCCTGGAGTTGAGAGCTGGCACCTTCTCTGTGTGCGAGGGAACGTGGAAGTCTTATCCCAAGTTCAAAGCACCCATTCCATCCCTGATTCCCCCACAACTGCCGCTCTTGGAGTTTTCCCTCCAATTCAGAAAGGCACCTCTGCCCACCAAATCGTGTAGGCCCCAAACCCTGGTGTCGTTCTCGACCCCTCACTTGTGTTCACACTTCTCTTTTAGAAAACACCTTCAGACAACCGCCACTACTTCGCCGTTCTCCTCTGGACTCCTGCGGCCGCCGCCTTCCTGGTCTCTGCTTCCACCTTCCCCACTGTGGACCCTTCTTCCACATGCAGCCAGAAGATTCCTCTTTAAACCCAGGCCAGGTCTTGTCACTCAGTACCTCCAAAGCTCCCATCTCAGCTACAGAAAAGCCCCAGATCTGCCCTCCACAGCCTCTGTGCTGACACGCTGCCTCTGGCACGGCCTCATGACAGCCCCATCACTGCAGTGGCCCAGTGTCACACACATGCTCCCACCTCAGGGCCTCTGAACTGGTTCCCTCCAGGAATGCTCTTCCCCCACCTGGTCAACAGGCTTGTCCCTTATCTCATTCAGGTCTCAGATCAAACGTCACTTTCCTGACCTGTCTTGGATGACAAGGAATTTCAAAGGACAGCCACCGTGTGTAATGTCAGACCTGGAGGAAAGGGAGGCACAAATGGTGACTTCCTGATGTGCAACTAGAGTGCAGGACTTAACTGGAACTTAGCCAAAGGTGGAGGTATGAAGGCGGGGGGGCAGGAGAACTCTTGGATCACCGGCTCGAGCACTCACTGGTACCGTCCACAGTAAAAGGGAATGACACAGAAGAGGGAGAGGCATGGAGGGAGGAAACTGGAGATGCTGAGTTCAGTCCGGGCCGTAGTAAATCTCGGATTCCTATGGGATTGGGATTGCAATAGCTATGCCCAGGATAAGTCTAGTAGCTGAGTGCCACAGTGAGTGTACACAACGTGGCAGGCGCGCGCCAGGCTTGTGCTGCTTCTTGAATCCCTTATATCCTTAAAAGGCAGCTATGCCTGGAAACGTCCTAGATAAAAGCAATACTTCTACGTTTGTTTTAAATACACGTAATTAAAAATAAGTAGACATCTGAGTAGCTCATTTGCAATGATAAAAGTTCTTATGTCCAGGGGTGCCTGGGTGGCTCAGTTGGTTAAGCGACTGCCTTCGGCTCAGGTCATGATCCTGGAGTCCCGGGATCGAGTCCCGCATCGGGCTCCCTGCTCAGCGGGGAGCCTGCTTCTCCCTCTGACCCTCCCCCCCTCATGCTCTCCCTCATGCTCTCTCTCATTCTCTTTCAAATAAATAAATAATCTTTAAAAAAAAAAGTTCTTATGTCCAATTTGGCCAAAAAATGAATGACTTCCTTATATTCAGGCATACAGGCTATTTACACTAAGCACCTTTTATGTGCCAGCACAGTGCTAGGCACACATTCACCAATTATATAATCATAAACTGACAAGTAAAGGATTAATAAATGGTAGCTATTTAATAAACACTTAACACCTCCTCCTTTATAAAGACACCAGAAGCCAGAAAATTATTCCCATTTCATTGTAGAGAATCAGGTTCAGAAAGGGAAAGTATTTGCCCAAAGTCCCACAGCCAGTGGCAGAATGCAGAGCTTACGCATGCCATGACCTCGGATCTTAATGCACAAAACTTTACTGCAACACCTCAGGGCTGCTGCTAAGTCATCAGAATGGAGCCGAAGCCACGTGTCCCTTGATTCAAGGAGCATGGTCATTTCTCACCTCACCAGAGCTCCCAGCTGTGAGAAGGAAGGGTTGTGTTCATTTTCCAGAGAGGACAAGCTTGGTTAGGCCCAGTTGGTGAAGTGTCAGAGCTAAGATCAGAGTCAGATGGGACTCGTGACAGACAAGCACTTCCCGTTAGAAAGAGCAACAATCTTCTGGAGCCGCCGCAGGCCTAGATTTCAGCAAAAGGTGGTTAATGAAAACAGGCATTACAGCTTGCCAATTGGATAAATTATGAAATTTATTTATATTTCACCATTTAAAAGCCAGAACATAACAAATTTCACTTTCCGGAAAGTCATCTTATTAGAAATACATGAAGTGCACTTAATACAAGGAAATCGGTTTCTTGGTACCACCAGTGAAATGGACACACTCTCATCCGTTCCCTCAAATGAAGGCTTTGTCAAATTTCCCTCCAAACTTAGACCTCTCAATTCAGGAGGTCAGAGTGAACTTTTTCCAGAAACTACAGTGAAGACATGGACCTTAACATTTGGGCCCTCCCAAGCAATATCACATTAGAAAAAATTATTTTGCCCCCAAAGTGCGCTGTCTTTGCTGGTTACCAGGCATCTGCAGCCCCGACTGGCAGAGGGAGAGGCCCCCAACAGCACTACACACAGGCCCAAAGCGCGCTGTCACTTGCAACCTCAGCCACTGACCAGAAAAACTTTCCATGCTCAGTGTAGAGAGGTCTGACACAAAAAAGTAAACCTAAAGCCACATGCCTTTTGGTCAATCAGAGGTTCTGCTCCTACATATCAGACCGACAGCTCTTAGCCTTGTATTTATTAATATTCGTGAAACATGGTGAACTTCAAGTTTCTTGAGCTATTAACAAAGCAAGCTTCCAGTAGACAGTTTCCATCAACAAATGCTCACAGGAGACATGTCTGCCTTCTGAACAGTGTGTCTTGTCAAAAAGAGATAGCAGGCTGTGATACTAGATTTCCTATAACCTCTGCTTTAGAAGGCAGGTTTTCACACACTGATTTACATGTGGAAACCATCTGTGATAGAAAAGCAATACTCAGTTTAATCTAAGTTACCAAATAAAAGATAAATTAACTATAGTATCCACTGGGGCCTCTAAACCTCTTCCTTTTCATTTGAGGACTCCTCATGCTTCAAGGACAAGAATGTAAGCAGGCTCCAAATAGAGAGGTAAACACGACTCAGTCATTTGAAAATACGGCATTAGTTTGAAAATCAGAACCAAAAAGTTATGGTCCTCACACTGCTCTTAGCTGACCCTCCTCCCCACTTATGGATAAATGCAGTTTAACTTTCCTAACCTAGAAACACTTATCCTCACTAAAAATATATGGTTACACCTTATCCTAAAAAGGCACCATGCAGGCATTTAAGACTGAACCAGTTAATTCTAAGGGTGTGCAGGAGTGGTAGGAAAATATCATTAATCAAAACTTCCAGCATCAGATCATGCTAAACCCAGAACATTCACCCCAACAGGTCTTTTGAAATGTTTCCCAGGAGGTAATCCAGCTTTTGGCAGCTGCTGCTAAGGGCCAATGAACAAGAACTTCCAGAGCACAGAAGGAGCTCCATCACCAATCGGATACACACACCTCAGGGACAAGGAGAGAAGATGCTGGTCTCATTTGTGCTATTCATGACCCAGAAAAGGTCCTGGCTGGCTCAGAGGACCTCAGAGACGAACACTAGATGGGAGGAACAAGTGTGAAACAAGGATAGGTGGAGAAGCTGGGTTCTCTTCCAGAAGAGGAAGCAGAAGCTCCAGAAAGTAGCTGAAGAGCAATCAAAGACCAGACATGTGACAGAATGAACAGGAGGGAAGACCCCAAAGGAAAGGACGGCTCTGACCTGGAGACCTCTTTCTCTGTCAGAAGGGACCCTATCCTAACACCACAGCTCACTTCCAGGTCTGTTGTACATTTAAGGTGTATGAGCCTAACACACAATGGAAGCTCTGGAACAGGAGACGGACAGCAGAGGCTGCTCACTGATCGACGATGGAGCGCTGCAACACCTGAGTCATCATGTCCTCTTCATCAACATCGTAATCCTGTGGGCGAAACACAGACACTCGGCCTCAGCACCAGTTAAAGCCACAAAGCCTCACGGTCAGCAGGAAAAGTGGGGCAGCCCAGGGATGACGGGCTCTAGAGGCGACCGCCCCAGGACCGATCCCGGCTCCAGGGTGAGATGCCAGCCACGTAACTGGGGGCAAACTGCTGGATCTCTCTGTGCCTCTGCTGCCTCATCCTGACAGTGAAAATACTGACGGCTCCCTCGCACAGGCACTAGGAGGACCAGAGGGCATCTGCATGGAGAGCGGCACAGACCAAGTGCTCAAACGGGAGTACGCTGGAATCAAACTTGCCTTTTTAATTCAATGAGGCCAAATTATCTACTTGGGTAGAACTTGGGAATCATATTCCTCTTCACAGCACTAACAAAAAGGACAGTTATTTTGAAGTCTGAACCTCAGACACTCTCTTAGACTGAGAATAAATATTCTTATGACAACTTAGGAAAGAGTCATGCTTTTCTTCCTAGGTCCTGAAATACAGCCGTTAAGACTGAATACTACTGAGCGCCTGGGTGGCTTGGTTGGTTAAGCGACTGCCTTCAGCTCAGGTCATGATCCTGGAGTCCTGGGATCGGGTCCCACGTTGGGCTCCCTGCCCGGCGGGCAGTCTGCTTCTCCCTCTGACTCTCTCCCCCTCTCATGTGCTCTCTCATTCTCTCTCTCAAATACATAAATAAAATCTTTAAAAAAAAAAAAAAAAAAGACTGAATACTACTCTAAAATCCTCATGACGTATATCTATCAACAAACAAACGGTTTACCTGGAGCAGTTGGCCAAATTTATCTATTACTATTATGCCAAAACAACAGTGGGTCCCTTCAAAACCGCTCAGCTCTAGGGAAAGGATACCAACTGGATGAACACCTTTGGCGAGTGGATGTG
Organism: Callorhinus ursinus; assembly: GCF_003265705.2. Taxonomy (NCBI): domain Eukaryota; kingdom Metazoa; phylum Chordata; class Mammalia; order Carnivora; family Otariidae; genus Callorhinus; species Callorhinus ursinus. The sequence goes on from NW_027397115.1 coordinate 8,650,223, forward strand.
CTTTGTTTGACCTGAAGTCCTTTAAAAAAATTATGAGTTATTTCCTATGACATTCTGCCTTTCCAGCTTCTTGGGGTTGGGGCAGGTGAAGAGACAGGCAATACTATCCCTGTATCTCCACACGCTAACGATCAACTGGAGCTGATGGCAGCATAACACAGGTCAGATACTGTCCAATTTGCAAATCCTCATGAGGACCACTGCCATTACTTGCCTGGTCCCCATGAGCATTTGAGCTTTGGGATCCTAAGCCAGGTTCTATAACAGGTAAAAACTACACATACCAAAACAAAGTGGGGAAATTTTTTGGGAAAAAACAGAAATACACTTTCACTATGTTTCACTGCAGATGACTGGCCAGTTCACCTTCTTAAATACCACACAACAAAGGCTCTGGCCACTCACCGGGTTCACCAGTATGGACCACACAGCTGCTGTTCCAGGGAGCCCATCACATCAGTGACAAAACTCAACAACAGGACCCACAGTTCTCCAGGTAAGAGAAGGGAGTTCCCCCAGGGGAAGGATCAGGGCCCGGGTTCCAGACTCACCACAAAAGTGTCGTAAGAAAACTGGTGCCGGCGCTGGATGTGCTCTATGAAGTTGGCGCTGCGGTAGTTGGGGTCTCCCCAGGGCATTGAGGCACATATCGGGCAAACCTTTCAACAAAGAAGCACAGTCTTAGGCACCTGACATTAAAGCTGACATTAGCCCTCTGTGGCCTCTATCTGGCCTCCTTTCCTCCAGGGCAGCTTTCCTGACACACTGGTTTAGGGCCTGGCCACTCCTTCATACGTACATTCATAACCCAGAAAGCACCGTCAGCCTCCTCGGGTCAAATGAGAGATGAGAGTGCATAAAGGCTTCAGCCACCATACCACCCTTTTCTGAACCTTTACTGTGACCAGGATGTGTGTCAGCTCAGTAGGGGCCTAGACTCTGGCTGTCTGACCCAGCACACAAAATGATCCAAAAGCACAAAGAAAACCAAGGAAATGACAGATGAACCATATCCCGAGGAAGTAAAACACAGCCTTCTGTGCTATTTTTACAAAGTCAATGCTCAGATGAGAGGGCTGAGGCTGAAAAGCCCTCATGTAAGAAGTCGATTTGGGCCTTGAAGACTGGGAGGTATTTGGAAGGACAAAGAGAACATGAAAGGGTGCTCCAGAAGACAGGAAGTGGCACAGAGAGGCCAGGGGATAGCAGTATAGGCCTACAATGAGGCAATCAGTCTGGCTAGAATGGAAAATTCACAGATGGACAGAGAGGAGCTGGGCCAGGGGGAGCAGCAGGCCTAAGCGGTCGGCTTGGAAATGGAACCCCACCATTTACAAGGAAGATAGGGCGACAAAAGGGACTGGCAAGAGATCAGTCTGAAATGGTAGAAGACTCCTTGGTAGAAGGAGCCGGCCGGGCTGGCAGCTATAGCTGTGGGGCTGGAAGGTGGGTCGGGTCCAGAGACTGAGAGGTGGTGGCTTCCAATGGGAAGGGCTGAAACATTAACAGTTAAAGACTCTGTAGATGGAAAATAAATAAAATCTTAAAAAAAAAAAAAAAAAAAAGGGCGCCTGGGTGGCTCAGATGGTTAAGCATCTGCCTTCGGCTCAGGTCATGATCCCAGGGTCCTGGGATCGAGTCCCACATCGGGCTCCCTGCTCCTTGGGAGCCTGCTTCTCCCTCTCTCTCTCCCCCTCTCTCTCCGTCTCTCATGAATAAATAAATAAAATCTTAAAAAAAAAAAAAAGACTCTGTAGATGGAGAGGGGACAGAACAGAGCATCAACAGCTGAAGGAAGAGAGGCTTCAACAGAGACAAAACAACCAGAGGGATTTCGGGAAGCCAAAAAAGGAAAAAAAGAGAAAATGAGGTCATAGTACCAAAACCACAGAGCACTCTAGCACTATCAGATTTATGAGCGCACTTAACCTTTAACCAAGTTAACCCAGGTCTAAGACTTTATCTTATAAACATAGATAAACACAGACAAAGATGTGTTAAAAATTTATGGCTACATCTATGAAAAACCCACAGCGAATATCATTCTCAATGGGGAAAAACTGAGAGCTTTCCCCCTAAGGTCAGAACGCGGCAGGGATGTCCACTCTCACCACTGCTATTCAACACAGTACTAGAAGTCCTAGCCTCAGCCATCAGACAACAAAAAGAAAGAAAAGGCATCCGAATCAGCAAAGAAGTCAAACTCTCACTCTTTGCAGGTAATATGAAACTTTACGTTGAAAACCCCAAAGACTCCACCCCAAAACTGCTAGAACGCATACATGAATTCAGTCAAGTGGCAGGATATAAAACCAGTCCACAGAAATCAGTGGCATTTCTATACACCAACAAGACAGAAGAAGGAGAAATTAGGGAGTCAATACCATTTACAGTTGCACCCAAAACCATAAGATACCTAAGAATAAATCTAACCAAAGAGGCAAAGAATCTGTACTCAGAAAACTATAGAATACTCAGGAAAGAAATTGAGGAAGACACAAAGAAATGGAAAAACGTTCCATGCTCATGGACTGGAAGAACAAACATTGTGAAAATGTCTATGCTACCTAGCTCAATCTACACATTTAATGCAATCCCTATCAAAATACCATCAACTTTTTTCAAAGAAATGGAACAAATGATCCTAAAATTTGTATGGAAACCAGAAAAGACCCCCAATAGCCAGAGGAATGTTGAAAAAGAAAAGCAAAGCTGGTGGCATCACAATTCCGGACTTCAAGCTCTATTACAAAGCTGTAATCATCAAGACAGTATGGTACTGGCAAAACACAGACACGTAGATCAATGGAACAGAATCGAGAGCCCAGAAATGGACCCTCAACTCTAATGGTCAACTAATCTTTGACAAAGCAGGAAAGAATGTCCAATGGAAAAAAGACAGTCTCTTCAACAAATGGTGTTGGGAAAATTGGACAACCACATGCAGAAGAATGAAACTGGACCATTTCCTTACACCACACACAAAAATAGACTCAAAATGGATGAAAGACCTAAATGTGAGACAGGAATCCATCAAAATCCTTGAGGAGAACACAGGCAGCAACCTCTTCCACCTCAACCGCAGCAACTTCTTCCTAGAAACATGGCCGAAGGCAAGGGAAGGGCAAAAATGAACTACTGGGACTTCATCAAGATAAAAAACTTTTGTACAGCAAAGGAAACAGTCAACAAAACCAAAAGACAACTGACAGAATGGGAGAAGATATCTGCAAATGACGTATCAGATAAAGGGCTAGTATCCAAAATCTATAAAGAACTTAGAAAATTCAACACCCAAAGAATAATCCAGTCAAGAAATGGGAAGACATGAACAGACATTTCTGCAAAGACGACATCCAAATGTCCAAAAGACACATGAAAAAGTGTTCAACATCACTCGGCATCAGGGAAATCCAAATCCAAATCTCAGCAAGATACCACCTCACACCAGTCAGAATGGCTAAAATTAACAAGTCAGGGAACGACAGATGTTCGGAGGGATGCGGAGAAAGGGGAACCCTCCTACACTGTTGGTGGGAATGCAAGCTGGTGCAGCCACTCTGGAAAACAGTATGGAGCTTCCTCAAAAAGTTGAAAATAGAGCTGCCCTACGACCCAGCAACTGCACTACTGGGTATTTACCCCAAAGATACAAATGTAGTAATCCAAAGGGGCACCTGCACCCCAATGTTTAGAGCAGCAATGTCCACAATAGCCAAACTATGGAAAGCACCAAGATGTCCATCAACAGATATATGGATACAGAAGATGTGGTATGTAGCTACAATGGAATATTATGCAACCATCAAAAAAAAAATCTTGCCATTTGCAATGACGTGGATGGAACTAGAGAGTATTATGCTAAGCGAAATAAGTCAATCAGAGAAAGATTTAAGTATCATATGATCTCACTGATATGAGGAATTTGAGATCAACACAGAGGATCATAGGGGAAGGGAGGAAAAACTGAAACAAGATGAAACCAGAGAGGGAGACAAACTCTTAATCTCAGGAAACAAACTGAGGGTTGCTGGAGTGGTGGGGGGTGGGAGTGATGGGGTGGCTGGGTGATGGACACTGGGGAGGGTATGTGCTATGGTGAGTGCTGTGAATTGTGCAAGACTGATGAATCACAGACCTGTACCTCTGAAACAAATAACACATTATATGTTAAAAAAAAAAAAAAAAGAAGATAGTAGGAAGGGAAAAATGAAGGGGGGAAATCGGAGGGGGAGATGAACCACGAGAAACTATGGACTCTGAGAAACAAACCGAGGGTTTTAGAGGGGAGGGGAGTCGGGGGATGGGTAAGCCCGGTGATGGGTATTAAAGAGGGCACATACTGCATGGAGCACTGGGTGTTATACGCAAACAATGAATCATGGAACACTACAAAAAAAAATTATGGCTGCATTTTAAAACTTAGCATGCAACATAATTTCCAACCTACAGAAAAGTAGATAATGCTTTGGTGACCCATCCCTTATCCCCAAAACCTAGATTTTAGTTTGGCACACTCATTTTGGCAAAAAAATGAGGCATTTTAAAATAAGACACAATATCTCACCCTTTACTATTTCAGTACAGTCCTCAAAATAGGTACTTCCCTTTACATATCCAATACTACTGTCCCACCTATCAATCAACAATAATTCTTTAGTAGCATTTAATATCCAGTCCTTACTCTAACTTCCTGATATGGTCTGAGACCAACCTTGATGTTCACCAATAAGGGACAGACAAGTAATGGGAAACTGTGAAGCTCATTAAAAAAGCAGATATACAGGGCGCCTGGGTGGCTCAGTTGGTTAAGCGACTGCCTTCGGCTCAGGTCATGATCCTGGAGTCCCGGGATCGAGTCCCACATCAGGCTCCCTGCTCAGCAGGGAGTCTGCTTCTCCCTCTGACCCTCTTCCCTCTCATGCTATCTCTCTCATTCTCTCTCTCAAATAAATAAATAAAATCTTTAAAAAAAAAAAAAAAGCAGATATACATGTCAGATATGGGGCAGATGCCAAGAATACTGATTCAGTGTGTAGAACGTGCTGTTATTTGCATAAAAAGGGGGACATACAAGAATCTCCTAAGGACATCTGAAAACTACAGACGTCTTTAGATTACATGATTGTGTATTTTTCCACACACAGCTGAGCTCTACTGACATGCCAGTGGGCACAACAGAGAACCGTTTCTGATGTTCTGATGTTCTGAAGCAAAAACTGGTTTAGGAGCCAGGACACCAGGTTCCAGTACTCGCTCCGCCGCTAACCAGCTCTACAACATAGTCAATCCGCTTAACTTGGATGGCACACAAATTTCTTCATTTACTCCCTTCTAAAAACCGCAGGGCAAGATGGTGGTAGGAAATGAATTCCAGTCTCTACATTTTACTTAACATCCATTATCCTTCTCATAATTACCAAAATAGTTAAGCTTATCTGGCAAACTTTAAAACAGAAAATGCACAGTGGGGGCGGGTGGGTGGTGTTTGTGTGTCTCTGCACACTTGCCTTTTCAATGAATGATCACTTATTAAGAATAACACCTAAAACATCTTGAAGAAAGAGCTGAAACCTTGGCTTTGGGTGTTTTTTACAAAATATAGCTCTTATTTGCCAACTGTGGCCAAAGAATGCACACTGTGAAGCCACTCCAGAATCACAGAAAAATAGCAGGTTCAATGCCCATTTCAGGTTGACATCTGCCTACAGAAAATTTCAATAGTCATCTATGTAATAAAGATATAAATGTTAGAAAGACAAATATTAAAATCAAATGGTAAGGCTGTTTATTTTTGAGAATAATCAATTCTGTGAGTGATCTCATGAGGCTGGCAAGCCACCATGGTGTGGTTTACTTTTAGATCGGGTCTATTTCTATTAAACAAAAATGGCAAATGGCAACATAATGCATTTATCATATCCAAACATAGAATAAAATGCAAGAATATAAAGAAATACTGGGAACTAATGGTATAGAAGGGAACCGGAAAACTAGGGGAAGGGGTCAGAGACACACTTTTTACAATGTGAACTGACTACATACAAAGAAAACGTATTTAAAAATTGCAAAGACGGGGCGCCGGGGTGGCTCAGTCGGTTAAGTGTCTCCTTCGGCTCAGGTCATGATCCCAGAGTCCTGAGATCAAGCCCCGCATCAGGCTCCCTCTCCCTGCTCAGCAGAAGGCCTGCTTCTCCCTCTCCCTCTGCTGCTTCCCCTGCTTGTACATGCACTCTGTCAAATAAATAAATAAAATCTTTTTAAAAAATTGCAAAGAGGTGACAGACAGCAAGGGCTCGAGAAGTCAGCTGGGACCATGGAGAATATGACATCAGCAGGGGTGGAAGCTGAATCTGGAGAGGATAAAGAAAAGGGTTCAAAGAGACAGCAGCAGCTAAAAAATGACAAGCTCGAGGGAAAAGATCAACCGAACACTATCTAGAGAGAGCACAGATCGAATATTCCTCCCACCAACGAGCCAGGGAAGATGGGCATGTCTGAAGGAAAACAAGAGTGAGGCGTGGGTAGAGAAACAAAGCTGAGGTAAGAAAAGACACGACACAGGACAGGGTAAGCCGCAGGAGCAGAGATAAGTCTTACTTTGGGCTGGGCCCTCTGCTCAGCCCTCTGCATGGGTCTGAGGACTCAGGCAGAGTCAGATTTGGAAAGGAGCCTTTTCCTCAACACAAAATGGAATGATAAGGACAAGAACCAAGGGCTGCAAATTCAAGTGCTCACAGGGACCAGATTAGTAAGGCACATGAGCAAAGGAGGACAGGTGTAAGCCCATCCCATCTAGAGGGGCAGCAACTACTCTAGGCCAGTTGGCTTTTTTTTTTTACTTTATTTTAAAGATTTTTATTTATTTATTAACAGAGATAGAGAGCACAAGTAGGCAGAGCAGCAGGCAGAGAGAGAGGGAGAAGCAGGCTCTCCGCTGAGCAGGGAGCCCAATGCGGGGCTCGATCTCAGGGTCCTGAGATCATGACCTGAGCTGAAGGCAGACGCTTACGAACTGAGCCACCCAGGCGCCCCATTAATTTTTATTTTTTATTTTATTTTTTAAAGATTTTATTTATTTGACAGAGAGACACAGCGAGAGAGGGAACACAAGCAGGGGGAGTGGGAGAGGGAGAAGCAGGCTTCCCGCTGAGCAGCTCGGAGCCGGATGTGGGACTTGATCCCAGGACCCTGGGACCATGACCAGAGCCGGAGGCAGACGCTTAACGACTGAGCCACCCAGGCGCCCCATAGGCCAGTTGGCTCTTGCCAGAACTTTCAGTTTCTCAAATGTAGACTATCAAGACTGAGAAATCTTCTGGTTTTTAAAGGTTAAAAGGGAAGTTAAAATGTGTATAGGCCACACATATCCCATGGACCGCCAGTCTGCGACCTCAGAGGTAAATCAGAGGGTTCCTGAGACAGGAGGAAGAGTGAAGAAAGGAATTCACACGTGATACTCTGAACTCAGTTAAAAGCAGGACTCAGTGTTACCTGGAAAGGATGAGTACGGGTCATGCCAGGAACTTAATGCACAGAGTCCCCAGAACAGCCACCAGGGAGTGCCGAGCAGCAACAGGGCCTGGCTGAAAATGACTTACAATGAGCCACACGGGCCAAGTTCCCTAGTGAGGGGAGTTGGGAAAAGCGGACAAGAGGGAATTTATCTGTCAAATCTGTCACAGCACAACAGTAAGAGCTTGGGGAGCCCAGGGTAAAAAGTGGCTGTATTGACCGGAATGTGGACTTGCTAAGGAGTTCAATAAAGTCAAGAGAAGATCTAAGGTATTCTCAAACAGGCTGGCTGTATCTTAAAATTTGCAAAAAAAAAAAAAAGAATGCCACTAGGCCTAATCCTATTCACAAAAGCTCATTCAAATACTAAAGTCCATGCACCACCTTTTAAGGCAAGGGAGCTGAAGCGTGCCCATAAAACTAGGTATACAGTTCAAAAGAGCAGTCTGAGATGGGAAAACTGAAAGAGAACTACAGAGGAGGTTCTATCAAGACCTAGCCTGTCAATGACATTAAAAGGGAAGGGGGCACCTGGCTGGCTCAGTCAGTGGAGTGCGTGACTCTTTTTTTTTTTTAAGATTTTATTTACAGAGAGAGACAGCGAGAGAGGCAATACAAGCAGGGGGATTGGGAGAGGGAGAAGCAGACTCCCCACCAAGCAGGGAGCCCGATGCGGGGCTCGATCCCAGCACCCTGGGATCATGACCTGAGCCGAAGGCAGATGCTTAACACCTGAGCCACCCAGGCTCCCAGTGGAGTGCGTGACTCCTGATCTCGGGGTTGTGAGTTCAAGCCCCACACTGGGCATACAGCTTACGGGGGGGGGGGGGGGGGGCGGGAAAAAGGAAAGGGTGATACTGCTGACATGGATCATATCCAAACATTAAACAAAACTCCGTGCCATTCTGTGATACTTAAATGTCAAGACTGATAAGCATTTTCCTAATAATTTCATATACATTCTCTTTCTCCACAACTATAAACTACTCTCAAAAGGAAAATGGTAGCTCTACAGGGGACAAACCTCGTGGACATCAAGGGACCCAAGTGGACATCAAGGGATCCAAGTTAACATTACCAACGACAGCGCCAACAGACATCACATAACCTCAGATGTGTCACCCAGAGGACACATTGCTTACAAAATGATGAAGAATCAGACAAATGCAAATTGAAGGACATCTTACAAAACAACTGGTCTGTCCTCTTTAAAAATGTCAAGGTAATGTAAGGCAAAGAAAAGCCGAGCCTTAGAGCCGTGACAACTACATGTAACACAAAGATCCAGAATTTGGGGGCAGAAGGATATTGCTATGAAGGATATTGCAATTATTAAAATTTCAAGGTATTCCACTTTTTTTTTTAAAGTAATCTCTCTGGCCAACTTGGGGCTTGAACTCACAACCCTGAGATCAGGAGTCACATGTTCTACCAACTGAGCCAGGCAGGCACCCCTACAATTGTTAAAATTTATACATGAATTCTCTATTAGTTATTAAATTGTGCCAATGTTACATTTCCTGAGTGTGACAAACACAAAAAATGTGATTTTGTAAAAAAATATTCTTCTAAGGAGATACATGCTGAAGTGAGTAGAAGCAAAAAGTCCTATCATCTGTAACTTATTACTGATTAGCAAAAAAGATGTACATATGGAGTATCATTAGGCAAATATGGTAAAATGTTATAAGACTGAATCTAGGTAAAGGGTACACAAGGAGCTCACTGTACTAATCCTGTTAATTTTTCTGTAAGTTTGACTTTTTTTCATAAAGAGGAAAACAACAAAACCTAGTTCCTCTTACCACAGATTTGGTATCCGTGCTATGGAATAACTTGCAGTGTTCCACTAGTCCTTCTTGATCAAAGTTCTTCTCGGGACAGTAAGGGCAAGGAAAGGTGTAACGGTTTGGGACATTCCTGGAAGATGAAAGGCAGGAAAAAAGGAAGAAAGCTCTCTGTGAGTACTTTTCCACACTTCAACCACTGTATCCTCCAAAAAAGGAGCAAAGTTCAATGTGTTATGACAGGGATTCTGACAATCACTTCAGAATCAGGTCAACTGTTGAAAATAACTTAACAGCAGAGCTATTACTTGAAGTGAGCAACAGAGTCCTCCACACTCTACCCCAAAAACAAAAACTGACATCAGGTGTAGCCAGATTAACAATTATACCTCCATTTTCCCAAACTCCTACAACTAAACCCTTGAACATGCAAAGTGTCCACTGTCTTCATAGCAAAGATAACCTCCGCCTGAGGGAGTGTTTTGAGTCATTTACCTTGGCTGAAGGGAGGCATCCTTGGTGGTGGCCTTCACACCTTCCATGATGTAATTCTGGTACTTGGAACAGGTAGCCACGTGTGCCCGGATCTTGGATAGGAAGAACTTGGACAGGAAGAATCAGAGCCCGTAAGTTAGTCAGGGCCGACATAGTCCCAAAGCAAGGTCAAGATGAAAACCAGATCTATTATCACCCTGGCAAACAATCTCACCAGACTCCTGGCTATGCTGATGGGGCTGAAAGCATGTTTGTTGCAGGGTTTTTGTTAATACCAAGGCTGATGTCTGACGTGACCAACCCAGGACATCTGCTTCCACTCAAAGTAACTCTTCTAGAGGTTTGCTTTTATTCAAGTTATGCTCTCTGCTCACATACTTCAAACCAGGGAAGGTTTAAGTTTTCTACATAGCATTTAAACTAGTCTCCTCACAGCAAGCCAAGAAGCACGTTTCATTATGTGCAGCAGTAAAAAGTAATCATTTAAGTAAAAGAGATAAGACCAGTAATTCTAGTTAAAGTACAGGATGCCAGATTGTGACAAATGATCTTTAAAAAACCAGAAATCTGAGTTCTATTTCTCCTATAAAATCTAGTCTTTGCAAGATGGAAAGAGAAAGAAAACCTAGAGGAGAGTGCTTCATCGCAGGTGTTCTAAAAGGAAAGAAAAAGTTTAAAGAATGAAGAGGAGAGGTAAAAGGAAGATAAACATTTTTGGAGGTATAGGACACCCGGAAATACAATACAATCATTAATCTTTAAAAATGAAGAAAAATCAGAAGTATAAAAAAAAAAAAACCATCATGCGTGCATAAAGATAAAGTAATGGGTGATTTCATTTCAATATCCTGAGTTTCGAAATTAAAGGAAACCACAATAAAAAAAGAAAGCTTCGTTATTTGAGCTCCAGCTTACCATAATGTTCTTTTCTGTCTTACCTCCAGCTAAAGAACTTGACTTCAAGTCACCAACCAAAGAGCTCCCAATTAAAAGGGATGGGAAATAGCCCTATTCAGAATGATAACCACTTTGTACCCCTAGTGCTAAATCACTCTGAAAGTAAGGAGATAAGGTATATCCATTCTATGGCCACTGATACTAATGTGTTAAAGTAATGAAACTGACATGTTAGGCTGTTTAGTAAGTCATTAAGTGAAAAAAATTTTCAAAATGAGAAAAATCTCTAGAATTAAAGTATGCTTCTATTTTGTAAAATTCCTATATCTGTGTTTATAAAAACCTTACGTCTGTGTTTGTCAAAAGGCAGAAAATGTTTTGCAGCCTTCTAAATTAAATCACTTTTAAAGAGGTAATCTCTGGAGTGGGGAACAAGCTTACATTATTTTGTATGTTTGTACAGTCCAAAATTAACAAAGTCCTGATTTCAAAACCTACAAGGTTCGGTCTATCTCTTGGAAAGTAAGACAATAGTATTTCTTCTTTATAATTATAATAGATGGTGAAATAAATACACTTGAGTCCAACATGATTATACAAAAGAGCATGGATGCATTTCAAATGTTAGGTATCGCTCTTATAATCACATCATTTCATAATGACCTTTATGTCATGATTCTTCCCTATCAAGTACTAAAAAGTTCAAATACTTTTGATATCCATTATGATACAGATTATATAACATTTCCCCTCAAACTCATGGCAGTAGGTTAACTTTTTTGAGATGCTGATCTCATTTTATGTTAAAAAAAATTAAGAAATAGCATCCTATCATTATATTCTAATGGAAATTATGCATCGTGTTTGGAAAAGTGGCTCTTTTATAGGGAAAAAACCAGGGTAACTGACTTCTATGGTTTTCAAAGCTACAATATATAACACACTAAACCAACTCTTAAAAAAAAAAAAAAAAAAGCAAAACCAATAGTCACTAAAATGAAATGGCACAGCCATTGCCACAGATAACTAGCATGCACACATGCTGTTAGTCACCTAGTCATGCTCTAACTTGAGAAACAATGTGGCAACAGCTCTGCGTTTTACCCCCTCTCATCAGAGAAAGACACTGACTCTTCCATTTTACTTCCACATACATTTTTATGGCAGCCATGGCAAGAAGTCTCTGTGCTCTCAATCTGCCGCTCGAGCTCCGCGGCTCGGACGCCAGGTGCCAGAGCGCTGCGACACACCCCACAGACAGGCTTCTTCGGCTTCAGACATTCCTGCAGGCATGCAGAGCAAAAGCTAGAACAAGACATACAGAGAACCTGCGTCATGCATCGTGGAGACAAGACAACAAAAATGGATAAACTTTTAAAAAGACATCAATGAATAATGGATTATAAACATATTGTTCCCTGTTCCTGATTCAAATACTGAGTCCTCCCAGGCCAGAAAGGGGGTAGGGGGAGTGTCCTGCCAAGAACACACAGGTCCACCAACAGAAACACACACAAACTGTCATGACACATGGTGAAAGGTGTTGTGGCATAATCTGCAAACCTTAGCACCTGCCACTGAGGAATCTTGGTGGGGTTTCCTGAACCTCAGCTTCTCCTCTGTGAAATGGAGATGGTAGTAGCTGCCTCTGAGATTACTGGGATGGAATACGTGTAGCAGACCCTCAGCAGACCACAAACAGGAGGTGCTATCCTTAGCGGTGAATATAAAGCTCTATGAGAAAACAAAGATAAGACCACCCAGCTGTGACCCAAGAAGGACGAGGCTGGTAAGACTTCAGAGACAGCATTCACAAAAGAGCCTTAAAAGAAAGAGCTCAGCTGGCAGAGGAATGTAAGAATACTCCAGGCACTCAGACTTAAAAATTCATGAGGCACCTAAGGAAATAAAAGTTTAACACCTTTCCTCATGAACAGTAGGAACCCAGATGTTTAAAGATATCAACAAGGCCAAGTCCGAGTTTTAGAAAAATAGCTGAGGTTATCATGAACAGAGTTGTTGGTTTTCAAATTTTTTTTATTTTTTTAATGTGAGGAAGGACAGGAGCCTTGAAGTAGAAACCAAACAGATGGCTAAGGCAAGGAATTCTGAGGGCCTGAGGCCACAGAGAATTAATTCAGGAAATGATTCAGAGTGGAGTCAGTAGTACTTGGGAACTTACTGAATTTGGAAAAGGAAAGTCAAAGAAGGCCAAGTTTCTATCCTGAAACCTATGTAGGGAGTGATGCTGAGATATGGTACATAGTGAGAAAGAACAATAAGGCATGAAAACAGCCTGGCTTTATACCCAACCTGACAGGTTTAAGGCAAGATAACAAAACCTGCAAGGAAGAACTCAGGATATATTAATCAAGGCTGACCTGTGCATGTAACAAATTTTTACCATCTCTAAGGATTTTCTTCCTCTTTGTCATAAAGCCAGATGTTAACTGCCACACAAAATAGACCAGGCTGAGAGAAAGTGAGGGGGCCTAGTGATTCACCACTGAGAGCATAGTGGAAAGTAAACAAAATCCCTGTCTTCATGATGCTTATATTCCAAAGTGAAGAAAAACACAAATGTTAATTTCTGATAGTGATTAAGTATAGGAAGAAATAAAACAAGGCAGAGATCAGCCGAGATGGATCATACTGAGCTTCTTTAAGGAGGCAATATTTGAGCTAAGACCTAAAACTATAAGGAGACAGCCACACAGACTGAACACAAAGAGATGATATACCAAGTGCAAAGGCAGAAAGGGAGGCCTTAGGGACCATGATGGGTAGACCACTGGGAGAGGGTAAGTGATTAGGTTGGAGAGGTAGAGGGCCTGTGGGCATCATTTGTTGTAACTCTTCTCAAAGGCGGATCACAAGAGGAACCAAAGAGAGCAGAGGGTCCCAGAGAAACCAAGCCCCGCTGGTAGATAAAAGCAGCTTCAAGCCTTCAAGCACACACCAGGATACAGCTCACTGACCAAATATTCACGAGCCACCTTGTGCCCGAGTCATGCCCAACATGCAAGCCTGCTTTTAAACAGTCCCTGTATCTTGGGCTTGCTTTCAGTTTCGCTTTCCTATTTCACAGGCCTTGATCTAGTTCAGCCTTCTAAGTGCTTCCATCCTTTCTTTCTGTTACAGTGCTATGTAAAAAGTCCCTTCTCTTGGCCTCCCAGCCACCTGCCTTTCTCCAGCTATATTCCGCTAAATTGGAGGGACACAGTCATTCAGGGCTTAAAATAAAATTTTATAAAAACTCAATGCCCCACCCAGCCAAAGCTACAATGATGCTGGTTTCCAAGCATAAAAGCAAAAATCTGCCACTAACTAGGCTGAGCAAAAAAGCACTTGGCTGCAGCTAAGGGGGACTTGTGCTGCCCTCACAGAGGTGCATCCATCAGTCTTCAATCAGCATTGAACTGATGAACACGTGGAATTTGTATGGTGAGTACAGAAAAGAGCCAAGGTTTGAAACCCAGTACTTGACCTCTGACCTAGGAAAGGTTCACCTGGCTCAAGGAAACCTCAACTTTTGCTGCTCTTCAGTTGGTAAATTGTGACTGGGTCAAGCCTCTTTATCAATATTAACGGTGAATGAAATCCAATGAATTAACCCCAAATCAGGTAAAGTAGTAAGGAGGGCTGATCCAAGGAAAAGACAACTCAATGAGAACACTATCTAGCCTCCACCACCAATTTCTTAGGTCATCCATCCATTACCTGATCGCTCCCAAACACACCAGTTTGATCCCTATAATACCCTCCCATTGCACACTGAATTTTCACAATAGTCTGAACACTTGTTAGCCTAATTTATCATCAATTCATTGGACTGTAAACTTTGAGGGCAGAATCACCTTGTTTCTTACTGTGGCCCAAGAATCTGGCATATGGTGGCTACAAATATTTTAGTGGGTTGAATATAAGACTGGAAGATGGATGCTCAGACACTGTGCTGGGCACTGGGGACACAGAGAGGGGCAACACAGATATGGTCACTGCCCTCATGATCCCTAAGTCTGGCTCTCTGCAAGGAAGAAGGAAGCGCCAGAAATGAAGCAGGGAAGTAATTTAAATAGGGATGGTGATAAGGGCGGTAAGTTAATTTGGGGTACCTGTCAGGGGAGGTGCAGATGGGGCAGGAAGAGCTCCACGCTAACTGAACTGCAAGTGGGAACAGCCCAAAGCTAGAAAGAACTTAAGAGTACCCGAAGAAGCAAAGAGCAGTCAGTGTGGCTGGGGAGCCCTTGCCAGGTGCCAAATTATTCACTGGGCTGGCAAGGAGACACCTGCAGTTCATCTGGGAAGAGTGAGACCATGGTGAGTCTGCCCTATGTGAGCCTCAGTCTCCTCACCTGCAAAATGGCTGTCAACCCTCTTCCGCTGCAGGGCTGCTATAGGAGTAAGAATACCTGTGAGGCCCACACGTGCCTGTTGTGTCTACTCTCCATAAAGGTGTCCTAAAACCAATGACAAGATGATGCCCAAGAGAAGCACTGAGGGAGACCCCTGAGGAAAAGCTAACCCCCAGCAGCAAGAAGTAGCCACATTTTCTACAGTTCTTTCAACTTAGGTGTCTGTGCGCCTGATGAAGCAAGGCTTAGAATCAAATCCCTCGAACCTCAACTTACACTGCATCTACCCCGGCCCAGGGTCTGTACTGGTCATTTTCACACACATCTCCTTTAGTCGTCATAACCAGTGTATTAGCAACATGCAGGCCCTGGAGGCTTAATTTCAAACAAAATGCAGCAAACCACGTACACAAGTAGGAATGCTAACAAGCGCTATCTGCAACTCCCAACCCCTTTCACAGTTAATGGCAGACTGGTGAGATCTTATTATCAAGACTTCCCTTTTGTTCTTTTAGTTAGTTCAGCATTTTTCCAACTTCAGTGCACATTCGAATTACTTGGTAGAGCTGGGTACATGACGCCATACGTACCATACTTCAGGAGCAACGCAGACTATTCAAGGAAGATAGAGGCTGTCCAGGGTCCAAGGGCCGACTTTATTTTTTTAAGTAAACTCTACGCCCAACGTGGGGCTCAAACTGACGACCCCAGGATCAAGAATCACATGCTCTACCGAATGAACCAGCCAGGAGCCCCAGCAAGGGCCGACTTGAGACCCTACCTAATCCGCAGCAGGGTGCGACTCCATTATCCCGGGTGAGGAGCCTGACAGGGCGCCTGGAATACCGTAGGCGCTCAACAGACGGCAGGATACTTGGAAGGGAGTAGGGCGGAGAAGAGCGCCCCGCCGGCTTCCACCGGCCTTCAGGAGCCCCGGAGGGCCCCGAGAAGAGAGCCCTTTAGCCCGGTCCTCGCGCTTCCGCCCCAGACCCTCCCCGCCCGGGCCGCACCCCTCCCAATAGGTTTCCCCCCGACCAGACCCCGGCTCGCCACTTACACGTGACCGCAGGGCACTTGAACCGGCTTCTCGTACACCTCTAAACACACGGGACACGTGAAGCGGCCCAGCGGGTCGGCCTCCGCTGCGGGCCCAGCCAGCTGCGAACCACCCTCACGGTCCTGCTGTTGCGCCGCCATCTTGCTGCCGCGCAGAGCAGCTCAACGGCGGCCGAGAAGGAGGAGCCCGGGGGGGCGGGGCCGAGGTAGCGGGCTAGCGCGCGCGCTCGGGGCGGGGCTTGAGGCCAGCCGGGGCGGGGCAAGGACGGGACCCGGGGCCGTGAGGGGCACTCAGGGCGTGGCTTGTGGAAAGGGCACGTGGATGGTGTGGGGCTTGTGGGTGGGCCACGCCTCTTGTCCCCCTCTCTTCTCTCCCTCCCACCCCGCCCCGGACGGATGGGAGGGAGGGTGAGGCCGAGGGAAATCTGGAAAATGTGGAAGTCAGATCCAGACACCTATAGAATTGGAGCAGGCTTTGTGTTTCAGCCACTGTTTCCTCAATTTAAATCATTACTATTACGTAATATTTCATCCCAAATAGAGTTGCCTTTTGTTTAAACTTAGGCAAACAAATTTCATTAAAAAAAATTTCGTTTTAGGCAAACAACTTTTAAAGGGAGATCTATCACTCCCTGAGTTACAAACAGAAAATAATCACTTATTAGGGGAAAAAAATCACTTATTTCTAAGAGCACTGTAAAAATACAATGGAAACAAGACAGCGTTATTAATTCATGCCAGATACTCTTGACACTGAAAAAGGAGATTAGCCATTACTAGAGGTGTTGAAGACCGGCTATTGGCCACAAAGAAGCCAGCCTAGTGAAAGCAGAAGTGGGAGACTGGTGTCCCTCGGTGAGTCACCATACTTAGTGCCGTGTTCACTTGCCTCCTGGCCATGGGTCCCAACTACCGCACTGTAGAGATGGGGAAGCTGAGGTTTCCCGAGGTAGTCTAAACTTCAGTCTCACAAGAAGGCCCCCTGACCTGGAGCCCAGATGTTTGGAATGCCCACTTTCTCCACTTTCTACTGCACCAAATTTGGCTCTTGTGGACAGCCCATTTAACAAAAGATACATCTTGTTAAAAGGCAGGCTCTGCTAACAATTCTAACCAGGTATTCTTGACCAGGAAAATCAATGATTAAGCTTCCATCCTGAAAGGCCACAGAGGCCTCACAGTATGGAGTCTACACAGGACAAATAAATCCTGTTTGTTAACCAGGTTAATTGAATGCAGGAGGATTGTATTTAGCTCTCCATGTGGGCATCTTTTCACCATTAAATAACTTGGCATGTATATTCAGCAGCTCAAGGGGTGTACATTTTATCGTTTCTTTTTCCTATTCCTATGGCAAGCACTCATGCATCTGATCTCTTCCCAGCCAAATATGCCCTGTCTCCCCTCCAGGGATGGAGTTGCCTTGGCAGGGGCAGAGGTGTGCCACAGGTATTTATAAGACTTTGTGTTAGCCTTGTAGAGGCTGCCAGACCCTGGGGTGGGAGCAGGGGAGCCCCAGACCCGGGCTTCAGATAGACTGCCTCCAGTTTGGTCTCTTGAAATGAACTTACAGGAGCTTATACACTTAGTTACAGAGTCGAAAGGACAGGATTGAAATATTAATAGTGAATTTTTTGGGCTTATTGGTCTAAGCATTCTACGTAAATAAATCTTCATTGCCATCTATGACTTCGGCTCTATTATCCCCATTTTACAGCTATGCAAATTGAAGCACAAAGAGATTAAATTAACTTTTTTTTTTTAATTTGAGATTAAATTAACTTTTAATGGTAATGGAAAATGATAGGATTTGAACACATGTAGTCTGGCTTTGGCACCTGTGCACTTAAGAGTACCTGTGTCTCAGTCACCTGGAAGGTTTCTTAAACCCAATTATAGGAGTCAACCCCCAGAGTTTCTGATGCAGCAGGTCAGCAGGGGTACGGCCAAGGATTTGCATTTCTAACAGTATTCTAAGTGAGGCTGATGCTGCTGCACCAGGGGCCATACTTTGAGAAACACTAGCCTATGCCACCCTCCTCCCTCCCCGCTCCATCAGTGCTGGACTAGCCTGGATATATTCTATCCCTTCCTGTTTTTGTCTAGGCATTCCCAATGAGAATGTCCCCATTGTCCCTTCACAGCGTGCAAATACATTGCCAGGCCTCATCTCCACACTCAATACTCAGCCACAATCAACCTAATGATATGTGTTAAACAAATGAACCTTTCCTTTCTCAATGTTCTTAAGGAAACTATTTCCCATAACAGTCTCTTCCTCTCCTTTAGCTTTGGTCAGCCTCTCTCAGGCTGCCCACATCATCTAAGATCTGCTGTGAGCCTGGAGTGGGGAATCGATCCTGCTCAAAGGCTTTGCCGACTTGATTTTTACTACCAATGTAGTCTCATTCATCCAGGCAACAAAGAGTCCCTGAGGGCCTCCTGTGTGCCTGGCCCTTGGCAAGGTTCAGAGGAGAAATCTGGGGCCTCTAATAGGCAGTGGGGTAGGTGGGCGGTGGCAGATAGTTTTAAAAGTTATTCAACTATATAATGGTCCTAAGGAAAATTGCAGGGAGATTTGCCTGCCCTTGTATGAGGTGATCCAGTCACACCGTGCCCACACTCCTCACCCACAGAAACCGAGATAATCAACATGTGTTGTTTAGGCCACTAAGTGTGTTGTCATTTATCATGCAGCGACAATACAATCTCCTTAGTGGGCAATTTGCCTATAATTATCTAAATTACGGGAGCATACACTCTTTGATTTATGTCTTCTGATTTCAAGACTTTATTCCTTGGGCCTGGGCCATCCAATTTGTGGTTATTTAAATGTAAATAAATTTAAAGACAAAACTAAAGAGTCAGTTCCTCTGTCTCACTAGCCATATTTCCAGAGCTCAATAGCCACATGGGTATGTACTGGACACTGCAGATACAGAACATCTCCACCACCACAGAAAGTTCTGCTGCTATAGACCTATTCACACGTGTAGCACACAAGCAATTTTGAGCTTTAAATACTTTAAAGCTATTTCAGACCTACCGCTTAGAATTGCTCCAAAGTTCTGGACACCTTATAAATTCCAGATACAAATCCTTTGTCAGATATATGCATTGCAAATATTTTTTCCCCGTCTGTGGCTTGCCTATTTATCTTCTTAGCTGTGTCTTTTTTTTTTTTTTAATGCCACATTGTAAAAATTTGTATTATAGGGGCGCCTAGGTGGCTCAGTTGGTTAAACGTCTGCCTTTGGCTCAGGTCATGATCCCAGCGTCCTGGGATCGAGCCCCACATTGCATCAGGCTCCCAGCTCAGCAGGAGCCTGCTTCTCCCTCTCCCTCTGCCTACCTGTCTGCCTACTTGTGATCTCTCTCTGTCAAATAAATAAAATCTTTAAAACATATTTATTATGGAAAATTTTAAACTTATATAAAAGTAGAGCGAATAGAATGATGCACCTATATGTAGCTATTGCCCAGCTTTATGAGTTATCAACTCATGATGTTATGCATTATTTCGAAGCAAATTTAATCATCTTTTGAGGAGCAGAAAATTCTAATTTTGATAAGGTCTAGCCTATCTTTTTCCCCCCTTTTATTGTTAGGGCTTTGTGTCCTAAAAAAATCTTTATCTACCCAAGGTTGCAAAGATATTCTCCAACATGATGCTCATTTAGAAGTTTTGTAGTTTTAGCTTTTATGTTTAGAGTATGATCTATCTTGAATTAATTTTCATGTGCAGTGTGAGGGGTGGATCCAACATTAGCTTTCCCCGGTTGGCTATCCAGTTCCAACACCATCCATTGAAAAGTCCATTCTGTGACCCTAAATTTCACTAAAGAAAAAATTTAGGTAAAATTCACAAATTTTACCCAAAAGATAGGTAAACATATGTCCATAAAAAGATTTGTACAAGAATGCTTGTTGTAGCTTGTACAAGAATGTTCAAATAGACATAACCTGAAAACACTCCAAAACTAAATCAACATGTGAATGGGTAAATTGTGGCATCTTCATACAAAAGAATGCTACTCAGCAATAAAAGGGAACAAACTATTAACATATTAGTACATTATACTTATAATATGGATGAATCCCCAAAACAATATGCTCAGTGAAAGTGGCTGACCCCCAAATTTATATATGATTATACTTACATGAAGTTCCAGACAAAACTAATCATGGTGAAAGAAAGAACAGTGATTGTCTCTGGGTGTAGACTTAACTAGAAAGGACATTGAGGGAAATTTCTGGTGCTTTGGAAATATTCTATATTTAATTAATTAATTAATTAACTTATTTTTTTTTTAAGATTTTTAAATTTTTATTTATTTGACAGAGAGACAACGAGAGAAGGAAAACAAGCAGGGAGAGAGGGAGAGGGAGAAGCAGGCTTCCCACCTAGCAGGGAGCCGGATGCGGGGCTTGATCCCAAGACCCTGGGATCATGACCTGAGCCGAAGGGAACCACCCAGGCGCCCCCTTATTTATTTATTTTTTTTAAGTAGGGTCCACGCTGGGCATGGAGGGGCTTGAACTCATGACCCTGAGATCAAGACCTTGAGATCAAGACCTGAGCTGAGATCAAGAGGCTGATGCTTTACCAACTGAGCCACCCAGCCACCCCAAATGTTCTGTATTTTAAAAGAGATGGTGTGTTCATTTGTCAAAACTCATTGAATTGTAACTTGTAAGATCTGTGCATTTCACTGTATGCAAATGATAAATCAAAATAAAAATTAAAAGACAAAAAACTTAATGCATATAAAGAATTTACCACAAAGGCTAGCAAATATTAAACATTTAATAAAAGTTATCTACTATTATTAAAATTTTAAAAGCATGTTCTTCTAAGTAAGGAAAAAAAACCATGTCTATTCAGATATTTACACTAGCCTATTTGTGGCTCCAGCATAATTACATTTAAGATAACATAGCAAAACATCAAACAACAACAACAAATTCCTCAAGCATCCACAACATGAAGACAAACCTCTCTGACTGGTAGATGAGATTAAAAAAAGAAAAAGTACATCCTGATTTGGTAATCCCAGGCAGAGACTCTTGCTCTCATTTGGATCTCTGTATTTTTTTTTTAAAGATTTTATTTATTTATTTAATTGACAGAGAGAGAGAGAGAGAGAGAGAGACAGCGTGAGAGGGAACACAAGCAGGGGGAGTGGGAGAGAAAGAAGCAAGCTTCCCGCTGAGCAGGGAGCCCGATGTGGGGCTCGAGCCCAGGATCCTGGGATCACAACCGGAGCCAAAGTCAGTTGCTTTAACCAACTGAGCCATCCGGGCGCCCCTCTCTGTATCTTTTTAAGGAAGCTTTCCCAGGTAGGAGTTCCATTAAAAACAAGTAACAAAATTAATATTATTGGTAAATTGGTAAATGTGAATATGAGTTGTATATTAAATAATAGTATCCTATCAGTATTAAACTTCCTATTTTGATCATTGTTAGGTAGTTATTTAAGAAAATACCTTCATTTTTTATGCAATATACACTGAGGTATTAAAGATAACCTAATTTCCTGTCTGTAACTTACTTTCAAAAAGTTCAACAGGGCAATATAAAGAGACTGATGAAACAAATATAGCAAAATAGTAACATCCAGGAATGTGGATGAGGGGTGTATACCAAAGTTCATTGTATTATTCTTGTGCCTTTTCTCCAAGTTAAAATTTAAAAAAGTTTAAAATCTTAAAAAAAAAGTTTAAAAAAGCAAGTATCAAAATAAACTGAAGAACATATTCTCAATTGGCCATATCACAAAAATGTGAACTAAGATTTAAAAAATAATAAAATATTTTCAATCACACTCCTCTCACAAAAATATTAATAATATCTTTGGTGAGGGGTGCCTGGGTGGCTCAGTCATTAGGCATCTGCCTTCAGCTCAGGTCATGATCCCTGGGTCCTGGGATCAAGCCCCGCATCGGGCTCCCTGCTCTGCGGGAAGCCTGCTTCTCCCTCTCCCACTCCCCCTGCCTGTGTTCCTGCTCTCGCTATCTCTCTCTCTCTCTGTCAAATAAATAAATAAAATCTTAAAAAAAAAATCTTTGGTGGGGCGCCTGGCTAGCTCAGTTGTGGAGCATGCGCTCTTGATCTTGGGGTTGTCGGTTCAAGCCCTGTGTTGGGTGTGAAGATTACTTAAAAATAAAATCTTTAAAATAATAATAATAATAATCATATCTTTGTTAGCACAATAAAGTTTTCATATTATTAAGAAATTAGAAAAAGGGGCGCCTGGGTGGCTCAGTTGATTAAGCGACTGCCTTCGGCTCAGGTCATGATCCTGGAGTCCCAGGATCGAGTCCCGCATCGGGCTCCTTGCTCAGCAGGGAGTCTGCTTCTCCCTCTGACCCTCTTCCCTCACGTGCTCTCTATCTCTCATTCTCTCTCTCTCTCAAATAAATAAATAAAATCTTAAAAAAAAAAAAGAAATTAGAAAAAGTATTATTTTATATTTAGGTCATTCTTTTTGTAAGTTCTTATTTTGAAATAATTTTAGACTTACAGAAAAGTTGCAAGAATAGTTTAAGGAACTCCCAGAGACCCCTTCAACCAGATTCCCCAATTTTATCACATTTGCTTTATTGTTCCATTTCTCTATATATATACACACACACATACCCACATATGGCTGGTTTTTATATATATTGTACATACATATGCTCTTTTTCTCGAAACATTTGAGAATAAGTTGTAGACATGATGTCCCTATACTTCTGTCAGAGTGTATTTCCTAAGAATAAAGACATTATCGGGCGCCTGGGTGGCTCAGTTGGTTAAGTGACTGCCTTCGGCTCAGGTCATGATCCTGGAGTCCCGGGATCGAGTCCCGCATTGGGCTCCCTGCTCGGCAGGGAGTCTGCTTTTCCCTCTGACCCTCTTCCCTCTCATGCTCTCTATCTCTCATTCTCTCTCTCTCTCAAATAAATAAATAAAAAATCTTAAAAAAAAAGAATAAAGACATTATCTTACAAAACCACAGTACAAATAACAAAAGGAAGGTAACATTGATATAACACTACTATCTAATCTGTAGACCTTCTTCATATTTAACCAATTGTCTCAATAATCTTTATTTAAATAAAAATAAGTAGTGTTGTTGTTGTTTTTAAGTGTACCCTCACCCCAGTTCAAGGTCCCATCTGGGATAGCACATTACATTTGATTGTCAAGGTTCTTTAAACTCTGTTAATCTGGAATAGTTCATCAGTCTTGCTTTATCTTCTTTTTTTTTTTTTTTAAGTAGGCGTTATACCCAACGTGGGGGTTAAACTCATGACCCTGAGATCAAGTCACATGCTCTACCGACTGAGCCAGCTAGGCACCTCAATCTCCCTTTATCTTTCAAGACCTTAATATTTTGACGGTATAGTAGGCCATACTTTTGAATCTTTGTGTGTCCCATTTCACTGATAAGGAAACTGAGGCCCAGAGAGATTAGATAGCTTGTCCAAAGTCACACAGCTGGAAAGTGGCAGAGCTGGGATCTCAACTCAGGCCTTTTGGCTTCAGTCTACTTTGCCCTCCTGCCTTAGGATTATTGTAGCTATGGAACAAAGACAACCTATTTGTGGTTTTTCCTGGCCTGCTCAAGGGAAGGGCAAAGATGGTTGATTCTAGCAAACAGTCCTTTGAGACCCAATACTTTAAGGAACTGGAATAGTAAATACCAGGAGCTCATAAACTCTGGGTTATTGCTCTCAGGAGCAATTTACAATTTACAATTTAGCAATTTACAATCATCCACATGAAGTGCTGGCTGAGTCTTCCACATCCAACTCCATGAGCTATGTCTCCTTGGATCTGGACTGGGCCAGAAGGATCTCCCAATAAACAGCCTTAAGTCAGTTAAGTTACCTTTGGATTTGTGGGTGGCTCCTGTGGCAGATGCAAAGACTTTGAAGCGACTGGCAAGTTGGGTTTATATTTAAAGGAAAAGAGGGCAAGAAGCTTTTCTTACTGATTGTGAAGAATCCGGATATGCCAGCTTTCGTTTCTAGACATGCTTTCTTTGGGGTTACAAAATTCCCCCAGTCCTGCGTCCGCCAGTGGAGACCTGAATGAATTTTGAGCGTTTTTTTTTTTTTTAATTTTGAGTTTTGAGAAGCAGATGGAATTCTTAGCCCCCAGCAAATTCATGTTGCACAGCAACAACCTTAATCATGGATAACATTACTTGCAGGCTTACTCCCTTTGAGGTACTGGAACTTCCCAGCGTGAAGTTCTTCCCATGCATTACCCCACTTAATAAAAAAGACTTGGTATAGATAATGCTTAATGAGCACTCACTATGTCAAGTGCTTACATGGACTATCTCATAACCTGTCTGGAAGTAGGTACCGTTGTTGTTTCTCATTTCAAAGATGAAGAAACTGAGGCACAGAGAAGTGAAGTCATTTTGTCCAAAGTCATACGCAGGAAGCAGCAAAGTCAAATCTAGGCCTTCTGGTTCCAGAGTCCAGCTTTGTAGAGGGGCTAAGAGAGATTGAGTGGCTTGTCCAACTCGTGGGGCCATGAAATGCAGTACCAGGGACTTGAACCCAGGTGTACTGCCTGCAGAGTCATTTCTGTTCCAATATGCCGTGTTTCTTGGGGCCTTACACGCTGATTTCTTGTGTACCACATCCTTATCTACCAAGCACCAGACACCTGGCCTAGAGAGCAAGGGTTTTAATCACCATTCATCCTGCTCACAGACCTTCACTGGTTCTTAGGTGCTTACAGAGTCAAATCCAGATTCTTCGCCTGACTTGCAAGGTCCTCAGAGACTGGGCAGATCTCCCATCACCCCATACTCAGCTCACCTTGTGCAGTCATCTCTCTAACCAGACAAACTACATGTTGCTTCTCATCCATCCTTAGTGCAGGGGTCAGACCTGGCACCTGGGGCCACATATAGTCCTTGGACATGTTCCTCTGGCAAACACAGTATTTCCTGTTGTTATGTTATGTTATGTTAAGTTTAGAAACCTGTTATGGTTTCTTCCTTTCCCACCCCAAGTATTATAATTCATTACTATCATTACTTATTACTTATTTTGATGTTCAAATTGTTCCAAATTTAGACAATAGGAACCCCTCCAATTTGGCTTTTGCGTCCTCTTGATATGTCCCACCATTCTTTTGGCATATCCTTACTTTCTGGCTCAATAAGATGGTCCAGGCTCATGTTGTAATTTCCCTGCCCCAACCCCGAGAATCAGTCATTTCTCCAAGAAGCTTTGGGGTTTTTTTAGTGGAGGATGGTAGTTAGAAAGCAAGATCTGGGTGCTAGGTGCTTATTGTCAGAGGGGTGTCATTTTTTTGTAGGCTCTCTTAGCAGACAGAACTAGGAAGTATATTTACACATGGTGTTTACAATTGAGGAATTTCACTTAAAAATTGGGACTTCCTTCCTCTTTAGAAATATGAATATCTGATCATGATCAGCAGGGAATTTGGCAAGAATCAGATGGAACATAGTAAAGTTTTAATAATATTGGTGTCCTCACTAAAGTATATATTGAATGCCTACTGTGAGCCAGGTACTATGCTAGATAACATTACTACTAATATCTGGTATGATATATTATGAGATGGTAGTACTCTAGTACCTAGTTATGCCCACCTTATATACTTGTAGGCAGTGGAGTTTTAATTTCTGGTCCTTGCTTTTGATTGTTTTCTTCTCTCTAGCTGCAAGGAAAGCTGGACATCCTTATATGTCCAACTCACTCAAAGTCCGCCTCAAATGCCACCTCCTCGAGGCTGTTCCCAGTTTGCCCTATCGGCCGTCACTTCTCCATTCTCTAAGCTCTACACCCTTCTAACATTTACCACCTTCTATCCTGAATTATAGGTTTTTAGTTCATCTACTCTTATTAATATTCTCTTTCTGATAAGGAGACTATACACTCCTTGAGGGCAGGGGCTGTATTCATCTTGCTCATAGTATGTCCATTAAATATTAACATCAAACCTGGCATTCAGTGACAATTTCCATCAGAAACAAATACTGTTGAAACTCCTATTTTATGTGGGGTAGTGTATATATGGCAGATAGTGCTGATATAATTGTGAGCAAAACAGATACTGTTATGTCCTCCCAGAGCTTATTGATTATTGGGGGAAAAGATATTAATAAAAATCACATATGTATTGATGGGATGATTTAAAAAACAAATGATATGTATTTGCACTATTGTCCCCTGTTGACTTTATACATATACACATACCTTTAGAAAATATATAGTATTGGTTGATGTTTTGTTTTCCATTTCAGGGGATGTCTTTCTGTTTTCATCCCACAATATGTCTCACAGAGTTAAATAGTTTTACATCATCTTTTTAAAATGATATGTAGTAGTCATGAGTATGGATACTTCATTTCCCTATTGTTGGACATTTAGAATGTTTTTTGGTTTTTGCTTTTGCATTATAAACAAGGATGCAACAGTTCTGTCTGTGTAGTTATGCTTGTTTATCCGGTAGATTCCAAGAAATCAAATTGCTGGGTCAGAGAGTTGCTTTTTTCATTTTTTGTTCTAAACACATCTGTATCATTGGAATTCATGCATTATTTTTGTGATAAAAAAGTAAAAAAAAGAAAGGAGGTAGATTTTTTTGTGTTGTTGGCTCCTAGGAAGTAGAGGTGCCTAATCATTGTCACATGACTGTTACATAATCTGCTAATCATTATGTAATGAAATCTGAAAAGGATGCTTCTATAATTCCACATCATGAAGCAGAGAAATCTCAGGTCTTCAACTCTGTCTAAAAGATGAGAAACATGGCTCTCTACAGAGACTTTGGGCCCTCTCTGGTATATAACGTCACCGCATCTCAGTGACCAGTATTTCTTACTAGTAAAGCCTCCTTAAAAATCTATTTCCCTTTTGGCTGCCGCAGAACCACAGAGCTGTAAGGGGCTTCTTCTTTTTTTTTTTTTTTTAAAGATTTTATTTATTTGACAGAGAGAGACACAGCGAGAGAGGGGACACAAGCAGGGGGAGTGGGAGAGGGAGAAGCAGGCTTCCCACGGAGCGGGGAGCCCGATGCGGGGCTCCATCCCAGGACCCTGGGATCATGACCTGAGCCGAAGGCAGACGCTTAACGACTGAGCCACCCAGGCGCCCCTGTAAGGGGCTTCTTAACAGTCTCACGCAGTCTTGTAACAATTTCCAAAGGACAGTTTTGAGTCGTTGCCAAGGCAGAGAGTTCTGTGGGACAGTTTTTCGCAGCTGAAATTCCTATAAACATCATCAATTTGCAGATGATTAAGAGAGGAGCTTAAACCTGCGCTGATAAAGGATGAAGTACACAAAGTGTATGCTTTGAGTGATGCTCAAATAGCAACATATATAGTTATCACTGCAGTTTGAATAGCATGTTACTGGTTCTCCAAATGCTTCCCTGTGTATTATGTCACTGACTCCTCTGAGACAAGACCTGCAGGCTGTAACTGGGGACACTAAGGCTGAGAGAGAGAATCATGCAATCAAGGAACATCTGTTGGGCACATCCTGATCAGACATGTGCAGAGCTCAGGGGAAACACAGATGAGACAGATGAGTAAGGAGTTCCAGGTCTTGGGGGGTGTCAGGCTTAAAATGAATGAATATGTGCATGCGCGCGCACACGGAAAGGAAGAGGTGAGGGGGGGTAAACATTTACAGTGAGGGAAGAGCATATAGAGGCACAGAGGCCAGAAGGGTAGGAGAGCATGTTGGAGGAAGAGAACATGGCATGGAGTGGGCTCTGAGTCTTTTTTTTAATTAAAGATCTTATTAGAGAGGAAGAGAGAGAGAGAGAGAGAGAGAGAGCACCCAAGAGCTGGGCAGAGGGAGAGGGAGAGAGAGAATCCCAAACAGATTCCGGGTTGAGCACAGAGCTTCCTGCAGGGCTCCATCTCACGACTCTGAGATCAGGACCTGAGGTGAAATCAAGAGTCCTGTGCTTAACTGACTGAGCCACCCAGGTGCCCCACTCTGAGTCTTCAATAAATGTCTAGGGTAAGTTAGAGAGAGAGAGAGAGAGAGAGAGAGAGAGAGAGAGAGAGAGAATGATGACCCAATCACAAATATGCCAGAGAAAGTCTTGGGTATGTGTTAGGCACTTTATAATCAGTAAGAATTCAATGAGTGGTGAACCACAAAAGCTGAGCCCCAGTGAGCTCACGGTTTGGTGGGAGTATAGACAAATCCATGAAGTGAGGTGACAAGCCTCCATGACTGATGCCAGTGTAGACCATGAAGGTAACTCCAGATGTCTGGTGAAAAGTCACAAAACAAGGAGGCAATATTTTGGCTTGGTCTTCCTCAACGCTGGCTTCCAT
Source organism: Callorhinus ursinus (assembly GCF_003265705.2). NCBI lineage: Eukaryota > Metazoa > Chordata > Mammalia > Carnivora > Otariidae > Callorhinus > Callorhinus ursinus. The sequence goes on from NW_027397115.1 coordinate 8,678,660, forward strand.
TTAGGGAAGTTGAGGGCAGAGACAGGTCGTCTCCTCTGACTTAACCAGGTTTTAAAAACAAAACATATTTAGATCTTTACTATATGCCAATTAGTGTAATAAGCATTTTCCATGTATTAACTCACTTAATTCTCACATGGATCTGAGCAGGCAGTATTACCAGTATTCCATTTTACAAGTGAAAAAGCTGAGGCTCAGAGAGGTTAGGTAACTTGCCCAAGGTCACGCAGTGACCTTGCCACACAGTAAGTGGCAAAGGCAAAGCTGGGAGCCCCGTTCTTAAAAGACAGCGAGTAACATCAACAGTCCTCACAAGGCTAGATTCCATCTCGCATGATGCTGGGGATCTCACTTGCTCTCTTTAAGCCTCGGCATTTGCGCCTGTAAAATGGAGCGAGGGCTCCAACTGTTAGCTCCTGCTCAGGCGCCGCTGGGAGCGCCGCTCGCGGATCATCTGGACAAGGGACAAGTCCGGGAGGCGGAGGCCGGGGATCACTCAGTCTGCACTCACAGTCCCAGCCTCCGCCGCCCGGCTCCAGACCGGTTCCCATGACAACCCGGCCAGCCACCATCCTGGGGCTGGCGTGCGTCACGTCCGGTCCGTTTGTTTCCGGGTCTAGCCCCAGTTGCGGCGGCGGCCCGCCATGTCCCAGAGCCGGATTCCGCGACTCCTCCGCTCATTCTTCGGCCTCCCGCTTCTTCCTCCGCCGCCCACGACCATCCGCCTCTCCCCGGCCCAACGCGCAGCCGCGGCCCGGCCTCTCTCTGGACCCGCCTCCGAAGGACGTCACTTCCTAGCCAAGTGTTTCCGGGTCGCCGCCTGTCCCGGGTTACTGGCTTCGGTCCCCTGCAGCCGGCCGAAGCGACGAGAGCCCAGTCGGGCACGGCTCGGGGGGCGGCCGGGGCTCCTTCTGGATTCTCTCGGCCGGGGCGTCCTCGGAGGCAGTGCCGGGGTGAGTGCGGGGCGGCCGCGGGCGGAAACGGCGTCCGGTGCTTCCCAGGGCAGAGGGGGCGCCCGACTCAGCGGGGCTTGGCCGACCCGGGAGTGGGGTCCCCTCGCAGCCGGCGGGGGCGACGGGCGGCCACGCCTTTTCGGCATCCCGAGGGCCCAGCTCGTCCTCAGGATCCCCACTCCCCCGAGGGCTGCCTTGCAGACTCCTGGGACCGGCCAGGGGTGGCTCCGGGCAGCTCAGGAGGAACACCCCGCCTTCGGCGACTAACCAAGCAGGAGGCCACCCCGACTCCACCGTGAGGCAGTTACCGCGCAGTGGTCCCCAGCCCAGTCTCTGGCAGCAGACCTGGGTTTGTACTCACTGTGTGACCTTGGACAAGTCATTTCATCTTCTGAGCCTCATTTGCCCAATTAGTTAAATGGGAGTGAACGTGCCTGCTAGGGCCGTGGTGGGGATGAAATGAGATGATGCTTGTGAAGCGCTGTCTCTGGCATACAGCAGGCGTCCAGTAAATGATAGCTGCTGTTAATTCATTCACAAACCCGGAAAGGGCCAGAGTTTGGGACTGGGATGTTTTTCACAATTGATATGGCCCTCAGAGGCCGTAGGAATGAGCAGGTTGGGAATAGCAGCCGCCAGCTTCTGTCCCCGGCGGGGAGGGGAAACTGCTTCCTTCAGAGCCCCTCTGAGAGCAGCTGCCAGTAAGGAAACCCGTTTTCAGCACCACTGAGGTTATATTCAGAGGTTTGCAAGGCCTCTCTCTGAATTTCTCTGGAATCTGATTGGGGTCTGGGGACCCTGTGGTGTTTCACAGCCAGTGCAAGGTGCCTTGGATGTGTCTCAGGAACCTCGGATTTGGAATGAGTGCAAAGGAGTGGCGGGTGTGGAGGTGGAGGGGGTTGAACTGCTTGCTCTCCTCTTGCTGCTGTTTGGAGGCTGAGGGAACTCTGAGCTGGCTGAAGCTAGACCAGAGATCTGTAAACCTGTGGACTGGGGCAATGCTGGGACCAAAATAGCTTCTGCCTGTGCAGGGAGGGGCGCCTTCAAATGCTGCTTGGGGACTGTTTCTGCTTGAATGGGCCAGCTGAGGTAAAGCCAAGCTAATGCTTTGCTACTCCCAAATCATTTCAGTTCCTTTCAGTGGGGTTTTAAACAGATACAGCTTTCTTTTGAGATGCTTAAAAAATAATCTTTAGAAAGAGAATAATCCTTAAAAAGCCACCACCTCCCTGACTGTATATATAATATCTCTCTTCATCGACTTGTTTTTCAAAGGGAGTCCAGATTGTGGGTGCAGGAAGTGCTGACCAGGCCTGTTGGCTCTGGGCACCCGCCTGACGCTGTTAGGGATGTTCACAGTGCCATTTTTCCCCCACCAGACTGGCACGTCATGGTGTTCCAATCCTTGGGTTGCTTGGAGAAATTAACGGCTTCTGTCATTGCGCTGTCTAGTCTCCTGTAACCACGCTGTTTTTGCAGAGAGCGTGTTTTTTTGTTGTTCTTGCAGAGTGCTGGGAATAAATTGCTGGCTCTATGCTCAGAAAAGACACCAGCTATGACCAGCTACAATGCAGCCTGTATTCTCAGAAAATGTATTCAGGAGGGATGATGTCAGCTGCCTCACCACTGGCCGGTCTCTGGCCAGCCTCTTCCCTTGGCCCCTGAGCTTACATCATAAAGAGATTTGTGGCTCTTCCAGCCCCATTCTGTGTGGGAAGATGTGAATTTTGCTACTACAGGAATTTTTAGAACTCAACTCTGCTCACCCTGCCATAGGATGTTCTAACTTAGGCTAGCCCTTTCAAGTAGAGCTGTCCAGCAGATGCCGCAGGACAGCTTTGCCTAGAAGCATCGCAGTTCAGAGCTTGAGTCAAGGTTTCGGCATCGGACCTAGGTTCGGACCTCAGATCCACTCTTCCTTCCCTGTAACTCAGGACAAATGATTTGGCCTCATTGAGCCTCAGTTTCCTCTTTAACCTTGGGGCTGTCCTGTGGGTTTCATTGATTTTCATCAAGCCCTTAGCAGAGAGCCCTCATGTACAAATCCCTCGGTGAATGGGAGATTGTAGCAATAAATGAATGAGATAAACGGGAAAAAACCCAGGCTGCAGGGCCTATCCCAAGTTCAAATTCCAGCTCTGACTGGGCAGAGGAGCTCCCGCTGGGCAGGTGGTTTCATGGCTGAACCTTGGTTTCCTTCTAGCGTTGTCATGAGGATTAAATGGGATGATGCAGTTAAAGCGGAAGGCCCTGTGCTTAGTGCGTAGTAGGACCTCAGTGATTATTCGTTCTCTTCTCTCTTTCCTTAATTATCTCTTAGCATTCATTTCCTTTTACCTTTTTCCTCACCTACGTGTGTTGGTTCAAGGGTCATCATAGACTGGTTTCCTATCCTTGACTTTAGGACTTGGAGCACCAGTTGGGCTATTTGGATCCCCTTTCCTTGTTTATTGTGTGCCAGCAACAAACAAGGGTGTGGACTGTGGTGTGATTACAGAGCAGCAGACACTGAGCTTGAGGGTGGCTGACTTTGTTAAAAAAAAAAAAAAAATCAGCCTCTATAGGCTCAAAGCTGACTTCCTTGGAGAAAAATCACAGCAGTATTTAGGAGGCTTGATGCCCCTCTGTTTAAATTCTTCTCAGATGTACCAAAAAATAGTCCCTGGGACCAGGGCAGGATGGAAGTTTCTCTCAGATGAATAAAAAACTGTAAATACATAAGGGTTTTTATTAGCAAGGACAATGATGTCTTCTCTCAGGTTGCAATACATACTTTGATAATAACTTCTTTCAACTAGAATTGAGGGCAGCATTGTGACTTCCCAGCTGCTGCCCCCTACCCACTCCCTACCCACCCCATATCCCCCCACTGCACCCACCCTAGGGCCTGGCATGAGATAGGTGCTGCATAAATACTTGTTGAACTTAGGAATCATGGGGTATGGGGAGGAACACAGGTGCCACAGAAAGTCAGGTTTGGAATCTTGGGTTTACTAACCCTGGCTACTTACAGCATGTCATGTCATGGAGCCTCTGTTCCTTCTCTCTCCAGCTGATCTCAGGATTCTTGGCAGAGCTCAAGGAGAAACTGAAGGAGTGGCATCATGAATGCATCATTCATTTTGCCTGTTTTATCAAACACCTACTGTGTGCCAGGCTGTGTGTTAGGCACCATGGTGAACAAAACAGGTGTGGTCCTTGCCTTTGTGGAGCTTACTGGGTAATGGGGGGCACAAAGTGAGGAAATTAGTAAATGAATAAATAAAGTTAATAATTTCAAATGGTGATTATCCCAGGATAATGGGATAACAAGGGACTGGGAAGGGGGGAGTTACCATGCTGGGGTTGCCAGCGAGGCCTCTGAGGGGTGACATTTGAGCTAAGGCCTGAATCACGAGAGTGAGCCAGCTATGGGAAGGATCAGAGGAAGAACACCCAAAAGGAACAACATGGGCAAAGGTCTTGAGACAGGAATGAGCTTGGTGTGTTTGAGGAACAGACAGAAAGGTCCCTGTGGGTGGGACTTAGAGGGGAAGGGAAGACAGCCATGAGAAGGGAGTAGGAGGAGACCATGTGAAGCCTTTGACCTTGGTCAGGAGGTAGAATTTTATCCTAATGGACTTACATTTGCCTCCTGTGCTCCTTAAGTGTATTTGTTCCTGAAGCATTAGGCTCCCTTGGCAGGGCGGTGGGTGGGAGAAGGTGGCCTCTCTGTCCCTACTTCTCCCGAACATCTCACCCCTCACCTCATAGCTAAGATCCTCAGGAGTCTTCCCAAAGCAGAAGCCCGGCGAGTGGCTTGAGACGTGGATGATTTTATTGACCTCATGATCGCGGCCGGGTTTATAGGCCGTCGGTGCTTCCTGAGCTGAAGTCAGATCTGCTAAAGGCCTGCACAGGGCTGTCCCGCCCCGCAGCTTCTTTCTCAGTCCCTCGCTGTCTCCATAGCCGGTGAGAGCCTCCTTCACTTAGGTGCTTGTGAAGCACATACCTGCCTCACACCCCACCTCTGGCTCTGTGCTCAGGTTACCTCAACGAGGAATTCAGTCAGGATCCCTGCGCCCTCGGAGCTTGTGGTCAGAATGGGGTGAGGCTGAAAATGCACATCGCCTCCTAGGCAGACATAGTTGCCCACTCTGATCTTACCTTCTGGAGAATGCGTGGCGTTGTGGCAGGGGTATAGCACCTTCAGAAGGCAGCAGCAGCTGCTCGTATGTGTTAAGGGCTTATTTCGAGCCAGTCCTCTGTGAAGAGCTTTATATACTGATGGCACATAATCCTTCCACCAGTTCTGGACTGTAGGTGCTATTATCAGCCCCCATTTTCAGATGAGAAAACTGAGGTGCACAGAGGCTGAGTCATTCACCCAAGTAGCCTAGAGAAGCAGACCCAAGATTCACACCCAGGCAGTCTGGCTTTGGGATCTGTTGGTAATGCCTGTGCTGCGTCTCCTGGCCCTGACCGTACCCCCAGTGAATCCAGATTTCTTCCCGGCATTGTGGCACCAACCACCACATGGCTTTGCTCTGTGCATGTCCTACTAACCAGTGGCCGAGCGGACAGCAAGAGTGTATAAATTTGGTGTACCGCAGCTCAGAATGTTCTGTCCTCTCCCAGTGGGACTATAAACCTCTCTTAAGGAATAGGGGAATGCAGGCTGTCAAAGGCAGGTAAAACATTCTCCCGGGGTCAGCAGCTGGCGTGGTATGATCATGTCCCTCGTTGCTTTGAACTCTTTGGGTGCTTCACGTGCCTCCTTGAGTAAAAGGTACCGTTGGGGCACGGGACCCTGTTGTGTTGGCGCCTGCAGCTTCATCTCTGGTCACTCCCTTCCCTTCCCCTGGCTGCCTCAGCGGCTCTGGCCCTCTTTCTGTTCCAAGGCCAAGCTCCTTCCTGCCTCAGAAAAGCAGGGCGTGGTGGTTAAGGGCATGGACTTTGGAGCCAGGCTCCCTGGGCTCTCAGCTCTGCCTCTTCATGGTTCTGTAACTTTGTGCACTTTCTTAACATTTCTGTGTCTTAGTTTTTACATCTGTAAAATGGGGATCCTATCTCCTAGGGCTGTTTAAGAAGATGAAATGCGTTCACGTGCATAAGTGCCCGGAGCCTGGGGAGCACCGATAGTGTTAGCTCGGGGCCTTCCTCCTTGGCGACACCTCTGCTGTTACATTCTCTGCCCACCTCTTTGCCTGGCAAACTCCTCATTCTTCAAGTCTAACCACCACTGCCCTGGGTGGGGGTGGGGGGACTTTTTAAAACTCCTCCTCCCCACAAAACCAGGTTAGGTGCTCCTAATCATATTCTTCATTCGTGAGTTCAGCAAAGTCAGGGATCTGTTTATCTCGTTTCCACGACAACTTTGCACATAGTCCTGTTCAGTAAATGTGGTGAATGAATGAGCAGAAAGGGGCCAAGGGCTGGTGAGGCCCGGTGTAGCTCAGGCCAGTTCTGTCTCTCGTTTTGTCTCAGCAGCCACACGCTGGTATGTGGACCATTTCGAGGAATGACGTGCTTCTTGTTCTTCCCCTTCCAGAGCATGCCCCTAGTGCAGGTGGGCAACGTGTCAGTGCTTTTAGCGATGTCCCTGCCTCGGACCCAGAAACCATGGAGGAGATAAGGTAGCCCCCCCCCTTCCCTGGATCAGATGGGGAAGCCCAGTTCAATGGATACAAAATATAAGGATGACTTATTTCGGAAGTACGTGCAGTTCCATGAGGGCAGAGTGGACACCACCCCCAGCAAGCAGCAGCCTGGCAACGATGAGTACCTTCGGGTGGCAGCCTCGACCCTGCTCAGCCTACACAAGGTGGATCCCTTTTATCGATTCCGGCTGATCCAGTTCTATGAGGTGGTGGAGAGCTCCCTGCGCTCACTAAGCTCCTCCAGCCTGCGGGCTTTGCACTGCGCCTTCAGCATGCTGGAAACGGTGGGCGTCAACCTCTTCCTCTACCCGTGGAAGAAGGAATTCAGAAGCATCAAGGTAAGGTCTAGGGAAAGGCCGTCTGCACTGGTCCCCCTTCTTTCCCTCCCAGGCCGACTGGAGAGGGCTTGTGCCAATTCCATGCCTCCTCTGCCCGCAGACCCTCCCGTCTTCCACACTCCTTTGACGTAACAACTAGAAGGAACCCCCGGGGCTCCCTATCTTGCTGTCTGATCAGTGTCATCCTTTACTGGGTCCCTGCCCCTGGCAGCTCCCACCTGAAGCTGTGAGGTTGGACAGGTAGGCAGCACCCTGGTGATGCAGGGCCTTGAAGCCCAGGGCAAAGGGCTTGAATTTACCCTAAGTAGGCTGGGAAGCTTGCAAAGCATCCTTCTGGCTGTTGTATGGGAACTAGACTAGTGGGGCAGCGAGAACAGGTAGGAGGCCGCCACGGATGGTGGGGTACCTGAGAGCCGGTTTGGACTAAGTGGTAACAGACAGGAGGGTGGAGGATGGATTTAAGAGAGAGAGAGAACTCTGAATCATTCCGAAGGCAGTGATGGCTCAGGAGAGTTTCCACAAAGCCAGACTGTTATTCTTCAGAACTTCTCAGAGATGCCAGAAAGGAATATTCTCCTTGCTCATTGGGCGTTCTGCCTCTACTCTGATCCCTTCTCTCCATCCCCGTTCGCCCTGTTTCCTCCTCATATGGAGCAGAGCTGCTGAGCCCCATATGGGAAGCTGGTGGCTTTGTGCCCTCCGCTCCAGGCGGGAGCGCCGCGCGGTTTCCCGCACATTCCCGCACACCATGTGCTGAGCTAGCCTCGGCCTGCTGCAGTGAGGAGCTGCTGAGATCCTTCCTCCCCGCGCTCCCTCTCCGCCGCGGGGGCGCCGGGCTCTGAAGCTGGCTCCGTGTGTGTCTCAGAGAGCAAATCGCGCCTCTCTTTTTCTATCTCCTTCTCCTAGACCTACACGGGCCCCTTCGTTTATTATGTCAAGTCGTCATTACTGGAAGAGGACATCCAAGCCATCCTGCATTACATGGGCTATGTGCCTGAGTTAGGGACTGCGTACAAACTCAAAGAACTCGTGGAGACCCTCCAGGTGAAGATGGTCTCCTTTGAGCTCTTTCTGGCCAAGGTGGAGTGTGAGCAGATGATGGAAATCCACTCCCAAGTCAAGGACAAGGGCTACTCCGAGCTGGACGTGGTGAACGAGCGCAAGAGCAGCACGGAGGATGTGCGGGGCTGCTCGGAGGCCCTCCGGCGGCGGGCTGAGGGCCGGGAGCACCTGACGGCCTCCATGGCCCGTGTGGCGCTCCAGAAGTCAGCCAGCGAACGGGCGGCTAAGGACTACTACAAGCCTCGGGTGACCAAGCCCTCGAGGTCGGTAGACGCCTACGACAGCTACTGGGAGAGCCGGAAGCCACCCCTGAAGGCCTCGTTGAGCCTGCGGAAGGAGCCCGTGGCACAAGACTTGGGGGACGACCTCAAGGATGAGATCATCCGCCCGTCCCCCTTGCTCCTGACCATGTCCAGCGCCCCCCACGGAAGCCCGGATGACCTGCCACCCCCCTCCCCCAACAACGGCCTCGGCCTGCTGCGTGGCACATACTTCTCTGCTCAGGATGACGTGGATCTGTACACAGACTCGGAGCCTAGGGCTACGCACCGGAGGCAGGACGCCCTGCGGCCGGACGTGTGGCTGGTCAGAAATGATGCCCACCCCCTCTACCACAAGCGCTCACCCCCCGCCAAAGAGTCCTCCCTGTCCAAGTGCCAGAGCTGCGGGCTGTCCTGCAGCGCCTCCCTCTGCCAGCGCTGCGACAGCCTGCTCTCCTGTCCCCCAGCCCCCAAGCCAGGCGCCTTCCCTGGCAAGGCCTCTGCCCATGACAGCCTGGCCCACGGGTCGTCTCTGCGGGAGAAGTACGCGGGCCAGACTCAGGGCCTCGAGCGGCTGCCGCACCTTCACCCAAAACCCAAGCCCTCCACCACGGCCGCCTCCCGCTGCGGCTTCTGCAACCGCCCGGGTGCCACCAACACCTGCACCCAGTGTTCAAAAGTCTCCTGCGACGGCTGTGTCAGCGCCTACCATTACGACCCCTGCTGCAAAAAGAATGAGCTGCACAAGTTCATGCCCAACAACCAGCTGAACTACAAGTCCACCCAGCTCTCCCATCTCGTGTATAGATAGACTGGACCCTGCACCCCTGCTCCAAGGGCTACACCACTGACTCTCTGGTCCCCTCCGGGGAAGAAGTGTTAGTGTACTGATCTCAGAAGCAGAGACCTGCGTTTGACCATGTAGGTGTCAGGGGATCGGGGCTTGGCTGCACCATGTGGGAGTTCACTTGGTGGCCCACATATTTCAACTGACGGCTGCTTTATCGCCGGACGAGGGGGAGGGTGGCACTTCCGTTCAGATTCATTTTTGCTAATCTCTCCACTCCCTGTTCCGTTGTTCGTTTTGTTTTCGAAGAGGATTTCTATCTCTGAGACCCCTGTCACACCCACCCCTCCCACTGCAAAGCCAACTTGGACTGGGGAGGGCCCTCCAGGTCACCTCCGAATGCCCACCTGGAGCGCCGAGCTAGAGGCCTGTTGGCTTGTGAAATGAGCCCTCCTGCCACACTGGGCCTCTTCCCATGGCTCATCCTTTGGCCACCCCCTTCCCAAACGCAAGGAGCCCCGCCTGGACTCCCCTACCCCGCTGACTTCTGCCTGTGTAAGTCTCAAGGGTGGGCAGAGTCCAGTCGTCCCTGAATGGCATCCTGTTACCACCGCTCGGTTCGGCCCGTGGTGTCCGTGCACTTTGCCCTGGCGCATCCAGGTGCGGGCCTTCCATGGCAGGGTGGACTGTTCCCCCTTTCTGTTGTTTGCACACGCCCCTCTTACTGTACTGTAAATAGATATTTTTGAGATTTATTTTTAAATAAATATTCAACTTGCCGTGTGTTTCAAAGTGGTTCAAACATGAATTATGTAGCTATTTATACAAACGGCCCGGGTTCTTTAGTCTTCCAAGGGAGGGTCTCATGCCCTTCCGTGTTGTATCCTACACACACCACAGCCTGAGGGTGGAGCGGAGAGTGTGGGGGCAAAGGAGGAGCAGACGATGTCCCGGAGTCGGTGGAGAGCCACTGTCTTCCCTACAATAAATCTCTATACACCTACCTCCAGCGTACGCTTAGGGGCTAGCGCGGGCCGGGAGGTCCGTGCGCCTGCGGAACCACAATAACCTAGGGACCTTCAGGAGCCTCGCTCTGCAGGTCGACAGCCTGGTCTTTGCCACTCGCTGCGTGTGAACCTCGCACTCCGAACGTCTTGAGTCTTGTTTCAGAAGGAAAATCCTATGGGATTCCCCCCGCCCCTCCATCCCAGCGCTCTTTGCCTGTTTCTGGGACTCCTCTGCAACATCAGTGATCTTTTTTGCACTAAAAGTGGGCCCGAGTCAGCCTGTGCCCATCAAACGGATGTCTCCTGAGATACTCAGCTAAGCCTCAGTGCTTCTAAACCTGAAGGCCCCTTTAACTCTGAATGACCCCTGGATTTTCCTTTTGGGGTGCAGAGCAGGAGTGGGGCAAGAATTTGAAAATAAAACCGCTTCCTTGTGAACTACTATATTTTAGCCATATGTGTTTGTGATGTACAGAATATTATAGGAATTTACATGCAGTGGGTTTTCTGGTAGTAGAAGGAGGTATTCAGCGCTTGAACAAATTTAAATCTGGCTGAATCCTGAGGCCACTGTGAATTTGCTGATGTTCTTCCAACTCAGTCGAGTGATTTTAAGGTTTTCCAAATCTTCTCTGGCTCTTTTTTACATATCTGGTAGAGCACATGTAGATATTCGATGTGTATATACAGCTGGATTTCACCACCTTTATTACCAAGACCAGCCCGTTCTGGGGTCATCATCTTTGATGTTCTTCCTTTCCACGTTTCAGAAGTACCGATGCCTGTTTTACTCCTGAGAGGGCTAGTTTGCTAGTTTTCCATTCCCAGATTGCTCCAGCCTACAGGAACTTCACCAACCGTGATGCCAGGTCACTTGTGCCCCCAGGGGGCTGAAGCAGGAGTACCCACCTCGTCCTGGGAGAGAAAGTCCGGCACACGTGCCATCATGGAGATAACTGTGTTCACAGACTGGAAGAGAAAATGCTCTGCCCCTGTCCTTGGTGTGTACCTTACTGTATGAGGTTGCTGTGATTGAGCTGGATAAATATATGCTAATTTAAAAAGGCATATGTTTTGCATTTGATTTCTACCAAGAGTTGAAATGTTGAGAGATGATTTAAAAAATAATAAAGTGTCTTCCATTATTAAACCAAGTGTTTGGGGTTTTATGTCCCTCCCTCCCTGCTGCTTTTGAAGTTTGGGTTGCTTGGATTTTTTTGTTTTGCTCAAACCACATTCTTCAATGACAGGACTCACATTTTCTCCTCCACAAAACACATACGTGACAACAAGCGGCATTCTGCATTTGAGAGCTCACACTGTGAGCTGGGTTATGCTGGGACTTTACGTGCATGATTCCACGTAACGGTGTCAGCCCTCCTGTAAGCTAGGTCGTGTTATCCCCATCTTAAAGATGGGGAAACTGAGATGTGCAAAGTTCAGCCATTCTTCTCAGGACTGGGAGTACAGACTCCAGGAGAAATGATTGTTGGTGGTGATTGGCGGGCATTGAATAACATTGGAGGACATAATGACAAAAATTAATTACATCTTTAATTCTTTTGATCCATTTAGATGCCTTAAGGAGGAAGTTCGTTCAATGCTAGCTTGTCTTGACCAAAGAGGAAGCAGGTGTTGGGCACGGAGCCTCAGGCAGAATCTTAGCGAGGTGTTCGGTTGCCTTCTACCTGGAGCAGGCCATACTGCTTTCCATCTACAGCAATGATAGATGACTTCAAAAATCAATTGAAGTGTTTTCTCAAAGGAAGGTTGACCTGAAAGCGGGACGCATGGCAAAAATCTTGAGCATGGTCTAAGAGCAGCTGTGGTTTAGGACATCCGGGCTCTCAGTAGCTGCAGAGTCTCTGCATGAGGGTGACCACTGCTGGGTTGGCCCCTACAAGGTACCTCAGCTACCGGGGAGAGAGGAAGCAGGTTTCTCTATTCTCACGCATTGGCGAACAAATCATCCAGGCCTCGGGCCAGACCAAGGCCCACGTAAGTGTTGGGTTTGCTGTTAGCTACAGCATAGGGAATGGCAGTGCTGGGCACGGCGGCTTCCTGGAGACACACACACCCGGCCCGGGAGAGCCGAGGACGCCAGACCCTCACTTGGCATCCAAAGCAGAGCGCTGACTTGGGAGCAGATTGCTTCATCTGTGGATGGAAATGACAAGCACAGTTAACATCATCAGGCCCACCAGCTGTCCCTGGCTCTGCTGCCAGCCTCGAGGCCTGTCCGTGGCACCCCTCACGCCTGATTACCAGTCTCCGAGGGATGAGGGCTGTGGCAGACGCTCCCAGTTGAACCCTGATCTCTCACCCTTTCTCCCTTGGCCCTGATTCTTTAAGACACATGGCCATCCAGAATAAAGACTGCCTTTCCCTGTCTCTCTTGTAGCCAGGCGTGGTTATGTGGCTACGTCTGGTCGCTGGGACGGAGAAGTGGTTTGTGTGGCTTCCGAGACCTGTCTGTCAAAGGATCTTGTCCTTCCCACCCCGAGCCTCCTTCCTGGCTGCAATGTGCTGGCTGGAGTGGAGCAGCGATGTGAGATGGAGGCCGAAGCCAGATGAAGGGGAGGGTGGGGCAGCAGTTGGAAGGGGCCGGGTCCCTGATGCTTAGGAAGCCGCCACCGTACCCAGCCTGCCCTGCCTACCTCCAGAGTTTTTGTGTAAGGAGGAATGAACTATTACCTCGCTTAAACCACATCCCCTCCCCCATTTTCTCACTGAAGAAACCTTTTTATTTACAAATGTCATGTACACTGAACCCAGATTCAACAATTTGTAACAGTTACCAAGTTGCAGCCAACCTGGTTTCCTTTCTACCCATCCATCCACTTCCCTCATAAATTTCTTTGAAGCAAATTCCAGTTAGCTATTTCATTTGTGAAATTTCAGTATGTGTATCTAAAAGACAAGGACTTTTATTTATCTTTTATGTTTTTAAAGATTTATTTAAGCAATCTCTACATCCAGTGCGGGGCTTGAACTCACGACCGCGGTCAAGAATCACCATGCTCTTCCAGCTGAGCCAGCCAGGCGCCCCAAGACAAGGACTTTTAAAACACCATACATACCGTTATCTCGTCTAAGTTTTTAGAATTGTTTAATAGCGATACATATGCAATCAATGTTCTGAAATCCAGTTGTCATAGAAATCCATATTTTAAAAACTCTATCAGGGCTCAAATAAGGTCTCCACGCTGCAATTGGTGGATACATCTTTACATCATCTTTACCCTAAAGGCTGTCCCTGTAAGAGTGTAGAGACCCCAACTTTGTCTTTTTTTCCCTTTGAAATGTTTTTGTTAAGCTGGATTTTTAGTCCTTTCAAGTTTGCCAGAGGCTGTGTTTTGCTCATTGCAGTCCGCACTGTTGTTTAACACGTTCCTCTCTTCTCTCAGTCTTCACAGTAGTGGCTTTTCTTCTTCTTCTTCTTCTTATTCCTGTTTATTTGCTGCACGTTGTACACAAGTAGAAAAATAAACATTTCTTATGGGTACGGAGCAGGGCTGCATAAATAAGGGATGGAGAGGAAGTAACTTAAGGCAGGGGTGAGGCTTGGTGCCTACATAAGGTCTGGGTCCCAGATGGGCTGAGGGTGGGTCCAGGTTCTCAGACGCACATGTCTCCACTGGCAACACATTTCAGGTCCTGTCTGAGGAGGCGGAAGAGGTTGAACGTGATGGAGGCCTCAAGGCAGTCCTGGGACTCATTTGGGGCCTTGTGGAGCCGGTGCAGCCAGTGGTGGAGGCGGCCACGGGGTCTGGGTCCTGCTGTGGGCTGAGCCGGGACACAAGCCTGGAGCTCGGAGTGGATGTGGCGCAGCATGCGGAGGGGCTGGTCCAGGACGACCCCCAGGGACGAGTCCGCCATGTTCCCCAGGACCTTCAGCGTCAAGTCTAGCTCAGCCTCCAAGGCCACGGGGCGCTCCCAGGCCTGCAGCAGCCTCAGGTTCCTGGTCCTAGGGAAGAGGCGAGAGCTGCAGCTCCAGTTCTTGGGCAAAAGCGACTCCTCTAAGGCATCCTTGGCCTTCTTGAAGGCTCCTAGCTCCCTCGGTGACAGAGATTGGAACCTGTCCATGTGGCAGTCCCTCCTGGTTGTGGTGGGTTTGGAAGTAGGGACAGGGCCTGCTCCGGCCAAGCCCAGCACCACGGTCACCAGCACCAGGACCCACACTGTCGCCATGGCTGGATCCCCACCGCTTTCCCTGCTGCATGGCTCTGCTTTTAGCCAGGCTCACTGGGCAACCCCGGCTGATGTATGTAAAGCGAAAAGGCAAATGAAAATTGGAATCTCCACTTGACGGGACCGGCATACGTAGGTGGGGCCAGTCCTGAACCAGGTGAGCACGTGGATCTGGGTGAGGCTGCCTGAGCCGCAGAGACAGGGTATCCCACAAGTCCCTTCTCTGGACCTGTGCTGAGAAGGAAAGAGAAACTGAAATTCACTCACAGGAGAACACCTTGTTTCTGAGAAGTCCCAGTGCCTGGACGATCTTCAGTTTACAGGCAGCCTTCAGCTAGCTGGCTTTGGGGAACCCCTTACTGAGGCTGAGGCAGGTGGAGGGATGGGAAAGTGGCTCGAGTGGGGTGGGGGCTGGGAGGTGTGGGTGAGGCTGCCTTAGCGGCAGAGGGGGCTTCCTTTTGAGGCACGGTTGGTTGGTTGTGGTCCCATTTGTCTACTTTTGCTTTTGTTACCTGTGCTTTTGGCATCATGTCTAAGAAATCCTTGCCAAATCCTGTCCTGAAACTTTTCCCTATGTTTTCTTCTAGGAGTTTTATAGTTTTAGGTCTTACATTTAGGCCTTTAGTCCATTTTGAGTTATGTTTTATATGTGGCATAAGGTAAGGGTCTAACTTCTAACTGCGTTTGGATATCCAGTTTCCCCACCACCATTTGTTGAGACTGTCCATACCCTGTTGTGTGTTCTCGACACCCCTGTTGAAGCTCATTTGACCATATACGTGAGGGTTTATTTCTGGGCTCTGTTCTGTTCCACTGGTCTATAAGTCTTTCTTTATGCCAGTCCTATAGTATTTTGATACCGTAGCTTTGTATGTAATATGTTTTGAAATCAGAAAGTGTAAGGAGTCAAACATTGTCCTTTTAAAGATTGTTTCAACTACTCAGGGGCCCTTGAGATCCAATGTAAATGTTAGGACTGTTTTTTTCTATTTCTGCAAAAATGCCATTGGGCCTTTGATAGGGATTGCATTGAATTGGTAGATTGCTTTGGGTCGTATGGACGTTGTTATAATATTAAGTCTTCCAACCCATGAACACAAGATGTCTTTGCATTTATTTGTGTCTTCTTTAATTTTTTACAGTAATGTTTTATAGTTTTCAGTGTACAAGTCTTTTGCTTCCTTGGTTAAGTTTATTTCCAAGTATTTTATTCTTTTTGATGCTATTGTGAATGGAATTGTTTTCATAATTTCCTTTTCAGATTGCTCATTGTGTATGGATAGAAGGCAACTGATTTTTTTAATGTGTTAATTTTATATTCTGTAACTTGGTTGAATTCATTTGTTAGTTCTAACAGGGTTGTGTGTGTGTGTGTGTGTGTGTGTGTGTGTGTGTGTGTGTGTGTGTGAAATCTTTAAGGTTTTCGACATATAAGATAATGTTATCTGAGAATAGATCCAGTTTTACTTCTT